>NC_086015.1:71466500-72138500 GCF_028858775.2 Pan troglodytes
AGCACAGCTGAAACAGCAGTACTTGCTTCAGTACAACGACCCTAACTGCTGACGGCTCATTGAAGATCCTGCCTTGATTTGTTGGACCTATGCAAGATCAGCAAATGTCTATCCTAATTTCACCCCTAAAAACTCACTCGTGGGAGCTTTGTGTGGAATTAGGCACCTGTTCTTCTGGTATTATGTATTCAAAACTGACAGGAATAGGAAAGAAAAACTTATCCAGGAAGGAAAATTGGATCAAACATTTAACATCTCATATTAAGTCTGGCAATGATGACTATGTGTATTCTTGCTGAAATAAATCGTCTATTAATCAAACAAAAATCTCAACAGGTTAAGAATTTTAAATATTTTTCTTGCATTCCAGAAATTATCATCAATATTCACGTACACCTCTCAAATCTAGCCAGAAGTACAAACCACTTCAAGAGGTGTTAGTGATCTTGCACTGACTTGGACCATCCGATCTTTTCATCAGCCTAAACCTTAGAGGCACATGTTGACAATTCGTGGCACTCATGTTTTCAGAAATGAACAGTATAGATGATAATTAAGACACATTTGACAAACTTGTAAGTTTCAGTCATACAATAGTCACCCTTTATCCTCAGTTTCCCTTTCTGTGGTTTTAGTTACCCATGGTCTACTGAGGTCCAAGTTATTAAATGGAAAGGACAAAATTATGGAATAAGATCCTTGGATGGAACACAGCACTAAAGTCGCTGACGGATTACAACCTCTACAGCCACACTTTGATGACCTAAAAAGAAAGAGACAAACTTCTAATTATGATGTTCTTCTAAAAGGCTGTGGTGAAAAACCTTCAGCTACCCAGGATCCCTGACCATTGACATCATCTGTTCCTGACATCCAGCCATTGACACCCATGGTTTGATGATCCAGGATCATCCAAAGTAGATGTCCCTCACGAAGTATTGCCAGGAGGTCATGAGAAGCCCAATGCTACATCGCAATGCTCACATCACTCACCCCACGTCTTACCATGTAGACGTTGCATCATCTCACATCATCGCAAGAAGGGTGAGTACAGTACAATGAGGTATTTTGAGAAAGAGACCATATTCACATCACTTTTATTACAGTATATTGCTATTGTTCTATTTCATACTGTTGTTAATATCTTACTGTACCTAATTTATAAGTCAAAATTTATCCTAAGTATAAATATCTAGAATATCCAGAAAAAAAGAGTATATATAGGGTTTGGTAGTAGGTAAGCTTCAGGCATCCACTGGAAGTCTTGGAACGTATCCTCCACAGATAAGGGGGAACTACTATATTAAGCTTTCCTATGTCTTAACGTTTTTCAACAAATTCTCACAGAAATAGACTTTGGTTGGGAACAAATACTGGTAATTTTTATGTAAAGCAAAATATCATCTTTATTTTTGTTATGTCTAATATTCATCACATTTTAGAGACAACAGGCATGAGTCACAGGAAAGATATTAATAATTTTATAAGACTATCATTTTATATGATATTCAACCATGAGTGAGGTACCTCCAAATGCCTAAACCACATCCTAGATGAAAATTAAGTAACTTAACTTTCAAAGTCACGTTGAACCTAAGGTACCTCTAAGATACTATTTCTTTAGGAAAAGATCATTGATGATTGTTTAAATGTTTTCCCTTCTACACTGTCCCATCTGCTCATTGTACACTGGCCCTCTAGAGCATTTCACTAATCCCTACAGCTTGAGCAAGCCCCATAAAGCAGAGAATCCCAAGCCTACAACTCTAATGCACAGCTTTCCCTGGGATCCCAAGCCATATATCCCTTCTACTGTAGAAATACACTCAGGTGTCCCTAGATGAACAACTTCCAACATGTCTACAGCTGAGATCAACCTCTCTCTCCCTCTGCCCCCTGCCCCCCTCCCCCACTCTCTCCTTCACATTCCTTTATCCGTCCCTCTTCCTGTATCCTCTCAGCCAGCAGGCAGATGTCTACCGGTCTGTGAGCCCCTGAGGAACAATGGTTATTTTTCATTGTCTCTTTTCCCCAAGGCACAGCAGACTGAGCAGCACCCTATCAGTGCTCATTCCAAGCTGCTGAGAAAATGAAGATTTAAAGCCTTTCATGGAGTTAGCAGTGAAAAAAGAAAAAAACAAATTAAAACATTTTATTTCCGTTCCTCGATAAATTAATTCAAAGGTATACTGACAATATGGCCACTTACTGATCCCTCAGTTCTCACATATTCATCTTCCTTCCATAGGTAACTCATTTAAAACCTAGAGTGTTTCAGGTACCAGGAAAACAAGAATAAGCCATTTAAGAGCTGTAAATAACTCTTAATTTTCTCGTATAATATGTAGTGAGGGGGCAGTATCTTGTGATGTACATTATACTGTTATTAACTTCTCTAGAACTCTCTATTATGTTCACCTCCTGAGCTTTTAAATATGTGGTCAGCAGATTTTGCCCACTCCAGATTTATTTGTCTGCCATGAAAAGCCACCTATTGCTGAGCCTCTAGGAACTTCTTCAAAGTGGACACCTAGAAGTGTTGTTTCACCTAGTCATGCACATGACAAATGTTTCTTGGGCAATAAAAATAGATGCCAAGCACTTTGCCAGCTGCTGGCAACACAGCAGTGAGTAGGATGGACAAAGTCCCTGCCGTGGTAAAGATTAGGATCTAGCAAAGGTGACTGCAAATAAATAAGAGAAATATACAGATGTCCAAAGTGATATGGAGGAGGCAGACAGGGTCACTGTGCAACTCTGGAGCTGACTGCCGGACAGTGCAGCTAGACCACAGTGGCTGTATGGAAAACGGGCTCTTGGTGACCACCACTGCTACAGGAGAAGCCCCTTAATAAACATCAAATGAATGGCTAATGTAGCTGGTATCCTCATTCTCAGGAGGTGAAACCAACCACTGTAGCACATATTCAGGAATCTTCCAGGATCTTCCTTTCAACAGATCACTTTCCTGGCATCTCTTTGCTAGTCTCAGAAATGGCAATTAGTTCCTCTAACTGTCCGTCGAATCCTGGCCCCTTCTCTCTCATCCTGAGGTTTAGTTCCAGATGACCCTGTTCCATTCTAACATCTTCAATCTTTTGCTTTCAAAGTGAGCCTTTATTCATTTTCAAGTAAGTGGTTTCCCTTCATTTAAGCATATATATTTTTTAAAACCTTATTCTGTTTTATCCCTCTTTGACTTGCCTACTGTTGCCATTAAACTTCCAGAGAGAGTCAATCAAAAGAAAAAGACAAGACAGAAAGAAAAGAGTGCATCATGTACTGTCTTATGGGAATAGTGCTGCCCAACCAAATTAAAGGACATACTCTGTAACCTTTTCATAAAGCCCCAGGCCAGAGAACATACACACATGCACACATACACACAATCTAGGGCCATTAAGGTGGCCTCTCTGAGTAACAGAAGAAGGAACAAGTAAGTTTATCTGATTTAGCTGTGGGACTAGGAAGCTTGCCCCACTAGACACATAATCAGGTGCCATGGGCTGGAACAAAGGCAGAGCAGGGGACGATGCTAAGACAGATTCTGTCCCTCAACAGCTCTGAGGCCAATGTTTTGGTCTTTGAAGCCAAGGGATATTATTACAAAATTGGCATATTTTAAGCTGTTCTCAATAAAATATCAAGTTTATGCCATCAATATTCATTTCAAATGCCCATTAGCTATGAAAGAATAGCAATTAGCTAAATAACATGTATTATTAATATTAATACCAATAAGAACAGACCTTTATGGAGCAGTACAATAAGGACTTTTACACATTATTCTACTGAATCCCCACAATAAGCCTCTCAGGAGTTGTCATCATTCCCATTTTATAGATGATGAAACTAAAGTTCGAATGAGCTGTATCACATGCCTGCCAGGTGGCTAAGTACCAGCAATGCTACAGAAAAAATAGAGATTACCATCTATCATGAAGTGTATGTGTCCACATGCAATACACATGCACACACATACCAAAATACATTCAAAGACACATCATAAACATCCTCTTTTAAAACATCAGGGAAATATTTTTCTTCATCATAAACAGCTGGAGGAAAAAATTATAAAACAATAAATAATCCTGTTTCCTGGTAATCACAAACACTAGAGGCAATGAAGCAAGTTCCCAAATGTTTTCTGAAACAAGTCAGACACACCATCCCCCAATGGCTTATATACCTGGCTTTTCAAAGGCCCAATGAAGCCTAGATTTTCTGCCATCCGCTGAGCTTGGCTGTCCTTTATTCCTTCAAAAATGTCAATTTGCTCCTAGTAAAAATAAATCAAATAAACAAAATTCAGACAGTCAACTGAGAAGATTTACAACCTCAAAAGAAAATGCTTAGTATTTATTTGCAAATGAGTAATTAAAGTGTGGCACCTATCCAGAGATCTCTGAGCAGGGCTACCGCAGATGCCTGTAGGGTATGTTTTAATTAGCAGACCATCTATAAAAAAGCCCTTCCAAAAACTATATAATTCTTCATGGTGGCATGCTGACAAGAAAATCTGATGCCAGTTTTCACTTTTAATTACTATACAGATGGCATTGATGAATATTTAGTCAGTTAATTTTTATGACATCTTTTGGAAGGTTTCCAAAGTAAGGTTTTCCTGCCTACTAGTAGTTAAGTTTAAAGCCTGTCATAGACAGGTTAAATATTACCTTATGATTTAAACACTCTATTGATGATAATTATTACTGTTACCTTAGCTCTACAAAATGATATTGTCTCAAAGACACCGAGCACTGTCATTATACATTATTTCATGCATTCTCTTAACAAATGGAATGGCCTGCTTTAAATAATGTGAACTTTGAAAACAGCTAGGTGTTGTTGGTAAGTCTGCATATAAAGTCTCAATTCAGTTTCCAAGGTAATTAACTTATTATATAATATTAGTGAAAATATTTTAAAGCCAATCACTGCAGTATGAGTACAGCAGGTTTTCAAATAACGTTACTTCATTCAAGGTCGTTTTGTTATAAGGTTGAGAAAAAAAAAAAATCAATTCCCAGCCAAGGCCACTGTCTCTGTGTAGTCTACACATTACCCTCTTGTCTGAGTAGGTTTTCTCTGGGTCCCCCGGTTTTCTCCCACATCCCAAATCTGTACATGTTAGGTCAACTGGCACGTATACACAGTCCCAGTCTGAGTGGGTGTGGTGTGTTAAGTGTGCTCTGCAATGGGATGGTGTCCCATCCAGAGTGGGTTCTTACCTTGCACCCTGTGCTCCAGCCATCAGAGACCCTAAGCTGGAAAAACTGGATAAATAATTATCTTACTTGTTTTTATGAAATCTTTCTGAAACGTATATATAGCTCCTATTTATTTTAATGTGTAACATTAGAAGTGTGCTGGTCTTTATTTAGGAGTTGAGTGATGTTTTGTGAGCAGAAATATGCTATAGGAACTTAACTCTTGTTTATATCAATTAGCCTATGTATGGTAACATTGGTTTCCTTATACATCGTTTCCATTCAAGTCGCAGTTTCCAAGAACCTGTTGAGGATGCTAAGTGGGTGTTTATTGTACATTATTTAGACAAAGAGATTTAAGAAATAAAATCTCCCCTTCTCAAAGGGAAACAAAAAAATCATTTTATAAAAGAAATAATGAATGTTTCTGGTGGAAAATTTTAATGTAATTTTGACCCCAAGAACCCAGATTAAAAACTTCAATTTTAGTTCTGAAAACTTACGTTTTTCTCCTCATAGCTGACGTAGGTTAAGAAGCACTTTATACACATCACCTCATTTAATCCTTATAATCCCACAGGGTAGAAATCACCCCATGTTCATTTTACTGATTTAAAAATGAGCTTTGGAGACTTTGAGAAACTTGTGCTCTGATTAAATTTGACCTCAGATCTCTGACTTGAAACTAATCTTAATATCAATAAATGAGTCCAGATTTCAAGGACTGAAAAAAACTGATAGCATCTGGACTTCATAAAGATTCTAGTTTACATCAAGAGTACTGAGAGAACTCAAGACAGTTTCTAGTTCACATCTGCTAAAAGAGAATTCATTCATCTCCTAGGAGAGAATTTCCAGATCATATATAATATTAAATGAAAGAGAGTTAACCATAAGAAATGAAAATATAGCAGTCCTCTCCCATTGGTTAATTCTTGAGGAAGACTGGATGGAAAGGAATCAGGGAGGAAGAAAAGGCAGGAAGAAGTAAAGAAGGAAGGGTGGGAAAAGCAAAGATAAAAAGTCCTTGAACACTGAATACCTTGATTCCACCCAACTTTCAACTGGATACCCAGAAAGAAAAAGGGCTCAGCATCTTCTTACCTTAAATTGTAGAGACAGATTTACTGCTCCCGGCCTTAGACTCCCCATTAAATATTTAACAGCTTCTACAATAACAATCAATTAATAGCAGGTAGCCCGGAATTTAAACATACCTTAAAAATGAGCTCTGGGTTTGAAGCAGCCACCTCTTCAATGTCGACGCCCCCCTGGGGGCTGCCCACCAGCACGGGGCCATTGCAGGACCGGTCCATCAGAATTGCCAGGTAGGTTTCTCTGGAAATATCCAAGGCTTCAGCAACCATCACCTACCACATTAGTGGGAAAGTCAAATTAATTCAGCATTAAGCTGATTTCTACTTGGAAATCTATACAAACTTGCTACACGAATCAAACGGCTTCATTTTCAGGTTCTTACAGCCCAGGGAGTGAGTTTGCAGAGCTTTGAGACTTCTGCTCTCATGGTGCACACAATGCCCATTTTCACCTCCTTAATTTTGATCCCATTAACTTGTTCGAGTGACAGGTATTTCGTTTGCCTCAAGGAACCTTCCCACTTTAATCTTCTTTTTTGTCCTTCCTCAAGAAACTGTGTCACTTAAGAAATACCCTAGAGAAGTGGCTGTTATTTTAATTTGAGATATTAACAGTACACATATATATTACTACACTGACTTTTCTCAGATTTCACTGGTGGAAAACCAAGCATGATTGCCACAGACGGATTCTTTTACAGTATGTCTGATGCTTCATATGTCTGTATATTTCTGTCTCTTTGATCACTATATTTTATTTCATTTTATACTTCCTTTTAATTTATAAAAAGAATATTTGCTTGTTCAAAAATAATGCAAACGATACCAAAAATATATAAATGAGAAAGTGAAAGCAGCTTCCTGCTGCACAGCTCTACCTCAAACAAACCCTCGGGCCCCAGGAGTCAGGGCAGATACGAGCCTACCAGGAACCTCCGTGATAACTAGAAAAAGGCACCCCTTCCTCTGGGAATATGTGGTCATTTGCCAGGGCCATGACTAGACAAGGGACAAGTGGGATGGAAGAATGACATTCAATTCCACAAGTGAGTGGGGACTCACTGCCTCAGCCAGGTGTCCTTTTGCTCTGTAGGACTTGAATTGCATGTAACAGCCCCACCAGGAAAAACCACTGCTGACATTCTAGTCCTTTTCTATGTATCTGCAAGCATTGCAGTAATGGAATAATCCTACATGTGGAAGCACATTATATACAGCAGGATGCCTTTCTTTTTTTTAATCTTTTTTTTTTTTTTTTAAAAAAGACAGAGTCTCACTCTGTCACCGAGGCTGTAGTGCAGTGGCACGATCTCAGCTCCCTACAACCTCCGCCTCCCTGCAACCTCTGCCTCCCATGTTCAAGCAATTCTCACGCTTCAGCCTCCCAAGTAGCTGGGCTTACAGGTGCCTGCCACCATGCTTGGCTAATTTTTGTATTTTTAGTAGAGATGAGGATTCACCATGTTGGCCAGGCTGGTCTTGAACTGCTGACTTCAAGTATCTACCTGCCTCAGCCTCCCAAACTGCTGGGATTACAGAGGTAAGCCACCACGCCTGGCCTCTTTTTTAAAATCTTAATACTACAACTTAAATATCTTTCTAAGGTCTTCTCTCTTCATTGTGATTACATGGTATTTATATGACAATATTTATTTAACCATGTTCCTGCATTTATTTATTTATTTATTTATTTATTCATTTTGAGATGGTCTTGCTGTGTTGCTCTCAGGCTGGAGTGCAATGGCACAATCGTGGCTCACTGCAGCCTTGACCTCCCAGGTTCAAACGAATCTCCTGAGTAGCTGAAACTACAGGCACGTGCCTCCATAGCCACTTAATTTTTGCTTTATTTTTTGTAGAGATGGGGTCTTGCTATGTTGCCCAGGCTGATCTCAAACTCCTGGACTCAAGCAATACACTCGCCTAAGATTCCCAAAGTGTTGGGATTACAGGCATGAGTCATGGTGCCTGGCCTGCTGACAGACATTTACATGAACTTCAATTTTCCTAAAATGCTACTTTAGTGAGTATTTTTGTGCATGTATCTTTGTTCATTTCTTTTAGTATCCCTGTAGATAAGTATCCTAAAAGTGAAATGTCTAGGTTTTAAACTGTGAATATTTAAAATGTTGATAAGTACTGTCAAAGTGCTTGAGAGAGGTTGTTCCAACTTATGCACCTAACAAGAACAGTGAAAGATATCTTGGATGTTTAAAGAATATAAAAACAATCCCATAAATAATCAGTAATAGATGTGAAAACAATGAAAGCACTAACATTGCTTTTCTTTTTTTTTTTTTTTTTTTTTTGTTGAGACAGAGTCTTGCTCTGTCGCCCAGGCTGGAGTGCAGTGGCGCGATCTCGGCTCACTGCAAGCTCTGCCTACCGGATTTATGCCATTCTCCTGCCTCAGCCTCCCAAGTAGCTGGGACTACAGGCGCCCGCCACCACACCCGGCTAATTTTTTTGTATTTTTTAGTGGAGATGGGGTTTCACCATGTTAGCCAGGATGGTCTCGATCTCCTGACCTCGTGATCTGCCCGCCTCGGCCTCCCAAAGTGCTGGGATTACAGGCATGAGCCACCGCGCCTGGCCTAATTTTTTGTATTTTTAGTAGAGACGGGGTTTCACCGTGGTCTCAATCTCCTGACCTCGTGATTCGCCCACCTCGGCCTCCAAAGTGCTCGGATTACAAGTGTGAGCCAACGCACCTGGCCACATTGCTTTTCTTACAAGTAGTTTAGTGATGGGTTCCACAAAAAAAAGTTACAGATTAAGTAGCATTAGATTTTAACTACTCAGATACCACAAAAACACTTAAGTTTTAGGTCACATGAAATGGGATAAATATATAATGATCTAAAAAGCTATAATGGAATGAATACAGAACTCCTCTTTTTCAAACTTTTGTTGAATTTACCATTAGTTAAAAATAAAATATATAGCTCTTCATATTGATTTATCAGAAATGGAAGTTCATAAGTATATAAAAACTACTTCTCAGCACATGGTGTTAGAATTAGCACAGAACCATTCTGATTTCAAGTTGGTTGTTCTCACCAACAATGAAGGTCAAACCATCAGTCAGTGCCTAATTCTCTCAGTCTTCAGGTTGCTTGAAACCGTCAATTCTTTCAGAATTTCTGATTGAGGGGTAGGACAATATTTGAAGCAAAAATACTTAGCCCTATTCTTTCCTTATAAAATACAGTAACAACTTGTCGTTTATAGAAATAACATAAAGTCTGCCTTTCTAAGCATCAACATTAATACAAACGTTTTAAGAAATTAAGATAATCATTTCTTCTAAAACTTTCTCTAGAAGAGAAAGCTGTTTTAAGAAATTTGATTGGCACAAAATACAAAATGAGGAGTGTGTTTGGTATATGCTTTTAGGTCTACTGGCATAATACTGTTCATTTTCTAATGCAGAGTTAGTTTAGAGAATAATACTTAATGACTTTCAGTAGTTATTCTTAGAGGCAACACAAAATTATAACTTTTTAGGATAAATGTCATTCAAGAGTCCTATTCTTAATCTTCAAAAATGTTGACAGACGTGCTCTGTATTCCACCAAATTTCTATTTGTGAAGCCCAGCTGCTGTCTGAAACAGCTCTTGCTTCATAGGAATAATGTATGACTCTTTAAGAAAATGTCACCAGGAAAATGATAATTATCAAGAGATAATTCAAGAAATTTTATACAACAAAGAACAGTTTGTTGACATCGTCATGTCTTCCAAATGACCGAGGATGACAGAGTATTTTAGGAAGTGTTACAGAGAAATCTAAATGGAATCCACAAACACTCATCCCTGAGCAACTCCATTAGAAACATTTCAAAAGAGCTTCACCTGTGAGTTACACAAAGAATATGTTGACACATCGTCTTTGTGGAGTCCACCAGTATAGAAAGCTTTTTAACTTTCTTTGACCTATCTACCGCTGAATCTGTTTTCTTAAAAATATCATGCTACTGGAATTGTGGTCAGGAGATGAGTGCTACCGTACAAACTATTTGTAACACACCCATGAACAGAGAAGATTAAAAGTACATTCTCGAATTTTAAGTTGATTACAGAGCAGTAACCACTATTGGTACTGAATCCTGGACCGCATGATGAGTAGCACTGTCTCACAGGCACTAGTACTAGCTCCAGGAATACATAACACATTGGCACAGACTTAGAAAACAAATATCTGATGTGCATAAATGTGTGTATGTGTTTAAATAGCTTCTGAAATAAATTTAGAATCAAAAGGTTCTATAATCTGGGGACTTCTACTTTTGAGAAGATGGAGTAGACATATTTTTCCCTATTCTTCCCGCTAAGTACAAATAAAAACCTTGGACATATATATACATAAAACTTAAGGTGACTCTGAAAGTTATAGAGAGAAGAGAGACTAGCTAGGGAGCTTGAGGTCCAAGGAAGTGCATGGTAGTGAGTCTCCTGTGTTTTCTTTGGCCTCATAAATCTCAGGCAGGATGTTGGGTGCTAGAGAAGCCAGCAACCCAAAAACATTAACAGGCACAGACAAAGAAATCTCCAGGCTCACATGGTTTCACTAGGGAACTTCACCAAGCATTTAAAAAGAAATCAACACCAATTAACAATGAGCATGTTGGACACTGAAATTAAGAATCCAATGCCACTTGTAATTGCTTTAAAAGAGAATAATGTATGTGTAAGTCTGACAAAACATATACCAAACGTATATGCTGAAAACAATACAATGCTGATGCAGTAAATCAAAGGAGACCTAAAAAAAGGAGAGACATATCATATTCATGGGTTGCAAGGCTTAACATAACAAAAAAACCAATTCCCTCCAAATTCGTATACAGGTTTAATAAGATTCCTATCAAAATCTCAGCAAGATTTTTTCATAAAGATAAAATTGTTCTAGATTGTACATAAAAAGGCATAGGAACTAGAACAGGTAAAACTGTTTTGGAAAAGAAGAATAAAGTGACAAGAGTTATTCTACTCAATTTCAGAATTTAGATAAATACAGTAATTAAGACTCTGTCGTATTGGTGGAGGGACAGCCACAAAGATCAATGGAACAAAACAGAGAACCCCAAAACAGACCCAAAGAAAGATGTCCAGCTGAATTTTGACAAAGATGTAAAAGCAATTCAATGGAGAAAAGATAAGCCTTTTCAAAAAATGGTGCAGGAGTAATTGAATATCATAGCCCTTTTGTCCCTTAAAAAATAACCTTGACCTAAGTCTCACAACTTATTCAAAAGTCAACTCAAAATGGATCACAAACCTAAATATAAAACATAAAACTATAAAACATCTAGAAAAAATATGAGAAAATTTTTATTATGTAGGGCAACGTAAAGAGGACTTAGACCTGATACTAAAAAGGTATAATCCATAAAGGAAATATTGACATATTGGACTTCATCAAAATTAAACACTTTTGCCCTGCAAATGACCCTGTTGAAAAAATGAATATGTATGTTATATAGTGTAACAGATAATACTTACAAAGCACATATCCAACAGTGGACTAGTACCTAGAATAACTCAAAACTCAATAGTAAAAACATAATCTAATTAGAAAATGGCCAAAAGAAATTTGCTTTGTCTCTTCATGCTGCTGTTACAAAATACCTGAGATTTGGTCATTTATAAAGTACAAAAATATATTGTTTCACAGTTCTGGAGGCTGGGAAGTCCAAGATCAGTGCACCACCATTTAGTGATACGGCCTTTCTTGTTTCATCCTCACATGGCAGAAAGTGGAAATGCAAAACAGGTCTAAGCTAGTTCCCTTCAGCCCTTTTATAAAGCACTACCAGGGATGTCCAATATTTTGGCTTCCCTGGGCCACACTGGAATAAGAAGGATTGTCTTGGGCCGCACATAAAATACACTAACACTAACAATAGCTGAGGTAAGAAACTAAAATTGCAAAAAAAAAAATCTCATAATGTTTAGAAAGGTTACAAATCTGTCTTGTGCCACTTTCAAAGCCATCCTGGGATGCCTGTGGCCTGTGGGCCGTGGGTTGGACAAGCCTGCACTAATCCATTCATGAGGGCAGAGCCTTCATGACTAATCACTTCCCAAAAGGCTCTGCCTCTTAATGCAAACCACAATGGGGATTAAATTTCAACATGCATTTTGGAGGGAGCATTCAGACCACAGCATCCATGAACAGACAATTCACCAACCACAATCTACAGATGGCAAATAAGCACATGAAAAGATGTTCAACATCTTTAGCCATTAGGGAAATGCAAATTAAAATCACAATGAAATATCACTACACACCCATAAGAATGGCTAAAATAATACCACCACCACCAAATGCGGGCTAGAATGTGGAGAACCCTGACCACTTACACATTGCTGATGGCAATGTAAAATGGAACAGCCATGCTGGAAAACATTCATCAGTTTCTTAAAAGAACTAATTATACAACTTCCACATAACCCAACAATTATCCCCCAAAATGAAGATTTATATTTATACCAAAAATCTGTTCATGAATGTCTAGAGTGGCTTTATTTGTAATAGCCAAAAACGAACCAACCCAGATGTCTTTCAACAGATGATGGTTAAACAAACTGTGGTAGGTACATCCATATCATAGATTGCTACACAGCAAGAAAAAGGACTGTAACAGGATTATTACACATTGTATGCCTATATCAAAACATCTCATGTACCTTATGAATATATACACCTACTATGTACCCACAAAAATTAATAAAAGAAAATGGAACTAAATACTGATAAATACAACAACTTAAGAGTTTTCCACAAAACTCTCCCTGAAAAGTAAAAACAGGATGTCACCACTGCAGTGTCCTGCAGCATGGTACATTGGTAGAGACCACTAATCTGTGACGCTATGTCAACAGAGCAGACAGCTGCCACCCCAAAATGCGGGACCCTAATTCGCTGTTAGGACAGGATCTTCTAACCATGGATGCTTTTCAGGGCTGACACATATGATCTGTGTAGTTGTAAAGGGATTTAATGTTTAGCTATAGCTGTCTCGAAATTTTAACACGGGTCCCTGCCTTTTTATTTTGCACTGGATTCTGCAACCCAGGTAGCTAGTTCTAGTGTCTGGATACACAAAAGGGATGGTGAAAGGTAGACTGGCAGGAGGGAGAGTTAGGTTCTGGTCTCAGCTCCACCACTCACAATTTCATGACTGAGGCAGGCCACTTTCCTCTGGGCTTTATTTTCTATGTGTGGATGAGGGGTGTGTGTCCACATGCTATACATACTTGGGTACTTCAGCTGACCTTCCTAATGCGATATACCCCCAGCAATAAAAATGGCTCAAAATTATAGTCATCCTAAAATAAGGAATGGGGCATTTAGAAAAACAACCACAATAGGTAATTCTGACAGACACGCCTGGGGTTGAGGGCCACTGTGTGGGAGCAGCGAATGTCCCTCACTGAGTATAAGGCTGTCACAGCAAGCACTTCTCAACTAAATAGAATGCATCTGTGTTCTCAGAGGGAAAGCCATTGCTCGGTCACTCACCCTCACCCACTTTTTGCTAAATGCTAATGACAATAAATAATATTACTATCATAGAGCCCTTTTTATTTCTCCTCCAAGACATACTACTTACTAAACAGATTAGATGAGCTTTAAAAAATAAAATGGCACACTGCCAAAGAGCAGTACTTCATTAGATTCTGTCAAAAACTGAAGGATGGTTTTCTTTTCTATTTTTTAACACATATATAGAAAATGACCCAAAGCATCCATATTACCTTGTTAACTTTCACACCTTCTTTTGGAGTTTGTTTTGTCGCTAGATTGTACCCAATCATCTGTTCAGCCAGCTGTCCCACAACATTAGGGCTAAGAGAAAGAGAAAACAAGCAGAAAATGAATGTTTGTTGAAAATCATTTAAATCAGAGTCCTTACACAGAGCCTCACGTCTACACTGCAAAGGGTTCACCTTCACCCTCACAAAATCCATGAGTCTTTCTGCTTATGTGCTGCGTGTTTAGCACTGTACTAGAGGCTCACTGAGAGCAAAATAAAAGTGAGTTCATGAATGAATAAATGAAACAAAAGATGCTTTGTGACCTCTTCACCCAAAAAAGTTACAGTCATAGTAAAGAGAGAATGCTGAAATGCACACCAGATTCAGATAAGGGTCGACTGAAGATCCGACAGTGGAAAACTGGGGAGATATTGAACAATGAGAGGGAAAGGAAGAGGGTGAAGATCAAAGTAAATAGTAAAAAGGTGTGTGACAGGAACAGGGAGGAGAGGAAAGTGTTCAGTGCTAGGAGATGCAAGAGATGAAGCTGAAAAGACAGGCTCAAATAAAGGAAGGCTTGGACTATCAGAGGGGAGGTACCCCAGATGCCACTGGTAATGGGGAGCCCCTTCAGGTTCTTGAATAGAGGAGTGACATTATGGAAGTAGCATTTCAGTTGGAAGTGGTATCATTTCCAACATTTATGATGAATCATTGATTGTTTAGGACAGAAGGACTGTCAAGTTTTCACCAATTAGTAAGAAAAATCATTTTGTGGGGGCAGAAGGAAAACTAGGGCACTGCCAGAGCCCTCTACCTATGATTTCAGTTTCTTCTAGTTGCTTTGGCCCGCTCCTACCCCACCACAACCACCCTCAGTGTGCCTTTCAATCTTGAGCAAGATCTTCCATAACTGCTTGGCCAAAAGACAAGGAATAACAACCTCCAGACTTACTCTTTTGTTAAATGAACACCTCCTTTCAAACCACTATTGAAGACACCTTTTCCTCTTCCTCCAGCTAAGATCTGGGCTTTTAAAACAATTTCTTTTGCATCTGAAAAAGAAAAATCCAGAGTTGGTAGCTGATTTTAAATTCTCGTTTTGTTTTTTAAGCAATAAGGAAAGCAATAATGGCACATAACTTCCAAGTAACTGGTAAAAGCTCTCTCAAACTAACTTTGAAAATAAATGCAATGAAGAACTTCAAAAAAACATCTATGAGCCTAAATACAAAGCTTGTTGACTGAGGATATTCAAATGCTTCCTACCAGTTTAATCATCTAATACTTGACCTTCCCAAGGGAAAGCAAGACACGTGTTCCCTTGCTCTTTTGAGTGTGTCAGAAGAAGCTAAATAAATCCTGGAAGGAGGTATTAATTTTACTGTGTAATGGCACTCCCATGTGGCAGAGGCACCAGTTGGCCAGTAAGAGGAGCTAACCATCAGGGATGTCAAAGGGAAGACCGGATTATGTGGGGGAAGGTTTAAAGACAAGACACAAAGGTCATAGTTAATAACTGCATTATTGGAAACCAACAGTTTTCTGAGCAGTTGTTCTATATATTGATAGGGTTGGGAAAGGGAGGAGGAAATGGATTAAAACTAAAAGCAAGCAATATTTTAAAATCATTGGCAAGGTAACAAAATATCCTGGGGGAAAGTGGTTGTGGAATCTTTGTTTCTCATCACACTCCACGAATGAAAGGACTCTCTAATCTTGACTTTTTAGACGAGAGTTATTAACACAAATATCTTCCCTTGCAGGGAAGTTGGGTGCATGAAGTAGCCCAGTGACAAATGGGGCCTTTAGCAAACAGGGTAGCTCCCCTCCCCAACCACCAAAACAAAACAAAACAAAAACAAACAAAAAACTGCCTCCAAATCAAATATGCTTAATAAACCAAATAGCACACAACTGCAGACCACAGCTGAGATCCTCTGTTTGTGAGTCATCTTTATTTAAAATCACAGAACCCAACTGATCCCCTATAAGGCCATGAGAGTATTCTGGTTCAGTATACCAGATTTAGAATCTGCAAACCCAGGTTTCGATCTGGCCTTCATCCCTCACCCAGCTGTGTGACATTAGGCAAGTTACTTAATGTCTCTGAAACTCGGTTTATTCAACTGTGAAGTGATGACAAGGGTTGTTTTAAAAATTAAATGAACACACATGAATGCTTTATCCCAGAGCCTGAAAACTTGTGATTAATGAAAAACTATTGCCTCGGCCAGTTAGTTCATTTATTACCTTTGTATATTGTAAAGAATGAAAGGAATCATTACAGAGATGGCTAAACCAAAAAACTAACAAGCGCTCCATGAAGTTTGGTTATTTCAGCTATTACTGTCACTGTCATCATCATTGTTACCCACAGGCAAGCAGGTAAAGGTTCAAACGGAAAGAGCTGTGGAAGGTTTTATCATCAAGGCAATGGGGAGCTACAGAAGTATTTTACAGAAGGCATTCAGCCAGCCGATGTCACACCATTGAGGCTCCTTCACTGTCTTCATTGGTTAGTCTTCTTGTCTCCTATATTTGCTTACACTCAGAAAGCTGAAGCCCACCTTCTTCTCAGAAGCAAACACAGTTTTTTCTTAGAAGGCTGTCCTGTGTACCCTCTGGCAATAATTTCTGCCCTGGATACGAACCATCACAACATTGGTCAAGCCCTGTCTTATAATAAACTGGTTTCCATCAAGCTGAGTAGAAGACAAATTAATTGTCAGAAACTCACAAGGAAAGCAACCAAGTAAAATGAATACATTGCATATTTAGCTTACTGCAAGAACAGTAGTAAGAGCAAGGATATCGGAGTTAAACAGACCTGGTTAAAATCTCCAACTCCACCTATCAATTTCTTTGTAGAGAAGAAACAACTGAGATTCAGAAAGGTAAAAGTAGCATGCCCTTCCGTAAAGCAGTCATATTAAAGAAGTCTACAGTGTAAGGATGATGTGAAGAATAAACGAAATACAGTAAAGTGCCTGGCACATTTTTTTAAAGTCAAAATATGATAGCTATCAACATTATAATAATTTTCAGCAATTAAGAAAAAATGGCACACAGGAAGACATTTCCTATTTTTCTTTGGAAGACATCAAGTGGAAAAAATGCCTTTTGCTGTCTACTCAAATTTTTAATTGTGATCACTTCAAATTCTTTACATAACTGGCATTCCATTGCCATTATCATTTTTCATATCCTTGTCATCCTGAAGAGATGCTTTCCTCTCTGAGCTTTCCAGCAGCAAAACTTGAAAGCCAGAGAGAATACCTAATTGGGCATTGTTAACTGGCACTACATAGGCTTGATTAGATCAGCTTTAGTCACTAACCATCAAGACACAGAAAGAGTTGTATCCTCAATGAAATGTTGTCAATTAAACGTGTCGCTATTTGACCTCCAGTCAAAAGTATTCCATGCAAAACAGTTGGTAGAACAAGCAACCAGTTCAGAGACTCTGAAACCACAGATCAGGACAAATAGAAAAAGACAACAACCTACGCACATCTGCAACATACACCCCAGGCCAAAAATGAGTTCACTAAAATCATCTCTTCGGATTACATCTCAAGTGCTAAATCAATATAGTAAGTCAGCAAGTCAGCAGCTCAAAATAAAGCAAGTTTTTCTCATCTTGAGAAAAACTCTCATGAAGTAATTTAATTCAAGGCTTATTTACTCAAGGTGCTGAAAATTAAGATGACAAATCCCACTCAACAGTAACTCGTCTCTTCATTCAGTATTTACCAAATTGATTCACATGTACTAAATGTCACTGTTTCCATTTATTTAAAGATCTGATCTCTCCCAAAACTCAAATTTCTGTTTTTATTTAACATTGCCTCTTGCCCCAATCCTGAACGGTATTAGAAAAGAAAAAAAAATCCCATATATGAAATGCAATTTTTGTCTGAATAAGACGACTTAACCATCCTTTAGAAAAACAAGCTAAAAGGACAGAGGAAGAAATTAACTCTAATAGGTGTTGGGGTTTTATTTTTGTTTTTTGTTTTAGACAGAGTCTCACTTTGTCACCCAGGCTGGAGTGCAGTGGTGTGATCTTGGCCCACTGCAACCTCTGCCTCCCGGGTTCAAGCGGTTCTCCTGCCTCAGCCTTCTGAGTAGCTGGGGTTACAGGCACATGCCACCATGCCCAGCTAATTTTTTGTATTTTTAGCAGAGATGAGGTTTCCCATGTTGCTCCGGCTGGTCTCAAACTCCTGAGCTCAGGCAATCTGCCCACCTCAGCCTCCCAAAGTGCTAGGATTACAGGCATAAAATAGATTTTATATAGAAGTAGACAACAACCTAGACATTGATAATTATATTATTGGACTCTGAGTTGGTATAACTTGGGTCTGGATAACTCCAAAGTCTTTGCTCTTAATTGCTATTTTTATACGCAGTAGCCTAAGTATGCAACGTCTTCACTAAATTTTGTTCCTTTCTTAGTGAGTTTCTGAAAATAACCAGTACTCATGGCTAGGTTTTCACTCAGTTTAATAGGAACCAGTTTATTAGAATTTACATATATTTTAGTAGAAAACACTGTAAGACATATCTGACAAACTTATAAATATGCAAGACTCTCAAACACAGTATCACTTAAGAGAACAATATTTAGAGCGATTTAAAAAGTCTAAGCAAAACCTTACTCTGTGGTCTTTTTTTACTCTATTAGCTGAATTATAACAATGCTTTTACAAATGTTTTCTTTTCATTCTTTACAAGTGTTATTATAATTATAATGCAGTTTTATACCAATTTTTATAGATCCCCAATAGTCACATGCTAGATAATAAACATTCTTGGAAGCAGTAGGTCTAAAGGGAAAAAAATCAATTCATTAAGAAAAGCATAATCTAAATAGAATACACATTTTTAATTAAGCAAGCTTTGTAAAATGTGGTTCACTTAATTTTCTTAGAGATGGCTTTCTGAAAACATATTTACACAAAGTAATGCTCACAAGACATATTTCAGAGCCATAATAGGAATCATAGTAAATGTCTGAAATGTTAATCAAATATATTGACAAAAGTAAGTTATTTTCAACTATTTTTTAAAAACAGTTCAGTGATGACTCAACTATTTGTGTTACTGAGCTGGTTTTTATTCAGCATTGCTCTTTTCTAAAATATAATACTTTCCTAAATGCTAAATGTATCACTGATACTGCAATGAGATGACTACTACAATGATCATCTATTTGGAGTCAATAATATTGGACTTGCAGAAACTGATTTCTGTGGTTCACTGACTGGAGCAAAATTGGAATATCCAGTTCTCAGCACAATTGCGTCGTGTAATATGTAGCATGGCAATCACCTTCCATGAGAGTTGATAGAATTCCTAATTGAGAAAGTTAAATTGTATTTCAGAATTTCAGATTTACCTATTACCAGAAGGCAAGGAGAAGGCAAAGTGGAAGGCAAGAGACGAGTCAAAAGATATTGTGTAAAGATGAACTTTAATAAAGAATATACAATTATATAGAGATAAGTTAGAGGCCTTGGTGCCAATTTCTCAAAGGAAATGAGCTCACTTCTATGTTTGCGTTACGACTTCAGAACCCAAACATAAAAATAGAGAGTTACCAATCCTCAATCATTACTATGATATCAACTATAGAATGACACATATTTCCTCAAGTTGTAACTGGGTCAATGGGAATAAGATGATACTGTAATAATTCTCCATATGTCAAAAGGCATCTTTGAGACTGAAATAATTATTTCAGCTTTCAACATGTCTGACATGGACTTTTCAAATTTGGGACAGAGAGTTTCAAACATACAGCACATTAGAATAAACCATTTCACCATTGGTCACATCATTTGACTGAATGAGACTGGAGATACATGGCTCTCCAGTAGACTGCTGCCCATCAGAGATTTGAATCGTATATGTCTAAAACAGCCACTTTCAAGTATAAGTACAAGACAGAAATAGAACCATCTCCAGGACAAGGATTTTATGATACAAATAGGAAGTTATCCAGAGAGATATTATTTCAAATCAAGAAATTCTTAACTGATAAGGCTTTCATGTAAGTTTTAAATCTAAAATTTCCCTTTGAATATGATTCCATATTATGAAAAAAAATCCTTTCTTTGGATACTGTGGGGGCATGATAATGCCATTTTGAAGAGTTTGATTATTTAAAAATGATAATATCTTAACACAAAATGTATTTATGCTTTCGATGGAATAATTTTAATTTTAGTTCCTATAAAAATTCCTAAAGTTTATTAAATCACAGTTTTTTCATATTTGCCATACTCTTAAAAATATTGTATATTTATTACTATATTATGGGCCACATTAAAATCTGTAATATAAATTAGGCTACTCCTCTGATCTTGTCACTAATCTTACTTATTGCTTTCATAACTGTTAATACACATTTTGTTGGTGATAAAATTTTTAAAGGTAAATAAAAATTATCTCTAGAAAAACCCAGTTCAGTTGTAACATCTTACTATTCTCAGTAAAAGATACAATCTTGCTCTTTTCATGTAGTTTAATACTAGTAAGCCAATCTTACATTGTGTCAATTATATTAAAAGATATATTTCTACACAAAAGCCTTAGGACAGAACTCCCTAACACTGATGGCAAAAAAAAAAAAAAAATGCCCATGTGACCTCATTCAACACCTGTAACTAATTAAAGAATTTCTAACATTGTAAGAATGAAACCACAGGACATTAAACAAATCTTTTGCAAATGAAGCCACTTGAAGAAATGACAGTTTTTCAGAAAAATACAAGTTTCTTCAAAAGAACAAACTTCCAGAAGAAATCTCTACTGATTAATTACAGGACAAAGCAATCCTATTATGATATACATTGACAGTAAAAATACCTGTGTAACACTTGTAATTTCAAGAGGTGCTGGAAACAGTCATGGAAGATGAAAAGCATTTATGAAAGCCGAAAGTATTTCTACTGTATTATGTGTATGTATTTAAAGGAAGTTAAGGAAAACTAGCTATAAAAAAATCATGTTTCCCCCTGATTTTCAAACCAAAGATGTGAGTCAGCCAGGGTTCAATTAAGGAGGCAGAACTACTATGACTTATAGACAAGGGATTTATTATAGGAATCGAAGCTTGCACACTTACAAGAGGAGCTGAGAAAAGGCAGGTCTAAAAGTGAGGTTGGAGGGTCCTAGGAGTCCCCAGCCAGCCAAGCAGAGGAATCAGCACCTCCAGATGGAGAACTGGATGGCAAAGGAGGAGCTGGGGAAAAGGACTTGGGACTTGCTGCCAAGTGCTACAGTTTGGATGCTTGTCCCCACAAAATCTCTCATTGAAATCTGACCTCCAGTATTGGAGGACAGGCCTAATGGGAGGTGCTTGGGTCACGGGAGACGATCCCTTATGAATAGCTTACCTGGAACTTAAAATAAAAGAAAATTAAATTTAAAAATAAATAAATAAACGAATTACCCATCCTCAGGTACTCTTTTACAGCAACACTAAATAGACTAAGACACCAAGCAAGCATCTCAGGATGGGCCTGGGTCCATATGGCTCAGCAGGATCAGCACTTGGGACAAACAGCTGGACACAATGCAGAGAAGAGCAAGAAAAGGCTGGAGCCTCTTGCTAACATCTCCACATCTGTCTGTCACTACCTAATCACAATGAACTGCAGGGAGTAATCACAAATTCTGTGCAAACTCCTCTTTTAGTCAACTCGAACCCAAAACTACACAGGGAAGGGGATTCTGGAAAACGTAGTTCCAGCTAAACAAGGTGACACAGTACAAGTCATCACACCTGATAGCTATAACATCTGACAGCAGAGCCCACAAGTGTTGCGGGTTGAAAATGAACAGCTCTGAAACGTTTCTGAGTTGCTTGAGAATCCACCTCTCCTTTAGTTGCATATTATTGAAGGCTACTTGACATTAAGGGGATTCTCTCGTCGACCATAACCAGTGATGAGGAAGGGAAGAACAAAAGGTGGCAACAGCCAGAACAGCTCTTGGTGTGCACACACTCATATCCTGCTGGTGGAACATAAACTCATGAAGGTTTCATTTTCAGAGCCAATTGGAATGACCATGAAATTTAAAATGTATGCAATATATACACTGTCTGGCTGCACCTATATTTAAAGATGTTCGTTTCACTTTTACAGCAATATTACTAATTTCAGAGATCATCCACCTTCTTGAATAGAAATCTTGTATTTTCCTTATTTTCTGTTATTTAAATCTGTTCCTCTCTCAGACCCTCCTCCATTGGTGATAGGCGCCCTCATAGGCAATCACAACTACTGTCCAGAATCTTTGCCCTGCTGTCTGTTCACTGCCATCATTCACTGCCTATGGTCTCTGGACCATACTCCTGCCAGTTTTCACACTAAACCTGAGACCTCTGTGCCTGCAAATCACCAAGCCCTGCTGCCCAGTCGTCTTCTTCTCATTCAGACACATCATCCGTCAGGAACCCTTCACCTTTCCAACCTGTTCTGCAATTTAGAGGAACTCATTCTCCAGAGAGTCAATGCAGACTGCAATCAAACTCCCTCTCACAGACTCCTGAGCCCAGTACAAATCAAGGATTCAGGCTGGGCAACTTATTTCATACAGCTGAAAAATGCACAACAGTTAAAAAGTACCTGGAATCTTTGAAGGCAAATAGGAGGGCCATCTGCTTAGGGCTCACAAAAAATCCTTTGATAGCGCAATCCTACTTCCATGAAAATTGACAAGAGAACTAAAGATTTTCATTGCAATGTAGTTATAATAGTGAAAAAACTAGAAATAATCCAAATGTCCACCAACATTTCGACACTATTGGGAAAATAAATTTTATGTATCCAAATAATGAAACAATAAAACACCATATGTACAGTCATTAACAATAATTAAGTATACTTTTTAAAATTATACTTTAGGTTCTGGGATATATATGCAGAACCTGCTGGTTTGTTACATAGGTATACATGAGCAATGGTGGTTTGCTGCACCCATCAACCAGTCATCTACCTTAGATATTTCTCCTAATTTTCTGTTATTTCTGTTATTTAAATCCGTTCCCCTCTCAGACCCTCCCCTACCCCCAACCCACCGACAGGCCCCAGTGTGTGATGTTCCCCTCCCTGTGTCCACGTGTTCTCATTGCTCAACTCCCACTTATGAGTGAGTACATGCACTGTGTGGTTTACTGTTCCTGTGTTACTTTGCTGAGAATGATTGTTTCCAGCTTCATCCATGTCCCTGAAAAGGACATGAACTCATCCTTTTTTATGGCTGCATAGTATTCCATAATTTATATGTGCCACATTTTCTTTATTCAGTCTATCACTGATGGGCATTTGGGTTGGTTCCAAGTCTTTGCTATTGTGAACAGTGCCGAAATAAACATACATGTGCATGTGTCTATATAGTAGAATGATTTATAATCCTTTGGGTATACGCCCAGTAATGGGATTGCTTGGTCAAATGGCAATTTCTAGTTCTAGATCCTTGAGGAATCGCCACACTCTCTTCTACAATGGTTGAACTAATTTACACTCCCATCAACAGTGTAAAAGTGTTCCTATTTCTCCACATCCTCTCCAGCATCTATTATTTCCTGACTTTTTAATGGTTGCCATTCTAACTGGCGTGAGATGATATCTCATTGTGGTTTTGATTTGCATTTCTCTAAAGACCAGTGATAATAAGCTTTTTTTCATGCTTGTTGGCCACATAAACATCTTCTTTTGAGAAGTGTCTGTTCATATCCTTCACCCACTTTTTGATGGGTTTGTTTTCTTCTTTCTTGTAAATTTGTTTAAGTTCCTTGCAGATTCTGGATATTAGCCCTTTGTCAGATGGATAGACTGCAAAAATTTTTCTCCCACTCTGTAGGTTGCCTGTTCACTCGGATGGTAGTTTCTTTTGCTGTACAGAAGCTCTTTAGTTTAATTAGAGCCCATTTTTCAATTTTGGCTTTTGTTGCTATTGCTTTGGCGTTTTAGTCATGAAGTCTCTGCCCATGCCTATGTCCTGAATGGTATTGCCTAGGCTTTCTTGTAGGGTTTTGATTGTTTTAGGTCTTATGTTTAAGTCTTTACTCCATCTTGAGTTAATTTTTGTGTAAGGTGTAAGGAAGGGGTCCAGTTTCAGTTTTCTGCATATGGCTAACCAGTTTTCCCAACACCCTTTAGGAACAGGGAATTCTTTCCCCATTGTTTGTATTTGTCAGGTTTGTCAAAAATCAGATGGTTGTAGATGTGTGGTGTTATTTCGGAGGCCTCTGTTGGTCTATATCTCTGTTTTAGTACCAGTACCATGCTGTTTTGGTTCCTGTAGCCTTGTAGTGCAGTTTGAAGTCAGGTAGAGTGATGCCTTCAGCTTTGTTCTTTTTGCTTAGGATTGTCTTTGTTTTAGGGGCCCTTTCTTGGTTCCATATGAAAGTTAAAGTAGTTTTTACTAATTCTCTGAAGAAAGTCAATGGTAGCTTCATGGGGATAGCATTCAATCTATAAATTACTTCGGGCAGTATGGCCATTTTCACAATATTGATTCTTCCTATCCATGAGCATGGAATGTTTTTCCATTTGTTTGTATCCTCTCTTATTTCCTTGAGCAGTGGTTTGTAGTCCTCCTTGAAGAGGTCCTTCACAAACCTTGTAGTTGTATATCTAGGTATTTTATTCCCTTTGTAGCAATTGTGAATGTGAGTTTACTCATGATTTGGCTCTTTGTCTCTTAATGGTGTATAGGAATGCTTGTGATTTTTGCACATTGACTTTGTATCCTGAGACTTCGCTGAAGTTCCTTATCAGCTTAAGGGAATTTTGGGCAGAGACGATGGGGTTTTCTAAATATACAATCATGTCATCTGCAAACAGAGACAATCTGACTTCCTCTCTTCCTATTTGAATACCTTTTATTTCCTTCTCTTGCCTGATTGTCCTGGCCACATCTTTTAATACTATGTTGAATAGGAGTGGTGAGAGAGGGCATCCTTGTCTTGTGCCAATTTTCAAAGGAAATGCTTCCTGCTTTTGCCCATTCAATATGATTTTGGCTGTGGGTTTTTCATAAACAGATCTTATTATTTTGAGATATGTTCCATCAATACCTAGTTTATTGAGAGTTTTTAGCACGAACCGGTGTTGATTTTTATCAAAGGCCTTTTCTGCATCTATTGAGATAATCATGTGGTTTTTGTCTTTGGTTCTGTTTATGTGACGGATTATGTTAATTGATTTGTGTATGTTGAACCAGCTTGGCATCCCAGGGATGAAGCCTACTTCATCGTGGTGGATAAGCTTTTTGTTGTGCTGCTGAATTCGGTTTGCCAGTATTTTATTGAGGATTTTAGCATCGATGTTCATCAGGGATGTTGGCCTGAAATTTTCTTTTTTTGTTGTGTCTCTGCCAGGTTTTGGTATCAGGATGATGCTGGCATCATAAAATGAGTTAGGGACGAGTCCCTCCTTTTCTATTGTTTGGAATAGTTTCAGAAGGAATGGTACCAGCTCCTCTTTGTACCTCTGGCAGAAGTCAGCTATGAATCCATCTTGTCCTAGGCTTTTTTTGGTTGGTAGGCTATTAATTACTGCCTCAATTTCAGAACTTGTTATTGGTATATTCAGGGATTCAAGTTCTTCCTGGTTTAGTCATGGGAAGGTGTATGTGTCCAGGAATTCATCCATTTCTTCCAGACTTTCTAGTTTATTTGCATAGAGGTGTTTATAGTATTCTCTGACTTTAGTTTGTATTTCTGTGGGATCAGTGGTGATATCCCCTTTATCATTTTTTATTGTGACTATTTGATTCTTCTCTCTTTTTTTATTAGTCTGGCTAGCAGACTATCTATTTTGTTAGCCTTTTCAAAAAAAACAGCTCCCGGATTCATTGATTTTTTTAAGGGCTTTTCGTGTCTCCATCTCCTTCAGTTCTGCTCTGATCTTAGTTATTTCTTGTCTTCTGCTTGCTTTTGAATTTGTTTGCTGTTGCTTCTCTAGTTCTTTTAATTGTGATGTTAGGGTGTCGATTTTAGCTCTTTCTTGCTTTCTCCTGTGGGCATTTAGTGCTATAAATTTCTCTCTAAACACTCACTGCCTTAGCTGTGTCCCAGAAATTCTGGTACGTTGTGTCTTTGTTCTCACTGGTTTCAAAGAACTTATTTATCCACTGGCTTGAAATTCACACCGCCAGCACATCAGTCTGAAGTCCACCTGGGGTGCTTGGTGGGAGGAGGGGCATCTGCCATTACTGAGGCTTGAGTAGGTGGTTTTCCCCTAGTAGTATAAACAAAGCTGCTTGGAAGTTCTGACTGGGCAGAGCCCACCGCAGCGTGGCAAAGTCACTGTAGCCAGACTGCCTGTCTAGATTTCTCCTCTCTGGGCAGGGCATCTCTGAAAGCAAGGCAGCAGCCCCAGTCAGGGACTTATAGATCAAACTCCCATCTCCCTGGGATAGAGCACCTGCCAGAAGGGGCGGCTGTGGGCACAGCTTCAGCAAACTTAAAAGTTCCTGCCTCCCAGCTCTGAAGAGAGCAGTGGATCTCCCAGCACAGTGCTGGAGCTCTGCTAAGGGACAGACTGCCTCCTCTAGTGGGTCCCTGATCCCCGTGCCCCCTTACTGGGAGACACCTCCAGCAGGGGTCGACAGACACCTCATACAGGAGAGCTCCGGCTGGCATCTGGTGGGTGCCCCTCTGGGACAAAGCTTCCAGAGGAAGGAACACACAGCAGTCTTTGCTGTTCTGCATCCTCCACTAGTGATACTCAGGCAAACAGGTTCTGTAGTGGACCGCCAGCAAATTCCAGCAGAACTGTAGACTGTAGCAGAGGGGACTGACTGTTAGAAGAAAAACTGACAAACAGAAAGGAATAGTATAAACATCAACAACAGGGACATCCACTCAGAAATCCCATCCAAAGGTGAACCAACATCAAAGACCAAAGTTAGATAAATCCACGAAGATAAGGAAGAACCAGTACAAAAAGGCTGAAAATTCCAAAAACCAGAACACCTCTTTTCCTTCAAAGGATCACAACTCCTTGCCACCAAGGGAAAAAAACTGGATGAAGAATGAGTTTGACGAATTGACAGAAGTAGGTTTCAGAAGGTGGGTATTAACAAACTCCTCTGAACTAAAGAAGCATGTTATAACCCAGTGCAAAGAAGCTAAGAACCTTGAGAAAAGGTTAGATGAATTGCTAACTAGAATAACCAGTTTTGAGAAGAACATAAATGACCTAATGGAGCTGAAGGATACACAAGTATCAATAGCTAGATCGATCAAGTGGAAGAAAGGATATCAGAGATTGAAGATCAACTCAATGAAGATTACAGAAAAAAGAGTGAAAAGGAACAAACAAAGCCTCCAAAAAATATGGGACTACATAAAAAGACCAAACCTACGTTTGATTGGTGTACCTGAAACTGACAGGGAGAATGGAACCAAGTTGGAAAACACTCTTCAGGATGTTATCCAGGAATACTTTCCCAACCTAGCAAGGCAGGCCAAAATTCAAATTCAAGAAATACAGAGAACACCACAAAGATACTCCTTGAGAAGAGCAACCCCAAGACACATAATTGTCAGATTCACCAAGGTTGAAATGAAGGAAAAAATGTTAAGGGCAGCCAGAGAGAAAAGTCGGGTTACCCACAAAGAGAAGCCCATCAGACTAACAGTGGATCTCTCTGCAGAAACCCTGTAAGCTAGAACAGAGAGGCCAATATTCAACATTCTTTTTCTTTTTTTTTTTTTTTTTTTTTGAGATGGAGTTTTGCTCTTGTTGCCCAGGCTGGAGTGCAATGGTACAATCTTGGCTGGCCACAACCTCCACCTCCCGGGTTCAAGCAATTCTCCTGCCTCAGCCTCCCAAGTAGCTGAGCTGGGATTACAGGAATGCACCACCACACCTGGCTAATTTTGTATTTTTTAGTAGAGACGGGGTTTCTCCATGTAGGTCAGGTTGGTCTCAAACTCCCAACCTCAGGTGATCCACCCACCTCAGCCTCCCAAAGTGCTGGGATTACAGGCGTGAGCCACCATGCCCAGCCCTCAACATTCTTAAAGAAAAGAATTTTCAACCCAGAATTTCATATCCAGCCAAACTAAGTTTCATAAACGAAGGAGAAATAAAATCCTTTACAGGGAAGTAAATGCTGAGAGATTTTGTTACCACCAGGCCTGCCTTACAAGAGCTCCTGAAGGAAGCACTAAATATGGAAAGCAAAAACCCGGAACAGCCACTGCAAAAACATACCAAATTGTAAAGAACATCAACACTATGAAGAAACTGCATCAACTAATGGGCAAAATAACCAGCTAGCATCATAACAACAGGATCAAATTCACACATAACAATATTAACCTTAAATGTAAATGAGGTAAATGCCCCAATTAGAAGACACAGGCTGGCACACTGGATAAAGAGTCAAGACCCATCAGTGTGCTGTATTCAGGAGACCCATCTCACGTGCAAATAGGCTCAAAATAAAGGGATGGAGGAATATTTACCAAGCAAATGGTAAGCAAACAAAAGCAGGGGTTGCAATCCTAGTCTCGGGTAAAACAGACTTTAAACTAACAAAGATCAAAAGAGACAAAGAAGGGCATTACATAATGATAAAGGGATCAATGCAACAAGAAGAGCTAACCATCCTAAATATATATGCACCCAATACAAGAGCACCCAGATTCATAAAGCAAATGCTTAGAGACCTACAAAGAGACTTGGACTCCCACACAATAATAGTGGGAGACTTTAACATCCCACTGTCAATATTAGGTCAATGAGACAGAAAATTAACAAGGATATTCAGGACTTGAACTCAGCTTTGGACCAAGCAGACCTAATAGACATCTACAGAACTCTCCACCCCCAATCAACAGAATATACATTCTTCTCACCACCACATTGTACTTATTCCAAAACTGACCACATAATTGGAAGTAAAACATTCCTCAGCAAATGCAAAAGAATGGAAATCATAACAGTGTCTCAGGACACAGTGCAATCAAATTAGAACTCAGGAGTAAGAAACTCACTCAAAATCGCACAACTATATGGAAATTCAACAACCTGCTCCAGAATGACTACTGGATAAATTAAGTATATTTTTAAGTGTAAATGTCAGAAAATGCCCATGCACAAACTAAGCTTTAAGCTGACCTTAATGACTAGCATTTTTAAAAAAATACACTTGTAAATAGTTACATAGTCGTAATAAAATCTAAATAACCAAGGTTGGGTGTGGTGGCTCATGCCTGTAAGCCACTTTGGGAGGCCGAGGCAGGTGGGTTGATTTGGGAGGCTGAGACAGGTGGGTTGCTTGAGCCCAGGAGTTCGAGACAAGCCTGGGCAACATGGTGAAACCCTGTCCCTACAAAAAGTACAAAAATTAGCCTGGCATAGTGGCACACCTGTAGTCCAAGCTACTCGGGAGGCTGAGGTGGGAGGATCCCTTGAGCCCAGGAGGCTGGGGCTGCAGTGAGCCGTGATTATGTCACTGCACTCTAGTGTGGGCAACAGAGTGAGACCCTGTCTCAAAAACAAATAAATAAATGAGCAACAACAAAACTATTAACTGAGGTTACCTTAAGTGGCTAGGGAGTAGTATTATGGGTACAACATTATATCTTTTCTATGTTGACTTAATTATTTTGCAATTATGTGTTAGAAAAATAAAAAGAGTTTAAAAACTGTGAATTAAATGTGGGCAGTTATTCATAGTAGTTTGTCCTGAATATTTAAATACTCATTTCTGTATCAGCCTTTACCATTTTACCACATGGGGTCAGGGTGTTTATATTTGAGGAAGCCTCTAGAAGATATCTTAAGGACACATGGCTGAATACCTTATAACATGACCTCCTAAAGAGTCACGCAAGAAAATTGGGAGTGGCAGGAAAATGTTTTGCCCTTTAAAAATATTAGTGAGCACTTACTTATTCTATGGGAATTCAAAAATTTTTTAAAATGTCATGGTCATTGCCTTTCGTAAACTTAAAATTGACTGGAAGAAATAGACACAAACAAATCACTGAAAATTTTTAATTTATAATAAGCATTAAGAAGCAAATTAGGAAGGGGAAATGGTGTCAAGTAAAGCTGAGAAGGAAAAAAGAGGAAAGAACTATTGATATGGTTTGGCTCTGTGTCCCCACCCAAATGTCATCTCAAATTGTAATCCCCTGTTGTGAAGGGAGGGACCTAGTGGGAGGTGATTGGATCATGGGGATGATTTCCTCCATGCTGTTCTCATGAAAGTGAGTAAGTTCTTACAAGATATGACGGTTTAAAAGTGGCACTCCCCACTTCACTCTCTTTCTCTCCTCCCAGCTTGTGAAGAAAGTGCTTGCTTCCCCTTCCCCTTCCACCATGATTGTAAGTTTCCTGAGGCCTCCCCAGCCACGCGGAACTGTGAGTCAATCAAACCTCTTTCCTTTATAAATTACTAGTCTCAGGGAAGCAGTGTGACAATGGACCAATATAGCTATAAAGAGAAGAGTACTTGGCCAACGTCATGAGGAAGAGCTGTGAGACTTCTAGGAAGATGGGACTGGAGAGCAAGGACATGGAGGGAAAAACAACTAAAAAAGGCTACTTTGCTTTTCTATTTATTTCTGTTTGGCTTTCATGGTTTGCTGTTTAAACTAGAAATCATTATAGCACCACTTCAAATAAAGCAGCAAATCATGCCAGGATCCCGCACTATAAATCATTCAAATTTGCTATTTCAGATATTCAGAAAACTTCTACAGATTAAAGTTTATTTCCCTATGTTCAAGAACAGCACAGAAATAGAAAATACATTGATCATCTTTGTTAAATTTAGATATTTTACCCCAAATACTTTTAAGAGCTCTAATAATTTTATCATGCCAGTCTTAAAACAGCTCCCAACCAGGTAAGCTAACTCTCAGATAAAACAGCCCCCAGCCAGGTAAGCTAACTCTCCTATAAAAGTTCCTCTTAAAACAGCCCCCTATCAGGTAAGCTAACTCTCCTATAAAAGTTCCTCAAGGGGTCAGTGAGATTCATACTAAGCATTATTTAGTAGCAACAATAATAAAGTATACGCTCCCCTCCTCCCATCCTACAAAGAAACACATATTCCATACTTTAAATCTGCCTTAATTCCAAATGCTAGAGATACAGAATTCCAGACAACAGCTTGATGTTGTTGCCATAAAAAGGAATCCAGGAGGCATTTGTCTTCAATTTTAAAGTTTGTAAAGTGGTCAATGACATGCTGGAGTTAAGCAGAAGTCAGGAATGACCTACCCCAAGAGAGATGAAAGATCTCAGAACCACTTTCCCATGATACACACATCTACTGAGGTCCAGCATAACTGTTATGCTGCTTGCAAATTGCACTGAGTTTTAAATTGCAATGTCTTGCTCTTTTATTGCCTGTCTTGATGCATTCATTGTTTTTGAAATCTAAGTCTATTGCTTGAATGTTAAACACAGAGGGGACTTTAGATTACATCCTGGAGGATGAAACTGAGCAGTATCAATGAACTTGGAAGAGTTTATATTTGGCTTTCAAGGGTTGTGAAGGCCTGAGAAATAGCTATTTCCTTTTCTCTTTATGCCACTTTCTTTGGTTTCCTCCTTCTCTCCTTCCCTGCCTCATGCTTTCTTCCTTTCTCCCTCCCTCCCTCCTTTCCTGTCTCCTTTTCATTCTTCCTTTTCTCACCTGCTTCCCTGCAATACTTCCAAGTTATTTAATTTGCATGTTTGACTATATCTCAGATAACTAATTTCAGTTCCAGCAGCCAGAGAGATCCGCATTTACTTCAAATTCTACCCTCCATTACACTCTCCCTCAGAACCACTCCCAAATAAGAATGTATCCACTTAAATCCCTGTGAATTGGAACACTCATTATCAATGTGCTACACCTAACCACAGAAGCCATAAAACCTGAACCTACTTTCTTGGACTGTTTTCAAAACGCCATTTCTGATTATATGTGAGCATTCAAATCTCTTCTGGGACTTTCTGCATCTTATTTTTCAATGCCTGGCTTGAGCTAGAATTCATACTGGGGGAAGTCAGGCCAAGTGTTATAAATGGGAAATGAGGGAATTAACAAGCTGGTATAAATTTTACTTCTTGGAGTAAAAGAATACAAAATTTTTTGACTTGAGTTTGGAATTATACCACCCAAGACAGCACAGGAAAATACTTAAGAGCTAGCATCCATATCTGGTAAAACTGAAATAAAATTTGGCAGCTTTTAAGTAGTTCTCCAATGGTATTAGTGTGGCACAGAAATCAAGTCCTGTTTCATATGAACCAAGCAGTCCTATAGGAGGATACCCTTTGAAATTCCAATCATTACAAGAAATTTGCACTAATGATTCATATTTCAGGCCCGGCAGGGTGGCTCACACCTGTAATCCCAGCACTTTGGGAGGCCAAGGCAGGTGGATCACTTGAGGCCAGGAGTTCGAGACCAGCCTGGCCAACATGGTGAAACCCCGTCTCTACTAAAAATACAAAAATCAGCTGGGCGTGGTAGCACACGCCTATAATCCCAGCTACTCGGGAGACTGAGGCAGAAGAATAGCTGGAACCGGGGAGGTGGAGGTTGCAGCGAGCCGAGATTGTGCCACTGCGCTCCAGCCTGGGCCACAGAGTAAGACTCTGTCTCAAAACAAACAAATAAAATTAGCTGAGCATGGTGGCAGGCACCTGTAATCCCAGCTACTTGGGAGGCTGAGGCAGGAGAATTGCTGGAACCGGGGAGGCAGAGGTTGCAGCAAGCTGAGATTGTACCACTGCACTCCAGCCTGGGTTACAGAGTGAGACTCCGTCCCAAAAAATAAACAAACAAAAAAGATTCATATTGCATCATCACAGCTGGAAAGCTAGCATGTAAGTCTATTCCTCCTATCCACAGACACCTTGCTAATATGGCTAATGTTTTTTCTATACCCCCACATTCTCTGCTATGGTCTAAATGTTTGGGTCTCTTGTACCCCAAAATTCATAAGTTGATATCCTAACCCCCAGGTGATAGTATTGGGAGGTGGGGGCACAGCCCTCCTGCATGGGATTAGTGCCCTTCTAAATGGGACCCCAGAGAGTTCCCTCATCCCTTCCACCATGTGAGGACACAGCTAGAAGGCAATATGTGTTAATGAGAAAGCAGGCTCGCCTCAGACACTGCATCAGCCTTGGTCTTAGACTTCCCAGCCCCTAAAGCTATGAGAAACAAATTTCTGTTGTTTATAGGCCACCCAGTCTCTGGTATTTCCTTACAGCAGCCAGAACGAACTAAGATACTCCCTGAACACATAGTGTTTTACTCTGTTTTCTACTTTAGTTTTCAGCAGCATGGACATCCAGAAGTAAACAATACATCTATAGAATTACCTGAAATACTCTCCTTCGTCCTCAAGCACTGGTGCCCTTAAATCCAGCTGCAGCCTCTTCCAGGTTCCTGACCCTTTCTCACTGCCTCCCAGCAGGAGGTGGAACAGTCTGTCATAATGCATAAACATGATTTGACTGTGGGGAGGGGGCAGATCTTGCTACCCTAGAAGAATTTCCCAGGATACCTGTCCAAAAAGCTAAAAACAGAATAACTCCAGAAAAGAAGAAGTCCTAGCCTTATGCAAAGGGAACAATTTTCACGAATCAACTAAATTAACACTGACTTGGGAATGCTACCAAGTCTAACAAAGCAGATGCCACCTCTCCTCTGAAGGCCCTTGGAGTTCAAAGGAGATGCTACAGCAAGGGGGATCCATGAAGCCAGGGAGAGGTTCTGTCAAACCTAATGAAGCCACTCTCCAGTTTTGCTAATCACACCCCTTACACCGCCTCCAGTATGAAAGTTTCTACCGAAGGACGACACAGCATGATGCAAAACAAAATCGCCTCATTCTCCTGAAAATGACCAGTACCAGGCACATAGCAGGCCCTCAGCATACGGTCATTCATTCATAATCATCACTTCCTTTACTCTATGAAATCATAATCACAGTGTTTGCTAGGACCTTACTGAAAAATAAGATTTGTGCTGAGCGTATTCACTATTTCTATTTAGCAAATGACCCAATTGAAATTAAGGGAATTTCCTGGAGTCATACAGCTAGGAAGAAACAGAGTTGAGATTTTTAAGCCAGAAAGATTATTTGAGAGACTGTGCTTTAACTTCCTCACATAGAGCCTTATTACTGATTTTTCCCCAATGTTCTATTATTAAAATTTCCAATCACATAGAAATGTCAAATGACTAGTAAATATCCACATACAACCTAGATCTACAACTGTTCACATTTTGTACATGTGCTTTGTCACATCTCTCAATCCAGCACAACCCATCTTATTTTTTCATGCAATTCAAAGTAAGTTCCGTGCATCAGTACAGTTAAACTCTTCAGTATCCATATCAGTTATTAGAGTTTAAAAATATTAGAGTTTAAAAATATTAATTTATAATAAACATTAAGAACCAAATAAGGTACAGTTCCTTTGGGGAAGAGGTAAAATTTAATTTCAGTGAAATACCCAAATCTCATGTGTACCAATCAATAAGTTTTAACAAATGCATATACTTGTATGACTCAATTCCCAAATCAATAAATCTATTATTGTTTCTGAGAACATATTACAAGAGTATCCTTAGGACAAATGAGCGAAAATATTGACAATAGGGATCACAAGTCTCTTCCTAAATACTTACTGAGACTAAGCATAACAAAATATTTAATTTATACACCTTAGCACAAAGCGCAATGTCCAATGCCTGGCCTACAAGAGGCACCCAACAGGTATGAGACTATCCAAAGGCGTATAAAAAAGGAATCAGCTTCCCCCATTACCACTTCCAAATCAGAATACTGCTTGAAACACTCCTAAATCAGTCACAGTCAATTATATGCAAAATACTGAGTTCAAATGGGAATTTTTTTTAAGCCATGAACATAGTAACTCTTTAGAAATAGAAACAATTCATTATTTATACATAAGTTTTTTATAGTAATGATGTTGTGTAAGCTCAGTGGAAATTATCAAAAATAGCTACATCCACAAGTTTCCTTGCACCACGCTTGCCCAAGTATTTCTGTGTGGCTCTTCCATTTTCAACAAGGGATTGAATTTTCCTGGAAATACTTGCAACCTCCAGAAAAGCCAGGATGATACTTGGAGCTTAAGACTGATACTTAAGCAATGAAGTGACGAAAACGACTATCTTTAACCGAAAGCTTTTCTACGCTATCAATGTCACTGTCACCTGCCTGAAGCTTAACATCATGGGACTCCAGACTTTTGATAAGCCTGCAGGATTTTTGAAGGAAACCACCAGAAAGTACTTAGAAGATAAAAGCCAAAACATATCTGTGGTACAAACTGGAGTACATTACTTTTTGCAAACTTTAGAAAATACAGATACAAATGTCTAAACACAGTCTGAAATGATATTAATATAAAGTCCACATCAACAGTGGTTATCTATAGGGAGTAGGGGTTGATCTTTACCTCCTTCTTTATAGTTTTGTTGTAATCTGCGTTCTTTACAATGACTATTTATAATGAGAGAAAAACTATTTTCAAATTTAAATAAAAGATGTTTCTTTGACCTGGTAAGAGGAGTAACAGTACATTGTTATGAGGGGGAAAAGCTTAGCATAGTGCAAAATATATACCACTAAATATATGTACATATACAAATCTATAACTGAGGATAAATCTGGAATGAAATATGCCAAGGTATTAACTCTGATTACTGGTAGAGAAAGGTTGTAATGGATAAATTTTTTCTTGTTTTTTAAACTGCAAATTTGCTACAAGGAACGTATATTATATCTGCAAATGGGGAAAATGACAGTTATTTTTAAATAAGCTTATTACGTATTAGATTAAATCAGCTGCCTGAGATGTGTACACAGACACCATTCAGCTCTACTGGGCTTAAACCACTTCTTCATTTCATGGGAGGAGTGACTCAAAATAAAGTAACAGGGGCAAAATTGACACTTCTGAATTCAGCTGCTAATCCTCTGGTCGAACACCAGCCGTATTCTTCCCTGGGCCTGGGGCACATACATCTGCACTTGCCAGAATTAGCTGACCTGCTCCATGCGGGTAACATGATTGGTCTCTGTGAGACTCAGGCCACATTACTGCATCTCAAGTCATTGACTCCTTTCGTGAAGCAGAAAGGGGTGATGCACTCTCTTGAGGTGTCCCCCAACACCAACATCTAAGATCTATAAGCAGGATTGTTAACACATCTTCCTTTTTTTTTTGGTTTTTCTTTTTTCCTTGAGACAGGGTCTCACTCTATCACCCAGGCTGGGGTACAGTGAAATGATCATGGCTCACTGCAGCCTCGAACTCCCGGGTTCAAGTGATCCTCCCTCAGCCTCCCAAGTAACTGGGAGTAGCTGAGAACACAGGTGCACACCACCATGCCTGGAAATTTTTTTTGTTTTTTATTGAGATGGGGTTTTGCCATGTGGTCCAGGCTGGCCTCAAACTCCTGGACTTAAGCCTCCCAAGTGCTGGGATTATAGGTGTGAGCCATCACACCCAGCCAAACCGTCTCCTTTCTGTGTACATCTGTCTTACCAAGTTTACCATCTGTCTTAAATTTCTCCTAAAGAAGATACCTTACCAGAGATAATTAGGTGCAGTGGATAAGTTCATGAGCTGCAGGCCAGATGGCCTTGGATTAGAACTCACGCTTTGTCCCCTTCTAGCTGGCTGAGCGGCTTTGGCCAAGGGAATAGAGCCTTGATTTTCTTATCTACAAAATGAAGCTGATAATAAAAGTGCTTACATTTAAGAGTTACTATGAGTATTAAACGGGGGGCGGGGGCAGGGGCGGCGGCAGAAATGCATGGAAAATACTTAACACAATACTTGGTTTATACTGGCTTATACTTATACATATCAAGTAAATGGTAGATGATAATGATAAATATGTTGCCTATTGGGCAAAATAATTTTTGTAATAAGTAATCTATTACTGACTTTTGCCAAGTGTTAAGAATATATAAAACACTTATGTCTTGTATTTTTTGCAAGTATTCAGAAATAAGTAAAATGTGCTCATGGTTGATGAGACGGTTGATCAGACAGTACAAAGTTAAAAAGGGTTAGATGCCTTCAAAAGCTGCCCAAATTCTAAAGACATTTAGTACTGCCCTGCCACCTTCTGATGGACTAATGCTTTTATATGTAAAATGAGTACCTCTGGATCCTTGATAGGATTTGCCTGCTACAAATGCACACCATGTTTTTATTTATGTTTTGATAGTTTGTTTTGACCCAAGGCCTGTGTCTTGTCTTGCTTTTCGATAGTCTCCCTTTTGATATCCATGGCTGTCGCTAGTGCTGGTGGCCTTGGAAATCCACCACATTTTCTGGCAGAGAACACAACACTTGATTCCATCTGGAGCTGCTCAACTTTGGGCCTCATTAGCAGGCTGAGGCTTGTACCAGCACAGTACATCCCTCACCCAACATCGATGCAGGGACTGATCCAGCCCTGTGGCAGCCTGGGAGGGAGGGAAAATGAGCTGGGAAGCAACCAGACACTGAAGCTTGGCTGGCGTTTTGTGGAGCAGAGTGAGCATACACAGCTATCTGTCCTTTAGTGCCATTACTGATGTCGCCATTATTGTTACTATAATGGTTGGGACTGTTGTTCTGTGTCTTAAGGAGACCACATACTCACCACTGGCTATGCACCAGGAGCTATTCAAAGGACATTACAAACCTCACCTCGTTTATCTTCACAGCAGTCCTCTACATGAGGAAACTTAAAGAAATAAAATCACTTGCCCAATATCACACAGCTGTCAACTCCAGAGCACAAGATCCAGCCAGAGCTGAAACCTTATCCACACCACCTTAGTATGGTGCTAAGAGGCCACCCACAACTCTCACCTATTCAAGCTCAGGTGAATACAAGAAGTTGGTGGGAACATGATGTGACAGTAGTCAGCAAGAAGCCACGCCACCCAGTATCAAATATGACCAGAACTCCTGATTATGGCTTCTGGGGAAACTGACTGCCAATTAAAATGGAGAAAACACTTGCACTCCAGCCTGGGCAACAGAGCAAAACTCCGTCTCAAAAAAAAAAAAGAAAGAAAAAAGAAAAAATGGGGAAAACACAATGACCCAATAATAGCAAAACAAAAACCTTTCCTTTCAAGCTATATGAAAGGCTGTGCCCATCACGTATCTCACATGTATTAATGGCTTCAAGGACAATTCCTTTTACTGTCTATTTAACCAAACATTTTTGTGACTTAATATACCAAATTATAATAAAACAAGGCCCACTCTATTGGTGTATTCATGTAGTACTTTTATTATGCATGTAAAAAAAGACAGTAGTCTGAATTGATGAGGTACAAAAGTCAGAGAGCAATTCTGCAAAGTAAAGGCAATACTGGCTGGTCTTAACTTCTCTGCAACACTGTTACTGCAGACATGGATGTCTATAACATAGGAATACGAGAACGTGGATTTGAGTTCAGTAGTCTAGCATTAGATTTTGTGGACTGCCATTCCAGTTCAACTCTTTCTACTTAGCTGTGTAAAACTGGATAAGTCACTTAACCTCCATAAACCTCAGTTTCTTCGTCTGCAAAACAGAGTATAACAATAAATATCTCATGGGTTATTGGGAGAATTCAAGGATGCAATCTATGTAAAGACTTTGCACAATGTCTGGCAACATTTCAAGTGACTGATAAATGTAAACCACTGTGGGTTTTATACCTTAAATTATCTGATTTGGCCCCAAATCATTTGTAAGCTATTTCAGCAGTCTCATCATCTTTCTTTAAAAAATGCAATTGTTGTCTGAACACCTGTTAGGTGATAAGAAATATACTGAATGCTTTGTATGTGTATTACTTCTAATCCACCCAATAATCACATAATTTAGAAATTATTGTCATCAATTAATTGTTAAAAACACCAGAATTCAACAGACAGTAAGACAGCCCATGCTTTTTCTATGACATCTCCCATCCCAACCAAGAAGTGGATATGAATGTTATCTTGCTGCCCAGGGCATCGAGATCAGGTACTGAAGGCTGACAATCCCTAATCTTGCCATCTTAGCCCAGACAATGACACTAGAAATTAGCTTTGGCATCCAATGTGGCATCCAGCCCCTGTGAAGACAGCACTCTTGTCCACCACAGATCTTCCATCATGGCCACTGCAGCAGGGAATTGTTCCCTTTGTCCATGGTGGCTTTGCCACAAAGGGTCCACTTGTGGTCTTCAGTTAAATATTTGCTTTAATAAAGCGACAAATGTTTAAAATTTCATCTTTTTTGTAGCCTTTGAGTTCAACTTGCAAATCTTATCATTCTACTTATAAGCTGAAAATTATAAGTTTAAAATGTAATTCACTTTCAAGGGGGCTTTTGGACTTAAATAATTCAAGTTAGATACACTAAACTCCCTTAAGTAATCAGTATCATTTACAAATTTAATTTAATTTTTAATTTTTCTTAAACATTTTAAACTGCATTTACAAACTCATTATACCCATTTTCTTTTCTTAAAGTACTTCAACTTCTGACCTGGAAAGCAAAATCTACTATGTATTAAATTGCACCAGCAACTCCCTAACAAATTAAAATAAAAGATTCCATATACTTTAAAAGCATTGCAATATTGTTTATAATCTTTGTCAAAAACTTTATCTTTCAACATAAAAATTACAAGAGTAATGGTAACTACTCAACTAAACATAGAAAGTAGAATCAATATCTACTTTGTCAGTTACTTTAACATTCCGAGTTATCTTAAACAGTAGAAACACATCAACTAAAAAATGTATGCAGATTACTAATAATTGATAAGCATTAATTATCATGGGTTTCAGAAATTTTATCATGTTTACTAAATTCTAAACCTTCCTTGGGTTAAAAGTAACATAACCAGTAACTAAATACTTTTGAATCCCATGTCATAGACAAGGTCACAACTCTAAGGAGCTGGGGTAGCCCTCTCGGTCAGGGTAGGTGTGATTTTTTGCATGCTCTTGATAGCCAGGTTGGAGCTATTTTTACCAGTTGCCAAGACAAATGGGAAGCCCCATACAGAGTGATCTCAAAGATGGCATCCCGGGGTTCCCTCAGGATGTGCTACTACATGTTTTTACCAAATTCTATCTGATTTTGGCAGAGAGAAGTCAGCTACCCTCTGTAAGGCTAAAGCTATTGCATTTACTTAACCATGTGAATGTTGTTTTGTTGGAGTGTTGTTGTTGTTGTTGTTGTTGTTAGGAATTTCAGCTGCTTTCTAATTGCCTGAGAACCTTGATGTCATGCAATAGAATTCTTTACACTCAGCTGTAATTCTTTCAAACTTCTATAAATTGTGTCACTTGATTTAGGGAGATTTAAATTCAGCCCCCTCACTGTAACCTCAATAAATTTGGTGCTACACTCCTTTATGAATTTCTTTACTGCCTGACTGAATTCAGAATTATTTTCATTTCCTTCTTGTCTAGAAGGGGCAATATTAGTTAGAATTCGGTTTGGCTGTTAAGGGACCAAAAAATTAAAATAATACGTTGAAAACTTTACATAAGAGAGAGAAGTTTCTGTTTCTCTCACATGAAGTCCCAAGGTGAGTTATAGGGCTGGAGTTGCAATTTCACAATGATCACAGTTCGTCAACATATGGCTTCCACTTCATGGTCATACTGGCTACAAGTAGCCATAATAAAATCACACGCCCACAACTAGTTACAAGGGAGGTTGGGAAATAATTTATTCCAGGTAGCCATATATTCAGTGAAAAAGTGAGAGGTCCCCTAGTACCTGAGGACAAGTGCTGAGGGGTAGAAGAAGTGTTGTGAAGATACTGGCAGCATGCATACTGGAGATCAAGTACCCAGGCACTGAGGGATGTTGGGGAGCTTCCTCACAAAGACACGGTAGTAGCATATCTGACAGCACCCCAAAACTGAAGATGTTGGAGAGCACGGGGGTTGTGGGCAGAAGAGACAGAACAGTTGGGAAACTGATCACACTGATTAATAACAGTAAATTAAGGAAATAATATATAGAGGATGAGAGCAAGTTTCTTGCTGTTGGAGGAACTTCCAAATATGGAAAGGTAGGAGGCTAGAAAGAACCCTGAGATTTAGGAATGAAATTGGAAGTATCAATATAAACCCAATATTTTTGGTAACACAGGCAGACAAATAAATGGTTGCAGATGCATGTTTATGTATGTAAATGTACATAGGGAGGGTAAAATGAATGTGTATATTTTATACTCATATATATTTGTGTGTATACTTACATATACATATATGTGTGTTTGTGTATGTCTATACACACATACTACCTCCTGAGATGGCCTAAAAGCAGTAATACCTCAACAGTAATGATCACAAACAAGTGCCCAGATCTTAGTTTCTAAATACAATCTTTCCCAAAAACAACCAGGGTTTCTTAGAGAAATGGCTGATACCAGGGCTGGGACAAAAAAGGGATAAGTTGACATTGAGATATCTTGTGCCATAAAGTAAGGAAGTGGTTAAAGAAATGATGAAGCCATGTCAAAAAGGCTTAGAAATGAAAGACAATCCACTGAATAATACAAGAATTCGTAAGTCTTTGATGATATAAATAAGGTAGAAGAACAGGCTCTTCCTTATACTAAAATACCAACCAGCAAATGATGGAAATGAGAATACCAATTGACAACCCCATGAAAGCCAAGACTGGTGGGTGGAAGGTAGACAAGGACCATGATATTGGCATAATCTCAGAACATCTCCCCACAAAATTCAAATCACTTACAAAGGAAAAATGTCAAATCTAAGGTGGAGAAACCTGGCATGTACCAATGTGAACAGAGTGGGACAGGCCATGTGCCTTCTGATGGGACATATATAAACACTTGACTATCATTTCTATGGCATTTTCCCTGAGTGGGGGACCTGAATCTGGCCATGTGGAGACACTGGATGGATCCAGGTTGAGAGACGTTCTAAACAGAAAAAGACCTGACTTTTTTTTAAAACTATCAAAGACTAGAAAGACAGGGAAAGATCAAAGAAATGTTCCAGAGTAGAAGAGATCCAATAGACATGATAACTAAATGTGACATGTGTTCCTGACTGAAATCCTGGGTCAGAAAAGAAGGACAATCGCCACTGGGATAGCTGGTGACCTTTCAGTGGGCTTTGTGTCCTGGGGGGCAGCAGTGCATCAACACTGTTTCCTGACTTGGAGGGCTGAATGCTGATGGTGTAGGAGAGTGTTTTCACTATTTAGGAAATACATACCCACAATGTTTAGCAGAAATGCAGTATCACGTTTGTAGCTTCCTCTCAAATGCTAACGGTTGAGGAATCAGGATGAAAATGATATGGGAGATGTCTATATTGTACTTGGAATTTTTCCCTAAGCTTGAATTTATTTCAAAATAGAGAATTAAATTTTTAAAATATCAAGGCTCTATTATTCAGGAAGAGCGGGAGCCCTGAGAGATAGCTAGTGGTGTCTGCTGGTCAAGCCACAAAACATCCTACTGTATCTGCATATATTTCTTGGCTTTGTTCAGCTCTAAAGTCACAGTCCTTCTTCCCATTGTCTCTGCTGCAGTTGTTTGCTATAACACCATTATCTCCTTCCCACTAGCCCATCAATGAGATCCCAACCTGCTTTATGTACAAACCAGTCAGAGTTACCAAGGACAACATGTTTTGGGGCCGGATAACAAGATGTTTTTAACATCACAGTTTCTGCGCTGCATTTAAGAGCTGTTGGACACAATTCTGCCCTGAGGCAGAAATTGAGCAGGAATAGAAGAATGGAAATAACACACGTAAAAAAACTGGAGAACAAATATAATACTCAGGCAACATGGGGAGTATGAGATAACATAAATCGTAAAGTAGAAAACAGAAATGAGAGCAGGTTTCAGAGACATAGGCTTGGACTGCCTTTCTACCATGCACAAGACCACCTGTCGCTAGCATGATGACTAGTGTTTATTCCAAAAGTCTGGTCAATGAATCTCCCAACTAGAATTCTAGACATGTTTCTTTTAAGTATAACTTAATGTTTGCAGACTTCTCCCTCACTGGAAGAGGAATAAAGGATAGGAAGACTCTCCTTCCTAGTATCAAATGCATGCAACTCTACCTCTACAATACTCAGGTGACATTTTAAGAAATACTAATATCACATATTACATAGACATAACATGGCTCTTAGCATCAATTTGTGATGAACAGAGATCGTTCTGATGTTTCTAATGAAGAGAATAACCTTTTTGCTCCTTTTCACATTCAAATTTATATTCCATAAACATTTATTGAATTCCTACCACGTCCTGACCACCAAGGTGAATAAAACAGCCAGTGCCCTCACTGAGCCCAAGGAGACAGACCCATAAACTAACAAATTTCATAAAAAGCACAGATGACATCAAATTATTTGTTCACTATTTCTGGGCTTACCAAATGAAGTTCCAGACCTCATATTTTTATTTGAACTTACTTTATTCTGTTATAAGGTTAGGAACCACATTAGGGAAACTGAACACAAACTAGCTGTAGTCTTTATCATTTAAATATATAGAGCTGTATGATATATCACTGAAATCAGTGGTTTCCATGGTCCATGGCTGAGCAGCATCAGAATCACTTGTAGTGCATCTTAATAATTGAGAAATCCAAAGCGAATGAATCAAAATCCCAGGAATTAGATTCAGAGTTCAGTGTTTCTAAGAGTTCCACAGAGGGTTTTGATGCACAGGCAAGTTTGGGCACCTCTGAAAAATCACTGTCACTGATTCTACCAAGAGTGACCTTAGCTTGCAGAACACTAGTTTGCTAAATAACAATCAGTCCCTTGGCTGTGAAATTCACAAGACTGCTGATTAATTCATTTGAATATGATTAAACTGCTTCCCTCTACCCTGGGTTTGTGAATGGTGAGGAACTGAAACGTTTGCTGCACCATCCATTATTAATGCTCTTCCCTTCCAAAGCCTGTCCCTTTGACCTCTGTTTATTCTGGCTTGTCTCCTATATGAGTTTATAGTTACTTATTATTATGTGCAATTACATCATGCTGAGTGTGAGGACACCCCACAAGCTGTTAGCTATATTAACTTAATAATAGATTTCAGGGTGTGATTTCCAATTAATTTCATTTTCCATATGCACATGCAGCTCCATGGGAAGCCAAAATTATAGAGTAGCCATATGGTGCCTCATAAGTAACAATTAAAACTAATTTTCTATTCTTTGACACCAAAAAAAAAAAAAATCATACGGTTTACATGCCACAGAGAAAACTGAAATTTGAACAGCCTCAGTAGCTCTCTAGAAAGAAGATGCCCCACTTTCCACATTTGTGGCATGGATATTCCAGTTTCTTGCTTGGCCGTGGTGGACTATGGTCCCACCTGGCTTGTAGTACATTTGATTCCTCACTGCTCTTACCCTGCTGGACTGTCTTAGAGCAGCTGTGAGAAAGTGCTGGGCTTTCTGTTTCACAAGAGTGAGTTGAGTTGAAAAGAATAGTTTGTCTCCTTCAGAAACAGATGATTTCCGGTAACAGAAATTTCCTACTGATCCATTTCCAAAAGGCAGTATCTGAAACACCGGGGCAATCTGCCCAAGCCAAGGAGAAAAATAAGCAGTTCCACTAAAAGCAGATGATGATTGTTAAGCAATAATGTAACTGTCCAGGGCTGAGGAGGGCTGGAGAAAGGGTCGCTCTCCTGGAAACTCAGGCTGGTTTGTTAACCAGATCAATGATCCTTTTACCCTTACCATATGGTATAATTTTGTTAATTCCCAAGGGCCCTATTTTATTAAAATCATGAGCTAGGAGGTTAAAAAATAAAAAACGAAACATATCAAGACCCTATTCAAGATAAGCAGTGTGACAAAAAATAAAAATCCTTGATTTTATTAGTCTTTCATATAGGTTTCAACTCTTAAAACTATCAAGTTTTTATGTGGGAGCAAATAATATCACAATGTATTAATAGATTTACTCTAAAGAATGCCTTAACTACGTTGCTGAAAACATGACTAAATCTCATTATTTTTTATTTTATGACAAATCCCTTCTACAGCTAACACACGTGCACAAGGGTGGCAGAAGGAACCATGAGAAGGTAGAGTAAGAGGTCAGAGGTCTTTTTCGATTCTAGTATGAACGAGTAAGAAAACTACCTGTATTAGTCTGTTTTCACAATGCTATAAAGATACTACCTGAGACTGGGTAATTTATAAAGGAAAGAGGTTTAATTGGCTCACTGTTCCGCATGGCTGGGGAGGTCTCAGGAAACTTACAATCATGGCAGAAGGTGAAGGAGAAGCAAATACCTTCTTCACAAGGTAGCAGGAGAGAGAGATAGCACAAGGAAGTGCCACACTTTAAAACCATCAGATCTTGTGAGAACTCACTCACCATCATGAGAACAGCATAGGGGAAACCACCCCCATGATCCAATCACCTCCCAGCAAATTCCTCCCTCCATACAGGGAGGGGACTCCAATCCGGATTTCAATGCAAGATGAGATATTGGTGAGGACAGAGCCAGACTACCATCTATATGTTTATTGTAAAGAAAAAAATAAAATTATCAGAGGTGAAACTTTGTGAAACTGACATCAAAATTTTTACCAATAAAAATTATAATGGCAGAGAATTTTTCACAGAGAATTTTCAGGACAATAAAACTACTCTGTATAATGCTATAAGGACAAATATATATCATTAGACATTTGTCCAAACCCATAGAATGTACAACACCAAGAGTAAACCCTAATGTAAATTATGAACTTGGCCTGATGATGTCTCAATGTAGGTTCATCAATCGTAATGAATGTACCTGGTGGGGGATGTTGGTATTGGGGGAGGCTGTGCAGTTGTCGTGGGAGGGGTATATGGGAACTCTGTACCTTCCTCTCAATTTTGTTGTGAACCTAAAACTTCTCTAAAAAATTAAATCTTTAAAATATATCTATATAATGGCTATAAGGAAGAAAAACTCTAAGTCCATGTTAGGAGTTGAACTGTGTCTCAGGACCTCTGAAAATTCAGTTGTTGAAGTCCTAATCCCCAGAAACTCAGAATGTGATCTTATTTGGAGATTGAGTTGTTGAAGATGCAGTTAGCTAAAATGGCATCATTAGGGTAGGCCATAATCCAATACAATAGTATCTTTTAAAAAATGAGAAATTTGGGAGACTCTGCTTCACAGCCTCAGAAGGGCCAACCCTGCCACCACCTTGAGCAGGGACTTCTAACCTCCAGAACCATGAAACAATCAATTTCTGTTGTTCAGGTCACCCAGTTTGTGCTACTTTGCTATGGCAGCCCTAGGAAATAAATATAGCCATGTTAGGTAAAGAACGTGAGATCTGGGTTCAAGCCCTGAGTCTGCCAACCACTAGCTATGCAAGAGATGTCTCTAAGCTAGATGTCCTCTCTCAACCAGGAAGGTAAGTATAGCCTCCTCACAGCATTGTGATGGGGGTTCAATTATTAATACACAAAGCCGGTGAGGTACAATGTACAAGTCTTGGTGTCTAGGTAAGTGTAGGATACCTAAATGGTTCTCTTCACTATGCCCCCAACCCCAGGAGTAAACTCAGCCTTTGGGAGTGTGGGAGAACCTCACCTGCTTTTCTAGTGCCTCCTCCAAGTAACTCCTTCATACACAGAACATCACACCAGGTCTTCCTTTTCATAACCCTGGAACCACAAACTCTCCCCCTCCTTCAAGTTAGGAAACAGCAAGACGTGGGAGTTTCTGCCCAGCCTTGAGATGCCTTAGGTGTCAGTGATCAATTAAAACAGATAAGCTCCCCTCCCAACTCCATTTTTTTCCTTCCCTCCTCACCCACACTCACAAAATGAATATAAAACCAGCATAACAAACACAAACTCAGCAAGTTAATACTAACGCAATTGTGTACTTTGCTCATCTAGAATGCTAGGCTTCTGACTCCACGAGATGCTAAAAGAACACAAAAAAATCCTCTTTGATGGCTAACATTTTCTTCCTTAAGGTAAGAACAACACAATCCTCTCAGTCATTTAGTATTATATTAGCTTTATCTTATTCCCAGGGGCTGCTTGCACCTTGTTTTAGTGACTCCTACAAACTGCACTGGTCAGAACTACTGTAGCAAGCACTGTGCCTATTATCTTTTTGTAGTAAAGGGTTAATGAACATTAAATACCACATTTATTTACTCCCATGCTGGTGGACACAGATGAGCACCAAGAAAATGAAGTGGGTCTTTAACATCTTTTGCTTTCTTGCATTAAAAACACTGCCAACATTAAGACATCCTTACATGTGGCATTTCCTGCTCAGCAAGTTCTCAACAACTATTTAAAAAATATACTCTTGTGTGGCAAAATAATAACAAAAAGCTTAGCAACAGCAGCCCCCTACTTGCTTTGCTAAATAACCATTCCAACAAAAAATGAGCTGGAAGATTAAGTGTATCTTCATATTCCAGCAAAAATAAATATTTAGAAAAATATGTTAGGCCAAACAAGTCCCCCTTCAACATTCAATCAACCATTCCCTCTTGGTTTGTCTTTCTTTTTTCCCCCCTACTCTATTCCCATCGCTTCCATAAAAATGACTAAAGAAATTCTTGCAGTTTCACTTTTCAGTGGTGCATAATCAAAATTCAAAGGAAATTAAATAGCTGTCATTATCATGAGTATCCTAGGATTCTTTATTCCTGTACATACCAGTTCAAAAGGCAGACAAATGCACACATGACACACACTTATATGCAGAGTTCTTACAAATAAATCTGGTGTATTGCTAGTTTGCTATTACACTGTAGGGTTTTAAAAGCTCAATACATCATTTGAAAAGGTTCCTCCTCTACTTATCAGTCACTTATCCATGAAGCCTTTGGTTTCCAGCAAGGTTTTGGCCCCTCTTCCTACACCCCTGCCCCTACTCCCTTCTGCATTTTTGGTGGGGGAAATGGGAACAGGTCAGTGAGAGGATGAACAACTACTGTAAATACTTAAAGACATCAATTGACCATTCATCCCCGCTTCCCTTAGGGTAGAGTCCAGTACAGCACAAACATTCTCACTGTAAACTCTTCCTTGTGTAATCTTCAGTCATAGTGGCATTCCTTCATGTTTGCACTTTAAATATACCCTAAAAGCCCAAGTTCTCCAATTCAGTTTTTTTGTTTGTTTTTTTTTTGAGACAGAGTCTTGCTCTGTCACCAAGGCTGGAGTGCAGCAGTGCCATCTCGGCTCATTGCAACCTCCACTTCCCAGGTTCAAGTGATTCTCCTGCCTCAGCTTCCCAAGTAGCTGGGATTACAGGCACAGGCCACCATGCCCAGCTAAATTTTGTATTTTTAGTAGAGACAGGGTTTCGCCATGTTGGCCAAGCTGGTCTCGAACTCCTGGCCTCAAATGATCCACCTGCCGCAGCCTCCCAAAGTGCTGGGATCACAGGCGTGAGCCACTGCGCCCGGCCTCCAATTTAGATTTTATTTGGCAAAACATTCCCCCAATTTTATGTAATAAAGATGCAGCACGATGGTTAATGGTCAAGTGTATGGCAAGTTGCATACACTTTTTCAACACTAATGTCCTTGTCTGTAAGAAGACACCCACTCTGGTCACCTCATAATGACACTGAAGAATTTAAATGACTTGATTTTTATAAATTGCCTTAATACAACATCTGGCACATAGTTAAATGCTCAGTAGGTGGTAGTCCCTACTATTACTGCTATTAGTATTACCCTTATTAAGGCTAAAAAGTCTTGCAAGCCTTAGTGAACTGTGTATGTATGTACACATATAAAAAATTATCTATATCTTTTAATACCATAATTTCTAAAATGGAAAACTATATAATTTACACATTTTTCATTTTAATGATTAAATTAATAAAGTAATTATATGTTTGATATAGCTTAGGAATTATAATGTGTACGATTTACATTCTATTTATTATTTTAATTATTTCTATTATAGTTTATTTATAATTTTAATATATAATACATATATACATAATATATAATACATACATTTTTTAATGTATTCTCTGAAAATGTCCCAATACCACAGAATCTGACTGGAAAATACCTTGGGTACTCCCAAAGCCAGAGCCAGAAATCGCTATCTTAGAAAATTAGTTTTGGGATTCTAACTGCTGTGAACAGTGAAAAACAGTATGGTCTCTTAAGGAGTTCCAAGCCTCTTGTTCAGACTTTGAACAAGGCCCGTCATGTGTAAAATGCTCTATTGTTCCTCATTCCCTAAGTTTCAAGTCCTCAACTAGCTCAGAATAACACATTTAGCCTTTAACAGGAATAGTGAGAAAAATGAGACCATGAGGATGTGTAAGTAAATATGATACGTCCATAAACTAGAACACCATGAACCGTTTGAAAAGAATGAAGCTGTTCCCTATACACTGACCTCTAAAATATTGTTCAGTGAAAAAATGGCAAAGTACAGAACACAATGTACAATATACTCCCTTTTAGGCTGAATGGGGCTCACTTAACTTCTTAAGGAGCCTGCAACTGAACTTTAGCATATGCTAGAAAAGAAGTACTACTAGTTGGCCAGGCGCGGTGGCTCATGTCTGTAATCCCAGCACTTTGGGAGGCCAAGGCAGGTAGATCACAAGGTCAGGTGATCGAGACCATCCTGGTTAACACGGTGAAACCCCGTCTTTACTAAAAATACAAAAAAAATTAGCCGGGAGTGATGGCAGGCACCCATAGTCCCAGCTACTCAGGAGGCTGAGGCAGGAGAATGGCGTGAACCTGAGAGGCGAGCTTGCAGTGAGCGGAGATCTCGCTGCTGCACTCCAGCCTGGACAACAGAGTGAGACTCTGTCTCAAAAAAAAAAGAAAAGAAAAGAAAAAGAAAAGAAATACTAGTTGTCCCTGAAGCTCTCTTTCGCCAATTAAGTGATATCTGTGAAAGAATAGAGGGAGAGGGATAAAAAGAAAAACATTAAGAATACTATAATTTTTCCTACTAGAAAAATCAAGTGTATCTGCAACAGCAATGTAATTTGACCAATCGAACATACTCTTTCCTTCTGTAAACAGAGCGGCTGCCAGCACAGGAAGTAATAGTGTCCATTTTTTGGACTGCATTCCACTTGGAAGATTATCTCCAAAGTACTGGATTCCAGCATATACACTTTGTTGAGCTGATTTACAGGACTCACTAGCTTTCCCCTCCGCCCCTCGCTATTAATAGTACTCACTCTGATCTTTACCTCACACTTTACCTTGACTTAGACTTTCAGCAACCTGCAAAGTAATCTACCAAAACAGAGAAGGAAATATGTCAGCATGGCAAACTGTATTAGTGAAACTAGTTAGAAACAAAACGCCACAGGTATAAACTCTACATTCACCAAAATGGACATGAGTTACTAAATAAAATCCTCTCCTGCAGGTACTATGCATCCCTGTCTTAATCATCTGTGTTTCAGATTCTACACAAAACAGTTAGCAAGCTTGTCCAATCTGTGGCCCACAGGCCACATGCAGCTCAGGACAGCTTTAAATGTGGCCCAATACAAATTTGAAAACTTTCTTAAAACATTATGAGATTTTTTTGCACTTTTTTCTTTTTAGTTCATGAGCTATCTATTGTTAGTGTGTTTTATATGTGGCCCAAGACAATTCTTCTTCCATTATGGCCCAAGGAAGCCAAAAGACTGGACACCCCTGAGTCAGAGCTTGAAATCCAGGTACTGCAGTGGAAAGGTATCATATTTTTAAAATAATTAAAATAAGCCTTTCGTGCTATTTATAATCTTAGAACAATATTTTTCCTTTCTGGTAAAAATAAAATGTACCTTGTATTCTAATACAACTTCTATTCTTCCCACTGCTTTTTTTTTTTTTAAACAACCAAGCATACATTAAGTTTTCAAACTGTAGCATTTGAAATTAAAGTAATGAGTAAGTGACTCTGGTACCTAACAGACTCAATCAAGTCTTAACTTAAATAGAATTTTGACATGGAAACACATTAAATATGTGCTACGTGCTGGTCACTGCACTAGGTGCTGAGTATAAGGAAGCAAATAAAACAGGTTCCTTGATTTCACTAGGATTATGTCTAGGGGAGAAAGGTCATTCCACACAAATAATTTCATAAACTATTTGATTTAGTCACATATACTCTATATAGTTCCTGATTTATATAGAGTAATAAAAACTCTACTAAATACAATATAGTCTTCTTTTAAATCAATGTACTGTAGCACTACAGGGTGCCTTGGAAATATCTATGTGAAAAGTAGTTATTTTATTATTTCAGTCTTACCCCAACTGTATAACCCAATATTAGCTATTAAAATACAAATATGCCATACTTTTAAAAAATTAAAAACTAACCTATTTCATTGGCCACTGGCTTAAGTACAAACTGTGTAACATTGGCATATAAACAAATACCCTTCATTGCCAACAGCATGAGATATGCCACTGTCCCTGAGAAGCATTTCTGACTCTCTAGCTAAAGCTTGTAAACTCTCTGGTTGCCACAATAATTTATCCAAATTTCCACTGTGATGTTTATCATATTGCACAAGAGTAATTTGTCATCCTCCATAACCTGTGAGCTCCTCAGGTGCAGGAACAATGTCTCATTCACAACGTATCCCCAGCACTCTCACTAGCGCCTAGCACCTTGGAGCCTCTCCACAATGGTCTACTAAATGCATTGGTGAAAAAGGGTGAATTGAACACTACACGGCAGCTGTCACTTAAAGTACATTTTGAGCTTCCACAAGGCAGATTCACTGCTCAAACTGGAAATGTTCTAAAAGTCTTGTTCATCTTAGCTGTCTATCCTATCTGAAAATCATTCCTTCCTTTTGTTATATTTGATTTACTGAGGCACACTCTGTTCCAGGGACCACAGTAACAACCTTGACTCAATCAGGCAAGGAGAGTATAGCAGTGGAAGGATTCACACACCTGTCCACTTAAGACAAGATTTTGCATTCAACGACAAGCACTTGAGTGAGCTACTCAAGCATCAGGCAGCTGATGAGCCTTTCTGTGATCTTACTGATTTTCCGAATATGGTGAACATTCTAGTCTGTCTTTGACCTCACAAAGTTATATTTTTACTTCTCAGGTTGCAAATTTGCAGTGGTAAAATCATCCTAAAAACTTTACAGGAAGAAAATGGTTAAGTACGTTTTAATTCATCAAATGAGAGACTTTAGTATAATCATTAGAATTACATTTGGGGGGGATATTTTAAAATATGGAAAAAATCTCATATACCATGTTAATGTTAAAAAAAGCTGAATACAACTGTATAAAGTATAATCAAAATTTTGTGAAATAAATCTATATGAAAATAGTCACATATACATATGTATTTCCACACAGAAAAATAACTTAAAGGAGTTTCAACTTTCTCAACTATGATCATGTATTATTTATAAAAATTCTGAAAATAATGCATGCTTTTCTTCTAAAGTAAAAAACATAGTTTCTTAACTGGCTTTATGGCGGATTTTGCAAAGTAACAATTCCTCTACTATCTTCCAATGATTCACTTTTCTTACAATTTTAAATTATATCTTATTCATGAAAAACGCATATACCAGAAGTAAAGATGAACCACTATGTTTCTCTCTGCGGTGAATAAATTACACTTTTAAGAAATTTAAAAGATACAATTACCTAGGACATTAAAGATTAATAGTTTCCTTTATAATTATAGATTCCTTCCATCCTATGTTTTTATGCCTCATAATTGCAGTATGTCTAACCTCCTTTAAAAGGCAAGAAAGACTGGGCATGGTGGCACATGCCTGTAATCCCAGCACTTTGGGAGGCCAAGGCAGGTGCATCACTTGAGCTCAGGAATTCAAGACTAGCCTGGCAACATGGCAAAACCCATCTCTACCAAAACACAAAAAAATTAGCTGCCCATGGTGGTGTGTGCCTGTGGTCCCAGCTACTCGGAAGGCTAAGCTGGGAGGATTGCTTGAGCCTGGGAGGCAGAAGTTGTAGTGCGCCAAGATCGCGCCACTGCACTCAACCTGGGTGACAGAGTAAGAGCCTGTCTCAAAAGAAAACAAAAAGGTGGGAGGAGGAAAAATATCAGTGGAAACTTAAAAATACTTTTAAATATAAAGTAATGCTGCATTTTAATATGGGAGAACTATACTTCCTATATCAGGATTTTTTTTTTAAGTGACAGGGTATGGCTCTGTCACCCAGGATAGAGTACAGTGATGTAATCATGGCTCACTGCAGCCTCAAACTCCTGGACTCAATCAGTCCTCCTGTCTCAGCCTCCCTAGTAGCTGGGGCTACAGGTGCACACCACCACACCTGGCTAGTATTTTTCGTTTTAACGTTTTGTCCAGGCTGGTCTCAAACTCCTGGCCTCAAGCAATCCTGCCACCTCAGTTTCCCAAAGTGCTGGGATTATAGGCATAAGCTACCTTGCCCAGCCTCCTATGTCAGGAATTTAAAGACTAAAGGAAAATGGTAATCTGAAAACTTTTTTGGCAACCACTATATTCAAGTCCTTCTTTATTCCCACTTATACAGAAAAACTTCATTTCCTTTTGTTCTTTTTTCACATTCAAAGACCCTAAAATTGATTTTTCCCCAGTTGAGCCAAAGTGGAAGAGGGACAATGTTTTATTAAAAGATTCATTTCCCAGCATAAACTGTCTTCTTTATTTATATACAAAGAAAACCTGTCTTTTTATTCTTGTGAAAATGTTTTCTGAAGCTATCATTCTACAAAGTTAATTCAATTGTACTTGACTCTAAAAACAGAGAGAGAGGGAGAAAAGATGATGATGACAACGCTGTTAGCCGCCTCAGCAAAAGAAAAAGATACGCACTGATCAGCTCTCTTAAGAATGGCTGCACAAATTAAATTCCACCAAAATGTAAGAACAAGGGCATCGTGGTGACCAGTCTTCAGTGACTTCTGTTATGTGCGTGAGAGAGACCAGGACAGCAAAAGAACTGTGGTATTAGAGTCACTGAACTGGTTACAATTCAAGAAACATTCATCGTTGGGCTTAAATGTACTGAAGAAAAGGGTATTCATGTGACACAAAAGGCAACAGAATAAGGAGAATCCAAAACGATCCATCAAATGAAACAGACTGAGGGGCATGGTTTTGGGCCAAGTGGAGACACCCAGCTGGCTACAACACTGAAGGGAAAGCATCGAATAGATTTTAAAGTAGCAAAGTAAGGAAGGGATAAAAATAAATAAAAGACTAAAAAGTAATATGATTCTTTGATCCTATGTAAGTCTGAGATTCCACAGCAACACAGAAAGAGATAAATGAGAGAGAAAACGTGAGAAAATGAATGTTTTCCATCCTGGTCTTAAAGAAAACTTAAGTGGCATCTTTTTAAAAGAAAAGCATAAGTATTTTCTGAACACAAACTTCAAATCATTAAAATTACCTTCCCTCATTCTTCCTAGAGCAGCAAGCTTTTAAAAAATAAAGAGTGAAAGCTCTAAGAACAAATTTAGAGCTATATGGAGTTTCCACTTTTTCAGTTTTCAATTCCTAAATCAGAGTTAAGATCGTTATAGTTGAAACTGTATTAGAAACATATTTAGGAAAGATGATTGGACTGTTGAGCTTTTCAGTTATGATCCCCACCCCTATCCTAACTGGAATCCTGAAATTATCAAGCTTACCAAAGCTAATGCATTAATTCTCTCATTTCATGATTCATTAACTCAGTAATTTCCTGCAAGATACATGGCCAACAAAAATCTCAAAATATCCCTAGGATATTCCAGATTAAAAATGCTAAATTCTTAGGACATAATCTTTCTAGCACTCATAGAGTTTACTATTTCTTAGTTTGTTACAACTATTTGCCCAGATGCCTGTCTCCCCAAGTAGACTGTAACCTCCAAGCAAATGAAGATTGATCAAGTAGGATTCAATATTTCTTTTTCTTATACACAGATCTGATCATATTTACTCTCACCTGGACTCTTAGGGGCGGGGCTATCACTCAGAGCCACCGGGGCATGGCTGCTGCCCAAGTGGACCCAGAAGGCTGGACTTTGGCCTCAGTGGGCCCAGAGGCAGAGCATCATGGAAACAAAGAGAATTATTCTCAAGCCTTAAAATACAATGGACTTTGTCCTGCTAGGTTTTGGACTTGCTTGGGCCCCAGGATTCCTTTCTTCCTTCTAATTTGTCCCTTTAGGACTAGAATGTTTATTGTATGTCTGTTCGCCTATTTTGGAAGCAGATAACTTGTCTGGTTTCACAAATTCACAGCTTGAGAAGAATTCTGCTTCAAGATGTATCACACCTAGAGTCTCATCCATGGCTGATTTAGATGAGATTTTCAACTTAGAGCTGATGCTAGATGGGTTAAGATTTTGGGGGCTGTTGGGATAGGGTGAATGTATTTTACATGCAAGAGGAAACAAATCAGGGATGGGAGGGGGCATGCAGAAGGCAGAATGCTATGGGCTGTTTGTAAACCTCCCTAAATTCATGTATTGAATTCTCAACCCCCAGTACCTCAGAGTGTAACCATATTTAGAGACAGGGTCTTTAAAGAGGAGATTAATTTAAAATAAAGCCATTAGGAAGGGACCTAATCCAATACGATGATGATGTCCTTATAAGAAGTGGGAGAGACATCAGGGACAGGAGTGCCCAGAAGAAAGGCCGTAAGAGGACACAGCAAGGAGGTAATCATCTGCAAGTCAAGAAGAAAGGCCTCAGAATGGAATCAATACCTTGATCTTGGACTTCTAGCTTTCAGAACTATGAAAAATAAACTTCTGTTATTTAAACCACCCAGTGGGTAGCATTTTGTTATGGCAGCCCTAGCTGACTAATATGCCTGCCATTTACATTCTCCCTGAATTGCCAGTCCTGTGGCAATGTACCATACTACTTCATCTACAAATGCACATTTGTTCCTTTTGTCAGGGACTGTGTAGTAGAAAATCTGGCCTTGCCCAAAGGGTGGTCTGGCTTTTGTCCTCAACTTCTAGGAGGCAACCCATGTCATCCCTATGGGAATATGTTTGTCTTGGGAAAGAACTATTAAGATGGGGCCAGCTACAGCCAATAGTCTTAGGTTAGGGGCTGGGCATGACAGAAAGATCAATCGTGTGTTTTACAGTGGGGAACACAGAGGCTGAAATCAACCACATGGGCAATCAGGCAATTGATCATGCCTATATAGTGAAGCTCTCAATAAAAACTCTGGACACTGAGGCTCGGGTGAGCTTCCCTGGCTGGCAATACTCTGTACATACAGTTACACATTAATGACAGGAGGGTAATGCATCCTGACTCCATATGGAGAGGACACAGAAACCTGGTGTACAGAATCCTCCTAAACTCCACCTTAGTTGTCTCCTCTTTCTTTGACTGATCTGAATTCATATCTTTTCCCTGTAATGTAATAGTAATCATGAGCACTCAGTGAGTTTTGTGGGTCCTTTTAGCAAACTGTTGAAACTGAGGGTGTTTTGGGGAAACCTCACACTTGCAGTCAGTGTGAAAAGTAAAGACAGTCTTGGAGACTGGGCCCTCTAATTTTGCAGTTTGGATAATTCCATGTAGGGATGAAACCTCAGATGTCACTATCTCAGCAACATTTCTTGTATCTACCCTAAACAGAGTTAATCATAATTTCCTTCCTTCTCAGTATACCACAGGATGTAATCCTAATTTACCTGGTAATTACAGTGATTCTAAACCTGAGGAAATTTTGCCCCCCACAGAAGAGAACATTTGGCAATGTCTGGACACAGTTCTGGTGGTTACAACTGGGGGATGCTACTGGCACCTAGTACTCCACCTCCACCCTAGGGGATGGAGGCCAGGGATGCTGCTAACCATCCTACAATGCACAGGACAGCCCCCACAGCAAAGAATTATCTGACCTAAAATGTCTACATCATCAGGTTTAAGAAACCCTGCATTAGACTGTTGACATTTACCGGATGAACCCCAGGTCTGAGACAACAACTCTTGGAGTAGTGAGACAATAGCACCCTGAATTCTAAGGGCCAGTGTCCAAATGCCAATTCCACATAAATCACTTCTGTTTAATGTAAGGCAAATATCCAAACCCTTGGCCCTCAACTATCTCATTTGTAAATGAAACTAAAATAGCATGTATTCCACAGAATTATTTACAGAAGAAATAAGACCATATATTAGAACAAGTTAGCAAACTATTTAGACCAAAGTAAACACTGGCTAAATGTTCACCCTATATCATTTAATTTTCCTTGTACAATGTAAAACATTTTATAAAAAATATTTGTACTGACTAGATTACTGGTAAAAGGTCACAAATCACTTTTTCTTTGGTTTAGAACAGATGTAGGACTCCTGGATCTCATAAATGTGGGCTACTAACAAATTAAATGTTTCTTTCTATGCAAAATTTGTCTTCTCTTACCAAGACCACATGTTGCTCTTTCCTTCCATTATCACCACTTATGGGTGGCTTCCTTGTGTGTCCATTTTCTTCAGAGAAACAAAGTTTATATCACATATGAGAGTTACCATAAGAGGCAATGACAAAGGAAACAATCAAGCAATCCAGAAAGGAGACTGTAGTCCACCTAATACAACCACCTGTGAAATGCAACTGCCAGGTAGGCAGCTCCTTCCTTTATGATCATCTTCCAGGAAATTACAAATTGCCCCACATCAGACATTATTCAGGTCAAATGCCTATCTATGCATATTATATCTGAGAACTAAAAAGGTTTAATTTATTCCCTTTGTGTCTGTGTCTCCTACAATCCTACATCTAAAGTGAATTCCCCAAGAAACAGGAGTAACTTTTCCCTCAGATCCCCAACCTATCACAACACCTAGCACACTGTATATGTTAATTCATCATTCTTGGATAAATGTAAGAAAAGAGATACAGATGGCCAAATGGATGAAAAAATATAAGACCAAATGGAGGAACAAATACAAGAAGGAATAAATGAATAATTAAATAGTTCTTTAGCCTATAAATAGCAGTACTACTAATTTCTGCTTGAGCTTCAACAACATTAAAATATCAGTGTTCTTACAAATATATATGCAGGACACAATTGTTCAACAAAAGAACTTGGCTTGCAGCTATACCCTGCACAGTAAAAAAAGTACTCTCTCAGTGTTAATGAATGATTTAACCCAGAGCAGTAAGAACAGGTTAGATTCTTACTAGCAGGAAGCTACTCTGCATTTTGCAACACCACACCACAGACTACAGGTTAAAACAGCCAGGAATATGACAAATATCATACTTACTGGGAGAGAATTAATGCTACTCCCCTAAGATAGAAGGCAAGGTAAGGAAGTCACCTCTTACCAATTCTACTCAACATGGTACTAGAGGTTGAGCCACTGCAAGCAGGCAAGGAAGAAAAAAAAAAAGGCATTCACACTGGAAAAAAACAAAAAGACATAACATGGCCTATTCACAGAAGACATAGTTCTGTATAGAGAAAATGTTAAGGAATCAATTTTAAACACAATTTGCATGAATAAACAAGAAAAGGAAAGTCACAGGATACAAAATAAAAGATACAAAGATCAATTGTATTTCAACATACAAGCAATGAATAATCTAAAAATGAAATTATTAAAGTAATTCCATTCACAGTAGCATCAAAAATAAAATACTTAGAAATAAATTTAACAAAAGAAATGAAAGACATACGCTTGAAAACCACAAAATATTGCTGAAATAAAGATCTAAATAAATGGAGAGCTATTCCATGTTCACAGACTGGAAGATTCAATATTGTGAAGATGGCCATACTCCCACAATTGATGTACAGGATCAACATGAACTCTAATCAAAATACCAGCAGGTTTACGTTCAGAAATTGACAAGCAGATCCTAAAATGTATACAGAAATGCAAAACACCTAGAATTGCCAAAACGAATTTGAAAAGGAAAAGAATATTGGAGAATTTTCACTTTCAAATTTCAAAATTTCTAATAAAGTTAACAGTAATCACATCACCATGTTTCTGACATATATTACCTTTGATTGCTTCCATTAGAAATTACCACAAATTTAGTAGCTTAACACAATGTATTATCTTACAATTCTGTAGGTCAGAAACTCAACACTGGTCTCACCAGGCTAAAATCAAGGTATTAGTGAGACAGCCACATGGGAGGGGGTCCCTGGAGAAACTCCACCCAGCCTGCCCACTGGGGTAGAGCCCCGAGAAGTTCAGGATCTTTCCAGCAGAAAGCAGCCTGGCCCCTCCTTTTCCTGTGTGAAACCTGGGATTCAAACGGCCTGGTGGGAAGCGCTCTATCAGGGACTTGGCCTGGTGAGAATCCTTGTTTCCCCCTTTTTTTTTCTTTCTCACCCAATAAAACCCTGTCTTACTCACCATTCAAATTGTCTGCGAGCCTGAATTTTTGTGGCTGTGGGACAAAGAGCCCCATCTTTAGCTGAACTAAAGAAAGTCCTGCAACAACAAGCAGGGCTGCATTTTTTCCTGGAGGCACTATGTAGCATCTGTGTCATTGCTCATTCAGGTGATTAACAGAATTCAGTTCCTGGGCTTGTAGTACTAAGATCCCTGTTTCCTTGCTGACAGTTCTCAGCTACTGGAGGACACATACATTCCTTGGCTAGTGGCCCCCTTCCACCATTTTCAAAGCCAGTAACCACAGGTCAAGCCCCTGTCATGCTGAAATACCTCCTCCTTCTTTCATCTCTCATCTCTGACCTAAAATGGAAAGGTTTTCTGCCTTTAAGGACTTGTGATTAGATTGGGTCCCCCTAGTAATCCAGGATAATCTCTCATCTAAACGTTTATACTTGTTAAGACATCTACAAAGTCCCTTCTGCCACATAAATAACATATTCACAGGTTCCAGGGCTTACGACATGGACGTCTTTGGGGAACTACTTTTCTAATGACCACATGGTATAAAGATAGATACATAAATCAATGGAACAGAATCGAGAGGCCAGAAATAAATTCTTACATTTATAGTCAACTGATTTTTGGCAAAGGTGCCAAGGCAATTATTGGGGAATGTATCCTCTGTTCAAAAAATGGTAGAGACAATAGCACAATTTTAACTTAGACTCTCACCGCATACCATGCATAAAAATGACTCCAAATAGATTCACAGACTTAAATGTAAAAGCTAAAATAATAAACTTTTACAAGAACATACAGTAGAAAAATCTTCGAGATGTGACTCAGGTAAAAAAAATTTTAGATACAACATCAAAAGCATTCTCCAAAAAAGAAAAAAATTAGTAAGTTGGACTTTGTTAAAATTCAACTTATAGACTTCAAATGGCACTACTAGAAACATGAAATGACAAGCAACACACTGGGAAAAAGTATTTGCAAAATACATATCTAATAAAGGACTTGTCTCCAGAATTTATGAATAACTCCTACAATTCAATAAGACAAACCTCAATCAAAAAATGGGCAAACTATATGGCCAGATAATTTACCAAAGAATTTAGATGAATGGTCAGTAAGTTCATGAAAAGATATTCAACTGCATTAGTCAGTTAGAAAAGGTAAATTAAAACCACAGTGAAATATCACTCTCTACCTACTACAGTAGTTAAAATTAAAGAGACAGAAAACAACAAAAGTTAGTGAGGATATAAAGAAATAGAAACTTTCATGCATTGATAATGGGACTGTAAAATGGTGTAGCTACTTTGGAAAAAGTTTGGCAGTTTCTCAAAAAGTTAACCATAGAGCTAATATCATCCAATAATTCCAATCCTAGGTATCTATTCAAGAGAAATGAAAACATTTGTTCACAAAGACTTACATGAATATTCACAGCAGTATTATTAATAATAGCCTCAAAGTGCAAACAATCTAAATGTCCACCAACTGGTGAACAGATTATCCACATAATAAAATACTATTCAGCATTACAAAAGAAATAACTCTTGATATATGCCAAGTCATAGAAGAACCTCAAAAACAGTATGCTAAGAAGCCAGATACAAAGAGCCACATATCATATGATTCCATTTATATGCAATGTCCAGAAAAGGCAAACTTAGAGACTGAAAGTGAATGAGGGGTTGCCTGGGGCTGGGGGTGAGAATGGCAATTAACATCAAACAGGCATTAGGGATCTTATGGGAGGCTGAAAATGTTCCAAAAGTAATTTATGGTGATGGTTGTGGAACTCAATGAAGTTACTAAAAATCACTGAATTATACACTTGAAATGGGTAAATTAATGATACATAAACTGCATTTCTATAAAGTTGTTTTAAGAATAACTTATTTAAAAAGAAAGCTAGGCAACAAGGACACCTATGAGAATTATCCTGGTAGGAAGCATGTGTTCTTGGGAAATTATTACAAATATGCTATTGCTACTGAACCTAAGAATAAAAAAAGTCCATCTCATTTAGACAGATTTGAAGAAAATGGGTGATATAACATGAATCTAGTGGAATTCTAGTGGATTCTGGGGGCAGCTGTTCTCTGGATTCCTAAAGGACTGAAACAGAGAAACTAGGCACTTATCATCAGGCCATTCTTGTCACATGAAATATAGGTACCTCCATGCAGGGGCCTTGACTGGGAATCCTCTTTCACTGACAGCTGAGTCCTTTTTATCTTGAATTTCCATATAACTGCAGCTGACTGAATATATTGGAAAAGATGGGTCTCCTTGCTATTTCCACAGCAGAGTTTCTGTGGACATGACTATTGCCATGAGAATAATAACTAAGAAATACTCCAATCAACAGAGTAGCAAACAGATAACACAGGTCAACACAGGTCTCCTCAAGAAATCCCAGATCAAGTCTTGTCTGAAAGACAGGCTCATTGAGTTTGCAGGGATATTGTTCCTTTATAACCTAGCAACTCTCTGAAGAGAGAGACACAGTATGCCATGGTAGGATTTGTATAAAGCAAAACACAAAAGTATTTCATGTGGGCCAGTAAACAATTGGTCCAAGTTTTAACAGGAAAAAAAAAAGGTAGACTTAGGAAATTTTCTTGATTCAGAATTGAACAGAGTTTTCAGAAGTATTTCCCATTCACAAGTGTGTTGAAACATTCTCCTCTTTAAATAGAAAATACATGAATTGAGATAAATATATTTAAATTTCCAGAGCAATCTTGAAGAGCTGCAACAGTTTAGGGAAATGTCAAGAACACCCTCCGCTTGAGACAACTGCTCTGCTATGTAAGATGGAGATCATCTTAAGGAAATAGAAACCTTCTCGAAGAAACTTACTGAGTGCCACATTTTTCCCAACTGTTGATTTTTGTGAATTTCAGTTGAGAGTTACTCTCACTCTGCCAACTAAATAAAAATATCTCAAACTGGGTTGGAGGCGAAAAGCATGTAAGTTGAGAAGACAGAAAATACTACAGGTTCACCTGATTCAGAGCTTGAACACTTCTAATCCTCACTGAGAACTGATAACCAAATGCTTCAAATAAACTTCATTTGTCAATATCAGTCATTTAATTTTTATTTTATTTTTTTTTTACAAAAAGCCCAAAATGGATTAACCACCTGAGTTTAAAGAACTCTACTGATTGATTGACCCAGGTAGATGGTCTAAGGAAAGAATGAAGTCCAACTAGGACACTCAAAAGTGAAGTGCTGGCCAGGTGCAGTGGCTCACACCTGTAATCCCAGCATTTTGGGAGGCTGAGGTGAGCAGATCACTGGCCAACATGGCAAAATCTCATCTCTAATAAAAAGTACAAAAAAATTAGACAGGCATGGTGGCACATGCCAGTACTCCCAGTCGGGAGGCTGAGGCAGGAGAAAAGCTTGAACCCAGGAGTCGGAGGTTGCAGTGAGCTGAGATCCTGCCACTGCACTTCAGCCTTGGTGACAGAGACAGACTGTCTCAAAAAAAAAAAAAAAAAGTTAAGTGCGTATACTGAAGTTACAAATAAGATAAAAGGACTTTTAAGGAATATTCTCTACTACAAAATAATTAGGACTCAGAGCAGAGCTTGGTTCATAAGTTTAAGTAGAATCATGAGCTAGAGAGAAAAAAAACAAATTGCACTAAGTAAAAGAAGACATACATGGAAATGACACAGGAGGAGAGCTGATGTAAACATTAAATTTTCACAGCTACTAAATGCTAAATAAAAGACTTTTCATAGTATAGAGTTCTTAAAATCTGGTGGCATTTCAACCTGTGGAGACCTAACACATTTTGCTCAGGGCAAAAATCTGGCAGCCAAAAGAATCTCTACCAGAGCCTCTGTCTTCCCTGGATCCTTTTCCTCAAATAAGGGCAGGAATGGCAAGAAAGAAGGCAAGGAACTCTTCAGAGCCTCAGAAAGTGGTATGCAGCCAGGTACACCCCTACTGTAAAGGGGCATCCACACTACCAGCCATCATGCTACATATTTTATATGCACTTTCTCATTCAATTTTACTGAACAATGGAATTATAGTTCCATTTGCCCAAAGACCTAAAGGCCAAGATCAGGAAGGATACCCTCTCAAGATCTTAAGAGCAATAGGAAGAAAAGGTGTCAAATCTGAATTTCAAAAAGCATCATCAGTTGCAGAGTGCTCGGTGAGAGCAGGTGAAGTAAGGGGGGAAGACCAGGGGTTTATTTTGTATCTTCCTTTCTTTCTGGGCTTTTATCTCTGATTTGGTCAACATTTTTAACTCCTAACACTTCAAAATCACATCTACTTTTGGTTAAGATGATTGATTTATAAGTTACACAATGAATAAATAGCATAAACTCAATAATATAAGGAACACACAGTAATATGTATTATATATTTTATATATATATCATATATAAAAAATTTTACATATATCATATATAAAAAAATTTTATATATATAAAATTTTATATATATAAAATCATATATATACATATATATGATTTTAAAGCCTATTCTATATCCAAGAGGTAAAGAAATAGTGGCAACTAATCAAGAGTAAGCTGGTGCCTGCTGGAACTAATTTTCCAATAAGTACTTAAGACAAAATAATTATGAGGATTTATGTTTTCAAAATGTCTTAGATTGACTTACCTAGAAAGCAAAAGCATGTGAAAAATGTGTATGCCAAATCTTATGTGAGGGTAGAATCTCAGGGAAGCCAGAAAGAGAGAGGACAGGGCAATGAGGCCAGGGAGGAAGGAAAGGAATGCAAAATGGGATGTTGCCTAGGTGACCACGGCTGAACCGGAGATCACAGCTTTCCGGAAGCTTGGTTATGGGAGATGGGTGTCTCTAGAGAGGCCATACGAACCACTGTGTCTGGGAATCATCCCTGAAGGAAGAAGGGTGGAGATGAGGAAGAAAGACAAGGCAAGGAATTTATCTGCAGGCTTTTTCTGACTCCTTTCTCTCACTGGTCAAAGTCAGTCAAACATTAGCGGGAACAGCCTGAGACCCAGAGGGTCTGATGGGACTGAACCTTGGCCTCAGAGCAGAAAAAGGGTTCCCAGGCAGGAGAGCAACACGGAGAGGCCAAGGGAGGTTGGGGTGACCTGGCACCAGTGTTGCCGCTCTCTAAGAAGATCCAGGAACACCTGGCCTGGCATCAATTGGAACACATACAGAATATTTTCTAGGATTTTATAGTGTTTTCCAAAGGCTAAAATTTCTATCTTGCAACCCTAAAATTTCCTCAGAAAGAAAGGAATTAAGAATTTCAGTATGTTATGTGCAATATCAGAATTTAAAATTAAAATAAAGCTGAAAATAAAATTATTTCACCCTTAAATAAAAATTTTCCTTCCTCATTAATAGATCATTTTACAATTGAGTTTCCAGTAAGTTAAAGGGTTCATGTTCACAATTTATAAATCATGGCAAGATAAGGCAATTACAAGATTAAGAGTAGAAGAATTTAGAATGTCAAGTGGCATTAATTTAAGTAGAAATAAGTTCTCTACACATAATTTAATTAATGCCAAGTGCTCATAGAGCTTTGTTTTTCTGAGATGAAACTCGAAGTTGGATGAGACTAACACAATAATCATAGGCTAACACCCTGCCCTTCAGAACTACAAGTTTTATTGCCCATCATTTTTTAAAAATCTTATTACTCAGACTACGTGCAATATAAAATCGGGGTAAAATTCGAACAGATGTTAATAAGCTTACTGCCACTAAATTACAAACCAAGAAACTTGCAGAGGGGTCTCTCTGTCCTGGCTTCTCTTTCTACCTGATTGGAAAGTCTGTTCTAGGAGCACAGTGATATTCCAAGCTGGGCACTAACGTCCTTCAGTGTAGCACCTAAAAGCTTTCAAACAAATCAGGGTGGTGTTAGAAAAAATCAAATTTTTTAAACTTGAACAGGGTAATGGAAAATAAAGTCCACGTCAGATATCAAAGATACTGCAATGTTATCCTTTGAAATAAAGTTAGTATGTTTAAAAAAATTAACTTACCTTGTTTATAGGAAAACACATGACATTGAATTACAAGGTAAAATGGTACCTATTATTCTGAGATACATAAACAGAAAGACACATTATTAAATATTTAAGTCACAGATGTCAGTCAGTACAACTCCACAAGACTTAAAAATCAAGGAGGTGAGTCAACAAAAAGAAAAAAATAAAAATAAATGAGAAACCATCAAATTAGAATATACTGTAGCAAATCTCAATATATTTATGTTTTATGGTTTTATCCATCTTTATTTCTTAATTATGTTACTACTATACAACTATATCCTAATACATTTTTAAAAATCAAACTTCATAGAATAAAGAATACAATGTAAAAATCCCTCCTCTTTTTTTTCTAGCATATTCAGATAAGCAACATAGGAGAAGCCCACACCAGTACCTGTTGCCATGATATATATATTTCATTCATAACACAGACAGATACAGCCATGTTTTGTGGCTGTGTGTATGCACTTACACATTCATATGTAAATCTGGAAGGTCACACCACAAACTGACAAAAGTGATTACATCTGGGTGGGAAAATTTTACCTGTTCTTCTTCATAGTTTATTTTTTGAAAAATTTTTCAATAAGCTTCTTTTGATTAAATTGAGGAAAAGAGTGCTAAAAAGATAAATATAATGAAAGATACATCTTCAAAGTGGCTACCTTTATTCTTTCACCCAACATTTGCTAAGTGCCTCCTCGGGGCACTGGGAGAGATGTATGGAAGCTGGCCAAAGCTGAGTCCAGAAATGAAGCCTGAGACAACAGGCAAATGGCAGAGATTGTCCCTTGATTAACTATTATCTCTACTTCCAGGGTGCGAACGTTACCTATGGGTCATAAAATTTGAAGCTGTTTCATCTTCCAAAATCATTGGTCAGTTTTGAACACAGTTGAGTTGAATATTATAGACCGCCAATCATAATTTCACAAGTGAGTTGTCAGGGAGAAAAAAAAATTCCTATTGCACTTGGAAATGTCAAGTGTAACCCAATAAATGTCAAATTAAATTGAGCTGTTTGTGGGAAATTGTTTAGAGCTGTTTATAATAGGGGGAAAACATGCAATCATCCTAAATGGGTATATGAACAGGAAGCCTGGAAAATACCTTCCGAAAATATGACCACCTGTATCTATTAAGAATTGTGTTTGTGTTCCTGAAATCAAGGATCCTCCCTCTCTGGTACCTTGTAAGGTAAATGGTGCTAACTTCCTCTGAAGAATACTTAATCTTTTAACACTTGGATATCCAGTCACTTTTCTAATAAACATATTTCTCACACATGTATCTCTGTGTGCTGATGCAAAGGGAGTTACTGCGCATGTCACCAACGCTGGTTAGCACTTTCTTTAGTCATTCCCATGGTGGTCTTTTTCTCAAGAGTAAAGTCCAAAAATGCAGATAAATTAAGAAGGCACAAGATCAAAAGTACGTAGTACCCAGCTATTTGTTAATACTGAAAATAAGACTTGGTAAGCAGATGTGTCACACACATGTCTATGGTCAACATAATGGGGCTGTCTTCTGCCATATTTGTTTGTCAAAAGGACTGGAAGGTCTGTCAATGAGAAGTGACTTTCTCTGGACACTTAATCTTTCTCTAAGAGATTAAACATTCAGTATTTTTTAGAAGAGGAGGGCATGCAATGAAGTGATGGCTGCAATTCTTTGCTTTAATTCAATCAGTATTTACTGAGCACTTTCCTGTTGCAAGTTCTTTGCACCAAAGCTGTGATGGTGAAAAGTGAGCCTTGAACTTTTCAAGCTCAAAATCAAGTTAGGGAGACAGATGAAAAGAAAACAAAGACAAAAGAATGCATGATGTATAAAGTGCAGTGGCAGCATCTCAAAACGACGCCTAACTCGAGTATGGAAAGTCAGAGACACTTCTTGGAGTATTAGGCTAAGGAGATGTGAGCACTAAAGTACCTACGGGAGGAAAGAATAATTATAGAAAGACCCGGTGGTATTTAAGGCAACTTATAGGATTCAGTCAGGTAAGGATGACTTCTACCAATACAGTTAATCACCAGACATGCATTTAATGTGCAGAAATGGTAAATGAGTAAGAGTTGTAAATTAGCTCCCAAAAAGTCGGAGCACTAAATATTAACTTACAATACCCAAATTAAGAAGCCAAATTAGGAACTCTGTTTAGTTCTCAGGTTAAACCAAGCTAGATCCTTTGAAAGTTTTGTACTTAACACTTAATAAGTACCAGAGAAATGTTGCCATGTGCATGGCATATTAATATACCATATTTCTTTTAAAAAAACTTATTTAACATTCAGGGGTACATGTACAGTTTTGTTATACAGGTAAATTTCATGTCTCAGGGGTTTGTTATATAGATTTTTTGTCACCTAGGTAATAAGCATAGTACCTGATAGGTAGTTTTCCAATCTTCACCCTCCTCCTACCCTCCATTTTCAAGTAGGCCTCGGTGTCTGTTGTTCTCTTCTTTGTGTCCATATGTACTCAATGTTTAGCTCCCACTTATAAGTGAGAACATGCAGTATTTGGTTTTCTGTTCCTTAGGATAGTTTGCTTAGGATAACGGCTTCCAGCTCCATGCATGTTGCTGCAACAGACATGCTCTTGTTCTTTTTTATGGTGGCATAGTATTCCATGCTATATATGTACCACATTTTCTTTATCCGGTCTACCAGTGATGGGCACCTAAGTTGATTCCATGTCTTTGCTATAGTGAATAGCGCTACAATGAACATATATGTGCATGTGTCTTCATGGCAGAATGATTTACATTCCTTTGGGTATATACCCAATCATGGGATTGCTGGTTGAAAGGTAGTTCTGTTTTAAGTTCTTTGAGAAATCGCCAAACTGTTTTCCACAAAGGCTGAACTAATCTACATTCCCACCAGCAGTGTATAAGTGTTCCCCTTTCTCCAAAATCTTGCCAGCATCTGCTATTTTTGACTTTTTACTAGTAGCCATTCTGACTGACTACACCACACATCTAAATCATTCATTTCGGTGGAATGACATTCCCCTCCCCCCCCCCTGAAAAAAACACCTTTTATTACATCACACGATAATTCTCCCATAAGGCAACTCTCAGTCTATTCATTTTGACGTTTGTTTTCGTCCATCAAACTTCCATCACCTCCCTCCAGTAACTCAACTGTCTCAGGGTAGTGAATGGCAGTTACTTGTATGCAGTGACAAAAGGGAAAATACCTTACACTGTCTTTCTTTTACCACTGAGTCCATGACATACCTCCCTCTCCTCTGATGCCTCAGCCTCCCACTGAGACTCACCAGTGGCCTTGGTATGTTCAATCACCAAGGCTCTGGGATACCACCTCCTGCCACACCATCTCGGGCCATGCCACTTCCAGCAGAGGGCCAAACCTGCTGCAGATGCCTCTGTCATCCATTGCCCTGTCCAAATTCCAACTTGGAAGAGCCACCCTAGGGAGAGCCACCATCCTCCCCGCTTGCCTGCCTCCTCACTGGTCTCCTGCTTCTGCTCTTGGCTCCCTACAGGCCAATTTCGGTTCAGCGAAAGGATCCTTTTAAAATATCATGTCACCTTGAGCTCAAAACCACTGCAGTTTCTCAAAGTCTTAATTTACCATAAGATCTAGCAATTTCACTGCTGGGGATCTACCTGTTTTAGTTTACTTTTGCTGTCATGACAGATTATTACAAATGTAAAGGCTTAAAACAATGCTCATTTATTGTCTCACAGTGTTTGCAGGTCAGAAGTCTGGCAGGATGTAACTGGATTTTCTGTTTAGAGTCTCACCAAGCTAAAATCAAGCTACTGGCTGGAACTATGATTCTTATTTGCAGCTTAGAGACTTCTTCCCACCTTACTAGTTAGTGGCAGAATTCAGTTCCTTGCAGCTACAAGACTGAGGTATCCAGTTCCTTGACACAAGGCCCTCATCTTGAAGCCAACAATGGTACATCAAATCCTTCTCAGGCTTCAAATGTCTTTGACTTCTGCTATACCTCTCTAAACTTCTCTTCTGACTTCCTCTACTTCCTCTTGTGCTTTTAAGGGCTTATGTGATCATACTGGGTCTATCTAGTTAATCCAGGATAATCTCCTGATCTTAAGGTCAACTGCATAGTAACCTCAACTACATCTGCAAAGTCCTTTTTGCCATGTAATACCACATATTCAAGGGCACAAAACTAGGGGTAAAAGTCTTGGGGCCAGAATTCTGTCTATCACAGCACCCAAGAGAAATAAAAATACATTCCACATAAAGACTTGGACATAAGTGTTCATAGCAGCATTAATCGTGATAGCCAAAAATTCAAATCAACATAAATATCTACCAATTGGTAAATGGACAAAATGTGCTGTATCTATACAATGGAATACTCTTCGGCAACACAAAGAACAAACTATTAATACATTCAACAATATGAATTAACCTCAAAAATATGATACTAAGTGAAGGAAGCTCGACACAAGAGACCACATGTTGTAGCATTCCATTTAAAGAAAAGACAAATCTATAGGGACACAATGTAGATTAATGGTTGCTGGGGCTGGCAGGAGTAATGGGATTAACAGTAAAGGGCATAAGGAATCTTATTGGAGGATGAAATGTTTTAAAACTGGACTACGGTGATGGTTATACAACTTGGTAAATTTACTAAACATCATGGAACTAAACTTCTTTCACTTAATATCATGATACCATGTTTTTGAGGTTCATTCATGTTGTTGAATGTATTAATAGTTTGTTCTTTGTGTTGCCAAAGAGTATTCCATTGTGTGGTGTATTAGTCCATACAATTGAATACTCTCTGGTAACTGCTGCTATAAAGAACTGCCTGAGACTGAGTAATTTACAAAGGAAAGAGGTTTAATTAACTCACAGTTCCACATGGCTGGGGAGGCCTCAGGAAACTTACAATCATGGTAGAAGAAGAAGCAAACACATCTTTCTTTACACAGTGGCAGGAAGGGGAAGTGCCGGGCAAAGCAGGAAGAGCCCCTTATAAAACCATCAGATCTCATGCGAACTCACTCACTATCACAAGAACAGCATGAGGCTAACTGCCCCCATGATTAAATTACCTCCCACCGGGTCCCTCCCCAAGACACATGAGGATTATGGGAACTAAAATTCAAGATGAGATTTAGGTAGGGACACAGCCAAACCATATCCTATGGATACAGTACATTTTGTCCATTGAAGGATATACTTAAAATGGGTAAATTTTATGATATACAATATATAACTTAATTAGCTTGTCAGAAAATTAAAAATAAATCAATAAATAAAACCATTGCAAAAGCCAGCACCCCTCTAGTTGCATACAGAGCCCTACAGGTTATTCTCCATGCTCCAATTTCACCTCATGTCCCACAGCTTGCTTGCTCTCTTTCTCTAATCACCTGATACCTCCAGGAACATTCCTGCCTCAGGAACTTTCCAATTGATCCCACCAATCCAGTCCTTCGAATTAGGTTAAAGTTGCTTTGGCTCCAACTCTCTCTTAAATTAGTTGTGAAAACACATGGTCTTGACCATGGAAAGAACATGAAGCGGACACTCAGTGCTCCTCTCTGCTCCCTTTGTGCTCCAATGGGATAAGGGAACATATAATGAAAAATGATGGCACTGTAAATACTGGTACAAGTTAAGTATTATGATGCTTAGAGAGCAGGCAAAGGACATTCTTCAGAACACGGATATTCCATCATCTGTCTCCAGCTGCCACTGGATGCCAATAAGCCACTAGAACGTAAGAGCTGACTACACCAGGAATGCACATATCACCATCATGCTGATGCTTCTCCCAGCTACCACTCATGTTCCCTTGTCCACCAAGAGTACTGCTTTAGGCTGGGCGCAGTGGCTCATATCTGTAATCCCAGAACTTTGGGAGGCTGAGGCGGGCAGATCACTTGAGGTCAGAAGTTCAAGACCAGCCTGGCTGACATGGCAAAACCCCATCTCTACTAAAAGTACAAAAAATTAGCCAGGCATCCATGTGGTGGGTGCCTGTAATTCCAGCTACTTGGGAGGCTGAGGCAGGAGAATCGCTCGAACCCAGGAGGTAGCAGTGAGCCGAGATCATGCCACTGCACTCCAGCCTGGGCAAAAGAGCAAGACTCCATCTCAAAAAAAAACAAAAAAACAAAAAAACCCCACAAAGACTCCTGCTTTATTTCAATTATTTTCCCTGATAGATTTTCCTCCACATTTGTAAAATAATGCTGACATCAACCAGCCAAAAAAATCACACCCACTTTATCAGAACTACTTGTGCAGTTAAATAAATAGCATGCTACTTCCAAAAGAAACAATTACTTCTATTTTTTAAACAAGGATGAAGCATCCTACTTGTAATTCTCAATGATTTCCGCAGAGATCAAGTGAGGCTCCTTCTTTACTACAGCCAAATTTCCCACCACCAGATTCACAAGGCAGAAACTTGAGAGTTCAGTGAATAGTACCAGTTAACCTCAGAGGGCTGTTGTAGTTTCTCAGTAAGCTCCTGGAACAACCTAGACTGCATGGGACAAAATTTTCTTTTTGCAAATGATGTGTTTCATTTTTTTTAAAGGAAGAGCTATGAATAATAATGAGATTCATTGATTTCCAGAGATCAGAAACAGGTTAAGTTTTGTAGCAGAGTATAATGTGCCAATTTCAGTCCTTAGGCAGTCAATTAATCTACCCTTCCCAATTGGTCTGATGTTCATGATCCTATGGGGTATTTTTTAAAAGTAAGTAAAGTAAGTATTTTAAATAAAGAAGATTAAGGATGTTGCTGGCTTCTTCTATTTTTATATGTTCTGTTGGATGACCTTTTGAAATGCTCTAGACCAAAGTTCGTTGCTTTTGGCTTAAAGCAGCACAGTATGGTGGTTAGGAACACATGCTGGGACAGGTGGAGGTTCCAATTCCAAATGTGACATTTACTATGTTCACAGATTTAAGTAACTTGTTCAAGGTCACACAAATAGTAATTGACATGAAAGGGACCTCAACCAAGATAGTCTGACTCCTATGGGCTTAGTCACCCTAAGCTGCCTCCCATTTACTGTTACTGTTCACCCATCACCACCACGACTATCCTCCTCCTGCTCCTGCTTCTCCTCCTCATCATCATCACTATCAGACAGTCATGTTATAGATAACAATTAAAACTGTTATTAATGTATCCAGTCTTGAACACCAAAAAGCCACATTCAGCAAATGTCATCCAATAAACAGTCACCACATCCATTCATTTTTCTAATGCTATTCCAGTGAACTAGGGAAGAAAATGTCATAAAACTCATTTTACAGATTGGGGAACTGAGCTAAAAATGATTACGTCTCCTAGCTTCCCTCGGTGACTGAGAGGCTGAGACAGAACTGGTGACACTCGGCTCTGTTTGCCTGGCATTATCACTCATCTTAAAAATATTTAAGCTTCCCAAATGAAAATAGGTAGGACTGTTTCTAGCCGTCTGATCTACCTGGAGACAAACAAGGCCAAGCTGGCTTGCTAAGCACATTGGAATAAATAAAGTATTAAGACATGAGTGAGGGCCTATCATAAAGAATTCCCATATTGCGTCTGCAGTCAGCATAATAACCGTGGCATTTCTTTTCGTTCTGCATTCAGCCTGGGTAATTCAGTGAAACCTTAAAAGTGACAAATGAATGTTGAAAAAGAGCTGACATTTCTTCCAAGATTTGAGAAGATGCCAGAAGGACCCTAGGAAAGTACAGTGACAGCTGGAATGGAGGAGGACAGAGTTTAAAAAGCAACTTACCACTTATTTTTTGTGTTTAATTTTTATATTAAGACCACAAAAATAACATGAGTTTGTACTGAAAGAAAAAGAATAAGTTTTTTAATTGTACAGTTAATATTTCTAAATTAGCCAAAACCAGAATGACTGTCAAATGTGTCACCAAAGCCTATAATCCAGTCCCTATGGCATCATTCATTGACAAATATTTTTATCCATTTCAAAACACATAAGGAAAAAGGAAAAAAGACTCTTAAAGCTTCTACCAGACCTTTAAACAGGCCCTAAAAAAATCCAGAGCTTTATAATATTTTCCTACTACTTTGTTACATGCACATTTGCCAAAATTTCCCTAAAACAAACCACTTAAAATTAATAAATTACCTGTCAAATCCCATAAAAACAGATGGTCACTTAGAGACAGGAGAAGATGCTAGCATTGTTTTACACAGATGTTCAGACTGGGAAAAGATCATTTCATTTTCCATAACAGACAATGAACCTTGTCTAAGATTTCCAATATTATGCATAAAAATGAAAATATCATGCAGCTGCTTCTATGTTACACATCTGGTTACTGTTGAAGAAACATCTTTAATAGTAAAATGAAAATCATTATAATAAATAAGAACTAAAATTGGTCTTTGTTTTCTCTTAACAAGTATCATGCTACTTGTAAGTCCTTTGCTATCAAAAAATTTTAAGTTGCTAAATGTTCCTAAATTGAGGTACTCTAATATGCTATTTAATGTAATTAAGAATTAATCAGTAAACTCCTATCCATAAGAAAGTACACACAGCTGAATATCTGACACCCCAATTGTTTCTTCCTGTTACTCCTTTCAAGAAGGTGTTTAGTAATTTTATCAGAAATCTAACACATGAAACAATAAGTCAACACAACATTAGTGTCACACATCCGAAATGAGATTTTGATTTGTTAGTCTCCAACACATTACTTACATTACTATAAATCGCATGAAGATGAAGACATTTGGCACCTAAGAATAGTTATGAAATACCCGACACCAAGAGCATGCCTGTATTTATGCTCAGAGCTCTCTTGGTTCTATATTTTTAGCAAAAGACATGAAACTTGATAGCTAAATATATGACCACTTTTTCACATTACTTGCCAGGAGCACCAATGTCTAAGTCTTCAAAATGTCTACAAAATATATTGGTGACATTCAACTACTCTAAGAGATGGGGTATGTACAGCAGGGGGATTCATTTAATATTGGCAAAATGATTACAATTTGGACAGGCTACTTTGGGTTAACTGTTAAGTACTGAATTTGATCAGAAGTTTTCCTAACAATCCCTTGTTTAAAATATCCAGTGGATTTCACTGGAACAAAATCCAAGCCCCTTACAGGGTCTACAAGGCTCTGGTGACCTCTAAGACCCTGCCCATCCCTCTAACCCCATCTCCTTCCATTCCCTGATGCCATGCCTCCATGATCATCTTTCTGTCCCTTGAAGTCACCAAGTACCTGGCCATCACCTATGTGATCCACCCACTTGGAATGCCCTTCCCTTAGATCTTCTTGCAGCTGTTGAGCATTCACATCTTGCATCACAATGTCATTTCCACAGGGAAGACTTCTCCGACCCTTGGTCCCACCCTTATTTTTCCATCACTATCTCACTACCCTCTTTTATATTATTCATAGCATTGCTAACTTGAGAACATTATATTGTAAGTCTTTACATGGTTTTCTGTCTTCTCTCACTAGAATTCGAAGCCGCTCCCAAGAGATGCCTTACTCCAGTTATATCTCCAGCACCAAGTACCTGTACATAATACATGCTAAATGAAGGAACAAACTGCTTTTCATTAAACTGACTAATAATGTGATTGAAGTGGCCAAACAATCCAACGGAATCCAACTTGTATCTTGGATACCCCACTACTGGCCTCATAATTAGACTTAACCATGGAATGAGGTGATAAGTCCTCAAGGCCTAAGGGATTGTCCAGAGCCTATATATCCCCTGCCATGCACATTCCCCAGAAGTCTACCGAAATGGCCCATTGTGGGCCTCTTTTCAAGATGGGGCCTTCCAAGGGAAGCATCTGCTGTCCTCTAATTATACTCCTATGCTCAAGGGGTGGCTGTGTGCAGGAGAGGCGGATGGACCTGAACACACATACTCATGAGGCACCTCACAACGCACAATGAAGCTGGGGGCGGAAAGAGGAACCACAGGCTAGGGGGAGGTAATCCCTAATCCCTGTGCTACATGTTCCTGCACTAAACTCCACAAAGTCTGGGAATGCAAAATGGAAGCCAGGCCTTACAGGTCACTCTGAAGGTATGTTTGTCAGGGCAAGACATTTTATTCAATTTGGGATATACTTTAGTCTACTTGATACAGCATTACCTTGATTTATATATGCATTTATGAAATTTTATATTTTGAACATATGGTGTATGGGCCTCTATTTGTCCTTCTGCCTCTGGTCCTATAAATGTTAGGGATGGGGCCTAACTGCTACTCTGAGAACTTGATCAAGTACCTCAGTTCACTGAGTCTGTTTCCTCATTTCAGAAAGAGAAATAATTCCTGTCCTGTCAACACGTTATATTATGTGAAGAACAATATATACAAATAAAAAACATAATTTTAAAATATTTCTATTATGTTCTTTCCCACAAACCTCCCTGTGTATTCCAGCAAGTGAGAATGATGATAATTTCCATCACCAATTCCAAGGCAACTGTGGCTTTTGAGAAACTTTTGAACCGGACAGGTGATATGGTTTTGATGTCTGTCCCCTCCAAACCTCATGTTGAATTGTAATTCCCAATGTTGGAGGTGGGAGCTGGTGGGAGGTGTTTGGGTCATGAGGGAAGACCCCTCATGAATGGCTTGATGCCCTCCTTGCAGACGTGAGTGAGTTCTCACTCTGAGTTCATGTGAGATCTGGTGTTTAAAAGACTATGGCACCTCCCACCTCCCACTCGTGCTCCCTCTCTCACCATGTGACATGCCTACTCCTGCTTTGCCTTCTGCCATGATTGTAAGTTCCTCGAGGCCTTCCCAGAAGCCGAGCAGATGCTGATACCATGCCTCTTGTACAGCCTGCAGAACCATAAGCCAATTAAACCTCTTTTCTGTATAAATTACCCAGCCTCAGCTATTTCTTTAAAACAACATAAGAACAGACTAACACAACAGGGTTTGGCTTTTCACCGCCTTTTCTTTTAGTGTTAAGTACTCTTTACATTTCTTCTCCATTCTACAAAGTTTCACATCTTTCCAGAAGGAAAAGATGTCCAACTGTCTAAGACTTTGGACATTAAGAGAGAGAGAGTTCTTTAACAAAAATTTCTAAAGTAAAAATTTAAAAAAAACCTTTTCTAATTATTTACAGTTGTAGAGAGGTGCCAACTAAAAAATATCTCATCTCCTATTTAGTCTATTGAATACTGACATGTTTTCCAGGAAAAGTACATAATATACACTAATGCTGTGCATTTATTGATCTCTAATCGGTTGCTGGAATGAACTGAACAAGAAATATACCCCTGGGGCTGTTTTAGATCTCTCTGGCTATCTGTCCAGAAGCCTTTCCTACCATTCCAGAGAAAGGATGGTCTCAGAGATTTAATAAATCAAGAGCACAAACAGCGCACACAAGGAAGCTAGGACAAACAAAGAGAAATGCAAAATGAGCTGGCAGGTGGGTTAGGGTATAGCAGTAGATGAAATAGACTCTGCAGGGCAAGGGAAAACAGAATGAGTTTTCAATGGACTGAGATTGAAAAAGTCAAAACCCCTTTTCACAACTGATATGGTTTTGCTGTGTCCCCATCCAAATCTCACCTTGAATTGTATTTCCCAGAATTTTCACGTGTTGTGGGAGGGACCCAGGAGAGGTAATTGAATCATGGGGGCCAGTCTTTCCCCTGCTATTCTCGTTATAGTGAATAAGTCTCACAAGATCTGATGGGTTTATTAGGGGGTTCTACTTTTGCTTCTTCCTCATTTTTCTCTTGCTGCCACCATGTAAGAAGTGCCTTTCACCTCCAGCCATGTTTCTGAGACTTCCCCAGCCATGTGGAACTGTAAGTCCAATTAAATCTTTTTTTCTTCCCAGTCTCGGGTATGTCTTCATCAGCAGCATAAAAACGGACTAATACAACAATACGTTAGATCTATCACATGGAGTACACTAGTCACTGTGGAAAAATCATAAACTGCCTAAAACTAAATAATAGAAATCTATATCACATTCCCCTTTAGAGTTCATCATATCAGTACTTTCCAATTTTCTATGTAATTAAATAGTTCTACCTTGTCTCTCAAGTCTACAAATCAAATAAATGCAGCAGGAAACCTACCTGTAAATAATAACAGCAATAATAATAAAGGAGTTAACATTTATTGTCTTTTGTATTGATTGATTTCCATACACTGATCTGAGTTATCGCTATTAATTTAATGAGGACTCAGCAACAATCTGATTCAAGAAATATGATTAGTTCCTTTTATAGATGGGGAAACTTAACACACAGGAAAGTTAAGAAGCTTGCCCAAGATCTCATGTGGGAAAATTAGAAGAAAAGTATTTAGAACCCAGAAGGTCTGGCTTTATAGAGGCAGCCAAATGGTTCAGAGTGTAAGGCACAGAGTGAAGAACTGCCAGGAACTTGACACTTGATCAGCCAGCCCTTCAACAAATCTGTGTTCATCATTATCACATTCAAGGGTGCAAGGAAAAACAAACAACACAAATAAAGCTAATGTGAATCCAGGCCTGGAAACTCACTATCCTAGCAGAGAAGGAAGAAGATCTTATTGATAAGACCTTATGGAGCAACTTCATATACAATCTCTCATATGATATCTCTTCACAATATCCCTGAATTGCTATTCCCAGTTCATAGAGAAAGAAACAGAGACCAAATATGCTGAGCAAGTTATTCAAGATTACAAAAGTATTCAGTGGCATTCCCCACATATGAACAGGTGTTAATTCAATATTAATTCAACCAGCATCCCCAAATAGTCTGGGGAATAGGTCCTCCTTGTTATTCAAGACATCAACTCAACAAGTGGGAAAAGACATTGGTAATATCTAATCGTAAGCATATGTAACTCTCACATCCTCCAAAAAAAAAAAAAAAAACTGAATATCAAAGCCACAGCTCAAATCCAGACCTTCTAAATCCTATTCAAATATTGTTTCTACCACACCAGGTACACTGTCACCCCACGATACTGTATAGAAAAACCCACAATGTAATTGTAAACTGTAAATCCTGATGGGTTAGGCCTTGACAAATCAAAATGAAGAAAATACACTCATTTCCCAATGTCCATGGCTTCCTTGCTTACTATAGAAGCAAACCACTATGGTGAGCCTAGGTAGCCAATGAAGGCTATTAGGAAAATTACCTTTGTTAGTGACAACCATTCTTCTGATACAATTTGTGTACATTACTATAGGTCCAGGTGGATATACGTCAACCTCCACATTTATTCCATCGATTTCTTTAACATGGTTTTAAAGATAGATACCACATTACATGTCTATAATATATAATGTATTTGCAAATAGTGGCTTGTTATTATAGTCTCGCAATAATAACTAAAAGTTGTTATTCTACCCTATAGGATATTTGTATATTCAATTGGTCTAACACATATAGCACATTCAATTGCATATCCAGCAAATAGCATATTTAATTGGTCTAACACATCCCCAATGCCTAACAACTAAAAGTTGTTATCCTACCCTATAGGATATTTGCATATTCAATTGGTCTAACACATATAACACATTCAATTGTATATCCAGCAAATAGCATATTCAATTGGTCTAACACATCCCCAATGCCTTTCTTCAACTACCCCATCCCAAACATCAACAAGTCCTGAGCTGTCCATCCGAAACACATCTCAAAGACATCAGCTCCACCACATCTCCCATGTAAACCTCTCATTCACACCACCATCTTCTCTCACTTGGAAGACCATAATGACAGCTGATCTCTTTCTCACTTCTCCTGCAGCCACATTAATCCATTTACCACAGGACAGTCCACAGGGTGACCGACTCATCCTGGTTTGCCTTAGGCTTTCTCAGCTTTAGCACTGAAAGTCCCATGTTCAGGGAACTCCTCATTTTTGAGCAATCAAGAGCAGTTGGTCACCCCCGACTATGGTGAACTTTTTATAAGATAGATAAGATCAGGTCATTGCAGAAATCACTAGCCCCAATTCCTCATCTCTCCCTGGATCCATGCCATTTTCCAAGTGACCATGCAGTTCTTCCCACTAGAGGCCCTGACCCCTTGTCTTTGGATTCCAACAATGGGATATTAGCAGATGTGATGCAACAAGGAGCTTGAAACATACCTGCAGTTGGGCTTGCTCTCTTGCATTCCAGCCACTTCCTTGTGAAAACTATACCCACGCCTAGCCCACAAGTCCGAGGAGGATGAGAGGCACGTGGTACAGGCCTGGACCCAACCTGCAGTTTGCAGCCAAGCCCAGAGAGGGCCACCTCGACCCACTAATATGCAGACACTTGAGCAAGAACAAATGACTCCCTGAGTTTGGGGATGGTTTGTTACCTAGCGTTGTTGAGGCAATACCTAACTGACATGGATTTCATCCAAATCTTTTGGTAGCTTCCCATTTCACTTAGAATAAAATCAAATATACTTAGCTGAGCACAAAGCCTTATACGATCTGGGCTCCAACCCATTTGCCAGACCTCACCATACTATCCTTTTCTAAACTTCATTCTCACTGATCCCCTTTCTGTTTATCAAATTGATAAAGCTGTTTCTAGTTCAGGATCTTGGCCTCTCCTGTCACCTGTGCTTGAAACACTTTCATCCCAGTTCTCATGACTGGCTCGTCTTCATCCTCACAGGTCAGCTTAAAAATCACCTCCTCAGAGAAGCCTTCCTTGACTATCCTATAACATGAAACCTGTGTATTTCTGTCACAGTATTTCTCACAATCTGTCAATTATTTGCTAATTTGTTTGCTTATACTCTGCATCCTCACCAAGCTCAAATATTCAAACTATTTTCTGCATATGTTAGTGGATACCAATTGAATGGTACCCAAAAGCTCAGAAAATCCCTTAGCCTGGTACCTTCTGGTGTGATGGGTAAAAGATTTTTATTATTGAAAACAGAAAGTGAAAATCAGTAAGATAGTAAAGCTATAGATGACTTTTAGCAATCATTGATATTGTTTTAAATTAAAAGTTCAAAAGGGGTTTGATTTTTTAAGAGTTAGCTGGACATAACTTTTTTAAAACCAGAAAGAATTACACCAGATTTTTAGTTGTATCAGTCTTTCCAAATGAAATAATACCTCAAGATCAGACTCCAATAACAATACCCCCTCCCCACCAAAAAAACTACTTTGCTTAAGTCAAAGGAAGCTGAACAAATAAAAATTTGTTTGGTGTGGTATGAAATTACAAGCCTTTAGTGACAGGAGTAAAAACGGAAGCAATGAAAGTATCATTCTCTATCATTAGTTATACTTCCATACTACTGGTCATGTGGAAAATTTTAGCTATTCACTTCTTCCGGGACTTCGATGTTCACAAAAGACCCCTTTAAACTCCAAACACTGTGAAGTTAAAAGGCAGTGAATCGTGAAAGTAGGTGTGTTTCTATATTGAGAATACCTGTGTAATGTGAAACACAACAGACCAGTTCCTTGTTCAGCTAAAGGGGGCTGCTTGCAGTATTAAAGACAGAGGTGAGGAGGCACCAGGGCTCCTGAGAGTTTTGACTAATAAAATCACCCCAAGAAGGGAAGACACAGAACGTCAGCCAGGCCTCAAGCAGGAAAGGAGTGCCAGGGTGGGAGTCTGCCCAGTATAGGGAGTTTTGAATTGACCTTCGGGAGAAAGAGGGTGTGAAGAGATGGCTCTGCGTCCTAAGCGAAGGTAAGCAACCTCATGAACATGGCTCTGGACGCTGGAGGCCCTGGTCCCTGGACTTTGGGCTTGGAAGCAAAGGCCACTGACTGTTTCTCTATCACTCTGAGAAGCTCCATTGTGCCTGGGCCTCTTAGATGATTATTTTATAAACTATGGATTAGGACAATGGCATATCTCAGGAAGGGCACATGAGGATTCAGTGAGATAAAGCAGGATAAACACTTAACAGTGTTTATTACAGATACACTGAGTTTTCAAAACATTTCAGCCATTGTATTTTCTACCACCTAGCACACACACCAGATCAATATTTGATGAGAGCATAAGTAAATGGAAGTCTAAGGTTTTGTTGAAATGTGCTCTTTGTCTTGAAAAGGAAAAGAATTGCATAAAGGTAAAACAAGATGAATGTGTCTCCTTAGACATCAGGATGGCAGATCTGAACATTCTAGTCATGAGAAAATCATTCCATTTTGTAAATGTGCCATTGGCATTCTGGTGTATACATCATTCTCACAGGCTTGGTTGATGAACATCCAACCTCCTTAGTTTGATGAACTCTGGGTGGGTACCCACAAGTTTCCTGACCTAAAAGGCAAGGAGTGGTTTGGTTTATTTAAAGTAGTATCCCTTGACGGGTTGTCTATAGGATCTATCTCAGAAAGCAGCCTTCTACACTTCCATCGGAAAACACCTCTCTCTTCCCCTCAACACAAGTAACTAGCTTTACATACAAACAGTAAGATGATCACAGTTATTACTTCTCTGTTTAAAGCTAGAATTGCCAACTTCCTGCCAATCATTTTGAAAGATAATTTTCATGAGAGCCAGGAGAAAGAAAGAAAGTTAAGGACAAGGTTTCTATTCTGGGTCAGAAAAAAACTCTGTTTGTTAAATGTATTATATTTAATAATGAGTCAGAAAGGGAAAGTAGTTTTTGCCTCTTCCAAGAAGGCTTCCCTGACCACCCAGCATCTACAGTGGAATAGGCATCCCTTTTCCCTGCGTGCCATGACATCTGGGCACACCTTCACTACTCCTGTATCCCTATGAGTTTACACATCTGTCTCTCTACCAAGCAGTGAACGTCTTGGAAGCACCAACTATTTGTAGTCATCCTTGTGCCCAACCAACCTCAGTACCTGATTATTTCAGGTACTCAATAACTGTTAAATGAATTAACGTCCCATTGAAAAGAGGTTACTTAAATCACAGGGGGTTTTGAGCCCTCTCATGGTTTCCTTATAGTCCCCTCACTTATAACACACACAACACTGGCAAGGATGGAGAGCTACTGTCTAATACTGAGCAATACTGATGTTTTTTTCCAGAAGTAGGGGAGGCAGTGACAAAAATGGCACTGAGATAAGCATATTTGGGACACCTTTAAACTGAAATGAGCACATATCCAAAGATCCTATAACTGAAAGTAGAGCTCATCAATGTAAACAGAACAAAAAGCCACTATGGACCAGGGACTTTTGTTAACATGACCTGCCAGGGATCAGAGAGAACCCACAGAAGGTGAAGCTGTCTTTGTCTAAGGAGATTCATTCCTGGTAATACCAGACCTAACCATCCCCACATTTCAACTAAGGCTGTTCTGTGGCATCAGACAGGAGGATCAGCCTGAAGAGAACCCTGGACATAAGGCTGGCAACAGGCAAAGACACCGAGTTGATGTGTCCCTTCTTAATTTCCCAACTTCCCACCATTGCCCACAGGGCTGCTGCTTCCTTAGTTTTACCTTCTCCCTTAAACAAAGCTTACAATCATGACCCAATGACATTAGAGAAAGTCACTGGGTATGTATACACCAGAAGTCCTGCTTGGCAACTTTTAGCCTAGATGGAGGGTTCCCGGACGTCTTTGTTCTCTTATTAACTCTTCCATTCAGTAATCACTTATGGAATTCACACTACAGTCCAGGTACCAGGAATGCAAAGATGAATGGGAAAGTTTTAGCCCTGGAACAAATCCAGCCTCGTCCTCCCTATCTATTTCTGTACCCCACTCCCAGTAGTCATCCCAAACTGTCTGAAAGGCCCTTTCTTCTCTTGTTCATCCTTCATTTAAAAGCTGCAAGAATTGATGGAATAATATTTAAAGCTCTCATCTTTGGCTGGGTGCAGTGGCTCACGTCTGTGGTCCCAGCACTTTGGGAGGCCAAGGCGGGTGGATCACAAGGTCAGGAGTTCGAGACCAGCCTGGCCAATATGGTAAAACTCCATCTCTACGAAAAATACAAAAATTAGCCGGGCACGGTGGTGGGTGCCTGTAGTCCCAGCTACCCCGGAGGCTGAGGGAGGAGAATCGCTTGAACCTGGGAGGCAGAGGTTGCAGTGAGCCAAGATCGTGCCCCTGCATTCCAGCCTGGGCGACAGAGTGAGACTCCATCTCAAAAAACAAACAAACAAACAACAACAAAAAAAACCTCTAATTTTCTTTTCCTTTTTTTTGGAGACGGAGTCTTGTTCTGTTGCCCAGGGTGGAGTGCAGTGGCACAATCTCAGCTCACTGCAACCTCTGCCTCCTGGGTTCCAGCAATTTTCCTGCCTCAGCCTCCTGAGTAGCTGGGACTACAGGCGCATGCCGCCATGCCCAGCTAATTTTTTGTATTTTAGTAGAGACGGGGTTTCACTGTGTTGCCCAGGCTGTTCTCTAACTCCTGAACTCAGGCAACACGCCCACCTCGGCCTCCCAAAGTGCTAGGATTACAGGTGTGAGCCACCACGCCCGGCCAAAACTCTCACTGTCTTTCCTACAAAACAGGCTTCCTGTTAAAGACAGCTGCTATCAAAGAGTCATCCTTAATCTTATTCAGGTAACCAAAAACCTTATTCTTTAAATGGAGACAACTTTGAGAGTAAAAGGGATTTGCAGTTAATAATAGTTCTGGAATAACAGATGTATCCAAGTCTGTCCCAGGCAAACCAATAGGGATGATCACCTACACCGAAGAGACAGAAATTCTAAGCTTAAATGCCAGATGAATCTTGAAACCTGTCCAGATTTACAGAAACACCTATACTTTATTTTGTATATGAAAAGTATCGTGTGAAAGGTCACCTCACAACTATGTTGTAAGGAATGTGTTTCCTCTTTCTGGGTACAGAGGCAACAGGTTAAATTACAACCCCTGCATCACCCAGTGTATGCTGTGAAGTGGAACACACTATTTACCGTAACAGCAAAAAGCACATCATCTACTGATGTTTCCTATGAGCCAGACACTGTTAAGGCCTAGATCATTCCTCCCACCAAACCCATGAGTAGACACTACTGACATCCCATATTTTACAGATGAGGAAATGGAGCCTTCGAGAAGTTACAACACAGCTAAAAAGGATGGGACTATGCTTCAAACTAAGGCAGTCTCTTCCAGAGCCCACCTTCTTAAATACTACCATAGTGCCTTCTCAAAGACATCACTGAAGAGGTGATAAGATGAGCCACAAAAACTGGGAGATCGTGACAATGATAATGATCCTAACTACCCATTATTGGAAACTTTAGGGTATACAACTCTGCTAAACCTTATACACAGCATGATCTCATTTCACTCTCCTGGCTCTTCTAGGAATCATTATTACTAAGCCCATTTTACAGATGAGGAAACTGAGGATTCTAGAGGCTAAGTAACTTGCCTAGGGTTGTGAAGCTATCGTGGAGCAAATGCAAGATTTGAATTCAAGGCGAACTCCAGAGTCATCCTCACCATATTAGAAGGTGCACTATGAAAGAAAGAATTTGGACGAAGGCAGGAAGGAAACTGATGTGGCCACACACTGGGTAACAGGCATAAAGAGAGGACAATGAGTGAAAGGTAAATTGTGACTGTGTCATGCACAGCTGACTGTGTATGCCACAGTGAGTTAAAACTGAATCCACTAAACAAGGAACAGTAGTAAGAAATTCTGAGCAAGAGTGTCTCAACGGGATCCAGGTTTTCTCATGTTTATGATGCTAATGGACAGATCATTTATAAAGAAAATATATATTTATGTAAAGTTGTTTTTCAGTGCTGCATCTAGCACCTGAAGATTCTGGGAACAATTTGATTTTTGCATATCAAATACTTTTAGCACTGTTATTTTTCCCCTGTTATCCACATCCCATCTGTTTCCTCTACCCCATGCTGAAGTGACTGGTATATTTGCTCAAATAAAAGCCTGAAGACAAAAAAAAAAAAAAAAAAAAAAAAAAAACTCTAATACTTGGCTCACATTTAATTTGAGAGAAATAGACTCCCAAATCTCTTAGCTTGTTCGATGTTGAATGAAAGAAAAAAAATTACACAGCTGAGATAGCTTGTTTACTTACCCAATTTTCATCCTAAGGTAGATCAAGTAACACAACTCTTTTAAACCTTCTCAATTCATTTCCTGACTTTTTTGTCCGTAACCTAGAAAACTCAAGTACAGCCTTAGTACTATTTATGAACATCTGTTAAACATTGCCAACGCCTGTTACAACCACCTTGGGGAATAGCGTAGCATCTTAAAAGCATAATTCCATATGTAATATTTATTCTGTTGCAATGTAAAGAAAGTATGACGCTCATTTTCTTTAAAAATTATGCAACTTTTGACTTACATCTTCATCTACTTAGAAAATATCAACCAACAGTACACAAGTCATTATATATTCATTATCAAGTTATCTGACAAGTTGTATAAAAAAATATAGCTTCACACTTGGGTGTTATTGCAAAAGTATTGAAAATTTTTATTTTTATCTGCTGTTGATGTTTTTAATAGTTGTTTTGTATTTCTTTTATGACGGCTCAAAACACTGGCTCAGTTCAATCCAAAAAAAGAAGAAAAAAAGAAAGAGAACTTGGTGAGTGCCTCATTTGTGTGAAATGTGTTTCGTTTATCTTTGTTGCCATCTCAATCATTCCTTGAAGTATGTATTATTATCCCCTATTTTATAGTCAAGTAAATTGTGGTTTAGGGTAATCAGTCAAAGTAGGGCTGGGATGGGAGCTCTGTTCTGACTGTATAGCCTGTGTTTCTTCTAAGCCTTGAAGCAAAGAGACAAAGATTTTCAAGATTCTAAACACTACTTTCAGAAGAGACCACTACATGATCACCAAACCCATTTCTTCATTTTCCTAAGCATGGATTGAAACTGTATTTCCCAGCCACCCTTGAAGTTGGTTGAGATCTTGCAATTACTTTTAGCTGAAATGACACAGTCCATGCAAATTTCTACATGCAATCCTCCATGGTTTTTTTGCCTTTTGAGTGGCTGGAATGGGCATACTTTCCAGGTCATCTTTGAGAGCCATGTGTGGAAGACAGCAGAGTGAAAAACAAAAGGAGCCTGGGTTCCTGTGGCAGACCAAGAACATCATGCTAGATTTTTATGTGAATAGGAAATAACTTCTTCTTGCACCAGGCTACTGAGAATGGGGCAGCTCATGTGCTTCAGAAGCTAGCACTACCTAATATGCCAATACAGAGAAAAACAATCCAAAAGTAACTACAAGAGGAAATAACACAGTCAATCTAGAGATTATCATAAAACCTTAAAATAATATTTTGGAAAAAAAATTTAATATTTAGACAATGTTCATTTTATAATATAGAATTTTAAAACAAAAATTATAAACAAAACTGTACTTAGTACCTCACCAAATTTATAAACAAGCTCATTCTCTCTCAATGATGTCATATACATATGTACACAGAAATTAATATTGCTGAATGAATGCGTGCATAAGAAAAATGAAAGAAAATATGTTAATATTAGCACAGGCTTCCTCTAAGTAATGAGATTAGAAGATATTTTTTACTTATTTTTTACTTTTTTGTAATTTTCTGTATTTTCCAATATCAAAATAATGAGCATGTTCCTTTGATAATCAGAAAAGATTTGTCTAATTATGTTTAAGATTTCTTTAAAAGGGGCAATCCACCCAGACAGAGCGATCACAGCAGTGAGGTCCTATGTCATTTACCCTAGGTAAAGTTTTTCTGTTTTTCTGCATTTATAGCCCATAAAGTACCCTCTGAACTTTCAAAACTGCCAAACTTTACAATGGGGTGAGTCAAAGGCCCCCAGGGTAAAATATTTCACGGGAAAGTCCTGGAAAATGAGACCACATGCCAACATAACTTCTTTGCCCATTCTCATTGAGGTAGCTTTAAAAAAACAAGTCGGCCAGGCCTATAATCTTCCCAACTTGGCCTCCCAAAGGCCAGCAATTTGGGAGGCCAAAGTGGGAAGATCACTTGAGGCCAGGAGTTCGAGACCATCCTGGCCAACATGGCGAAACCCCGTGTCTATTAAAAATATAAAAATTAGCTGGGCATGGTGGTGCACGCCTGTAATCCCAGATACTCAGGAGGCTAAGTCATGAGAACCGCCTGAACCTGGGAGGCAGAGATTGCAGTGAGCTAAGATCGCACCCCCCAACTCCAGCCGGGGCGACAGAGCAAAAGTGTCTCAAAAAATTAAAAAATTAAAAATTAAAAAAATAAAAATAAAAACAAGACAATACATAACTGCATTAATGACACACCAAAAAGACAGAAAGTAAAATTATGTTAGTTACCATGGATACACAATCATGGGCATGAAGAGATCTGGTGACACTCAGTACCAGTCCTTAAAGGAAAGTCTTTCCCTTTGGTTTAGATGAAGATTCCAGGAGATAATATTTATGAAATGCTCAGCACAATACCAGGCACATGGTAAAGGCCCAAAGCTTAAACACCACCACTATTATTTTTATTGGTTAAAGTGTAAGAAGAATTAATCCTTGCTTTAGTAGGCTGTTAAAATTGAAGTTAAGGCATTGAGTTTCAAAGTACTGTTCTCATTTGTTTCTGAGAAAACTGAAAGGAAGCTACATGTACACTCCCATAAAGCCTGCCTGCCCACAACCCGCCTTGATCTCGCCCTTCACTCTGCAGGTCTCCTGCTGCTTCTATTCAGTGAATACCACAAGACACTTAGGGAAAAGATATTCTAGCACAGAGAAATTCTAAGGAGATGACCAGAGAAGACCATTTATATTTGCAGACTTAGGAAGAAGAAAAAAGAACATTTTATAAAAGGGGGATCTCTTTGCAAAAATACATACAATAGAAAATGTCATTAAAAGCTACAACTTGTTGAATGGGATATCCTCTTTATAAATACAGTTAGGGAAAACCATTAATTTAAATTCAGGTGCTCCTTTAAGGAGCATTTGCAAGCGAGCATGAGCAAGTGAACATTTTCTGAATAACAATATTTATTCGTGAGCACCTACTGCCTCTGAGGACCTATGAGAAGCACTCTATCTGCATGAGACCAGGTTCTTAGCAGCAAGCAACAGAAATTAACTCTAGCTGAAATAAGCATGAACTAAATTACGAAAAAGAAATTGGGAGGCTCACATAATCACCAAGAAGGCAGGACAATCAGACTTAAAAAATGGGAAGGAACCAAAGAGGCCAACAGCAAGCAGGCACACAATCAAATCACAACACAGGAACCATCTGTCTGGTGAGGACACCACTGTTATTCCTAGAAAGCAGATACCGCTTCAACCTCTCATGGACCACATATGCCATTACCCTAGGAGCAGCTTTATATTATTGACTCCAAAGTCAAAATAATGGGCAGCTGATATGTTGGTAAAAGGAAAACTTACTTCACAAAAATCAATGTTATCCTTGTCTGTCATTATAAGACAAAAATGACCGTCATCTCAACAAAAAGGATATTAAGATCTTTTTGCAAGATCCTAACCACATGTCATAGGACAAAGCCACAACAATCAAGGAGGCTTGCAATGTATTTAATTGCCTATGGGATTAATAGTACATATCAATCAGTAGTCAATGCACAACAGTTCCTTTTTTACATAAAATACAATTCCTTAATGGTGTTAAGTAATTCACCAGGCTTTAGGATGTGATTACATAATACCAAAAGAACAAGTTATCATATTGACGAATGGAAACATGTTATAGCTGAAAGCAATCAAAAGCTAGCCAAGTTCAATAAAAGCTCCTTATCTCCATTTTAGGATGCATGTCATTAGGCCAGAGAAGATTAATTTCTCCATTCATAGTTCAATTTTCTTTCCCGACAAAAAATAAAACTGAGCTTTTGAAACGCAATTTTCTTGCTTAATCAAATGGTAAGAGTCTCATGTCAACATGTGTGTAATAATTAATAAATTGTAGAGATTCTAAAAACTGAAAGATAGTGATCCTAGATATGTTTCATCTAAGTTTATATACAAATACTTTTTTAAGACAGGTATTTCCAGTTATATGAGAGACACAATCCTTCACTCACTTTCAAAGAGAACTGAAAAGGTAACATGAAGATCAGTCATTCATACAGTACGTATTCTGTAATGATCTGTTGACTGTATTCATTAATTTAATCCATAAGAGAAAAAAAGTATGTACTTATAAGCCTCCTAAGAAAATTGTATGCAACGTAAACAACTCCTCCTTTAAAGCGTGATTATAAAAGGTGGCTCCGATAAATGGCAGCAGCAATGAATATTATCCACACATTAAAAACTTAATTCAAACAAATTTGCTCTCTCAGACATAAATCCATTTTCTATGCAAGAAAATGAGGATCTCACTCAATATCTTACCATTATGAACAGTGTTTCAGAAACAAAATGTTTGCATTACCCATTTTAAACAAATGTTCAAATTAACAAGCTTTCCATAACTACACAGCAAAAGGTTCTATTTGCTCAGAGATAAAAGCAAATGAATCATTAAGAAAATATCTGCAGATTGCAGTTTCTATATATTGCACCTTAAAACCTGCCACATCTAGTTTTAATCCAATCTTCTAATTTTATTAATATGCATTTTCCATGTTTAAAATGCTGACCCACACATAAAAATCTCCCAAAAATATCATCATCAAGTTAGCAAAAGGAAAATGCTAGGGGAGATTTAATCTAATCTGACTGGATTAAAATCCCATCATCTTTGTCATTTAGCTCTACAATCTCGGCATGTTTTTTAACTTTATCTTGCCTGTTTCCTTGCTTGTAAAATGACATAAACAATGACTGAATTTGGCGACCAACTGAATATAGTAGACATGAGAGACATTAATGATGCAGAGCTATTTCAGCTGGGTAAGTACGGTGGCGAGAAGAAGAAGAGAAGGTTTGAAGCAACCAAGAGATGACAAGTTCCATTTAGGTCAGGTGTGCCAAAGACACTCATGAACAAGTGGTCAACAGACAACTAGGAATGCAGCTTCAGGCACAAAGAAAGAGATCTGCGAGACAATCCGCATAGAAGTCACCCTGGAAATCACAGATATGATTAATGTCACATTTATTTTCAAAATATTTTATAAAATGTCATTTCAAAATACGAATAAAGTAGGAAGGTAAGCAAATATCTTTCAATTATTTACAAATCTTTCTAATTAAAATATGAACTCTCCTAACACATGATTAACAGGATAGTTATTACGATGTCTCTGGTCTCTCTGTGAGTTAGAATCACAACAGTAGTGAACCTCCTGGAATTTGCTGCCACTGACAACAATGATGATGCTGATAGCAATAAAATCTTATATAGCACTTTCTCAGTGTTAGACACATTATCATTCTAGGCAATTTTCTCCCATGATGGTATCATAATTACAAGGTGAAGATCCCATTTTTTCAGGACAATCAGGAAGATGCGTGCATAATCCAGTTTTAATCTTAACCTCAAATCTATTTGCTAAAACTTCAATCGTGCTCTTGGTTCTGTCAATCTTGTGGTGACAAGAATGTAAATACTCTGAAGTTTTGCCAGATTCTTCTTGCTTTGCTCTCTCCAGGTAATCTCAGTGATGTGCACACAATTTTTATATTTATGATCAACTAATCTCACTTTTAACCAACTAGAATTGGTTCCATATCCTCTTCTAATGCTATAAATTTCCCCTTAGATCAAAACTATTCAACAACAGAAATCAGAGGAGACCTTCCTTCTACCAAAACTACTCACTGAGTTCGGGAAGGATTACTCATTCATTCACCAAATAAGGAGCTTGAATTTTCCAAATTCCTGTTTAGCTCTAGACAGAATCACAGGGAGGCCCTCTGTTGGCCATACCACCTTAAGGAGCATCATAGATATGCACAGGTGATATCTATGCATATATCACCTGTGCATATCTATGATGCACACACACTCACACACTCCTATAAGCACACACACACAACCATGCATCATTCTCCGTTCCTTTATCCAGCTTGATTTTGTCAATCCTTTTATCATTCTCAACCCTTTATCCAGTTTGTATTTCTTGAGAGCATACCTGAAGAACTAATTTTCTTTTACTTCAAATTGCTTTATTGTCTCTTTTTTTCCCTCCCTTGTCCCAGCCCAACACGTCAATGCAACATTGCTCATTCCTCCAGAGCAGAAATTCTATTAAAAGCATGATACAGCCAGGTGCAATGGCTCTCGGTTGTAATCTCAGCACTTTGAGAGGCTGAGGCAGGAAGATCACTTGAGGCCAAACTGGGCAACACAGAGAGACCCCATCTCTACAAAAAATAAAGACACAAAAATTAGCCAGGTGTGGTGGTGTGTGCCTGTAGTCCTAGCTACTCTGAAGGCTGAGGAGGGAGGATCACTCGAGCCCAGGAGTTCGAGATTGCACTGAACTATGATTACACCACTGCACTCCAGACTGGGTGACAGAGTGAGACCCTGTCTCTAAAAGAAGTAAAAAATAAATACAAATAAAAAGCATGGTATACAATCCCCAACCACAATACAACGGCTAAATAAATGTTCATAAAACCATAACTAAGAAGTCAATTAGCTCACTAAGTGCATATCTCCAGGAATATCTCAAAGAGATTAGGTGTTATGCCTAAGAGGGGTGAGGGGAGTAATCAGCTGGCCTCCAGAATTCTCTTTAAAAAACTTAGTTATACCTGCAATGCTAGTGCTTCACTGTATTTAAGAAAATAATGGGGAAATGAAGATCAAAGACCAACTTGAACTTTACATTTCTTTGCTCTCACTTCCCAATCCCCAAACCACAAGAGTATAAAACAAAAATGATCCTTTCTTATGAAAAGGCTGGAATACAGTACTAACCTTTACTGAGTCTATTATCAAAGTTCACTGAGGAGCTCTCATCCAGGTTTAGATCTTATTTTACTGGGATTTTTTCACAGTAAAAACCAATCTTGATAGCTTTTAAAAATGAAACCAATTTTCATTTATTAAAATATAAGTCACTTCAATTTCTACATTTAACATCTGAAAGTCACAAATTAATTTCTTTCTAGAACATAAATTCTATGAAGAAAAAGGGCTTGCCTGTCTTGCACAGCTGTGTCCACAGTGCCTAGTACATGGTTGACCCTCGATAAATATTTGTTCCAGAACAGAATGCATATACATTTCAACTGACATAACATAGAAAGGGTCTGGTGTATTAGCATCTGGTAGAACTTTAAAAAGTTCAAAGAACAACAATTACTAGCTGAAGTACCTGCGACTTACTCTTAAAAGAGCATAGAAAATTAGAATATTGAAATATGGAGAGTGCTTCTATCCTAAACTCTCAACCTTTGCTACTGATACCTGGACAAGACTGAGTAGCAGATGCACAATTCTTTATTTTTAGTGGGAAATAACTGCATTCCCAAGGCTGAAGGATGCACATGCAAATCCTTCTAGTGTCCAAATGTGCACTGTCCTAGATGGTAGCCACTAGCCACATGAGTCTCTTGAGCACCTGAAATGTGACTAGTCTGAAATGAGATGTGCTGGAAGTGTAGCATTCCAACCAGGTTTCTGAAGATTGGGACAAAAAAATGAACACAAAATATCCTGTTGATAACTTTTTATATTAATTACATGTTGAAATGATGTTGTTTTAGATATATTGGAGTAAACAGAATATATTATTAACATTAATTTCACCCTTTTTTTCATTTTTTTAATGTGACTGTTAGAAAACTTTAAAATACTGACGTGGCTCACATTATACTCCTACTAGACAGTGGCAATCCAGACCGACACCTACAAAGTCTGTACGCCACAGGCGGGGATGCTCACTGAAAGGCAGACAGCAGGACCTGATCCCTAATATCTGGATCTGTAAGTAGGAAAATGAGCTAGATGTTCTACCACACAACAATCTCCCTTTGATATGGTTTGGCTGTCCCCACCCAAATCTCACCTTGAATTGTAATAATCTCCACATGTCAAGGGTGGGGCCAGGGGGAGATAATTGAATCATTGGGGCAGTTTTCCCCATACTGTTCTAATGGTAGTGAGTAAGCCTCACGAGATCTAATGGTTTTATAAATGGGAGTTCCCCTGCACAAGTTCTCGTCTGCCACCATGTAAGACATCCCTTTGCTCTTCCTTTGCCTTCCACTATGATTGTGAGGTCTCCCCAGCCATGCGGAACTGTGAGTCCACTAAATCTCTTTCCTTTATAAATCACCCAGTCTCAGGTATGTCTTTATTAGTAGCATGAGAATAGACTAATACACTCCTAAAGACTCGCAATAGCATTGGGAAATAAGTACTATTAGCTTTGACCTAAAGAAACTGAGGCAAGGACGGAGAAGGTACTTCTGCAGAATTACAAAGCTGGTAAAGGGAAGGCAAAACACTGAATCAAAGTTAGCTTGACTTTAAAGTCATGCCCTTGTCTTTGGTCTCCTCCAGTCACTCAGAGGGCACTCTCCCCATGTTCTAAGGGACTTAAAGAAGGATGTCGACAACTGACTCACCCTGCAAAGGCTTCTCAAGCCCTTCAGCCATGTTTCTCCCAGCCACTAACCCACAGCTGACAGAAGTGGGTGAAATAGTGACTAAAATCTCTGAAAAATTACCATGAAGCAACATCCCATGTGCTGCTATCTCAGGTAAAAGAATAAAGTTTTCCTAAATCGATGTTTTTTGCTTTTTTAAATTGCAGTTATCATTTCCTTTATTAGTTAACATGGATCACAATTTCCTTTTTGTGTTATCAAATATTGTTGAAGGCTTCTATCCACTCCCTGCACACATTATTGAACGATGCTCCACTGTTGTACTATTCTTCATTTCAAAAAGAGCTGGGATGAAAACACCCTAATGCTCATACTGTAAGAATTTCTGAGGATACACCCTCCCTAAGGGATACTGAAAAGAAAGGGAAGTTGTTTGTTGTTCTAATTTTTTTTTTTTTTTTTAAGAGAGAGAAGGTCTCACTCTGGCGCCCAGGCTAGAGTATGTTAGAGTGATCATAGCCCACTGCAATCTCAAACTCCTGGGCTCAAGTGATCCTCCTGCCAAAGCCTCCAGAGTAGCTAGGACTACAGGCATACACCACCATACTAGGCTAATTTTTTTAGTTTTTGTAGAAACGGGTTCTGCTATGTTGCCCAGGCTGGTCTCAAACTCCTGGACTCAAGTGATCCTCCCTCTTCAGCCTCTCAAAGTACTGAGATTATAGGCATGAGCCACCCCACTGAGCCTGTTCTAAGGTTTTTGACACTTAGGCCAAGTGCCTCCAGTGAGTGATCCTGGCGGAACTGAGGACACAGAGGTGCCTGTGAATCTCATGCAGCATGGGTCAGGCAGGGCCCGGTCTAGAGGAAACCTCTAGGTGTGCCAGGGAAGAAAGGCTCTATTCTCCTACACCCAGGCCATCACACTAAAGGCTGTCCTGTGATTCCACATCTCCTCCCAGGTCAGCAGGACTGAAGACTCACAGGGACAAAGCTCTGAAAGCAGACCCCTCCCTTCATGCTGCAGTCACCATGTGATTCCTGCACACTTACACACATGTACATGAGGCAATCTGGACTTTTTTGCTTTTGCAGTTCTAAGCTCTCCCCTGTATCTGTCCCTGTCAGTTTAATCCACAACAAAAAAAAATTAACTAGTGGGAAACCACTACCTGTGAATTCACTGATTTGGGCAAGTGTATTTCACCCATTATGAATCAGCTTACTTAGTCTCTTAGCAGCCTCGAGAGCTTCATTTGCAGTGTCTGCTACAAAGAATCTTTGAACTCTCACTCCGTTGTCAGACATCAGTTTCTTGCTCTGGTATTCCTGCAGGTTCAGCCATCTTCTGGAGGTTAATTGAACTGCCTACAGAAATTGAAGGAGAGAGGTAAGAACATTCATTAATAGCAAGAAAAATAAAAGTCAACCTACATGGCCAGTCTTAGAGGTACTGTTGACTGGCAATCTGCAACCCAGAGTTGAGAGAAGCAAAAGAAAAAAAAACCCACTTAAATTCATGCCTAATTATTTTTTAACAAAAACTGTTAAGGACAACTACACACACACAAATGAATGCAGGTTTTTTAAAAATGCTGAAAGCTGAGTGAGCTCTGTGATCTAGTTAACAGTAATACACAAATATCAATGTCTTGCTTTTGATATTGTACCACAACTACATGAGGTGTCAGCATTAGGGGAAGCTGGATGAAGAGTACATGGGGCTGCTATACTATTTTTGCAACTTCCTTTGAGTCTACAAGTATTTCAAAATAAGTTATTTTAAAAACTGTTAAGGACTCTATTACAAGGATATGGCTCCCCCCTTCTCACCCCAAATAAATAAAAAGCATAGCATTATTTTAATAACTGTATATAGATTGTTAATCATTGTAAGGTTTTTCAGGAAATTTGTTTAAACACTCTGAAGTCACTGGGCCACAGACTAATTCATTTCTTTACCATAGTTTTTAACAGAGTCTGGGTAGGGCCATTGTGTGTTTAACGAGATTATCTCTTTCATCCACCAAGGTTGAGCGCAATAACCTGAAAGACTGACTATTAATTAAACTAGTTCCTAAACTGCAACTTGTGTATTAAAGGAAATTTGCTTAAGTTTCAAGTAGAAGTGGTTTTCCAATATGCACTACGTGTTTATCTGTGTTAAAAGGACATAGTCAAAGGACACAATAACATGAACAAATAAATTCCTTACATTTTATCCAATAATATCAACAGTATTCCCTATCAAATCCATAAGCCCCATTTTTAAAAGAAGGAAAAAAAAAAAAACCAGGAAAAATGAATACACTTAATGTAAACTCCTTTCCATCCATGAGTCATATGCAAAGGAAACACTACTCACAAGAGGAAGGATGACAATACAGTTAATGCACAAACCAAAAAAATCAATCACACAACTGGATCACAAGACTGATAGTACATGGACATCATCTGATACAATCCCTACTGGCTTCTGTCCACGGCTTTGGTGGATGTCCAAGGCAGTGTCACACAGATCATAAAAGTGAGGCCCACAGGGCTTCATCACATGGAGCCATTACCTTTTGGGACATCTATTGTGTCCTTAAAATGTCATTTTCTTCTGGTATCCCCAGGCTATGATGTATTCATGGAGCTCTTTTGAAATAGGGTGATTCAAAGCTCTATACCCCCACTACTAGACTGTGTTCCACTAAAGGGTAGAAAGTATGCCTTAAACTTCTCTGTATCTCTGTGAAGAAGGTGACAGTGCTTGACATATGAAAGACACCCAAAAAATGCCACTTAGATGGCCAAATGAATCAACTCTGCCTTTTGTCTCCTGATATGGACAATTTTTCATTCCCAGAAACTGGCCACCTCTAAAAATAAAAAAGTACAAGTTAGTCCTTAAGACATGAAATAAACATAATATAATGTATACACGCTGGTAAAAAATTCAAATTTCAACATGATCAAGCCTAAAGATAGCTCTCTGTTCTGTCCTTGTAGCTGCTGGTAATGATGGTTTGGTTTTGCTTTTAATATTGAAGTTGCCTATACTTCTTCTTTAGAAATAAATAATACTGGGATAAAAATAAATTGTCAGACAAGCAATGCTCACATCATTTACTGTATATTATTTTTTAACTACACATTATTTCTTAATCTTACTTTTTAAGTCTTGATGAAACATTAGTAATTTGAAAAACACAAAATTCTGTAAATGAACATACTCAAAGGCTTTATAGTCTTAATAGCGTGTTATATAACATACAAAGAAAAATACGAGTTTAAGGCATTTAGCGAAAAAGCCCCTTAGTGAAAGAAAACATTAAACATTAGCTGTGTGCTATTATCTAGGACCACTCTTAAAAGGCAAATAGGAACAATCAATAGATTATGTCTACGTTGACATAACAATTTAAAGCCATTAATCAAAGAAAGAAAAAATATAGTTTGAAAAGAGCATTTGAGGGAGACTAAAAACAGCCACAATGTGGTTGTGGTCAATTCCTTTTCATCAGAACACTCGCCATATTAATTTTAGATATGTTAATGCAATCTGCTGTAAACTAATTGCAATTGATCCAGAGGCCAGCTTCACAGACATGTAACATATATTGACTGTTTCCACACTGACTCAAATGAAAGCCAGCTTGAAGTCTGTTGCTCTTAAATTGAAAACCAGGACAATGAGCACAGTTCCAAATCCACTGATGACACCCGGCTATCACTCCACAAAGGAATTCTTTTACAGAATAATCACCTATTTTTGTCAATCCAAAACTTGGAAAACTAGGGCCCTGACTGGCTCTAAAACTTCAAGACAACTCCACTCATTAAGAATTTGTAGCTGGGTGTGGGCAGGCGCAGTGGTTCACACCTGTAATCCCAACATCTTGAGAGGCGGAGGCAGGAGGATTGCTTGAGCCCAGTAGTTCAAGGCTAGCCTGGGCAACATAGTGAGACCCTGCCTCTACAGAAAGTGAAAACATTAGCTGGGTGTGGTAGTGCATGCCCACAGTACCAGCTAATTGGGTGGCTGAGGCTGGAGGACAACTTGAGCCTGGAAGGCTGAGGCTGCAATCCAGCTTGGGTGCCAGAGTGAGACTCAGTCTCGAAAAAAAAAAAAAAAATTGTGATACATCTACAGAAGTATAATTTATGTTTACTTCTGCATTTTCAGTTGTAAAAAAGGGTGAGAAGAAATCTGCTATGCAAATGGATGGTAGAAAGTACGCTGGAAATGTAATATAAACTGCTGAATAATAATAACAATAATAGTTCCATCTACTATTAATTGAGCACTTATGAGCTAGGCATTATATTAAATATTCACATTTCATGGTTAAAACAATCAGGAAATGTCAAGAATTATTATCTCTCTCTGTAGCTGTCATTAGTGCAAATCAAGAAATATCCTCAGTCTTCTTCCTTCTAGGCACTTCCTTACTTCAGCTGAAGTTAGGCGATGCCGTATCTACTACCTAGAGTTAGCACCAGATCCCCCAGGTTAGAGGCTCAGTCCCCCAGGACTATACCCACTTGAGATGCCAGGCACAAGCCCCAGGTTATTTTACCTGTGCTTCTGACCAACCAGTTATCAATTGGGAGTTCCCAAGACCCCCTCCTCGGGTTTAACTAATTTTATAGGATGGCTAACAGAGCTCACAAAAACCACTGCTGACATTTACCAGTTATTTATAAAGGATATGACAAAAGACACTGGTGAACAGCCAGATGGAAGAGGTGTACATAACAAGGTATGCCCATGGAGCTTCCATGCCCTCTCTGGGGGTACCACCTTGCAGATACCGCCACATATTTGGCAATCTGGACACTCTCCAAACCTTGTCCTCTTAAGATTTTATGATTTTATTACATAGGCACGATTGTTACCTCATTAGCCATTGGCGATTAACTCAACTTTTAGTCCCGCTCTCTTCCCCAGAGACTGGGAGGATGGAACCGAAAGTCCCAACCCTCTAATTATGCTATGGGCTTTCTAGTAACCAGTCACAATCCTGAAGCTACCTAGTGGACTCCAACCACTAGTCATCTCATTAGGGTAGAAAAGACACTCATCACTTCAGATATCCCAAGGGTCTTAGGAACTGTGTGCCAGGAACCAGGGGTAAAGACCAAATATGTATTTTTTTTATTATATCACAGTATCATATCAATTAACTAGTTCCAGCCAGTAAGTTGTGAGTACATATGTTGTGTGACACATTCAGGCCAATGTTTAATTGCCATCCCTCCCACCCCATCCAAGTTTGCCCTCTCTAGATATGGGGAATAGCAACATTCAAGATGGTAGCTGATCTATCAGCCAGGGACCAGAATAAGGATGGACATATAACAAGTGACTTTACATAAATGTGTAGTAAAAAATACACCTTTGTGGATTCTTAGTCACTGAAATTCTGGGGGTTATTTGTTACTATTGCACAACCTTTTTGCCCAGTTGGCTTTACTGACCAATAAAGCCATGTTACAAATTAGGAAACGGGCTGAACTTGCCCAAGATCACAAGTTACTCTGAAACAGTAAAACTTCTGGATCAACTGGGTAACACTATTGGTTCCCTGTGTTTGTATTCTGGTCCCAGAGGCTCTGTGGTGATAGAGACTGAGATAAGAGACAAGTAAAATAGTGTCCCTTTCGTCAAAAGTCTACCAGGAATAGGACTTTCACGAAATGCTGACAGAGCTCATGTAAGGTAAAATGTAACTACTCCAGGCTTTGGGAGGGAGGGAGGTGGAGACGTGAATAGGTGTTGTCCCAAGATGCTAGAATGGTAGAAGTTTATTTCAACTCCTAGGAAGAGCTACCTGTTATGACCCTAAAAATAACACCTTTGCTGCAGGAGACGTGAAGAATCTCTCAGATAATCCATGAATTCTAGAATGCAAGGAATGGAATGGAGTATAAAGATCATCTGCCCCAGTGCCTTTTGATTGTTTCTGCCAGTCATTTGCCAGCCTGCCCTCAGGACCATTCCACAGGCTCTTCTGCCTAAATTTGAGACTCTGTTCAGAGACTGAACAGTAGGGGGAAGACACCAGGCTTTGTTGTCCTCTTTGTGGGTGTAACAGCATCTCCTCTGAAGCTCCAGGTCTCTCCAGACAGCCCTCTCTTCCACATTCCAGCTCCCGCTATCTCCCCTGCTGTGACTTCTGCTTGTAACAGCTAGCCCTAGACTCTGCCAACACCATTTCCTTCCTCTCCTATGGCTCACGGAAGATTCCTGCTGTTGTCCATCCATCTCTGTGTTGCCTCCCAAGCCTGTGTGCCTTACAATCTTTCCGGCCCTTTGTTAAATTCTATTAAATGACCTCACAAAATCCCTGTCTTCCTGACTGGCCCTTACTGACACAGTGCTTCACAGGCTGAAGGTGAAGGGGAATGGCAGTGATCCACTTTTAAAAAGGTCTTTGGGACCCTATACTGGAGAAGTTTCCCAGTTAGTCACATCTTTCAAATACTGGGGTTTCAAGATATAAAGGGACCACTGGGGTCCAATCACCTCAGTTTACAGTCAGGAACCTGGAGGCCTAATGAGGGAAAGTGTCTTGCCTAGGGATCATATAGTAAGCCAGAGGCCTGATGAAAGCTGGACTAATTCCCAGCTTTTTTCCTTCCTTCACATGGATTTTGGCAAAGTGACCGTGATAGGAACAGCATCACATTCTTAAACTAGCTGGGGTAGGTGGGCACCTAGGTTTTGTTCCCTTTGGACTTGTACAATATCCTTGCCATCATTCCCTTCCTTCCTGCATTTCTTTGATAGAGCAAACATTTCTAAGCTTGGAGGGGAAGGGGAAAAATACAACTTAAAAGAAAAGCATCACATAAAGATTTAAGGGCCTATGGGAACAAGGGAGCAGAAGCAGAGAAAAAGAATGAAAAATGAGACAGGGGACAAAGAGAACCAGAAGATAACAAGACAATGGCTAAGTGGGCAAAAACTGACATAAAAACTCCAAGCACAAAACTAGACAGCTACACAGAAAAAAAAAAAAAAAAAAATGACATGCCCAAGAAATCATCCTTCGCCCCACGGTTTTAAAATTAGAGGTGTAGAAACAACTGAAATAGCACCTGGGGTGGGGAGGTGGGGGAATCAATAGAGAATATCAAAAGAAATGTCCCTGAGCTCGACACCCCTGAAAGGGAAAATTGTCTACCCACTGGCTCTGCACTTGCTCCAGCCTTCTTCAGCCCGACTTTGCACACTAGCACTGCTCACTTGGGAAGGCAGCATAAAGCAGTATTAGAAAGAGCCCAGGACTTACTAGTAATCAAGAAAATAGAAATTCAAACAAAACGGAAGAAGCCATTTTGCCAAAAGGAATGAAGATGCCACTGAACACAAACGCAAACACACACACACACACACACACACACACACGAGATCTGATGCTATTGTTGTTGAAGGTCAGGTGAAATGCACTTTCTCAGATACTATCCTTACAACAGAACACTAGTGCAACCACCTTCCAAAACAATTTGACAGTGTTTATGAAAACTAAAGCACTCCCATTCTCTGACCTGGAAAGTCTACTTCCTGGGTATCTATCCTAGCAAAACATGTACCAGAGATACATGCAAGGATCTTCTCTGGAGAATTGTACATAACAAAAGGATACGATTGGAAATGATCCAAATGCCCATCAAATAGAAGACTGGCAAAACAAACTATAATATATTCTGACTGTGTGAACTATTTAACATTATCTATGGCAACACAGTATCACCAAGTAACCATGTGTACCCCTACATTTCTCAGTTCTCTTGTAGCTAGTATGCCAAAACTTTTAAGAGACCATGTGCAACCCTCCAGAGCCCTATTTGTTGGCTACAAGGACCTGGAAGCCACATGTGGAGATGGTGGAATCACAGGTGAGATTAGGCCGGATTATAAGAGTTACAACATGGGGGATGTCACCTGACCCACATGTGCATGACTGAGAAATAAACGTTTGATGTGTTAACCACTGAGATCTTAGGAATAACTCATGATAACAGCATTGACTAATCTAGCCTATTAAGTCTGAACATGGTAGCACTGATTATTCTACAAGGCACAAGACTAAAAGAAACCAGCAAGCTGCAGAACAATACATACAGCAGAAGAACATATATTAGACACACATGTTCACACATGAAGCAATAATGTGTATCTTCTAAGGACAGATACATGCATAAGTAAATGTATAGGAAAAGGTCCAGATGATGTTCACCAAGCTATTGCCAGTAAACTTGGGAAGGGCAGACCAAGAAATTTCAACCTAATAATTAAAAAAAAAAAATTTTAATAATGAATTTTTAAATAAATTCATTTATTATTTGTGCCATAAACATCAATCTACTTAAAAGCAACATTGAGAAAAAGAAATAAAAGCCAGGCTTTAACACAATGGTGTAGCCTTAAGTCTCTATTAACTTTTCTGCAAAACAAAGGGCTTGCCCCTTACTTAAATGTAGCAGGGTTCTTCAAATGTGGTATGAAATCGAGGTGGGTGAGCAAAAGCCACATTTTCTGTTATACAGAACTACCACCTCTAATATAAACTCCTGCTGTTAGATATGAAGAGGCTCTTAAACCTCACTTCGAGCTCTCAACAGCAGTGACGACAGTGGAATACAAACAAGGAATTAGATTTAAACTCAGAGGAAAATATATTTCCCTCTCATTACAGGCATGGCAATGAAGGCAGATGCTTGGTGGGCTGTGGCAAGTCAAAAGTTAGTATGTGTTTGTTATATTTTAGTTTTGCCAATGTTGTTCTGTATGCAAATTAGCACCGATAAATCTACCTTAGTCACGTTACCTAGGAAATATGAGTCCTCAAATAAATGTGTTGGTGCAAATGAAAAGACAGATATAACTCAATGTGTCTCAATATAAGTGTCATAAAATAAAAGGCCTGCTTGTTTAAAACAGGCTCTGATGAAGAAGGCACTTTAACTGTGCCATCCAGTAAAAGAGATTAAGTGGAATCCTGTTTGTGAGAGGAAAAATAATAATACCAATAATGCTGTTCTGCTTAGGCCTTAATACGATGACAACAGCACGTCAACTTCTCTTTCAGCATGAAAACATGCTACAGAAATAGGTAAGAAAAGTAACCATTGGGATTAGAAGCCTAAGCCTATGGAAAGGAAAAAAATAATAATGTCAGATGTAGAAGGAAGAATAGGACTGTGGGTACTGACACTGTTCTTTTTCCCTCCATGTTCAGGCTAAAGAGCAGTCTTCATTGGAAGTCACCTTTGAAAACAGAGCGTCACTTTTGTTTAGCACTGCAATACTCTTCACCACTCTCCACTTGGGTTCTCCCTGTTTTGCACATTGTAAGAAAATGAATTAACCAATTAATTAGCCCCCTGTGGCTGAGTTCTTAAACTCTAGAAGGGGTACAGAGAGATCCTACCTACCCTATGGATGGCAGAAATGGCAGCTGACATGAGTTTCACTTCCTCATTTATAAAATAGAGGATACTAACAGGCCCATCTTCAAAGGCTGTTGTAAAGATTAAATGAGTTAATATATGCAAATAAACTGGAACAGTGCCCATGACAAGTACTCAAAAAAAGTTAGCTATTATTATTTAATCCAGAAATGTAAAAGAGGAGGAAAGGTGTAACAAGTAGATAGCTGGCAATCATTAAGATAAAAATAGTAGGTGATCATATAAATAATTTTGTTTTAATAGTGCCCACTGAGCGCTGCTCATTGTTTTAAACACATTTGTAGAGGTATTTTTAAACTCTAATCATGGAATTTCTATACTTGAATCACTCAACAATCACAGAAAAAGAACAGTACTTTGCAAAAGGAAGAACTAGAAAAATCTCACATTCAGAAAGCATCTTAAAATGTGCTACTTAGGGCCAGGCGCAGTGGCTGACACCTGTAATACAAGCATTTTGGGAGGCCAAGGTGGGTAGATCACAAGGTCAAGAGATTGAGACCATCCTGGCCAACATGGTGAAAGCCCGTCTCTACTAAGAATACAAAAATTAGCTGGGTGTGGTGGTGCGTGCCTGTAGTCACAGCTACAGGGAGGCGGGGACAGGAAAATTGCTTGAACCCCAGAGACGGAGGTTGCAGTGAGCCGAGATCTCGCCATTGCACTCCAGCCTGGCGACAGAACAAAACTCTGTCTCAAAAAGAAAAAATGTGCTACTTACTATAAGTAAATTTACTTTTCATCTCATTTGAACTAGGTTATCCCCATCTCACAGAAGTCTGAAGGTGAGACAGGTTGGTTAAGTAGCTTGTCTAAGGCCACTCAGCTGATTAAGAGAGAGTCACGATTTGAATCCAGGTCCCCCTGCCTAAAAAAAACCCATGAGCTTTCTATTATCACATCTGACTTTTTCTCTTTTTAGTCAGTCTGTAAATCCTGTGTCAATTAAAAACTACTTGGAACCACCACAGACAAAAACTATACTGCCATTCCTGACCTAAAATTACTGTTTTCCGTTTTAAAGTATGAAAAAATAAAGCAGCTGACAAATTGGTAATAATAATAATGATGATATGGTACCTGAAAAGCCAGCGTTGAAGGGATGTAAAACTTAATTAGAGTGGATGGCTACAGAATAAAAGTACTTTAAAGTTCCCGCATCAAGAGAAACAACACTTGAGTTATTCTTCACAGGACATCAGACTAGGATCAGACCAGCATCCGAGACCATTTTTGTTCCATTGACAACGCATCTCTGATAGTGCCACATGTCTTATCTAAGGCCTCCAGCAGTAAAGCAAGCAGCATCAGTTTAAAATAATAATAATAAAATCATCTGTACTTCCAAAAAAGAATTGACAGTTGAGCTTCCAGATTATCCAGAAACTGGATCACAGCAGGTTGCTATTTTAGAATTCATTCTTCTTGGGGTGCCTTGGCAAAGTCTTACGTTGCTGATCCAAATCAAATACTAGTGAACATTTCTGAGTCCCATGAAATTCCAGAAACTGTGTTATTCCACTTGGAAAGCATTACCTCGTGAGATTCTCCAATTAAAGGAAGATACCAGCAGAAGCTCATTTTACAGATAAGCAAATGAAGGTTCAGAGTAACTAAGTGACTGCTCAGGGTGACACAGCTGGTTGGAGGCAAAGCCATATTTCAAATACAGGTATGTCTGACTGAGGAGCCCGTGCCCTTTAACGAGGCAGTGCTGGTGTATCATCTCCCAGTGCACAAACATGGGCCCTGAGCCTTGAAGTCAACTGGGGCAAAAGAAGCAGGAGGCTCTGGTTTATAGATTTCACTGCAGGAAGGTACAGAGCTGTACCGAATATGAGGTTCACTGGGAAAATGGGAAGGTGTGAAAGAGAGGTTGCTGGATCGGTTTCCCTAACTCAAAAGAATTAAGATTCGCAAAGATACTGCCTTGTTCTTTTTATCCTAGGTTCAGCAGAAAAGCAGCATATATTTTAAGGAGCAAAGAAATGTAAAACACTTTGTAGTAATGACAAATGCCCAAAGGAGGGTTTGCTGCATAACTCTATAATGCTGCTCTGCCAGCAGCAAGAAAGAAAGGGAGGGAAAAAAATACAACCTTGATAAACATTAGCATATTAGCACAACAGCAGAAACAAATGTATAAAAGGCTCTAAAAATACCGAACATCCTTTCAGAATGCCTGTCTGTTCCCTCCTGGAGAGTATGCTAGCTCAATCACGTTGCAGAAGAAAATCACCTTAATTTTACCCTGCAAACAGAAGTAGGCAAGATTTATTTATAGATAAAGAAAACAAATTAAGGTAATATAAACATATACTGGCATTTAACTCCTACCAAGGAAACTGGCAGACCTATACTTTGTTCATTCATTTAATGAACAATTCATTTAACAATTTTCCACTGCATCCATAATGTGGTCACTGTGTTTGACATCCAAGATCTAGCAGTAATCAGCGCAGACAAGTTCTTTGTGGTCAGCAAGCTTTTGCCCTAGGAGGAGAGGCAGGGAAGAAAGACATGAACACATTAATGAAGAGTGTAATTACAGAGCAGCAAATGCTATGAGGGAAAAGAAAGACACACATGATGAGGCCGGGTGCAGTGGCTCACACCCGTAACCCCAGCACTTTCGGAAGCCAAGGCAGATGGATCACCTGAGGTCAGGAGTTCAAGACCAGCATGGCCCACATGGTGAAACCTTGTCTCTACTAAAAATACAAAAATTAGCTGGGCGTGGTGGCATGCACCTTTAATCCCAGGTACTCGGGAGGCTGAGACAGGAGAACAGCTTGAACCCAGGAGGCGGAGGTTGCAGTGAATCGAGAATGCACCACTGGACTCCAGCCTGGGCGACACAGTGAGACTCCATCTCAAAAAAAAAAAAAAAAAAGAAAGAAAGAAAAAAGAAAAAGAAAAGAAAGACACATGATGAGCTGTGCAGGCCAATTTTAGACTGAGTGGTCACCTTTGAAGAAACGACACCTGTGCAGAAACCTGGAGACAGAAAAGAGGTATACCTGTGAAGGAGCTGAGGCAAAGCACAGCAGGCTGAGAGGCCAGCATGTTCCAAGGCTCTGGGGCAGGAAAGGGGTTGGCATGTGCACGAACAAGGGAGTATGGTGACAGAGGAGCATGAAAATGCCAGCAGGGACCAGATAATGCAGGTGCTGGTAAGGCAAATACAGAGTTTAGACTTCATTCACTCAGTTTTAAACAGGGAAGTGAGAAGATCAAATTCACGTTTTAGAAAAGCCACTGTTTTCTGTTTGGAGAATAAAACCAATTGGGAGAGAGCTGCATTAAACCAGATTAAGGTTAGCAAACTTTTTCTATAAAGAGCCAGATAGCAAATATTATAGGCTTTGAGGCCAGGTGGACTCTGTTGCAACTACTCAACTCTGCCTTTGTAGTACAAACTAGCCATCAATCATAAATAAATTAATGGGCATGGCTGTGTTCCAATAAAGCTTTATTTGGCTAGCAGGCCAGTGTGTTGATCTCTCAACTAGACTATAGAGAAGGGCAGTAGAGGTGCGGACAGAAAGAAATGAGGGGATTCTGGATAAAGTTTGGTGATGAGGTAAAGCTTACTTGTGGATTAGATGTGGGTTTAAGGAAAAAAACAAGAAATCTAGTATTAGACACACACACACTTTACAATGTTCGTTGGCATGCATGTGGTAAATCTGATGTACTTGCTAGTCATAAAAAAGGCACTTCTTTAAAAACAATCTTAACCTCAAATCTTTTGCCCAAACTGGCCTGTTATAGTTTGAATGTTTCTTCCCTCCAAAACTCATATGGCACTTAATCTCCAATGTGGCAGTATTGAGAGGTGGGATCTATAACAGGTAATTGGGTTCTGAGAGCTTTGCCCTCATGAATGGACCAATCCATTCAAGGATGAATGGATTAATGGGTTAATGGATTATCACAGGAGTGAAATCGGTGGCTTTCTAAGAAAAAGAAGAGAGATGAGAGCTAGTACTCTCAGCCCCTTCACCATGCATCCCTTGGGGACTATGCAAAAGAGGTCTCACCAGCAAGAAGGCCCTCACCACATACAGCCCTTTGACCTTGGACTCCTCAGGCTCCATAACTGTAAGAAATAAATTCCTTTTCTTTAAAAATGACCTAGTTTCAGGCTGTCTCTTATAAGCAACAGAAAATGAACTAAGACATGGCCTTTGTATTACATTTAATTATTGACATTTCTGCACATCATTCCACCACATCAGAGCTGCTGGGCCTTTGATCTTATAACTTTCTTCCATTATTTAATATCAATCTCAGCGGGCAGCAGGCTGCAGTACCTCTATCTGCTACAGTGGCCCATCTGAGATTCTCTCCTAGGAGAGAACACAAGGCCTCCCTTGATTACAGAGATGCTACATAGAAATAACAAAAACCAAATACATTAAAGCTAAGGATTAATAAGATGTGGCCTATCCAATGGAATACTGTAAAATGGTTCCAATGAATGAACCAGCTCTTAAAATATGACAATGCTTTGTAAATACAAAGCAAAACATAGGGGAAAAACTAGCAACTGGTAGAACAAGAGGAACACATAAGAGTATTTATGCACACTTAAATAGAAAATAATAATAGTAAACAATCTTAGGAAGATACATACATGGATATATCAAAACCATTTGGAAGGTGACATGCCAAGTTTAGGACACTGACTATGTTAAAGAGTCAGAAGGGATCATGGATTTTCCGATGAGACAACAACAGACTTCAATTTCATCACTTATACTTCACGTCTTTTATTTTAAAGTGATCTGAGCAAATCTGAGAAAATAGTAGTTGGAACTTCTTCACGCTGGACCCACAGATGACTGTGATATTAATCTCTATACGCTGTTTTATCCTGAATAAAAGTTATCTATTTAATGTAGTTAATTTAATAACTACATTTAATTCCCCAAAGATGGGTTTATTAATAAAACAAAAGAAGGCAAGCTAGAAAAAGAAAAAAAATCTAATTACATTTAATAAAATTAATAATTTTCTAATTATTTTGAAAAGATTAATAAGATCTGAAGGAAACCTGAGATCATGACAGGCCAAAAGTCCATGTGACACATGAGTAACTGAGGCCTGAAGTTACAAGAGTAACGGACACTCCCTCAACAGGCCAGCATTAAGCACCCATCCCTGTGCTTAGGCACTGCCCTTGCAGCCTGCCAAGACAACATCTCTGCAGAACAGTTGAGCTCATGGAAGAAGGCGAGGATATTTGTGCCAAGTAGCTTGGTCTTATGTCAGGTTCATGTTCATAAAAATTGAGTCTCTGCTCACTTGTGGCACAAATAACTCTAGAAGTTGTTTCCTGAAAATTAAGTCACTGCTCCATCTCATTTAAATATATATATATACCTATGTGTATGTATGTGTATATATATGTCATTCCCCCCACCCACTCAGGTGAGTCTCTATGGTGGCAAAAGAGGGTCTGTGTTCCAAGAATCATCTCCATGCAAAGTGTTCATTTGAAAACAAATTGCGGCTGGGCGTGGTGGCTCACGCCTGTAATCCCAGCACTTTGGGAGGCCAAAGCGGGTGAATCACGAGGTCAGGACATCGAGACCATCCTGGCTAATACCATCTCTACTAAAAATACAAAAAAATTAGCTGGGCGTGATGGCAGGTGCCTGTAGTCCCAGCTACTCAGGAGGCTGAGGCAGGAGAATGGCGTGAACCCGAGAGGCGGTGCTTGCAGTGAGTGGAGATCGAGCCACTGCACTCCAGCCTGGATGACAGAGTGAGACTCCATCTTAAGAAACAAAAAATAAGAAAGAAAAGAAAACATTAAAAAGAGTACAATACTAGGCCATGGGATCATTCTTTAAATTTTCAAAACGGGGAAAAAATCTTGTTCTGGGGCTATTCATTATTCATTAAAACCCGCCCAACTACGCCATCAGAGCAGATCCTTTACAATACTCAGAGAAGGGAAAGTACTAGATATTTTTATTCAACCATGTGGCCCAAACACATCACCAGTGTGACAGGAACAACAGCAGTGTTTTTCAAGATCTCTACCTCAAATGAGCTTGCACACTAAGCGGGTAAAGCAGAGATATTAGCAAAACACCAGCTTCCAGGGTGGCTGGGATAATGTACGTGAAGGTGCTTTGTAAACCCTAAAGAACCTACGTGCACATTCACCATCACCATTACCAGGGGTCAAACATGTCATCTCAATGCATCAGATTTGACTGTCTCACAGGGCCCTGCTACCATCTCCACACCCTGCAGTTAGCAATTTGTTAGCCCTCCTTAAATTACTCCCCAAAGTCCTTTCCAATAAATCCAGATGAAAGCTTGCAAGGGACAGACTTTATTCAATCAACCCACTCCTGCTCCTTCTAAGGATCTAATAGTGCTTAATAGTTTAGGATACATTTGAATTTAATGGGATTTACCTGATAGCAAGAGACTTCTCATCACTTCTTTATAGCGGCAGTTTTGAGTGACCTAGCTAACTCAATCTCACAAGTTCGCCTGTCACACTGGCGTGCCAAAGAAATGACTTGTAGAGTAGGAAATGAGCGACCTTCGCTGGGGAAATTCCTGAGATCATCTCTCTGACATTTTGAATGTTCTCTGTGCAGAATGATAATTGGTGTCTGTGAGGTCTGAAGTCCACTATTTATGTTTAGAAAGACATTTCATTCTTGTTGATGAATAAAATACTACTGCTATGGAAAACTTGATCTTAGATGCTTTTAAAGAAAAATATAACATTGTAGAGAGCACCCTTTCTTTCACAATTTCATTGTCAAAATCTCCATTTAAGGAGAAATAATAATTTTGATGATTAAATTCCATGGCCCTCCCCAATATTCCACATAAAATGCCCTAGTTATAAAAAAGAAAAACACATGCCAAATTTTTCCATCTATGTTAGTCATCTCTTCTCTTATAGTAATTTGAATTTCTTTAGCCAGGGAGGGGGAGAGGGTAAATCATCCAAATATTACTTTTATCTATAAGAATAATCCATAGAAGTTAAATTCAAGGTGAGCTTTCAGAAAACTAGATATCATGAAAAGGAAACTTTAAAATAATCCCTGAAAAAAAAATTTATACCCAAGTGCAGAATGCATGGTAGTCAAATGAGCCTGTCACACTGTCCAGGAAATGTGTGAAATACATACTGTCATTCATTTGAAAAGCCCACTGTGATGACAAAGACCTCAGAAAAGTACACACAAAAAGACTCTTACAAATAGACAATCTGACACAGTATCTAAGCAGCAAAGGAAACAATATCCTAAACATACTATACCCTCTTAAAATCGGAGGAGTCGAAGAACCTAAGAAACATCAAGAAAGTTTTATACTAATGAGTCTTCTTTTAGGAACCCATAGTGAAATGCTAGATGATATTGCTACAAGCTAACAACTGGCCCAAACTAGAAGTGAACAGAGAATGAGGCAGAAAGGATCAAAGTATGCTGTAATGTCAAGATGACAGTTCTGGGAGTTGATAATTGAGAAATAAGCTTAAGTGAGTGGCATCGAAGGCTCGGTGGGTCATCTTCACCCTGCCATTTATTCACAGGTGACCTCTGTTTATTTATGCTAACTGCAAATATCAACCACCATGACCTTACAAGTTTGCTGACAAAGTAAAATGAAAGATTTCTGTGAAATCTCTTTTCCACCTTGTCCAGGATCAAGAAGCAACACCAGGGAGGTGAGAAATGCACCACAGTGGGGATTTGGTTCTATGACCTTCCACCAGGTAGATCCAGCCAGCATCTAATTAGCTACCCAATGCAGGAGAAAGATCTGAACAACTCTCCCTTATTGGCCATTACTCTCTTCTCTTGAGGACCTTTGCCTCTAAAGAAGGACAGTCAGCTCAAAATTAAAATTGATCTCTGAAGCTCCTGCTGCCTCTGAAAACACTAGACATGAAAGCTACTCACCTTCTCAGGGCAGAAGAAACACCCCAAGGAAGTATACTGATGGCCGGGAAAATGACCTGAGGCCTTGAGAACAAGCCCCCTCCCAAAAGCAATCTGCTGAACACCAAGTATCACCTACACTACAGGGTAAGATCTAGTGCTAAGCACAGTGGGGACACAGAAAGGATGAATTTAAGACTGGACCAAGCTGTCTAAACCAAGCTGCTATATTCATAGCAGCACTAGGGGAAAAAATTAATGGAGTGCCCCTGGTAGAGGAGAATGGTAAGCAGATAAGAACTAGATTGAAGTAGGATCCCACAGTCAAAAGAGCATAGGACAGGGATGTACCCAAAGTAGGAATAGCTACATATGTGTGTGTATATATATATATATATATATATATATATATATTTTTTTTTTTTTTTTTTTTTTTTTTTAGATGAGTCTCGCTCTGTCGCCCAGGCTGGAGAGCAGTGGCGCCATCTCAGCTCACTGCAAGCTCCGCCTCCCGGGTTCACGCCGTTCTCCTGCCTCAGCCTCCCGAGTAGCTGGGAGTAATTTTTGTATTTTTACTAGAGACGGGGTTTCACCGTGTTAGCCAGGATGGTCTTGATCTCCTGACCTCATGATCCGCCCACTTCAGCCTCTCAAAGTGCTGGGATTACAGGCGTGAGCCACCGCACCCGGCCGCTAGGATTATCTTTTGTCTGAAGGCTGGGCACCCATGGAGCAGAGCGGGGGCTCGGGCAACCATCAAAATGATCAGCACCAAGTAGCAAGGGGTATGCTGGACAAAAATAGCAATTGTAGGGTACACGGGCCCAAGAGATGAAATAATGCCTCAGGGGACTACCAATAGGAAAAGACCAGTTACTGGCAGTCACTGGTGACAGGATGCTCTAAGGCACAAGAGCAAGAATGATGAAACAACACAGACCAACATCATGAAAGAGAAACAAATAGAAGAACTAACGCTGAAGGAGAAAAAGTTGAAGGAGGACATAGCACAAAACTGCTTTTTAAAAGTACATGCCGGGCGCGGTTGCTCACGCCTGTAATCCCAGCACTTTGGGAGGCCAAAGCGGGTGAATCATGAGGTCAGGACATCAAGACAATCCTGGCTAACACGGTGAAACCCAATCTCTACTAAAAATACAAAAAATTAGCTGGGCGTGGTGGTGGGCACCTGTAGTCCCAGCTACATGGAAGGCTGAGGCAGAAGAATGGCGTGAACCCGGGAGGCGGAGCTTGCAGTGAGCCGAGATCGCACCACTGCACTACAGCCTGGGCGACAGAGTGAGACTCTGTCTCAAAAAAAAAAAAAGCATAATACACCAGAGAGACGTGAGAGGATAGTATATGTATCAAAAAATTTTCAACTATAAGTTTGAAATGTTTTTGTTTTTAAAAAAGGACTAGTAGAGATGAGTTGAAAGTAGAGAGACTATAACCAGAAGACAAATCAGTGAGCTTGAAATTGAAGATGGGGGGATTTCATGGTCAAATATCTGGGAAATACAGTTTTATTTTCTTCACTTAGAGGTTCTCGATATATGCTTTATTTGAGGTTCTGAGGAGCTTGACCATTTAAAAAAAAATCTACTTAACTATATTTAGTTATCCCCCAACCAATTTTTACTTGGCATCTGCTTTAAATCCCATGGAATTAGTTACTCCTTTGGGAAATGCCATAGACTGCAAAACAGGACAAAGTACACAACTAACCATACACCATACAGAAGCAAATTGGAGCTGTTGCACATTTGTGTGAAAATACTTTTATTTGGATATTTCACAATTATTTTCTCATTAGATCTGAACAGCATCTTTGGGATTCAATGTAGGAAATCAAAAGAAAGATGAAGAGGACCTAGACTTGGGCCATTATCAGTGAAGTGCCAGTTATGAAGTTATTTTGTCTCAGCTCCAAAATCTCCTTTCTAGGTGTTCATTGCTCTGCGGGGCTGATAATCCTGCAAATTACTTTCTCTTTCGCCATCTGGCTTCCTATTAGGGTCTGCCCATATGGGGCACACTATAGGGAGACTAAAGGGCTGGCAGATAGAGATGATATCTGCTCCTTTCTAATGTTTTGTCACCATAGCCCCTGGCCCCCCAGCTCCTCACCCTGGCAAAAGGAGCTGGTTTCAAGACTAGCTGGTTCCAGTTTACAGGTGCTACCAGCACTCCCTGACCAGCCTTGGAGCCACTGAAACCAGCCAAGCAGCAGCCTTTCCGAAAACTCTAGGTCTCAGCTCTGCAGGACCTATGTTCCAAGTTCCCAAGTTCTTAGAGAGCTTCAACCTCTTCCTTTTATCTTGGGTTGGGGGTGGGGGGCACTGCCTCCTGCAAGTTATAATCTCTGTTTTAGTTAGTGGTGGTTTTTTTTGGAGTTTTTTGCCCTTCTAGTCCTCCAATACTTCTTTACTCAATTCTCTGTTAAATTTTATCTGTTAAAATAATGGGCATAGTCTCTATCTTTCTAACTGGACCCCAAATGATAAAAGCAGGAATAGGAAGACATATATAAATACATAGAAATTTAGTAAATACTTCCCTGTTTCATACTTTCTTATGTGTACTAATTTTATATATGTATATGGCTAGAGCAGCTCCACAGGGCAATCACTTGTTTTGTTCACTGATGAGTGCCCCGTGCCCAGAACACTGCATGAGACATTGTAGGCATTCGATTTAGTTTTTTATTGAATGAAGGCAAGTATGAATGTATAAGATGGTCAAAGATAGATTTACCCCTATATGCAGTTGTAAGGAATATTTTGATACACTATTTGGGATGAGTGGATGAGACACCCAGAGGGTATGTTTAAGTAACCACAGATAGAAAGCAAACTTCCATCGAAGAGAAGGGTGTCTAGCTGACCACAGGACTTTTTGGTGAGTGGACATGGAACTGATATGGTTTGGCTGTGTCCCCACTCAAATCTCACCTAGAACTGTAGCCTCCATAATTACCAGTGGGAGGTAACTGAATCATGGGGGTGGGTTTTTCCCATGCTGTTTTCATGATAGTAAGTCTCATGAGATCTGATGGTTTTATAAAGGAGAGTTCCCTGCACATGCTGTCTTGCCTGCCACCCTGTAAAATGTGCTTTGCTTCTCCTTTGCCTTCCACCATGATTGTGAGGCCTCCCCAGCCATGTGGAACTGTGAGTCCACTAAACCTCTTTCCTTTATAAATTACCCAGTCTCGGATATCTCTTTATTTGCAGTGTGAAAATGAACTAATACAGCAAGTTGGGGAATTATATACAGCAAGAACTGCTCCATGTTAACACAGGAGAACGTTATCAGTGAGCAGCGGGAAAAGGCAGAGAGAGGGGAAGAGAACAAGGAAGAACAGACACATGTGATGAGAATGAGAAAAGATGTTGTGGATTCAGCATGCCTTCACATTTCTTCTCTGAAACCTGCAGCATAATCTGTTCAGTACGCTTTGGTGTAAGAACGTTTTCTGCTGAATATGAAGAGAGGCTGAGCACCATATTGAGTTAAGCATTGGCAAAGACAGATGTCATGTGTGGTGTTTTCTGACACCAAATATGTGTTATTTCCTCAGAATTCTCCAATTATCCAACACCAACTGGTTGTCCAAAAATTCCATTCAATTCTCACACTAACTCCCAGAGTTAGCACAAACACCACAGGTTAAGGGCTCAGTCACCCAGACTGCTCCCACTCCAGATGCCAGCTGCAAACAGGGTGGCAGGCCACCTGCACACACAGGGGTTCCCACTGCTCAGGTTCAATAAGTCACTAGAACAACTCACAGAACTCTAGAGAATATTTATGATTACTGGTTTATTATAAAGGATAAACCTCAGAAATGGCCAAATGGAAGAGATGCAATAGAACATGATATGGGGGAGGGGGGGCGCCCATATGTGTTCACCAACCTGGAAGCTCCCCTAATGTCAGTGTTTCAGAGTTTAATCAAGGTTTCATTACTTAGCCATGATTAAGAAATTGGCCATTCGTGACTGAACTCAATCTCCAGCCTCTCTCCCCTACTTAGAGGTGTTGGGGTAGGGGACTGAAAACTAAAAGTCCTATCCACCCTTCTTGGCATGGCTAACCCCTCCCTTAAAACTATCTAAAGGGCCACCAGCAGTCACCTCATTAGCATTAAAACCCAGGTATGGCTGAAAGGAGCTTAAAAATAACAAAAGAACATTTTATAAGTAACAAAAGAAGCTCCTACCACTCAGGGTTTTAGATCTGTGCCAGGAACCAGGAACCATGACCAAATATATATATATTCATTATACCACACATTACATGCTAGGAAAATCAGCTTTAATTACAGCATTCTCTAATCCTACTCTCTGCCCCCTTCTCATCTTGCAACCCTAAAAACACAAAAGATAAATTATGTGGTACAGCCAGGAAATGCATATTGAGCTTATAAAAGGATTCTTATGCTGTCTCTAAAAATAAAAAAAATTTTTTCAGAGAAATGTATTATGAGGATACAAGGTACTGTACACTCTATTTACGATAAAGGAATGAAACCTACTTTATAAAGCAAATGAGAAAAAAAAACTCCTTAATTACCTATCTTACATATTTCAAAATAAACGTTAAACAAATTCTAATTGCATTATGTTGTTTAATATTACCTATAAGAAATGTAAAGGCCTTAAGCACAAACAAGTGAAGGACAGAAGGAAAGAAAATAATTTAAACTGTAGACTTTGGTGGTTCTATTATATAGAAGATTAAATACTGATGGTCAAGGACATTAAACATAGAATGCAATGAATTTCTTTTCTTTTGAAAACAACTGGAATAAAAAGATGTTGCCATTAACGCTATAAGCATTTAGTAAGTACTTATTGTGTAGGATAAATGATTTAAATATGGTTTTGTGGGAAGGCATCAAGATAAATGTCCATTCATTTGATAAACCCTTTTAAAACTAACAATTGTGCCAAGCACCTGATGTATAAAGATAGATGGCAAAATCCTTGCTCGCAAGGCACTCCCAGCCGCAAGGATTAAAGATGCCCAGCACTTGTACCAACCAGTGCTCCCACAAGCTGAACCTATGACAGACATCACTAGTCAATCGTCTCCTTTTCCCAAAAGAATGACCTCAGCCTCACAATCCTCATTACACAGTGTTCCACATGGATACCATCAACAGGAGTTAAAATACAAGGTGAACCTACTTGCCTAGAATACTAAACTTTAATCAACTGTCCTGAACTAACATACGATACAAAGCCCTGCATCAGCAAGTTTTATTGTAATGCAGCCATGCCTGCCCCTTTATGTACTGTCTATTGCTGCTTCTGCTTTTGAGTAGTCTCATGCAAAACCTAAAGTATCTACTCCCCGATCCTTTAAGAAAAAGTTTGCAGACCAATGTCCTATGAAGAAGACCAATGTCCTATAAGAAGATGCAGATAAATTTCTTGAGAGTCCAGATGAGGAAATTGCAGCCTGATGCTCTCTTACAACAGCACTGAGAGTCCCACAGGAGATCCTCACTAGCTACGTGACAGCATTCAGCAGCCTCCCAGTGCAGGTATGTGAAGACATTTGCTTTACTAAGCAAATGATAAGGCTCTCTGACTCTCATCAGAATCTCCCTGCTAGTCGTCCTCACTGGCCTAGACCACAGGAAGAGATGACCCTCTTGTTACCTGCAGTGATAGAGGTGAATGGTTGCAGCAGGGAATGTAAGGCCCAGGAGTATAAAGTATTTACTATGGCCGGGTGTGAGGGCTCATACCTGTACTCTCAGCACTTTAGGAGGCCGAGGCGGGTGGATTCCTTGAGGCCAGGAGTTTGAGACCAGCCTTGCCAATATGGTGAAACCCCGTCTCTACCAAAAATACAAAAAGTAGCTGGGCGTGGTGGCATACGCCTGTAATCCCAGCTACTCGGGAGGCTGAGGCATAAGAATCGTTTGAACCTGGGAGGCAGAGGCTGCAGTGAGCTGAGATCACACCACTACACTCCAGCCTAGGCAACAGAGTGAGACTCCGTTTCAAAAAAAATAAAAAAATAAAGTATTTACTACGTGGTCATCTACAGAAAAAGTTTACTGACCTCTCATTTTACCTCATAACACCTCTCAATGTGTAATTATATATGTGGGTGATTTGTCAGTGTCTGCCACGTCCCATGAGACTATGATGGTCTCAAAGGCACAAACCATGTCTCATGCATTCACCAATGCATTTCCCATGCCTGGGACAGACCTGGTGCTTCTTTAGTATTTGTTGAATGATAATTAATTAATTAGATACAAAGCCCAAGGACACAATGACCCTCGATCTAAAACTGGGGCCACTGACTTGCCTTCATAGCAGACAAATAATAATGGTTCCTGTGACAACAAATTATTAGACAAGGCCAGGCACTTCCCAGGGCTAACAGTTCAGTAATCGTGTTTCTAGAATAATACAGATTTCAGCCCATATGCCCATCATCATTTATCTCCAAGACTTCAAAGCTAAACAGTTTCTCTCTGCATTGAGCCATATATTATGTACAAATAAATAGACAAATAAGCCAGTTCAAGCACAAATTCTACAGGGAAAATCCAGAGTTCATTTTTTTTTAGACACAGTTTCACTCTGTCGCCTAGACTGGAGTGCACTGGTGCGATCTCTGCTCACTGTAGCCTCCCCTTCTTGGGTTCAAGCAATTCTCGTGTCTCAGCCTCCCAAGTAGCTGGGACTATAGGCACGCACCACCACACCCAGCTAATTTTTGTATTTTTAGTAGAAGCGGGGTTTCATCATGTTGGCCAGGCTGGTCTTGAATGGTGAACCTCGAGGGATCTGCCCGCCTTGCCCTCCCAAAGTACTGAGATTAAAGATGTGAGCCACAGTGCCTGGCCCAAAGCTCATTTTTTAGTGAGCATCTACTATGTGTCAGGTGGCATGCTTGGGCACCAGTGATGCTCAAGCATACAGTGATGTGGTTAAGATCATGGACACTGGATCATGGACTTGTTTGAGCCCTGGCCCCACTATGATAATGACCACAACCACTTATTAATAATACAAGCTGACCAGGGAATGGGGCACTGTTTCAGCATATTGCTTTTCAAATCATAAGGTAGGTAAAGGGTGATCTCCAATTGCAGATGGAAAACTGAGGCACAGAAAGATTAAGACATGTTTCCAAGGTCACAAGGATACAAACCTAACTTCTAGAGTCTATGACCTTAATCACTTTGCTGCCAGGTTATCATGTGTAATCAATGAGATCCTGCTTTTGAGGATACATTACAGTACCTAACACAAAGTACACACTCAACAAATGCTTTCATTATAACTATCACATCACCATAATCATCTACACTGTCAAGCAAATAACTCATTTGATCTTTCACAGATTTAGCTAACATGTACAAAGATATTTTATAATCCTTCATATTGAGATATAAATCTGAGCTTGTCCAACGGTGCTTTTCACCATTCTCATCGCTAGAATCCACAAGTGTAGGAGGATGAAGGTACAGGTAGTGCATTTTTTAATTAATGTGCTTAAGCCAGAAAACAAAATCAAGAACAAATTAATAATGAAAAGTAAAATGTTTTTAAGGTTATTCAAAAGGGCATGATTATTTTTTCGGGCTGTTTTGCAGACTGTCTCAAGTAAAATTTCTCTAATTTTACGCTAGATGAAGTACTTACTAGCAAAATGTATCCATTAAATATTTATTATATCAATATTCATAAACAATGTAGTACACTGCAATCAGTTTCTGTAGTAAAGTCATTTACACAGAGATCAACCTTTCAAATACAGAAAAAGCAAACCAAAGTCTGCATGTTTTCAAACACCAAGTTCTAAACCAAAAGTCAGAGTTATTATACCCTGACTCCTTCATTCTGTATTTGATTTCTTCATGTTCTATAGCCTATAAAATAATGTAACAGGCATAATTACAGTGATTTGCTCCCCAAGTTTGGATGAAATTAAATAAAAATTCCACAATGAAATGCCAGGAAAATACTTAGTTGTAGTAAATGCCAGTTAAAGAACAATGCTTCCTGTCAATGTCTATGTTCAATAAGTTTACCTGGCAATAGTAAAACAAAACTTTGTTAGGCAGAAACATTTTAATGGACAGTTATTTAATGCACGCTGTGGGCTACGAAGGGCCCTCAGAGGAAAAGCCATGTCAATGTGGGTCTCGCTCAGTGTGGTTCCTTTCCTTCAAGGATGGAATCCTCTCCGCTTTCTGCCTACTTTTAGTTACACTCCAAGACTTTAAAATATTTTAATATTTTTAAAATATTTCTTATATTTTATATATTTTGTCCACAAGTTATCACTGTTTTATCTGTTATCTGTTAATCCAGTATAAGACTACTCCATTCCTGGAATAAAGTATTCATTTCATAACCATGGTGTTCAGAAAACTAAAATTTTGAGATGTGGTTGAATACAGAATAGAGCTGAAACACCATGTCCCCACTGTAGACACCCTCCATATATTATCTAAGCCTAATGCTACAACTTCCTTTCATATCCACATGATCCTGCATCGTCTAGCTTCTTCATAGCCAGTATATTGCAGCACTCAGTGCCTTGTAAAAAGCTCTTCGGTGCCACAACAGGCAGGGAATTCTCTTTCCTTTGCTAACTCTTCACCAGGACCACTACCATCACCAAGGTTAGTCTGTAGGACTCTTCAGCTGGGCACAGTGGCTCACACCTATAATCCCAGCACTTTGGGAGGCCGAGGCAGGAGGATTGCTTGAGCAAGACCCAGTCTCAATTTGTAAAATTATATTAAAATTAAAAAAAATTTTTTTTAAGAGTCTATGGTTCTTTTGGAGCAGATTTCAAGAATTCTGGTGCAAACAAAGTAAACTATTAGTTATCTTATAAAGTTTATTTTCATCATTTCATTATAATTAACTATACTTAATAATTTGCTCCTCAATATGAATGAAAATTTCAGCAGTATTCTAGCTACAAGAGTCAGTAAACCATTGCCTGCAGAATCTAACTCATCTGGATAAGCAAACTACTCAGTCACTATTTATCTCTTTAACTAAAGGTTCATTCAATCTTTGGGCTCTCATTAGTATTTCTTAGTCTTTTCCCTGCCAAGTTCATGCCAGTAAACTTGACAGGGCACAGTATCAGGAAAATGGTATTTTTCATATCTATCTTCCTCAGGAATCTGCTGAAACTCAGTGCAGACAATACCCATCTTCCAATTCTAACCACATGTTTGAGAATGTGCACGTGTGTATACGTCATACTAACCTATCTTCCTTTTCCTATTAGTTCCTGGCTTTACCACTTAATAGCTGTGCATTCAACCACTCTGTGCCTTTAATCCTCAACTGTAAAACAGGAATAATAAACAGGATTGCTAGGAGAATAGGATGAGTAAAGTGCTTAGGGCATCTGTCACGTAAGGAGAGCTCAGAAAATATCAGCTATTCTCATCTATTATACTATGATTTTTGCGATATTCAACACTGCTTCCAACATCATCATGGAGAGCCAGCAAAGCAACATGAAGTGACCTAGGACATTCAAATACATGAGGAAAATCTTCACGACACACTAGTAATTGTGCAAAAGAGGTAGGCACTGTGGCAGAACCATCACCCTTAAAAATTTATACCAAATTCCTGCCTTGGCTGAGGCTTTGCACTGGTTATCAGTTTTTCAGACCTCTTGCCTGCCTTTCAAAGCCCAACAACTGTGAACTAAGCATATGAAACTGAGACAGGCAACTGAACAGTGGGAAAAGAGAATATTTACATTGTGTGTATCAGACATAAGTGAAAAAAGCTGAGATCCCAGTGAAGAGTGATTCATGGGTGACACATATTCAGACTCAAACTGCAAACTCTGTCTCTTGGGCAGCAGCTCAAGTCTTACTTTAGTTCTTTTTTACTTTAGCTGGGCCACTTACAGTCAGCCTTATGCATGTGTTGTTCATGAAATACCTTCTGATTTGGTCAGTTTATACACAGAATCCAGGACTCCTCCTCTCTGACTCTCTCCTTTCTGAGACACCCTCCCACTCCCAGTTTCCCGCTGCTTAGGGATCCTGAACTCTGTCCTTCAGTTCTCCAGTGCAAAAAGACTACAGGTTTTCTACTGGAGTTTAGCCACCATTGCACCCTGTCATCAAGACCAAACAGCTGGAAGTAAAAGCTGGAAGTAAAAACTGGAAACTCAAAGCAGGCCTTTTGTTTCCCATTTCAACTCCCCTCCTTCCAATTTCGACTCCCCTCCAGGGTCTCCCTGCCTTTGGCACTTTCCAAAACCTTCAGGTACTTGTTGTATATTTTCTCCAAAGCAGATAGTTACTAGCTATGCAAAGCCCAGTCTGTTAAGAGCTTACATGGTCACACAGGAAATAGGATCTGTCAATGACACATATTCCAGAGGGATTCAGGCTCAAGCGGAGATATTCTTTTCTATTCCACACAGCCAGGGAACACTAACTCATGAACAGGGACAATACTTTGAAAGTTCATCCTATTAAATGACAAAGAGTCTTCACCTTAGGAGAGGAAGTCACTTCCAAGCAGAAACGCCAAAGGAATGGGTAAAGACTGGCCAAAGAATAAGTCCAGGAGCTTGTTTGGGATGAACAAACTATGCAGACAGCCTGAGAGCTATGAAAACACACACAAAGTATGGTAATAGAAAGGGTCTAGAAAAGGAGAAGATTCTCATTCAAAGAGGTAGGAAAATGGAGACCAAGGCAGAATCCTTTTTTTTTTTTTTTTTGCAACAGAGTCTTGCTCTGTCACCCAGACTGGAGTGCAGTGGCAGGATCTCGGCTCACTGCAAGCTCCGCCTCCCGGGTTCATTCCATTCTCCTGCCTCAGCCTCCCGAGTAGCTGGGACTACAGGCGCCCGCCACTGCGCCCGGCTAATTTTTTGTGTTTTTAGTAGAGACGGGATTTCACCGTGTTAGCCAGGATGGTCTCGATCTCCTGACCTCGTGATCCACCTGCCTCCGCCTCCCAAAGTGCTGGGATTACATGCGTGAGCCACTGCACCCAGCCACCTGGCTAATTTTTTTTGTATTTTTAGCAGAGACGGGGTTTCACCGTGTTAGCCAATATGGTCTTAATCTCCTGACCTCGTGATCTGCCCACCTCGGCCTCCCAAAGTTCTGAGATTACAGGTGTGAGCCACCATGCCTGGCTGGCAGAATTTTTTTTTTTTTTTAGAATCAGCTGATAATGTAACTTACTCAGAGATCCTGGTGGAGGATATAAACGTTCAGACCCAAAACAGACAACATCCAGACCAGGGATGGCAGAGCCTCTTAACTCTGACCAGCTGGAAATGGCTGCCCAGGGAGCTGTAGAAAGTAAGACCTCAAGGCTTTGTCATGGTAGACATCAATAATCACTCAGAACAGCATCATGAGTGATTATTGATGTCTACGACAGGAAGACAGAGGGGCAGCTCAGTCTCAGGTATTCACAAGCCAGAATCAAGAATAAGGTTATGGGACTTGAAAAGAGTAAGGACAGATTTGTCAACATCATCATTATTAATATTACTGAGTTTCTTCAATATGCCCAGATGATGTTTAGAGTAATTCAAATTTAAGTGAAATTAAAAAGGGATATCAGACAGGCTAAAATAAAAAAGTGCCTTGAATCTTAATAAGCCCACAGTATATGAACTGCCTCTAATTAGATTCAGGAATATGACTCCTTTTGAAACCAACCAGGAGAAAACACTTATTCAGAAGATTTCAATAAAAAATTAATAACCACTTGCTTCCACTTTATCATGCACAGTCCTCAACGGTGGATTTTAAAAAACGAAAGTACAGTCTGTCTCAGGAAAATTATACTTGTGAGTCCTTCAAAAGCTAGGACATTTTAATCAATAAAGTGTGAGGGCAATTTACTGACTTACATAATTGAACAAAATACTTGCTATTCAAAATGAGTGAAGTCTGTCACTGAAATTGTTAAGGGTTTATATAAATACACTACTAAATTAACAAAGAAAAAAGCAAGCAAAGGCTGCCCTCCAACCTGATCTTCATGCTCCAGGGAACCAGTTCTTTATCAGGATAATGGTGGTTGACGTTTCCGTAAGTTATTTGGTACTCTGCCTTTCTTTTTTGGAGAGAGATGACTTGCCCAAGGTAAATCCAGTTCAGAAAGGGAGCATCCATGCCAGTAACTTTTGATCCATGTAGCTTTCCCCTATACCATATTATGACTTGCTATAAGAGGACAGTTAAACAGGATAATCACAGAGGGCAAGTTTCCCAACTAAATGACAACCATTAAAATTAGACATGAAGTTACAAAAAAAGAGTGAACAGAGGGAGATTTTCTTAAGTACTAGTAAATTTCTACTTAGGTCCTAGGAAGTGCTGTTTACTTTATAATTACATGTTAAACTACATATATGATAAGTATTTTTTTCACTATTTTATGCTACATTGCACAATTTTAAAAAGCTTTAAAGAAGAGTGTAAGCTTCTAAGTCTCACAGCTGTGAATTCAAATTCAGACTCTATTATTTACAAGTTGGATGAGTTTAGACAAACTTCTCAACCTCTCTAAGCTTCAGTTTCCTCTTGTGTAAAATGAAGATAAATGATAGATAATGATAATGATAGTACATATGTCACAGATTGCTGCTGAGTGTCAAAGAGAAAATGCCATTGGAATGCCTAGCACTTAGTGGCCCTCTCCGGACTGGTCTCTCCACTGCAAAGGCCCAAAACCTGCCCCCTGCATTGTTTCCAAGCTGATATACATCAACACATTTCCAGACTGTAGCTACACTTGGCATTTCACCTCTTAGCTGACAGTGTGAAGCTGTTCATACTGCTATAGGGCAGCACACAGCTGAATGTAAACACAGTTCTTTTGCCTTACCTAGGAGCTCCATGGATCAGGAGATGCCCTACAGCTGAGAGACAGGCAAGTTTGGTGGATAAAGAAAGCCAGCAAGTGGACAATCGAACATAATTTGGAATTACTGGTCATCAAAGTCTAATTCCAGAAATAAATCAATTCAATGGAAAGCCTTTATAGCAAGCAGACATATTTAGAAAGGCTGTAAGGCACAGAAGAAATCACGTAGACTTGGGAGTCTGACAGGTGGGTGTTCAAATCCTATCTTGGTCACTAACCAGTAACCCAATTGTAGCGGATGTTGTAAGTGACTCGCCAGTATCTTTTTCTAAACTATTCAGCAGCTTAGCCAATAATGGAGATTTCCAATTTTTGCCAATAACTGGCTCAGCAATGAGCATATGACCTAATCCCCAGCAGTGATAACCTAGAGGAAGTCTAATGGGAAAGTTATAGGAAGAACTTCCTCCCCCATAGAAGTTTAAGAAAATAAGAAAAAAAAATTATCTAGATTAACTAGGACCTTACGTTATAACTATCCACTAACCAATAAATGGTCCCTAGTTCTTCAGAAGACACCTTAAAATGCATTCTTAAAGTATTAAAATATCTCTTTTTCTTTATGGAAAAAATCTATAAAACAGACCCAAGTGTTTTAGGGTTTGCCAGAGCTAAAATGTACCCTAGAGATCACTAGTTTAGTGGTTCTAAAACATTAATGTGAGATATTTTGTGTGAGGAACTCATTATGGTATAATGATAGAGGCAGGAGGCAGAGAAATTCTAGGCAGACAAGGGCAGGTCCCTGGCAAAACCCCACCTTCAAGCCAAAAAGCCAGAAACCCATGACCCAAAGTGAGAACTTCTATCCCTGTGTTCCCACTGGAATGTTGCCTTATCCTAAACTACTCATGGCCTGCCCATCCCCCCATCCTGTGCCTATAAAGACCCCAGACTCAGTCAGAGAGAAGCAGAGAAGTAGCTGGACACTGGAGAGAAGCAACTTTACTTCAGAGGGCTGGCTTGACAGCTTGACTTCAAAGAAGAGTCTGGCTGGAGGCGGCCAGACTTGAGGGGAAGATTACCTGCCCATCCCCTCCCCTTTCCAGCTGCCCTTCCTGCTGAGAGCCACTTTCATCATTCAATAAAATCCTCCACATTCACCATCCTTCAATTCATTCCTGAGACCTCATTTTTTCCAGATGTCAGACAAGCGTTCAGGAGCCATGAGTGCAGATACCCAAAAAAAACCCTGTCACACTGACCCTTTGCCATCACTGGTAGAGGGGAGCCACCCCACACAATGAGGCAAAGGGCCCACTAACTATTAACACTTAAGCTGTTGGTGGACAGAAGAGCTAAAAGAGCATTGTAACATGCCCTCTTGGGCTTTGGGCGTCACAGGCACCCCCACCTGGACGCTGCCATGGAGCCCACACAGAGTTTGCTCCTGCTGACACCCAAAAGCAGCCAGCAGAATCCTGTACTTGCTTGCCTGCATGCTCCTTCCCACAAGAGGTTGAGCATGGCAGGCAGAATAAACAGAGTTTGTTCCTGCCAGCACCCAAAAGCACTCACTCCAGTTCCTGCACTCACACACTCCCTCCCATGAAGGGTAGACAGGGGTAGGCTGAGTAAATGAGGCACCCCTGTCACAAGTCCCACAAAGGGGTCAAGAAAATATCCTGTGTTAATTAGAATGTAGTTCCCTGAGCTTTACCCATAGATTAAATCAAAGGGAGTCAGGAATCTAAAATTTTAACAGGTATCCCAGGTTATCCTAATGCAGGTGGCCTAAGGCTCACACCTAGCTATCTCCACTTAACACCCCAAACAGCATCCTACCTCTGGTCTCACCATCTCTACTTTTGCAGGCTACAGTTTACTCTGCGTAAACAGCCAAAGTGATTTTGAAAACTGAAATCTAACCACATGGCCTCTTTGCTACAAACCTGCCATTGGCAAAACTCAATTAAAAACCTTAACTAAGCAACGCAGCACAAAATAAACTTCAGTTTCTCTCCCTAATCCCAATAATTTATAACACAGGAAGACCCTGAGATATACATAACATATAAGGTTACAAGAATTCAACTTAATGAGGAATTTCATTTAACAAACCTAGTTTGACTTACATGGCATTTATTTGCGTTTACAAGGATCATTTTAAATACATCATGTCTTGTGAGCAGCTGAAAGCTGGGAAATGAAACATCATGCAAGGAGCCTTAGATCTGTACATCTGATGTAAGTGCTTATAGTTTGCTAGTTTGTTATACTGATTATCTCGTGCATCACTTGCATTGGTTTCATTGATTTCGTCTGTATGGTTTATAGTTTTCTTGAATGAGGCTTGCATTAAAGTTTCAATTACATAAACAATGAGTATTAAATGAATATTTGTTAAGTAAATATTAAGTGCACTATATATAAAAATATATATAGTTTTATAATAAAAAAACTGAAGGAACATAGGTAATAGGCCTGTTACAGCATAAATAATGCAAGGGTAAAGACTGCATAGGATGTCTTGTTATGTCATGCGATCATGAGTAACTCCTGAGGAAACTGTGTCCATTTTTTTTTTTTTTTTTTGAGACGGAGTCTCGCTCTGTCGCCCAGGCTGGAGTGCAGTGGCGCAATCTCAGCTCACCACAAGCTCCGCCTCGCAGGTTCACGCCATTCTCCTGCCTCAGCCTCCTGAGTAGCTGGGACTCCAGGCGCCCACCACCACGCCTGGCTAATCTTTTGTATTTTTAGTAGAGACGGGGTTTCACCGTGTTAGCCAGGATGGTCTCGATCTCCTGACCTCGTGATCCGCCTGCCTTGGCCTCCCAAAGTGCTGGGATTACAGGCGTGAGCCACCGCGCCTGGCCGAAACTGTGTCCATTTTAACAGCTCATGTCAAACTTAACTGTTTATGTTATTTGTTTAGCAAAAATTGGTATTAATTTTGAAATTTCGCCATGCATTCAAAATGTTTCTACTAAAATTAATGTAACTATACTTGTGACTAACGAGAATTTAGAATTTTTCCTAGGAAGTTTTTAGAAACAAATTTCTTCCTAAGGCAGAGGAAGATAATAACATTTGCTCTTTGCAGATGGAAAAAAAAAGTATAGTATTTATAGTATTAGAGCAATGCAATTTAAAGCAATGAGAGGTTTTTCTCGTATCTAATAAATTGGAAGACTTTTTTCTGTCACTTAGGTGTTGTGTCTTGTTGTGTTTTGTTGAGACAGGACCTTGCACTGTCACCCAGGCTGGAGTGCAGTGGCCTGATCTTGGCTCACTGCAGCATCGCTCTCCTGGGCTCAGGTGATCCTCCAGCTTCAGCCTCCTGAGTAGCTGGGACTACAGGTGCATGCAAGTAATAACTCCTGGGCTAGGTGATCCTCCTGCCATGCCCAACTAATTTTTTTTATTTTTCGTAGAGATAGGGTCTCATTAAATTGCCCAGGCTGGTCTCTAACTCCTGAGTTCAAGGGATTCTCCCATAAAGGCTTCCCAATATACTAGGATTACAGGCATGGGCCACCACACCCAGTCTAACTGTCATACTTGATGTTGGTCAAGATACTAGAAAACTCACATTCTTATATAGTGCACTTTGATTTTCTTACCTCTAAAAGGAAGCTGGTGCTCAGTGAGAAATGAGTTAATCCATACAAAGTGCTTAGAATAGGATGTGGCATATAATAAATTGTCAATAAATAGTAGCCATTATTATTGTTTTTGCTATTATTAATCACCATGAGTAGGAGTATAAATTTGTACAGATTTTCTGGAGGGCAGTCTGACAGAATGTTTCAAGATTTTGATTAGTAAGGAGAAATTTACATTCAAGGATATTAATCACATCATTAAAACAGCAGAACACTAGAAATAACACAAATTCCCACTAATAAGGAAATGACAAAATAAATGATGGCATCTATGTGAGTGCAGCCTTCTTTTCTTTCCAATTCTTTGGCAACAGAAATAATATTTGTAAAAATTTTTAATGCACGGGTAAGCACTTCTGATTTAATGTTAAGCGTGAAGGAAATAACATTATCTAATTAGTATGATCCTAATTTTGCTTAAAAGAAACTGCATATATACATAAAACATACATGTGTGCAAAACAGTAAGAAGTTCCACATTATTATTCATAATGGCTTTCTCTAGAGCACAGGTAATTATAGGTGATCATTATGGACCTTTACATAGTTTTCTGTGTTTTCAAGTTTTTTGAAATAAGTACAAGCTAAATTGTCTAAATCAAAAAATTAGAAAAGATATGACATCACCTGTTTCAGATCAGGTATCTAAAAATATAATATACATTTATTTTTTCCCCAAGACTACATGTTTTTATACTAGTCATTTTATGTCAGCAACTTGGTACCCTCAAAATACTACTTAGTCTTCAAAAACAGTTTTTTAAAAAATCTCAGATTCCTAGAATTGAAGATTCAGTATAAAGCCAACGGCTACCTGTCAAGCTAGAAGACATCCTATTTTGAGAAGGTCAATAAAAACTTAACAGACTAGTGACAGAAAAAGTCAGAATTTCAGGACAAAGGGCCATAAAATATACAGATAATGACAAGCTAAGGAGAATTTTTTTAATCAGAAGCTTTTCTCTGAAATAATTTTTTTTCATATACAAACAAATGAAATATTTTAGAAAAGACTAGATGCTGGCTCTGCTGTCCTATCAAATAGTTTCTTATTGAGTCATCATTCCCTCATTTCATACCATGGAATTAACTAAGACATCAGTAGCCATCAGGTAATCTCTCGAAACAAAATGCAAAGCTAAGATTAGAACAATAATAACAACAAAATGGAGTTTAAATGTTCTATGTCCTCTATGTAGCTGACCTCATATTAGAAACAAAAGCTTCTCCAACCATGTCTATGTTTGTTTGCAACATTGCCACTTAGTAGAACAAATTCTACTGTAAAGAAAAGTATGCTAATAGATGTAAATAATACAGAAAATAAATGCTAACTTGTGGTAGCACAAAGCTTACCAGCCCTGAAAATTAAGAACAGGTATTGAACCTTCAAATCTTAACTTCTCCGTACTATTCCAAATATCACTGACTAAAGAGGTCCTCAGGTAAAAGGATGAAGCAACTGGTATTTCAAATGGGTTGGGGGTGGGGATGGCTGGAAGCAATATTGATTATTCTCTCAATTAAATTTTTGCTAGTTATTCATGAGCACTTTTTCATTAAATGAGAAATAAAATTATTCTCTCAACTTTTCAAGTTCTGATGATGCCACCCAGACGCCCAAACTTTCTTCTGGATAATTTAAGGTTACTAATCGCTCATCAAAAGCAGAAAACTCCTTGCCTTCAGTTCAATGTAAGCCTCCGCTAACCTGCAACTCGCCATCATCATTCTATAGAACCACCGTGTGCTAGATGCTGGAGACAGAAAGATGAAAGAGACTTGGCCACTGCTGAGGGGATGGGGAGTTAGGGAAACATATCATGAGAAGTACTATTTAGGCTGAATCCCAAAGACAAAATGGAGATATGTTAGCAAAAGGCATTTCCAGTAGAAGAAACTTAATGGGCGACATCCAAGTCCAGTGTCTGAAGGGACCTCACATAGTTCAGTGTGGCAAGAACATGGGGATTTGTGTTTGCATGTAAGTCTACACGGAGTACAAGGAAAGAGGATAAGGCCCATAATAGTTTGGAAAAATGATGTGAAGGATGTACATATACAATGGTACCAGTATTACTCTCTGTAACACCCTTCTGATGATTTGGAGAGAATATCATGGAAAGTAAGAATCCAGCTTACTGATGAGTTAGGTTGCGATTAACTTTTTTTTGCTTATGCATATCCAGTTCCTCTTGCATTATCTGTTGAAATGCTATCCTTCCTCCACTGAATTGGTTTTGCTTAGAAAGCTTTTAACCCGTTTGTTGGAATTCTAGGATTTTAGAACTGTTAGGTGTCTGGATATCATCTCTTACATGATAAAGCAACTGAATTTCAGAGGTGTTAAATGTGTGAGACCAGCTTACTGGTAAGTTCTGTGTGATATTCATCACCTATTATTTAGCTTGCTATTTTAAGAAAGCATACCATGTAATCCAATCTTACAGCATGCCAATATGTAAAATGATATGTCAGAAAAATCTGTATGTTCAACTTATTGAAGAAAAAGACAAAAATGTATTATTATAATTATTATCATTGCTAACCAAATGAGTACTACTAATACCATCACCATCACCAACATTTGTTGACCACTTACTATACGCACAGGACAGTCTGTCTTCACAATAGAGGACAGCTAGCAAAGTCAGACCTATGATTAGAACTCGGAGTCTGCCTTGAGAGCCTGTGTTTCTAATCCACTAAACTATATATTATAGTTACAGTATTTGTCTTATTACAGTATTTGTTATGAAAGCTGAATGATAACAAAATCTTCAAAACACCAATTTGATTCTGTATAACAGCCATACTCTACTGTAAAAAAGGAAATACAACAAAACAAAACAAAAAACCCACATGGATTTCTATTCCCAGTGACCATACACAAGTTTTTATTGCCCATACAAAATGGCCTTAGCTTCCGTGTTAGGACTGAATCATTTCCAAAGTTCGTTACCATCCTAAGATACTATAAACCACCGTGGAAGTAGAATTACAATCAATATGTGCATTGTTTTTCCCCCATTCTTGAGGGAGTCAAGAAGACTTAAGCTTCTATCAGATTTTTTCCTGAGAGATGCACAGAAAGGAATCCAAGAGAAGTAAATCCATTATTACCAGCCATCCAAACCCATTTCAGCATTTTTTATTCAATCAACATGCTGTAAACGTTACTGAGGTTATCACACAATTACATTCTTCAGGTTCCTGTGGTCCATCACACTTCAAAATTGCAGGAAAAAAACCTTCTAAACAGAAACTATATAAACTGATTTCACCAAAATACCAAGTTTCAAGAGTCATATCTTTTTTTTTTTCTTTTTGAGATGGAGTCTCGCTCTGTCACTCAGGATGGAGTGCAATGGTGCAATCTTGGCTCACTGCAACCCCCGCCTCCCGGGTTCAAGCAATTCTCCTGTCTCAGCCTCCCAAGTAGCTGGGACAACAGGCGCGTGCCACCACGCACAGCTAATTTTTTGTATTTTTAGTAGAGACGGAGTTACACCATGTTAGCCAAGATGGTCTCGATCTCTTGACTTCGTAATCCACCCACCTGGGCCTCCCAAAGTGCTGGGATTACAGGCATGAGCCACTGCGCCCAGCCGAGATTAATATCTTTTTTAATGCAGTTAGATAGACGAGCTCAGCCTGGCTTTGTTAGCCCAGAGTCCATGGGAATATTAAGCCAAATTCAATTTCACTTTCCAGAATCGCAAATGGTCCTTGACTCAAAAAATCTTAAAATCCAAGCAATGCCACATAAAGACACCAAATCATTGAGTTTATATCAAAAACAAAATACATCCAAAGATCCAAGTATATATATATTTACTTTACCAGAAGTAGAAGGTGGAAGTGCCCTGGAATGGAAATCAAAAGCTTTGTTCTAAGCAGTAAAGCTAGTCTTCCACATTTAACTTCTCTGTCATTCAGTTGCTTTATCATGCAACAAATGATGTCAAGACACCTACTAGTTCTAAATTCCTAGAATTCCATCAAAAGAATTAAAAACTTTCTAAGCAAAATCAATTCAATGGAAGAAGGATAGCATTTTAATAAACGATGCAAAAGGAACTCGATGAGCAAAAAGTTAACCTGAACCTAACCTCACCCCTTATATAAAAATTAATACAAAATGAATCATGGATTTAAGTTTAAAACTATGAAAACTTTTAGAAGATAACATGAGAGAAAACATTGTCGATCTAGGGCTTGATGAAGAGTTCCTAGACATAACACAAAAATCTTGATCCATCAAAAAAATAGATAAATTGGACTTCATCAAAACTTAAAACTTTTGCTCTGTGAAAGAACTCTTAAGAGGATGAGAAGAAGCTATGGACTGTGAGAAAATATCTGCAAACCACACATCTGGCAGAGGACTAGTAAATTGAATATATAAAGAACTTTTACTACTCAACATTATAAAAACACAATCTAATTAGAAAACGGGCAAAAGATATAAAGAGACGTTTCAATGAAGAACATATGGCAGATGGCAAATAAGCACATAGAAAGATGTTCAACATCAGTAGCGATTAGTTGCAAATTAAGACCACAAAGAGATATCACTACATACCTATTAGGACAGCTGAAACTAAAAATAAGAAAAGTTAACAATATCAAATGCTGGCAAGGATGTAAAGAAACTGGATCTCTCATACATTCCCAGTAGGAACAAAAATAGAAGAGCCACTCTGAAAAATAGTTTGGCAGTTTCTTAAAAAGCTAAACATACACTTAAAAAATGACCTAGCAATTACACTCTTGGGCATTTATCCCAGAGAAATGAAAATGTTTGTCCAAACAAACACTTCTACATGACTGTTACAGCAGTTTTATTCGTAACAGCCCAAAACTAGAAATAAATAAAATGTCCTTCAGTGGGGAGATAGTTTAAAAAAAAAAAAACTGTGGTATATTCATACCATGGAATACAACTCAGCAATGAAAAAGAATAAGTTATTGATAAACCTGAATGGATCTCACCTGCCCATCTCTCCAAACTCCTCTCTTCCCCCTACTCATTCCCTCCCAGATACACTGGCTGCTTGTTACTTAAACATGCCAGGCACATGCCCCCATCTCAGGGTCTCTGCACTTTCTGTTCCCTCTGCCTGGAACACATTTTCCCTAGATTCCTCCATGGCTCACTCTTTCACCTCCTTCATGTCTTTGCTCAAATACCACCTTACAGATGACTACTTCCTGGGAAACCCTAATTAAAGGTACAACCCATTACTCACATTCTGTTCCTCTCCTTCCTGCCTTATTTTTCCTAATAGCACATATGTCATCTGAACAACAGACAAAAATCTCTACCTTCTTTCCAGTGACAAATAAAAGACAATGCACAAAGAATATGCTTTGTTCCGTTGTATCCTGGTGCCTAAAAATGTTCTGAGATCATAGTAAATACACAAATAGTACTTGCTGGACCAATGAATTAAATACAGTTCATTCAATATATAAAGATGGTATATACTGGACTCTGCCTATCTTAGTGCCTCCCAAACTTCAGGTCACTCACATACCAACTTCAGTAATTTTCACAACAGATGCTTACCACAAGTACAACTGTTAACTTGTTTAAGTCTACTGCCTATGTTTTTTTATTTAAATACCTACTTTAGCCTCACCCTAAGCAATAAGTATAAAATTACAAATTTAGAATGCTAATTATATACTTTTCGTAATATACAATGCATTACTATTACATATAAATGTTCATCAGGATATCCCTAAAATCATTCTTGATGCCTGCCATCAAGAATGTGCACCAGACTGAGGCAAATGCTGTCCTTCGTCTGTCCTTCTACTTTGCCAGACTTAGTGTAACAGTGGTCACAAGAAAGCAGGAACCCATAAACATGGTTAAACTTTAGAGAAATCTCGGAGATGAGAATGGCAGCCAAACAGCATTCCCCTTCTGACACCAGCTGGAAAGGTACAATACCCCCAATCCTTACTATTTACAACCACAAGTGAAAGACCATAGTAATCCCTTGTCTATGTGGAGCTTTTCAAAGTTCACCAACAATTCCCCATCTCTAATTATTCCCATTCCACAACTGAGGAAACTGAGGTTCAGAAAGGTAAACTGATTGACTCAAGGTCACATGATGTATGATTTTACCCAACATTTTCTGAGCTGTGTATCAATTCAAGCACAATAGGTTACAGCACCAAATAAGCCCAAACACGAAGTAGCTCAACACAACACAACCATGCTTCTTGCTAAAGTCACAGTCCTGGGAAGGTGAATATGTAGGTAGGACAGCTCTCCTCCACAGAGGCTCCGCCATTATAACCACATGGCTTCCAAATCAAAGTGGTCATCACCACCTAACAGGAAGGGAAAAAACATAAAGGAAACATACAGGAGTTCTTTATAAGCTGGACTGGCCTACAGCCTCTACTCACATTCCATCAGTCTAGAGCTATTCTGTGGCCTTGTCCAGCTGCAAGGCAAGCTGGGAGATCCAGTACAGCCATGTGTCCAGAGAAAAGAAGAGCTGGCTTCAGTTAACGGATAATAGTTCCTGGCATGTTTTTAAAGAAAGCTCTGTCAAGGCTTTCTTCTGTGTAATTTATTGTAATGTACATTCGAAAAAAATGTATATGTATCAGTAATTTACCAAGCCCATACTTTCATGGACACTATTACTTATGGAGGGGCTCAAAGGTGGATTTAAATATTTTTAATAGTGAATAGATTTAGAAGAAAAATGTGAAGTCAATGATATTGATACTTAAACATCACAAAAAGCCCTGAAGGGGTACTACTATTACTTTACCCTAGATGAGGCACCGAAGTGTTAAACCAGTTGTCCGAGGCACAAAGCTAGTAAGTGGCTTACATGTCACATTAGCCATGGAAGAGCTTTGCAGCAGATGCTCTCAGTGCTCCATCCGCATGGCCTCAGATCGCGCCACCATTTTTATACACTCACTGTGCACTCTTACTCCCAAGAGCAGCCCCGGCAGGTCTTTGTCTTAAGATGCTGAAGACAACATGCCCTTAAAGAACCTTAAAGAGGGTATATAAATACTTCAACTCTCTTGCCCCTAACTACAACTCTGAGGTGTAACCTACACAGTTTCCATAGCTGTCCTGTGGAATTAAGTAAAGTCACCCTCTTTGGGATTCAGTTTAATAACACACCCTTCTCAGCCTCCTTCCCTTCAACTTCTCTAAACCCCTTTGAGTTTTTCCTGAGAATGCCTCCCCGAAAAGTCACTTTCACATGAATCCTTTTCTCAGGATGTGTGACCAGGGAACAATAAGAAAAGTCTTAGGGTTACTATGGTCCAAGGTTCCCCAAACAAGAATCACTCATACACAATTCTTGCTACATCTAGAGAACACTAATACCAGTATCAGTTTATTTATGATGTTTATTTTAACTTAAAGATAGAGAAAACTTTAGAGCACTACCTATACTGTTTGTGTAAGTAGAAGGAAATAGCATAATTAAAAAATAAAAGGGATTCAATTCTGATTATTTGAGGTATAAAGTCCTAAGTTGAAGATCTTAAAAGCACACAAGCACAAAACTGAAAATTTCTCCGTGACCAAATCCTAAGGTTCCAAAGACAGTAACAATGAATTCAGCACTATGTGACTCACTGGTATTGGATGCTGCATCCCTGCGTTACCTAAACTCATCTCGTGTACTGCCAATGGATGTGTCCCGTGCTCTGGGCAGCACTGTTTCAACAGCCATTTTGCAAAGTTAAGCATGTATCTGGCACACAGCATAATCCCTGATACATGATAGATGTACAATGAATGTTAAACAGAGTTTAGTAAGGAAACTGAGTCTCTTCCCTAAAGCCATGCTGTTGATCAGTGGGCCAGAAACAGGCACAACTGAACCTTTTCTCTGCATACCATCTGCCTGCATCTAGAACAGAGATGTGATTCACTCCTAAAAATCCACTACGATTCTTCCTAGATGACTTCATCTACAGCAGTAAATCTACATATTTATATAGATTTTTTACTCTCTTATAACATTTGTTTTCCCCATTCTCCCCAAAACTCGTTGAGCATTCCATGGAATATTATTGCTGGCTAATTTTCACCACTATTTGCCTATTGGCATAACCGCACCCACTTTTTATCATGCTCCTTTTTCAACTACTGCTATTACTCCTTTTTTCTTTCATTAAAACTCTCAGAAGTGATTTCACTTTTATGTTCATTATTGTTCATTTACAATCAGCTTTTGATTGCATGCTGATTGTTCTTAAATTTCAACTTTAGACTGCTGAAGAAAAACAGTGCTTGGTGTTAGCTTCTGATTACCAAAGATCAGCTGAATTAAGTTACAAAACTGTTTTTCAAAAGGCCTGGAACATAGGTAGTAAATTGTTAGTGTTTTTGTTTAACCTTGGGTGAGCTGTCTGGATAAAGAGAAAGGTTAAAAACTAAGTGAGATTAAAAATAATAATGAGGTTTGCTGGATTTACTTAAAATCAAAATAAAAAAATACCAAAATTGATACATCTGAACAAGGCTCTGCATTTATTCCAATCTCTTGTTGTTGTTTAAAATATTTCTAGAGCTCCTATTTGGGAAATGACAATAAACCTGTGCCCCTTTCCTTGGGATATTCTTCTCAATTGCAACTCGTCTGTCTTTAAGTTGATTTCACTCATAGAAATGGTCAGAGCTTCTCAAATCCAACACTAGCAAATAAGGTGTAGGAAACAATGTTTTAGTTGGAAAACAAGTGCTGGAAGCATAAAGCAAAAGAACTCATGGCAGTGGTCCATGAGCTAGCTCTCCAAGCAGCCAGAAAAGCATGCATCTCCAGCACAAGTTCAGAGACTCCAGAAGTGCCAAGGTGAAAAAACAAAGGCTCATCTGGTCACATATTAGGTTGGTGCAAAGTTACAAATTTCAAAAACCGCATTACTTTTGCACCAACCTACAATTTCAGATATGTTTGATCAAAAAAATCAACCACACCCACATTGTCTCGATGCAGGGTGGTTCTGAAGGTCTGTGAGGTCAAAACTATTTTCATAATAATACTAGGATGACTTTGTCACTCTCATTCTTCACAAATGTACAGACCACAAAAAGTTCATTGATGTGTGTATTAGTATCCTAGGACTGGCATACAAAGTACCACATACTGGGTATCCTAGGACTGGCATACAAAGTACCACAAACTGGGTGGCTGAAACAACAGAAAGGTATTCTCTCGCAGTTTAGGAGGCTTATTAAAGTCTGAGATCAAGGTATCGGAAGGGTTGGTTTCTTCTGAGGGCTGTGAGGGAGAATCTGGTCCATGCCTCTCTCCTAGCTTCCAGTGGTTCACAGGCAATCTTTGGTGTTCCTGGCTTGCAAAAGCATCACTACTTTCATCTTCACATGGCTTTCTCCCTGGGCGTGTGTACCCGAGTATAAATTTTCTCTTTTTATAAAGACACCAGTCATATTGAATTAGGGCCCTCCCTAACGACCTCATTTTAACTTGATTTCCTCTATCTATCTCTTACCTTCTATCTCCTTTAAAGATAGAGTCTTTACAGAGAAAATCAAATTACATTAGGTCACATTCTGAGATACTGAAGGTTAGATTTCAACATAGGAATTTTGTGGGGGACACAATTCCACCCATTATCAGGCATAATTCAGTGGACCCACGTGAGTGGCATCCTGAGGAGATGTGCAGGGCAACAGCTGTGACAACAAGGAAGTTGTTTAAGATCTCTGAGCCGCAGTTTGTTCCTCTTTAAAATGGGCTTAGTAGCTAGGCATGGTGGCTCACACCCGTAATCTCAGCACTTTAGGAGGCTGAGGTGGGAGGATCACTTGAGGCCACAAGTTGGAGACCAACCTGGGCAACAAAGCAAGACCTTGTCCCTACAAAATTAAAAAAAAAAAAAATTGGCCAGGCATAGTGGCATGCACCTGTAGTCCCAGCTAATCTGGAGGCTGAGAACAGAGGATTCGTTGTGCCCAGAAGTTCAAGGATGCAGTGAGCTGTTATACGATCTTGCCACTGCACTCCAGCCTGGGTGACACAACAAGACCCCATCTCTACATAAATAAGTAAAGAAAATAAAATGAACTTAGCAATGGCTATAATAATGCCTTCCTCCTAGGGCTGCCACGAATACTCAACATGATAATCCTCCTCAAGTGCACAGCGCCAAACCTGGCCCACAGAATGTGCTTGATAAACATCAGGTGTCTATTTGTACATGTGCTTCACTTCAGGTTATCCAGACACCATTAATAGCCATTGTACAGGCAAGTACAACAGAAAAGGACTCTGTGTGTGTGTGTGTGTATGTGTGTGTGTGTCAGAGAGATGGCACCCTGCAAGGGAATGGCATCCTGGTTCCTGGCAAACAGGTTCCTGCCTTGCTCCCTGAGCTACTGGGATGGGCATCTGCCACCTGTGACACGGAACTGGAATAAAATGAATGAATGTAAATGATTGTCAAATAAACATTCATCAAGTCTACAATAATCATACAAACACACTAAACAACGTGGTCCAAAAGTACTCAGTGTTTGTGTTTGTTTCTGAACTTTGTGGTGAAAGGAGGTGCTCCCTACCATTTTCACTTTGCAAACATTTATTCTGTGATTTAAACTACAACTACTACGAACGCCATCACTCACTTATCACCAGAAACTGGGTAAATCATTATCTTACTTGTTTTTATTAATCTTTTTGAAATGTATGTAGAGCTTACATTTAATTCAGTGTTTAATATTAGCAGTGTTTTTGGTCTTTGGAAGTTTGATGATGTTTCTGTAACCCGAAGTATGCTGAACTTAAAACTCTTGTTTACATCAATTAGCCTACAGAAAACAGGTTTGCTTTATGGTGAAACCATTTCTGTCCTCCAAGGCTGTATAATTAACTTCTTATCCTCTTCCTACATTCAGTGCTGGAATGGGTATGGAAGCAGAGAACAAATTGGAATGCCTTTAGTGAGGATTTACAGTATCCCCAGAGGGCTGGGGTGCTCTCACAACACCAAACACACCTCACTGTAATTGCCCATTTCTCATCAATCTCCAACAAATGAGACTGTAGGTTCCTTAAAGGCAGCAACTGTCTCATATCCCCAAGCTTCCTACAAACCCACCACCTGCAACCTCCACCTCCCAGGTTCAAGTGATTCTCCTGACTCAGCCTCCCAAGTAGCTGGAATTACAGGTGTACACCATCACACCTGGCTAATTTTTGTATTTTTAGTAGAGATGGAGTTTCACCATGTTGGCCAGGCTTGTCTTGAACTCCTGACCTCAGATGATCCACCCACCTGGGCCTCACAAAGTGCTGGGATTACAGGCATGAGCCACCGCCTAATAGTGTGCCTAATAGTGGAACTGTGCTGCATTTGACCCACTGAAAGAATCAATGAATATGAATATTTAACAGAAACATTATCAGGAAAGATATTTCTTAATAGACGTTTTAGTTGGACATGGGAAACTGAAAATGTAGCCCAAGCTACATATGAGACAACATTTCTACTCAGGTGAATGTTAACATAAGGTATACCTCCACGGAACACTCATGTTCATAGCAGCATTATTCACATAGCCAAAAAGGGAAAGCAACCCAAGTGTCCACCGACAAATTAATGGATTAAAAAATATATACACATATCATGGAATATTATTCAGCCTAATAAGGAAGGAAATTTTTGCACATGCTGCAACACAGATGAACTTTGAAGACATTATGCTAAATGAAATAAGCCAGTCATAAAAGAATAGCTATAGTATGAATCTTTTTAGATAAGGTTCCTAGAGTAGTCAAATTCACAGAGATCAAAAGTAGAACAGTGGTTGGCAGGGACTAGGGGAAGGGGAGATGGGGGAGTTAGCATTGAATAGGTACAGAGTTTTAGTAGGGGAGGATGAATAAGTTCAGGAAATGGATGATGGTGATGGCTGCATAACAATATGAATATATAACAATGCCCAAGTATGGTTAAAATGGCAAAATGATAAAAATGGCAAAAATGGTTAAAACGGTCAGTTTTATGTCATGTATATTTTACTACAATAATAAATATATAATAAAAATTTTAAATTAAAGAATATACACATTCATATTTTTTAGTATCTTTAGAAGCTTTGGAAATCAAAAACAAGGTTTCAGAGACAAAAAAGGAACTTAATGATCCAAATTTTTAATCAAAAAAGCAATTCTTTTGCCACCTCCCTCAACACCCTAAAAGTCAATCAGAAAACACTGCTTTGTGTCAATAATTAATTTTACCTAAATTATGACAATGTTGCTTAACGTCAAAATTCCAGGAAAAATATTCCACTGACCTGAAAAGAAGGACTCTGAAGTATGCAGGAGGAAATAGATTCATCCTGTAGCACATGACAACATATCTTCAAGAAAGGAACACTATGACTCTTGGCTTACCATAAGCGTAACATTACTGATATACTGCCAATATTAAGCAAAATGAAATACCACTACTAAATATTCTCACTTGGGGCCCTTTAACATAAAGAAAATTTAGTATTTTTCTCTCATCTTCCTATAAAGTTTAACTCTGTAAGTCTCCCCACATACTAAAATTATATTTTATACAAAATATAGTCATAAAAGCTATTTTATACTGGTCATAAAAGCCTCATCATAAACTCATATCAAACAAAAAAGAAAGGATCCATTAGACACTCACAACATGCTATGCTGTGAGTTTTGGATGTGGGACTCCAATCCTAAAAGCGTCCTCAGGCCCACCCTCGCTTAGGACAAGTCACAAGCCTTCTGCCTCCATTTCCAACCATCCTATTCAACACTCAGCCATTCAGTCCTTCTGCATCATTTTAAAATTCATGAGGATAATCTGTTTACAACTTCACCATCTCAAAATTTACTTAGTTTTTCTAATGTGCCAAATAGCACGTATATTTTTTTCTATGGTAATTATAAAAAAGTTAAAAGCTAAAAAATTCATTTTTTCCCTGTATTGTTGGCTTTCAATTTTAATGATACATCACTTTAAAAGAGCCCTGAATCTTAACAAAGAAACACTCATCATTAATAGTTTATTCCCTTAATCAAAAATAATTAATAACTCTCCACTTTCTATTACTTATTAAAGGCCCATGTAAGCCTTCAGGCTGGAATGAGAATGCCTATGAGAACTGGTTTTCCCCCTTTCTTTCAAAGGTAGGAAAGGACTTACTAACTCAAAGAAGTCCTTCAAGTCCAGATGGTATAGCATAGCATCTCAACAACAGGTAAGAGAGTACAAGCAGAAGCTGGGGACAAAAAGCAAAGGATAAAAAATAGTTCCTTATAAAAATGTGAAGAGATCTCCATTGATAAGGAGAAAACCTTAATATTTTCTGGTAAAGCTATAATGTTGATCCCTATTTCCAATCAATGCTCTGGGCAAGCCAATCAATGCTGTGGGCACGGGGAAGGGAGGGGAATGGAGGGGAGGGCAGGGGAGGGGAGAATATGGTGCCCTAAATGGATCAGGCCACTCCCCAGACACTGTACCCAGAGCCCTGAGCCCTGCTTCAGGCAGGGAGGAAAGCATGGTGCTGTTCCTCTCCACAGGCCTCCTGACTTCAGCCACAGACAATAAGATGGGGGTGGATCCCTTACTTAAAACCAGACAATATCGAAACAATAAAGTTTGGCCGGGCACGGTGGCTCACGCCTTAATCCCAGCACTTTGTGAGGCCAGGTGGGTGGATCACCTGAGGTCAGGAGTTCAAGACAAGCCTGGCCAACATGGTGAAACTCCATCTCTACTAAAAATACAAAAATTAGCTAGGTGTGGTGGTGTACACCTGTAATTCCAGCTACTTGGGAGGCTGAGTCAGGAGAATCACTTGAACCTGGAAGATGGAGGTTGCAGTGAGCCAAGATCTCACCACTGCACTCAAGCCTGGGCAAGAGAGTGAGACTCTGTCTGAAAAAATATAAATAAAAATAAATAAATTCAGCTTTCAGAGACACCGAAATGTGAAAAAGAAAAAAAAAAGGTATCTTACAAAGAAATATAAGTAATTGTCACAAGATCACAAAGGTATGGAGTGCTGAAGGCAAGAGTTAAACCCGGGCAGTCTGATTCCACTCATGGTGTACGTCTAGTATCCTGGCATAATGACTCACAGCATTGAATCGATGCCAAAGTCGCCCAAATGATCTCCATTCTTGCATTTCTCCAACCCTCTCCACACTATATCCAGAAAGAGTACTCTACGCATTAAACTGCCCTTGCCACTTCACTGTCTAAAACCCTTCAATGGCTCCCCATTGCCTTCCTCAAGAACAAGCTTAGCTTCATTACCAGGCCTACCAGGATCAGCGATCTTGTCCTTGCTCTTGTCTCTGGCCTCATTTCTCACCGTAAACTCTACAAGGCAGCCCTCCTGAACCTCCTTAGGGCTCTCAAGTCACAACTCTGGGACTAAGACAGCCCACAAATGGAAATACAGCAAGCACAGGGAGAAATGGATGGGAGCAGAAAAAAGATGCTAGTCCCCCCACTCCAACCCACAGGACCCAAACTTACACAAACCATGCCTTGTGCTTTGCCATGTCTCCATTATCAATTCATATATTATGTCAAATCCCTCGAATTTTAAAATAAAAATAAAATTCAAAGGTAAATGTTAGAAATCTATGCATTTATGGCTACTGCCTAAGTCCTATTCTTTTGGAATCATTTCTAGAAAGGGTAAAAGCTGACCACACTCAGTACACTGGTCAAAGTCTGAACCCAGAATACCAGGAAACTCCATCCTCCAACACCATCCCCCAAAGCCCACTCTGCAAAGGCAATGACATTTCACAATTTCTCCAGCATTCTTGAAACGCTGAGGGCAGTAGTTTGTGCTAAGCACACAGTGAAAGTCATGTCCAGTTGGCCGTTGGTTCATGCTGTGGCTACTGCCAATTCTTTAAGTGTTCCCTCACCTCAAATCTTTGATGCACGAGGTCCAGCAGCCATCACTACTAAGTCAACACTGAGACATGTAAATGTTTGTGAAATGAGTAATAACCAGGATGGTACAATTAAGCTCCCCATGAGCGCCTCCCCACTGCCACCTCAGGCCTCACCAGACATTCATCCCAACTGTGGAATCCTGAAGATAATCAGAGCCCGGGAGGCAGATCTTCACCCCTCTGAGCCTCAGATTCCCCAGAAGTAAGCTGGGAACAATAACTCCTATTTCACATGGCTACTGCAAGGACGAAGTGAAATAAAATGTATGGAAGCACCAAGCCAGTGACTAACCCTGAGATGGCAGCAAATGATAAATGCTTACTGAATCTGGGAAAGCAAAATTATTCTAGCTCAATAAAGCCTTTTAAAAAGACCAGCAAATTTAGCTTCAAATTCAGTGCAAGAGAAATAATCATCCTGGGCCCACCATCGGGTCATATGCCAAATGTCTTAAATATCATCTTATTTAATCTTTGTAACTATCTGTGCAAACGATCCCCTTTTCAAGTAACAGTAAATTGAGGCTCAGTCAGGTTCAATAATTTGCTCCAGGTTGCAGAGAAAGAACATGTGAGATGGCATAAGAATTTGAACTCCGTTGAATTTGAACCCAGACTTCGTGTCTTTAATCTCCCTACTACTCTGTTGACAAGACCCTGAAGCCAGAGAGAGAGGAAGGTGGATAAGAGTCCAGAAAGGGCAACCATGCCAAGTTGATCAGCACACCTTCATCAGCACAAGTCCAAATGACCAAAGGCGAGTGTCACTCAAGGGCAAAAAGATGGGGAAAGGTAAGCAATCAGTTTAACTGCCTAGTTCAGCCCAACTAGGATCTTTCAGTGACAGAGCTTAATAATTTAACAGCATAAGTCCTTTATCAGCATGAGGCGGGTGACTCCCTGGCACTGTGATTTTAAGCAAATGACTACAGGGCCTCTCTATGCCTCTGACTGCTTCTATAAAACATGGAGACTGTGAAATCTCCCCTGCAGTGATGTTGTAAGGGTTAAAGAAATAATGTGTGGAGATTACTTCACACAGCCTTGTTATATACTACATGCCCAAGGAACAGTTCTATGATTATGAGGACCCTTTCACAACTAGGATTTCTATAGCCCCTTCCTTCTTCCTCATTTGCTGAAATGAGCCACATCATCCCTCCACTTCTCCTGTTCCTTACCTCCCTCTCCATTCTCTGTGCACCCTACTCATTCACTGAGACCACAAATGCTTACTGAATACCAACTCCGGCCAGCTGGGGAATCACTCACGCTGTTACATTAAGCTGTATCACTTTGCCTCTGTGGAGCTTACATTCTTCAACTTGTAGGAGAGCGGGGAAGATGGCCAATAAACAAATAACACTACCAGGTACAGTCAAGTGTTATAAAGAACAAAGCAGATAAGGGTACAGAGAATAATCCCTGGAAAGGCAGGGCTGGGTAAGGTAATTAGGAAAAAGCCTATCTGAAGAATCAACGTTGAATCAGAAAGCTGATGAAGACAGAGATGAGGCAATGAATGATCAGAGGGAATAGTTCTGCAGACACAGGGTAAGTGGTTGACAGAGGCCAACAGTATCTTAGAAGGCTAAGAACACAGCTCAATTGCAGTACCCACTATGTTTTAGTATAACTACAGGTTTATAGGCCAATTGTACCTCAGTGCCCTCTGAAGGTAGGAGCTGTGTTTCTTATTCCTGTCTGCATTCACTCAGTCATATTTATCTGCCCAACATTCTACAAAGCATGAGCTGTAATAAGCATTCAGAAAATATTTGCTACATAAATGATATTTGTTTGATTTTTCAGTTGTGGGGGTTAATTTTATTCCCTGCTGAATTCTGGGCTTTCTGAAGCCCCATTTAGACTTCCTTGTATACCCGAAAGTGCCATTGTCCCTCAACTTCTGCTATCCACCACCTCTCCCTTCTCCATACTAAACTGCTCACTACAACTACTCTCCCCCTGTTCTCTCACCTCTGCCTCTGTATGAATTCACCTGGACTGCCTTCTTCATCATCTCCACCTTCCTCACAAACTCTCAAGATTAATCTCCAAATTTCATTAGTGTACTGATATTATCATTTGTTCAAATATTTCCAAATCTCTCAAGTTCTTCAGTAAAACTCTTCCATCAAGTAACAGAAAGTGATGCATCAAGTGACAATTGCAGATTGAGTGGTAAAGACAGCTGAAGGACAAATGATCTGAGGTTACTTATGTAATTTCTTTTCCTCCCCCAAATATGCCATATTTCAGTGACTTTCTGGGCTTTGCGCCTGCAGAACTAGACCAGGGTACGAGGGCAGGAAAGTTCTCACTACTGTGGGTCTGTGCACTCAATCACTCACCCATAAAAGAAATGCCTTATTTACAGTAAACAAAACCAATTTAGGACAAAGCTATCACTTAACGGTCTTCCCCACAAGGAAGGTCAATAGTTTAGCATCTAAATTATTTGAGATGGATTCCCTTTTCTAAAAGCAGAAATTGCAGCTGTACTTCATTTTAAAAAAAGAAAAAAGTCAAATATTTATTCTCCTAGGCAAGAGGGAGATATAGGTAAGTCACAACTTCCAATGCAGCCGCCACAGCCTCATTTAGCTGATAAGAACTTGCCCGTAACCTTTAGTCCTTCACTTACAAAAGTCATGCATTCATCTTTCTCCTCCCACTTCCGTAAAGGCAGAAAATTAGGCTGGAGCCATTCTTTCTGAGTATACAACAGCAGGGACATGGGTTTAAGCAGTTTCTTTGACAACATACATTCCTCTGTAAGTCCCTGGACAGAAGCTCTGGGCTGCACAGAAAACATACAACAAGGATTCTAAAATTGGAGGCCTGGCCAGGCACAGTGGCCCACATCTGTAATCCCAACACTTTGGGAGGCTGAAGGGGGCAGATCACTTGAGGTCAGGAGTTTGAGACAAACCTGGCCAACATGGCGAAACCCCAACTCTACTAAAAATACAAAAATCAGCCAGGCATGGTGGCGTGCATCTGTAGTACCAGCTACTCAGGAAGCCGAGGCAGGAGAATCGCTTGTACCCAGGAGGAGGAGGTTGTAGTGAGCCAAGATCAGGCCACCGCACTCCAGCCTGGGTGAGAGTGAGACTCTCTTTCAAAAAAAAAAAGTAAAATAAAATTGGAGACCTGAAAGGCAGTGCTTCTCCTACAAGAGAGCTCCATGAACTTCCACTAGCCAAAGAGAGGGGAAATACCCTAAGAGACAACAAAACTGTGCTTAGACTTAACTTTAAGAACCATTTCAAACTCAGTGCCCTCAGCCAACATTTCCCCTAAGACTTGACTGGCAGTATGTACTCATATCTTGCCCACCATGGCAGTGCCTGGCTATATTACACCACCAAGTACTGCACACTCTTTTCACTTGGCTATATGGACACAGCAACATGGCCCCTGTCTACCAGGATTTAGGTCTTTGGAAAGACTTCTAACCATGGTTAGACCCTTACTGCTAAATTCACTGAACACCACTCTGCTAAAAGTTTCAAAGCCAGCCTAACTTAGATTTATAATAGGGGGCATGTACAGTACATTAATTACATGCCTGTGCTTTGGCTGCCAGGACTGGGATTCAGCCTCTGTATGGTTTAAACCCCTGAAACCTCCTTAGCAGACCCTGCAGGTCTCCACATGATTTGGCCCTTGTCTTCCTCTCAGACCTAGTCTACTACCACTTTCCCCCTCTAATTACCTAGACATGCCCAGCTCATTCTCATCTCAGTCTTTGCACTTGCTGTCTGCTCTGCCTAACACACTCTTCCCCTTAGTCTCACCTAGCTGGCTACCTTTCATCACTCAGGTCTCAGCTCAAATGTCAAAAAGGCCATCTCCAGGATCACTTACATATAATGCTGAGCAATGTGAAGTATGTGTATGCATACATATAATTTCACCTAAAGTACAAAACTGAACAAAACCAGTGTTATAAGTCAGGGGACTGGTGACCCTTTGTAGGGTGGAGGTAGTGACAGGCAGGAGCACCAGGGGGCCTCTGGGTTGTTGTTAAATGATCGTTTTCTTCATCTGTACCTAGTTAGCTGGGTTTGCATTCAGTTTATGAAAATTCATCAAGTTGTTCATTTGTAATTGTTCATTTTTCAGTATGTCTTATATTTCAGTTTAAAAAATTATGCCAATCAAAAACACACCTTATCAAATAGGTCTCCTCTGATCATCCAGTCTAAACTACCCTGCTGTGAAACAATCCATTCTCCATCCCATGACCCTGACTGATTTTCTTCACAGAATCTGTCATTGGCTGAAATCATTTTCATTATTGGTTATATGTGTACTGGCTCACTCTCTCCCACCTCCATTAAAATAAAGTATCACGTGGCCAAAGACTCTGCCTGCCTCATTCACCATCCCCAAACCCCAGGGCCTACAACAGTCCTGCCAAATGGTATGGGCTGAATAAAAACTATATGAAAAATAAGAAATGACTAAAGTGGACCCTTTAAGGACGTACTATCAATCAAAAGTCAAAACAGTAAAGCTAACAGCAAAGGTGAAAAAAAAAAAAAAACCTTCAATGACACTAAGCATCAGGAATATGTGTCAAATGTTAAATTTAACCATAGGGAGGAGGTAGACAAAATGTCATTCTATGGGTATCTTTGAGAGACCAGTTAAAGTTATTTCTCTAAGCAGAAACTGGGTCTTTTATTTCTGTACAGACAACAGTTTTTCACAAGGCCTGGTGGTATAAAATAGGTCTGGGCCAAGAGTGGCAACAGATTTCTGAGACACTTGGTGAGGATTCTTAAGTATGATGAGAGAAGTGGGCCATGTTTAACTGCAATGTCTGCCACGGGCAAGGGACTATGGAAACGTAATATCAAATCAGTGTACATGAAACAGATCATAGGAAGCACCCAAGAATTTGAAAATAGACTTTATTACAAGTCATGAGCAATACTCACCATTTTTATGGACAATTCTAAGATGGTCATAAAGAAAAAAATAAAAATGTGTCAGTGGTGGTAATGGCTTGGATGTTATATAGTTACTACTGGCATGCAGATTAATTTGCATGTTGATATAATATATTTTCATGAGGAAGTATATACTCACCAGGAAACAGCATGGTGTAATGGAAACGTAAAGGTAAGCCTTTACTCTGGAATGCCACAAACTCTCACTGTATCGTTGAATATGTCATTGAACTTCTTTAGGCCTCAATTTCTCTACCCATGAAATGAGCTGGCTGGACTAAATGATTGCTAATGTCCATTTCCAGTTCTTGGACACTGTATACCTTTCTATCTTTAAAAAAACCTATTTTTACCTTCTAAGAATTTACAGAATAACACATCATCCACAAGTATGTAAATCATAGTAACCAGATGGGGTGTGCTAACAGATCTTTTTACCCAGTTTTCTTGACAAACCAAGAGTATCTCTCCCCAACCAGATTTTCTCCTGTGTTGCGTTCAGCCTCTTATTTCTTGGTTAGGGAAGTAGGCTTCACATATTTCAGCTAAACACTCTGCATTTTCAGTTTCTCTGTACAATTCATGAGTTTTCACTGCCCTGGGCCCCATGTTTCTCATCAATTCAAGTCTACACTCATGGTTAGCACCCTAGTTCTTGTTTTTTCTAACACTTAAATAATGAATAGGACTTCATCACCTGGAGGTATTCTCCTTACTCTATTACAACAGTTATTAGTGAGTTTTAATTAGACAAAACTGCCATTCCTTTTGCTACCTCATTATACTGTCAAGCACCTATTAAGAATATTACAGTAGTAAGTATTAGCACCTTTTAAATTTACATTAACAATAACAGAGAAATGGGGAGGCAGGAAATGAAAGGAGAGGGGTAAAAATAGCTCACAGATGTCATAACCAAAGTTTAGAGTAACTCAAAAAATCATTAATCACTATTTTTTAAATTTTCTAAAAAACTATACTATGCACATCCTGGTTAAAATTGTATGAGTGATAATTTGCCTCTCATCAATTAAAAATGGGGAAATAGGCAAGGTCATTAACTCTGCTGTGGCTGAATCCCAGACTGTGCTTTCTTTAAAAGGGAAGAGAGATAATCTACGGAGACTAACCAGTTCAGTGGTTGAGTGATTTCTACAAGAGTCATCACCAACTCAAAACTTTCCTGAAGTCCTTCTGACTATTTTAACGCTTGCCATCTGCAGAAGGTAAAAATCTGCTAGAGGCCAAGTTCCAATCGCTATCCAGCCCACCACTGACCCTCTTTGATTTCATTCTCCATCAACAAGGAGGACATGGACAGGGTCAATGGTCTAATGCGTTTTAGTGACAGGCCTGATTTTTCATTGGAAAGAGGAGAAAGATCGTTTCCCATTTTTCTCCTTGACCCACGGATTTGACCAACTCCGGCACATTAAAAGTCTGCAAAAGCAGGTAGCCTGCAGGAAGTTCACCCTAGGGGGTGAGTTCCTAGTTGGGCTGAAACGGGTTTCCAGGCATGTTTATCACGTGGTCTAAACGTGCTCAGGGTTAATGCCAGAAGTTTGAAAAGCAGAATTAGTAGAGCTGACAATAAAACCTCAGGGCTCCAAAACCCGGTCCAAGAAACTTTTCTTAAACTTGCGTCCAGCGCCTGCTTCAGCGCCTTCGCCATGAGTCTGCGCGGGCAGACAGCGGAGACTCTAGTGCGTTGGGTCGCTCATACCCCGAGGCACCCGGGGCTGCCGCCGCGCCGCCCCTGCCCCACACTGGAGCGGAGTTCCCTGCTGCGCCTGGACCCGGCGCCGCGTCACCTCCCGAAGTGGGGTGCCCGAGGGGCCGCGCAGGGGGTCAGGCGGAGACCAAGAGTAGCAGGGGGCGAGGGAAGCCCGGGCAGGCCGGCGCCGCTGCTAGCGCCCGCAGCTCCTGCCGCCACGCTCACCTGGGACCCGGCCGCCAGGAAGCGGGGCCGCAGCGCTAGGGTTCGCAGAAGCTTCCCGGCCTGCGCTGCTACGGGGGACGCCATCTTAAACAGGAAACTCGGCACGGGGCAGTAGGGCGGGCGCGGGCAGGGGAAGGAGGCGGAGGAGGAGCAGCGGGAGGAGGGGTCAGAGGAGAAGCGGGCGCGGGGAGGAAAAGCAGGAGGAGGCAGAGGCGGTCCGGGCCGGGCCTGACCCCTGCGTCCCGGGGGCACAGGCGTTCTTAAGGCTGCAGAGCCCTGGGTCCCCCACCCGGCCCCGGTTCACTTTGAGCGGTCCCAAGGCCTGAGGGCCTACTGTCCAGTCCCCGGGTTATCGTCCTGAGCAAAGACAGACCCCGAGCCCTGCGGTCTTGGGGCTCAAACAGTCCCTGGATGGCCAAACAAGCGAATATTCGCCATGGCAGTGGGTGCTGGAAGGGTGGCTCACGGAGCTGACGCCCTCTGCAGAGAACCGTGGTCTAGTCCTGCGGTCACGAGGCCTATCTGGGACAGTGGTGTTTGAGCTGAGACTTTAACGAATAGAGACAGGTGAGGTTCCTGCAGCCCAGGGCATCAGGTGAGTCAAGGAGAGGCCATTGGAAGCTCTCCATCCCTTAAGGAGTTGTGGGTGTTTTGTTTTGTTCTATCCTTAACCTAAGATCAATGTAAAGCTGAGAGATGAAGCCGGGTGGGTCGGTTGGGGACTTGGAGAACTTCTCTGTCTAGCTAAATGATTGTAAACGCACCAATCAGAGCTCTGTGTCTAGCTAAAGGTTTGTAAACACACCAGTCAGCACTCTGTGTCTAGCTAATCGGGTGGGGACTTGGAGAACTTTTCTGTTAGCTAAAGGATTGTAAATGCACCAATCAGTGCTCGGTGTCTGGCTAAAGGTTTGTAAACACACCAATCGGCACTCTGTAAAAACGCACCAATCAGCGCTCTGTGTCTAGCTAAACGTTTGTAAATGCACCAATCAGCACTCTTTAAAAAGGGACCAATCAGCACTCTGTAAAATGGACCAATCGGCACTCTGTAAAATGGACCAATCAGCAGGATGAGGGTGGGGCCAAATAAGGGAATAAAAGCTGGACACCAGAGCCAGTAGTGGCCCCAAGTTGGGGTCTCCTTCCAGGTTGTGGTTGCTTTGTGCTTTTGCTTTTTGAGGTAGCTCTTGCTGCTGTTCACTGTTTGGGTCTGCACTATCCTTATGAGCTATAACACTCACCACAAAGGTTTGCAGCTTCACTCCTGAGGTCAGGGAGACTGCGAACCCACTGGGAGGAATGAAGAACTCCGTATGCCCCACCTTCGAGGGCTGTAACACTCACTGCGAAGGTCTGCAGCTTCATTCGTGAAGTCAGCGAGACCACGAACCCACAGGCAGGAACAAACAACTCCGGACCGGCCACCTTTAAGAGCTGTAACACTCACTGTGAAGTCTGCGGCTTCACTCCTGAAGTCAGCGAGACCACGAACCCACCGGAAGGAAGAAACCCCAGATACATTTGAACATCTGAAGGAACAAATTCTGGTCACGCCATCTTTACCGTGAGGGTCTGCAGTTTCATTCTGGAAGTCAGCGAGACGATTAAGAACCCACGGGAAGGAACCAATTCCGGACACAAAGCTATTGGAGGATTTTAAGCCCAGTAATCAGAGTGATAAAAGCAACATTCATTTGGAGTTGTGAACCCCAAATACCTGACACAGGTCTCAATCAATTTAAGAAGTTTATTTGGCCATAGTTAAGGACACGTGCCTGTGACACAGCCTCAGGAGTTCCTGACATGTGCCCAAGGTGTGGTGGAGGACACAGCTTGGTTTTATACATTTTAGGGAGATATGAGACATCAATATATGTAAAATGTACATTGGTTTGGTCCAGAAAAGCGAGACAACTGGAAGCAAGGAGGGGCTTCTAGGTTATGGGTAGATAAGACACAAAGGGTTGCATTCTTTTGGGTTTCTGATTGGCCTTTCCAAAGGAAGCAATCAGCTGTGCATCTATCTCTGTGAGCAGAGGGATGACTTTGAATAGAATGGGAGGCAGGTTTGCCCTAAGCAGTTCCCACCTTAACTTTTCCCTTTACCTTAGTGATTTGGGAGTCCCAAGATTATTTCCCTTTCACAGAGTTTACGCGAGTCTAAGCAATGTGCATATAATAAAAACAACAGCAAAGTTACTGAATGTGTGCCAAGCACTAGACAAATATAAACTTGTTTAGTCTTCATAGCAAAGTTTTAAATGAGTAGAAGTGTACAATCCCCATTTTGCAGAAGAGAAAACTGAGGTGCACAGAGGTTAAGTAACTTGCCAGAGGTGGCAGGTCTGATAAGAGATGAGATTCACATCCCTTCCACCCATCCCCAAATTAAGCACTATTTTAGATTTTTTTTTTAACCTTACTCATTCTTGAGCATATGATCATGAAAAAAGGTACAATGTGACATAAGTAGACAGCTATTGCTACTAGCTTCTTTCCTAATCTCTCTCTTTGGAAAGTGGGGGAGCTGAGGATTTTTATTTTAATATAATTTCTAGCCCATTTCGAGACATAATTTTACCCACTAGATGTAGCATCTTTTGATGATAAGGATGATGATGATTGTTTAAATCAATTATTGTCATGATGGTGGCAAAGTGGCAAGGTCTAACTCCATCCTACATTTATTAGTTTGTATTCTACTCAGAAAAACTGCACTCTTTCCATCATCTCCATTGATGAAAGAAAAACTTCAGCTAAATTAAATGTAAAGGAGTTTAATTGAGCAATGAACGGTTCGCCAATCGAGCAGCTCCCAGAATCACAGTGGATTCACAGAGACTCCAGCGCAGCCACGTGGTAGAAGAAGATTTATAGAGGAAAAAAAGGAAATGACTTACAGAAATCAGAAGTGAGGTACAGAACAGCTGGATTGTTTACAGCTTGACATTTGCCTTACACAGTTTGAACACTCAGCAATGTATAAATGGTTAAAATATGGCCACTGGGATTGCCAAGACTTAGCTGTTGTTTTAGGTCCATACTTCTAAGTTAGGTTTTCAATCTTGTCTATCTATTAAGCTAGGTTGCAGTTCGTCCACAAGGACTCAAAATATAGAAGTACCGAGTCCTTCTTAGGCCATATTTAGTTCACTGTAACACTATTCGTCGGTGAATTCTTTTATTCACTTGTATCACTGTGGACTCATGGATTCTTTTTTATTAAATGGCAAACTGATGCTCTTTCCTGATACATACACTCTGCTGCCTCTGTTTTCAGTCATTTAATCTTCACAGGAGCCCTGCAAATGGGGTCCTACTATTATTCCCATTTTGCCAGAGAGAAACTTGGCCACAGAGTTCCACATGACATTTACATGACTCTAAGGTCAAGTAACTTGCCAAGGGTGACACAGCTTGGGTTCAAATTTCCCAAAGCTGGACTCCAATCACTCTTAGCACCCTCCTCTTGACAAAACTGGATTTGAGTTTCCATATTGTTCATCATTACCCCTACTGGGTCCGCCGGGATAGAGCAAAGACTTGCTAATGTTTGAGAGTGAACGTTTAAACTTGGTGAGAGCTTGTGAACATTTTGCCAAAAGGAGGAAGACCACCTATAGAATTAATCAAAGGCTGTTTATTCAGACGTTACTATGCTAAGGGAGTTGGCTACTATCACTTTCCTTCCAAATGAGACTAGAAGTCGTTTGAACGAAGTGTTAGTTTTATAGAGATAAAGGAGAGACTCTTAAGACTGTCTTTGATTGATGAGTGTTCTTTTAAGATGCCATTATTCTATTATGGGGGGATTTTTGAAAGTGGAGTCGGGAGAGGCTTTCTGATTGTCATCCAAGTACATTTGGCATTCTTTGATTGGTTCACTGTCTACTGGTGCGTAACTTGGGGTCTTTCCAGGGTTATCAGCCTCCTAAGAGTTTTCCTGTCTGAATTGGAAGACTGTCTCATCCTTGGTTCTGGGGTCCAAATCTTTCATCAGCAATTCCTCAGTGTCTTTACTCGTATTATCTCATTCTGCCTTCTCTGCAGGAAGGGGGTAGGGGAGAAGGGACAGAAGGAAGAAAGAGAACCATTTATGTAGCACCTCCAGTGTCTAGCACTGGACTTGGATTAGAAAAAATAATCAATAAACATATGTGGAATGAATTGCATTATAGAGTTCCTCGTAAGATTTCTCCCTATTTCATACTCCCCGCTTCCACCCTCCAACCTCCCCAAAATAGGAATCTCTTTGAGAACAGGGAATCTAGATTCTACCAGAGTTCTGCACTGTGCTTTCCTGGAACAAGCATTAAGTTTTCAGCCAAACTGGATTGGATTCAAATCTGACCTCCACCCCCTTGAACACCTGTGACTAGGAAAATACCTGGTTCATAGGGTAGTAGTAAGTAGTCAATGATCAGATGTTGCGTGTAAAGACCTTGCACATAGTAAAGACTTCATAGATGTTCTTTTTCTTCCTCTAGTGGGTCCGTAACAAATATTTGCTTGATATCAAATGTGAAACACTAGGGCCAATCTGAGATGTAGGTTAGGAGACCCCTGACACTTTGTAATTTATCTTGATAGCACTGGAGAATTACAGAGATGTACAAATGCCAGACAAAAGTATTAAGAGTCTAAAGTGGTTGCCTCCAAGAAGAGGATAGAGAGTAGTGGTCAAGGAACCATTACATTTTGTTTTAGAGTTTCAAATATTCAGATTCCTGGTCTCCACCTCATACTCATGAAATCAGAATCACTTAGGATGGAGACTGGGACCTGCATTTTAAATAATCTTTTCAAAGTATTCTTTAGTTTGAGAACTAAAAAAGCAAACAAAGCAAACCATAGTGGTGAACTCTGAAGATGTTTCCTGGTGAATCCAAAGACGAGTTACTCTGCTATCCCCCATTTGGTTCCTAAATGTAGGATAAAAAGTTGATAAATCATAGATGGAGATGATGACTGGTGCTTTCAGAGAGCCTTGACACCTGGTACCAGACCCAGTTTCTACCCGTGGTCTAAATCGGCTGCGACATGTAGAAGCATTGGCTTAAGGTGAATGAACAGCTATTCTACACTTTTGCTGTGTCAAAATGGCAATTGTGAACTGCTTGAACAGTAACCATGGCCATAGGCAATAGCACTATTGAAAGCATTCTGCACTCTGATATCAGACTGAAGCACAGAGGTAGACATTGCAAGTGTTGACTCTGTGATTTAAAAGCTCCATGACCCTGGACCAGTTACTTAACAATCTCAATTCCTTGATCTGTGGAAAGGGGATTATGATAGTACCTATTTTGCCAATGAGATGCATCCTCAAACACTTGAGATCCCAGTGGCTGTTACCTACCATGCCTTCATTATTTGACTAAGAACTTTTTCGTGTGTTTATTTCTTTAGTATTTACATCTGTGAACCTCAGTTTTCCTATTAGTAAAATGAAGGTCAAGTATGACATCTTATTTGAGCTGTGAGTTGACAGTGTAACACTTCTCATAAACTGCATGCATTTGAAATATGAAGTTGTAAAACTCTACGATTAAGCTTTGTATTTCTAGCACCTTGGCTATACTGTTTCTTATTCAGTTAATTGTTGCAAAAAGAAAAATAAAAACATCAGCAGGCCTATATGCCTTCGCTTTCATCTTAGCAGTGCCTGTTAACAGTGAAATAATGTGCTCATTTTCATATTCGCACTGATTAGGGGTGCAGATTTACCAGAGAGACATATCATGAAACCCAGCAAAGGGATACTGCATCTAGCAGTTCTGGTGGTGTTTTATCATTACCTTTTCACTTAAGCATAAAAACTGTTTGACAAATACTAATTGTAACCAGCAGAGCTGAGTAGAATATTTTAAGAAACAACCCTAATTTACATGAATTACATATTTGAGTTCATACTGCTGCATGTCAAGAATGAAAATCACTATTACAATGATGAAATAAAGGGCATCTGTGGATTTCATGTGGTTAATTTTTTAATGGATAACAGATTTCTGGAATTTATGGGAGACTAAACTTTTTGGTCTTTCATTATATGCATAGGTAATATCACTGTTGCTATTTGTGATAGCCATTTTAACCAATGATTCAGTTGTATTGTTTGCCAGTGGCACAGAAAGAATGGTCACTGTGCTCAAGTTATTTTTCCCTCTTCAATAATGCGTTAAAATGATTAATTTTGATGGTATTTCTCAGCAGCTTTATTTAAATGACGGTCCTCTGTATCTGTGGGTTCCACATCTATGATTCAACCAACTGCAGATTGAAAATATTCTGGGGAAAAAATAAAAAATAACAGTAATAAAAAATGATACAAGTAAAAAAATACAGTGTAGCAACTATTTTCATAGCATTTACATTGTATTTGGTATTACAAGTAATCTAAAAATGACTTAAAGTATACAGGAAGATGTGCATAGGTTATATGGAAATATTATGTCATTTTATATCATAGATTTGAGCATCCATGAATTTTATTATCCATGGGAATTCCTGGAATCAGTCCTCCATGGACAGTGAGGGATGACTATGTAAGGTGCCCAGAAGAAAAGGGATTTATGACAAAAAGTGTCTCCTTTGCCAAAACTGAAGTGTGCTCAAGAGAAATTCTCACTGCATCCTGGAGAGAATTCACAGGAAGCAAGTTTAGAGCAGTGGTGACAGGTCAAAGTCAAGATAAGAAAGGAGGAAGAGTAAGGAACATCATTAACTTAGGGAAGGCCCAGCTGGAGACAAGGTCAGCGGAAGAGACTAAAAACAGAGAACAAGATGAAATGGTGGAAACAAGGGTGATGACATTTTTTGGCAGGAAGTTTGGAGCTGGATGAAGAAGATGGTAAAAGCTGAGGAAAGAACATTTACACAAAGGACTGTGGAGGTTCTTGAACCGAAAGAGAAAAGTAGCATTAGATTGACTGTGGAAAAGAAGTTAGAAACAAAACCTACATTCTTATTGCAATTGGAACCTGCGGAGTTCAGCACCTTCAATATTATTAAGATAGCTTCTTTTAAACAGTAAAGTAAAAATTAAAGGAACATTCTTTTACAAATGTCCTGCCTCATTATAAAGTGAGCAGCCACAGCAGTGGTTCTTTTTCTTCTTCTCTTTTTTATTTTTTGAGATTGAGTCTTGCTCTGTCACCCAGGCTGGAGTGCAGTGGCATGATCATAGCTCACTGCAGCTTTGAATTCCTGGGCTCATGCAATCCTCCCACCTCAGCTTCCAGAGTAGCTGGGACTATATATATGTGCCACCACACCCGGCTAATTAAAAAATATATATTTTTATACAGATGGGCTCACTATGTTGCCCAGGCTGGTCTTAAACTCCTGGACTCAAGCTATTCTCCCTCCTCAGCCTCCCAAAGCTATGGGATTACAGGCAAGAGCCACTATGCCCAGCCACAGGCCATGGTTCTTAGCTTAGGTGTGTAACAGAATTCCTTTGGGCCATCCTCTCCAGAAGTTCTGATTCAGTAGGTCTGTCTTGGGGCTTGAGGATCTGCATTCTTATAAATAATGCCCCTACTCCACTGTCTTTGTTGTAGGGGGTTCATGCTTCATGGTTGGAGAAACACCAACATCAGCCGGGCGCGGTGGCTCAAGCCTGTAATCCCAGCACTTTGGGAGGCCGTCACTGGCAGATCACTTGAGGTCAGGAGTTCAAGACCTGCCTGGCCAACATGGTGAAATCCCGTCTCTACTGAAAATACAAAAATTAGCCAGGCATGGTGGCAGGCACCTGTAATCCCAGCTACTTGGGAGGCAGGGGCAGGAGAATCACTTGAATCCAGGAGGCAGAGGTTGCAGTGCATCAAAGGTAGCACTTTGGCATAGCTAGAGGGAATATCAGCAGCTATCCAATTCCCACCTTTCACATTTTCTCTTCCCTTTCTTCCCCTACTTCTACCATCCTCTTCAAACTTTCCCCAGCCCCTCTAAAACCTAATTTACTACATGCCAGCAAGAAGTATGGACTGAGGCTCCAAAAGATGCCTCTATGCTCTTCCCTCTGTCTGAAACACCCTTCCCTGTTGTTCACCAGCATGAGTTTCTCTCATCCTTTGAGTTTCAGTCACCCCCTTCAGGAAGCTTCCCTGAAGCGGGAGCTAGGGGTATCTCAGTGGTTATTAGAGGTTTGTTACTGCATTTGCTACTTGTCTGCTTCATCCTTCAGGATTTTAAAATCTGCAATGACAGGGACCGTGTTCTTGCAGTGTTATTATTCTGCCCACAGTACAGTGCCTGGAAGACAGGAGGTGCCCAACTGCTATTGACTGGATGGGTAAATAAATAAAGATGAAGCTGGTGCAAAAATCTCCCTAATAAGAAGATGCAAAGATTCATGAGTGTCTAGAAATCTGCCAGTAGTCCCCAGTGAGAAAGGAAGTGGAGGCCCATGAAGGGAAATAACCTGCCCTGTGTGATGCACTACACTAGTGGTTTTTATGTACAGTTCCTCAGAGTCCTTGGACACCGTAGAACTCCACCTCACTCTTTCTCCTTCTCCCTGCTTTTATTGAACACTTAGGTGCTTTCTAAATGCTTTACAGAAATTATCTTAATCCTCACCACCGACTTATTTTACAGACGTACAAACTGAGTCTTAAAGCAGAGAGTAAGTGGCCTGATGTAATGACTAGGAGAAGGCCAATTCCAACCAATCTGGAATTGATTCTAGGCCAGAATTGTCCAATAGAACTTCCTGCAATGAGGAAAATGTTCTATATCTGTGCTGTACATTATCATGCTATGTGGCTATTGAACATTTGAAGTATGGCTGGTGCAACTGAGAAAATCAATTTTTAATTTCATTTGATTTTATTTAATTTATACTTAAGTTTGAATAGCCACACATGGCTAGTGGCTATCATACTGGTCAACATGGGCTATCTAATTCTGATGTACAGTCTCTGCGTCATCATTCCATTTTCTAAAGTGGGTTTCTCCCACAGCAGTTGTTAAAACAAGGATTTGGATACAAAGAGATTATTTAAGAGGTGATCCTAGACAGCAGGAGAGGGATTGAGGAGGTGAGATGGAGAAGGTGAATACTAGTAAAAGACTACATTGATATGCTGTAGGCACTTGAGGTTTTTGTTTGTTTGTTTGTTTGTTTGTTTGGAAACCTTCGAGAGACTTATGGAAAACACTGTATAATTGTTTCATTGAGGAGCACGGAACTGATCATGTTTATTCACCAACTCTCATGCCTTTTTGGTTGAAGGATGCTCCTAGGGGCATTCACACCTGCTCTGAACTCCTTCTTCATCTCCAGCCTGCCTCCCTTATGGGCCATTTCATGCCACTGTACCTAGATAAAGCCTTAGGGCCAAGAGATTCAGGTGCTTGAGGCTGGGTCTATCCTTCTGAGCTGCAAATAACTTCCAGGGTGGATCAAGGGAATGTGGGGTTAGGGTAGATTATATTGCCTCTCATTTACAACCAACCATATTAGCTCATATTAGTGTTTTATCTGGAATAGGAGGAGAAGCATTTGAGACTGTTAGAAAAAAGGTTCTGCTATTTAAAAAAAAAGTTTTGAAACTGTAGCTCTAAACTACATTCCTACCTGTTTTCCTGACCACCTCAATTACTAACTTGTATCCTGTTCCATATTATTTCTAGCACAGCATGGATTCTCTAACATTCTTGCAGTCTGGGTCCTGCAAGGTAGCTGTAAAAATGCCGCCCTGGGACTTTCTCAGTGGAGACATAAGAAGACTCAAGCATTCCAGAAAGTGTTTGTTTGGTTGGCTTTTATTGATGTATATAAAAAGATTAGAGACAGCAAGAGAAGAAAATCAGAGAGAACCTATACTTGGTTAAAAAAAAAAAAAAAGATTTTACAGCAGAAGTAGATAGAAGTGGTGCAAATGATGATTTCTCCTCTGCTGATATCAAGCTTTGTTAAGTTCCTGGAAAAGCAAACGTGATTATGGCAGGAGTAAATTGACTGAAAGCCAAGTCAAAGAGGCAGATCAGCTTCTGAAGGAGGTCTGCTCACTTCAGCAAAGAAAGCAGGGCAAAGAATCCTAGACTTTTGACCTAGTTAGGTACCCAGTCTTACAACCATGGGCTGAAATAATGTGGAGAACTCTTGATATTGTAGGCAAAATGAATGTTAGCAGAGTTCCATCAGAGATAATGGCTGGCCATGAGCTAAAGAGAGTTTAGCCACCACAAAGAAGAACCTGCCTGTAGAGATATCTCTAAGCTAAAAACCTCTGCAAGTTTCCTTTCGAAATTCTACCTTAAAAATTTGAAATAACCTCAGATCAAAGTTAACGCAAGAGTTTCTGGAAGAGTGAAGTTCATAATGCCACAAGGAAAAAAACTAGAGGATGACTAAAGTAAAATTTCATTTTAAAATTTTTATTCATCTAGCTGAGGTTGGAAAGAGTAAAATTTTTACATGAAAATATTAAGTATCTAGAAACTCTTATAAAAAGAAAAATTAAAAAGCACAATGATAGACAAAAAGGATGAGAGTAAACAATTCAGAAAAAAAAATAGAACTGATCCATAAAAAGAAAAAAATGGCCAACTTCACTTATTGCATTGAAGAAACACAAAATAAAATATAATACTGCCTATTAAAGTTGTACATTTTTAGATAAATTAATTAAAATGCCCAATGTGGGTACAATTGTGGAGGCAGTGAGCACTCTTCTACTTGTTGGTAGAAGTGGAAATTAAATTGTTACATCCTTCTAAAATAATTTGGCAATCTATTAATATATTCAGATCCTAGAATAGTTTAAAGCCTCCAGTCCAATAATTTATTATATCTATATATTGTCTGTTCATATATTTTCTATTTATATATATCTATAATCTGTATCTACATATATATCTAGCCTACTGCCTATCTTTGTAAATAAAGTTTTATTGGAACTCAGCCATACTCATTAGTGCATGGTATTGTCTATGGCTGCTTTCCACCTGCAATGGTAGCATTCAGTAGTCGCCCTGGAGACCATACAACTAAAAACATGTAATATGCAGCCCTTTGCAGAAAAAGTTTGCTAACCCCTGCACCAGAATATAAACTCATTGACATGTAAGCTCAATGAGTGAAAATAATTTGTCTGCTTTGTTTGCTATTGCATTCCCAGTGGCTAGAACAGTGCCTGGCACACAGTAGATGCTCAATAAATATTAGTGAAGTCATCAGTTGCTCCTATTAAAGTATATTCATATTGTTTTTACATTTAGTGGGTTTTTGGTTTTACAAATAATGTTGCAGTGAACACAGATCTTTGCTTACTTTTGCAATTATATCAGACACAATATTTTAAAAAAAATAGTTAACAACTTTAACAACCTGGAAAAATACTGTTGATATATCAAATTTTTAAAATAGACTAAAAATTTTATAGATGACTCTAAATTTTGTTTTTAAAAGTGTGTGTGCATGTGTGTGCATGTTTGTGTTAACTATAAATAATTCAAAGGCTAGGAGGTGGGTGGGGTGATTTTGATTTCCTTTCCTTTGTTTTCTTTTCTTTTTGTTTTTTTTTTTTTTTGAAGTGGAGTCTTGCTCTGTTGCCCAGGCTTGAGTGCAGTGGCGTGATCTCAGCTCACTGCAACCTCTGCCTCCCAGGTTCAAGCCATTCTCTTGCCTCAGCCTCCTGAATAGCTGGGATTACAAGTGCACGCCACCATGCCCAGCTAATTTTTGTGTTTTTAGTAGAGACCGGGTTTCACCATGTTGGTCAGGCAGTTCTCGAGCTCCTGACATCGTGATCCACCTGCCTTGACCTCCCAAAGTGCTGGGATTACAGGCATAAGCCACCACACCCGACCCATTTCCTTTATTTTCTAGACTTTCTACAATGAACACAAATTGATAGGAAAAAAATAAAATCTATTTTTCTAAAAAAATTAAAAGATCCTTTTCCTTTTGTTACTTCCATGTCCTTTTTGTTTTTTTAACTGTAATACTTTCTGTTGCTACAAGTAAAATCCAAATTCTTCCACCTAATGCTTCATTCTATAGAGCCTCTGGTTTAAATATATGTTTCTGACTGTCTCTGCAATGGCTCTCCTGCACTGATGGTTTATTTACCCAGACTGTGATAGTCTTTGTCCTCAGAAAAGGCCATATACATTCTAGTTTGGCACAGGTATTCACAGCTTTTGAACTGTCCAGAATGCCGCCCTTTCCACCACCTTCCTGAGCTCACTGCTGCAGTGCTTAGCTCTTTCCAGTAGCCTTCCTCAGTCCTTCTCACAGTCAAATCCTCCGTCTCTAACCTCCTGCAGCATCTAAACCCAGTTGCCTTCAGGAGACAAAGCAAGGAAACCTAAATGAATAAAGTAAGCCAAACAAGGGAATAAGGAGTCCTGGGAGCCTTGATAACATGTATGTGTCCTATCTAAAGGCAGTCAAATAAAATAAAAACTTTTTTTTAAGAAGAAGATGAAACAAAGGCAAGGATGTTGATAAAATTTGCCCTGTAGACCATGACCTTATACTGCCTGATCTTATAACCTACTTGAAACTTTGCTTTAAAGCCTGTGGAATTCAGGAATGCAGAGAGAGCTGGGGGAAAGTAAGAGTTAACTAAAGTTCATCACAGCACTGTTCACAATAGCAAAGACATGGAATTAACCTAGGTGTCCATCAATGGTGGATTGGATAAAGAAAATGTGGTACAGGTACACCATGGAATACTATGCAGCCATAAAAAAGTATCATTTCCTTTGCAGCAACATGAATACAGCTGAAGACCATTATCCTAAGCAAATTAACACAGGAAAGCCAAATAGCACATGTTCTCACTTGTAAATTGGAGTTAAGTATTGGGTACATGTGGACATAAAGATGGAAACAAGAGACACTGGGGACTACTAAAGGGGGAGAGAGGAAAAGGGACAAGGACTGAAAAACTGCCTATTGGGTACTATGCCCACTACCTAGTTGATGGGATCCTTCATACCCCAAACCTCAGCATTACACAATATAACCATGGAACAGACACCCCTGAATGCACATGCACCCCCTGAATCTAAGACAACTTCAAGTTATTTAAAAAAAAAGATGAAGATGGGGATAGGTTGAGAATGAGGAAAGAACAAGAGGTTTTGGGATTAAAAAGAAAGGTGAGGCTAAGGCTTTAGAATGGAGTAAGGATGTCTGTGGTAGAAGATATACAGTAATTTTTAGAATGAAATTCTGGTGTTTTATTTTTTAAGCTACAATAAAATATCTCTAGTATTAATATGGGTTAATAAAAACAGCCCAATGAAAATATTACTTCATATTTATTTATTTATTTATTTTGAGACAGAGTCTCACTCTTTTGCCTAGGCTGGAGTGCAGTGACATGAACTCTGCTCACTGCAACCTCCGCCTCCCAGGTTCAAGTGATTCTCCTGCCAAAGCCTCTCAAGTAGAATTACAGGTATTTAGCACCAAACTCAGCTAATTTTTATACTTTTAGTAAATACAGGGTTTCACCATGTTGGCCAGGCTGGTCTCGAATGCCTGACCACAAGTGATCCACCCACCTTGGCCTCCCAAAGTGCCAGGATTACAGGTGTGAGCCACCAAGCCCAGCCTCTTGCTTTATCTTCTATACCTGCCCCAAACTTCTACTTGTTGTAACAAAAACAACAAATGGCTAAGCTGTGTTGGATCTGTGTTATGTGCAGGCACTGTGCTAAGCAGTTTTCCTGGAAGTGTCTACCTCATTTCGTTCGCTGAATAGCTCTAAGAGGTAAGTGCTATTGCACTGTTACAAAATTAGAAGGAAAACATACAGAGAAGCAAAGTAGTTTACCTTAGATGGCATGGCTAGGAGGTTTCAGGATTGACATTTTACCTTAGACTCCAGTCTAGAGTAGTTCCTTTTGTTTCTCTGAGGTGCGGCTCTGAGGTAAAAGAAAGGGAAGATTTGGTAGCAAGGGTGTAAATGAGGATTTCATTCCCTCTGCACTATTGTCCTTTTGGGCTGGACCATTCTTTGTTGTGGGGGGCTGTCGTATGCATAATGGGATATTTAGCAGCATCCCTGGCCTCTACTATTATATGCAGTAGCAAATGCCCCCTCCTTTACACTTGTGACAATCAAAAATCTTTCTAGATACTGTATCTTTCTAAATGTTGTAATGCCAAATATCCCCTAGAAGCATGATATGGTTTTGGTGTGTCCCCACCCAAATCTCACCTTGAATTGTAGCTCCCATATCCCCACTTGTTGTGGGTAGTTACTGAATCATAGGGGTGGGTTTTTCCCATGCCGTTCTCATGATAGTGAGTAAGTCTCACAAGATCTGATGGCTTTATAAAGAGCAGTTCCCCTGCACATACTCTCTTGCCTGCTGCCATGTAAGATGTGCCTTTTGCCTTCTGCCATGATTGTGAGGCCTCCCCAGCCATGTGGAACTGTGAGACCATTCAACCTCTTTTTCTTTATAAATTACCCATTCTTGGGTATTTCTTCATAGCAGTATGAAAAGGGACTAATACACGGGGGTGGGGAGGAAGAGTAAAATCTCCCCTGGTTGAGGACCACTATTATAAATATTTGTTCTTAGAGCAGAAATACCGTAACACTTAATATTGCCAATCTCACCTTTTTGACCTTTAATAATCCTAGATATATCTCCTCCCTCCACTAAAAAACCACTAAAAACAACAAAGATTATTGCATGAAATGTTTTATTTTCATATATCTCATCTTTTAGAGTGGATTAATTTTTTAAAATTATAACAAGAGGGAGGCAAAAAGTTTTAACTCATGAAGCAATCATTAAATGAATTAAAATAGTAATTCTCATGTCATTAGTTTGATTTTAGCCAAGCCAATGAAGCACTATTCTAATATTCTGCACAAAACAGCAAATTTCAATTTGAAAATTCTCCAAGCCATTAATGGTCCTGCTATCCATCTGATTTAGTAAGGGTTCAGAGCATTTGTGAGCTAAACTTTCTCAGGAAGTCATTTTTATACTATCAGCATTAGCCTGTGCCATTAAGATCAGCTTTCCCTTGACACAATGAGTTTTTATGTTATTGTCTGTGTCTTGTGGAAAAGTATAATTTTTAATGAAAGAAACCTAAGATTCTTTCATTAGGCTCCAAATTCGCCCACTGTGATTTCATCTCATCAGTCTGTGCAAGGGGAGAGTTTGGTATTCCAAAGAAAATCAATTCAAACTACTAAAAACAACTGAAAAGTATGAAAAATATTTTTTAAATATTTGAGTATGACTCAAAATACATGCTTTATTTATTGGTCAGTGTGAACAACCCCAGAAGGAAAAAGAGTGCTGTTGTTAAAGGTATCTGGCATCGTGGACCCAACCATCACCAGGAGTTTCTCACTTCATCTCTGGTGAGTTTCTCTGTTTAGCATTCCTTTCAAAGTAGTTTTTTTCTCAAGGTGGGGAACCTAGGAGCTCCAGTGTCACACCTATACTTCATTATGACCAAAGAGGAAAGATAGCCCTAGCTCAAGTCTCAAAATATCTAAAAGACCCTCATGAGGTCAGCTGGAGTCCCAGGTGTATTCCTGGAAATCTCAGTGGCCAAAGAGGTGGCTGCCATGCCGTTTCAAGTCAGATTCAGGTACAAGAGGTTTTATTAAGGAAATTTTCTTAGTAGAAAATGGTAAGGGTATATGAAGGCAGGATAAAGAAGAGAAAATTCCTGGTCAAAGCTGCAATTTCAGATGAAGTGCCAGCCTTGGGCCACAGAGAGCTTAGAGCATAAATTACATGTCAGAATTTGTCCCCTCCCACAGCAAGGGAGCTGGGTAAAAGCAACATTGTGCCAGTCATTGGTTACAGCTTGCCTTGGTCAGTGGGATGTAAACCCTGGCTCTCTATAGGCACGGCAGCCCTGTTAGCTCCAAGGTAATCCTCTGAAGAAGGTTGCAGATACAAACTTTGCAGCAAAAGGAAGAAGTAGTTGGGGGCTGGGCACACAGCATTTGGTAGAGGGGATCTGAAAGGGCTGCATGGTGTTCCCTGCACACGCCCATTCCTAAGTGTCCAAAATGTTGGGTCTCTATGATTGGCAACCCCAATAAGCACCATGCTTTTGAGCCAGGGAGGAGAGATTTACCAAAAGAGGGACTATCCTGTTGCTCTTTTGAAGAAGAAAGAAGTGATGGGCAGACAAAATCTGTATAGCTTCAGCTGATTTGGACTTACCAAATTTGACCCCAAGCAAGTTGCATTAAGGTCTGATAAACACACACTTAGAAAAGGACAGTTGCATTTACTGCGCACCTAATACTGTTTTGTCAACAGCTTTATTGTAGTATAATTTGCATACAATAATGGCACACATTTAATGTGCACAGTGTGATAAATTTTGACATATGTATACATCCATGAAGCCGGCACCACAATCAAGATAATGAACATCTCGCTTACCGCAGAAGTTTCCTGTGCCCTCTCACTCCTCCGTATTCCTCCATCCTCAGGTAATCACTCATATACTTTCTATCACTATAGATTATTATGTATTTTCTAAAATGTTATATAAATAGAATCCTAGAGTATATACTCTCCTTTGTCTGTTGTATTTATTTTGAGATTAATTCATGTTGGTTTCTGCATCAGTCGTTCATTCCTTTTTATTGCTGAGTAGCATTCTGTTGTAAAGATATACCACAATTTGTTTGTCTGTTCACCTGTTGATGGCCTCTAACACTTTTACATGTCATGTTGCATTTATATGTCATATTCTTTTCACACTACTGTGAGGTAAGTCTTATTATGCCCATTTAAGGGAAGATGCATTTAGACTTCAGAGAGAGAAACTAAGTTACCTAATTGCTCAGCTAATAAGAAACAGAGCTTAGATCTCTGTTTTTTAACTCAGTAAAGCCTATGTTTTTTTTCTTACTTCACCATCTTTCTAAGCACAGATCTGCACACAAAGTTAGATACTCATTAGTTGATTTTTATCTACTCTAATTAGCACAACTTACATATTCAGAAAAGCTTCTCCAATTTTATATGCTTACTTTCAGCTTTGATGCTGTATTTATACCACAGTTGGGAAATAACCTATTTTCTTCTCTCTTTTCTTTTCAAAATAATAAACCAGAAGAATTCAGTATCCAAAATTTGGTCATTTTTACTCTACTATACTGAACGATTAGTCCATTTTACTGTCATGCCAAACAGCTCACACTTTAACAAATCAACACTAAGTGTGCTCTATTCAGATGCCTTGAAATTTCAAAGTAAAATGGCAAATGATACTAGATGAAAAACGTTAAGAATTTCAGCAGATTTTGCAGTGATGAAACTTTGTCTTACCTCTTAGAAAATGCCATTGCACTGACTTTAGTGTCTTAAACTTCTAAATTGCATTTGACTTACATGTTTTCACTTGTGTGTGTACAGTCTCCCCAATTCAATTGTGAACTCTTTGAGATCATCTAGCAAGCCAACTCTCTATAAACTCTGTATGTCCAAGTTCAAAGCTCTAACTCCACTCAACCCGGATGGTATACATTCAAATCCTGTTGGCCTAACATTTTCAAATGGAAAGAATACAATTAGAAAGATTTTACCTGAATTATAGAAGCCTCATAAAGCAGTGAGAGCCTAGAGGCTAAGGAGTCATGGGGAAGTTAAATAAAGTCTTAGTCATGAAGATCCTGTTGAAGCTCTGTCTGTATCCCCTAAGTGCTTGCCTCTGTAGTCAGCTTACTGAAAACCCTTTAATTCTCTCCACCTAAGGTCATTTCTCTGTCTTTGGAAGCAAGCTTGGCCAGCATGCAGGGCAGGCTAGAAGTGCAGAAAGGTTAATGCTCCAGGAATCAATCCTAAACCAATAACAGAAAGTTGGTAGATAAGTACCTTAGCACCTTTGCTTCTGGGAAGGGGTAATTCTAAAGCTGTTCTACTTTGTTTTGAGTTCCCCCAGTGAGTTGGGTTCTGTTACCCACAGCAGTCACCTGCTCAATAAATCACCCTTTATTATCTTCCTTCTCTGTCTCATGTCTCAGTTTTTCTCACTCTGTGTCTTGGGATCACTTCTCAAATAAACTTCTTGCACCAAAATCCCTGTCTCAGAGGCTAATATGGGGGAAAGCCAAAGACAGACGTTAACCACCATGGCACGTCTATAGCATATTGGGTTAAATATTTTATATACATTAATCCATTCAATCCCCATAATGAAGATAAGAGGTGGGTATTTTTATTCTTATTTGATGAATAAGTGAAGTCTGAAAAGTTAAGAAATTTACCCATGTTTACACTTTATGTGGCAAAGTCAGGTGCCCTGCGCCCCCAAGTGAGTGAATCCCAACGCTATGTTTTGTATTTTTGTTTTTTTGGTTTTTTTGAGACACAGTCTTGCTCTATCACCCAGGCTGGAGTGCAGTGGTGTGATCTTGGCTCACTGCAACCTCTGCCTCCTGGGTTTAAGAGATTCTCATGCCTCAGCCTCCCAAGTAGCTGGGATTACAGGCACCCACCACCACGCCCAGCTAATTTTTGTATTTTTAGTAGAGACAGGGTTTCACCATGTTGGCCAGGCTGGTCTCCAACTCCTGACCTCAGGTGATCTGCCCACCTTGGCCTCCCAAAGTGCTGGGATTACAGGCGTGAGCGACCATGCCCAGCCTCAACCCTATGTTTTACACACTATAAAAACTCTCAGGCTAGCTCCCTTGGAATTGTGGAGTACAGAATTAACCCAACCTCACCTGTTAGCACTGGAAAATGTCAACATCTTTTTCTTATATTTATGATAGTGCCCAGGAAAGGACTGGGTACATTACAGCTCCCAGTAAAAGCTGGTTAAATTGCAAGGATTTTTTCTTTATTTGTTGTGACTCTTGTGAAACCTTGACCAGCAATTTAGAATGAACACTGGCTTTGCTAGCTGTGTTTGCAGAAGTAATATCAAAATGATATCCTATTCATGTTTCTGCAAGAGTAATGTCTACCATTCATTCTGGCCTCACTGATGGTGTGCTGATAAAATTACTATAAGTGAACATTCTCTTTCTGTGCCTCTCATTATTGAGGAAGGAAACTCAAGGAGTTCCAAATATATTTTATTTTTTTAATATGATAACATGCACACACAATTTTCCTCATTCTTGAATATATGCAATTTATCTATCAGAGTAGGTTTCATTTTTTATGCACTTGTATTTATTCCTTTCTCATCCATGTGTCAGAGAGAAGGGATTGTAATCGCTGAAGGAGCATTTGTATAATAAAAGTGATCTCTGCAATTCCTTCAGAGAAGAGTGTGAATAAATAATCTGTACATTCTTAATGCATTGCTCCAAATATGAGTTTCAATTTGCGCAGAAGTTTCAATAAATTGTTTTGTGTCCCTAAAGACCTACAGATGCCTCATGGGATACATTGTAAAGGATTCCATTTAGAAAGAATTTTGCTTGTCAGTAATATATTCTCTATACTTTTCTTCCGTCTGTTAATGCCTAATGACATTGAATAATACAATCACTTTTTTCTTTTAATAAGTGATAGATACAACATGAACTTCAGTCTAAAGTTTCTGAATTGTTCAGAATTCATCAACAACTTTTCATTCAAGGATTTCAAAGCACAGCATACAACAAAAATTGAGGTCAAATTGTGATGTGGTTTGGCTCTGTGTTCTCACCCAAATCTCATGTTGAATTGGGATTTTGAGTGTTGGAGGCAGGGCCTGGTGGGAGGTGACTGGACCATGGAGGTGATTATAATGGCTTCGCACCATCCCCCAAGTGCTATCTTGTGATAGAGTTCTCACGTGATCTGGTTGTTTGAAAGTGTGTAGCATCTTCCCCTTCTCTCTCTCTCTCTCTCTCCTGCCATCCGTAAGAAGACGTGCTTTCTTCCCCTTCACCTCTGCAACGATTGTAAATTTCCTTAGGCCTCCCCAGCCATGCCTCCTGTACAGCCTGCGAAACTGTGAGCCAATTAAATCTCTTTTCTTCATAAATTACCCAGTCTCAGGTAGTTCTTTATAACACTGTGAGAATGGACTAACACAAATTGTAACTTGAATTTGTATAATAATTAACTTTGCATTTAATAAGTAATGCACACGACACTAAGTTTTATGTATTTTATCTTTACGATATTCCTATGATGTGGGTGCTATACTCATTTTATTGATAAGCAAACTGAGGCTGAGAAAGGATGCTTTGCAGGAGGTCACACAATTGTTACAGCGTTTAAATATTAATCACAAGTTTTGTCATTTTATACCTTTTTAATCAGTACTGTACAGACATTCCCCTGCAGGTTAGCCTAAATGTCAAATAATTTCTCTCTAATAGTTGGTACTTGTTCTGAAGGCATTAAATAGCTTGTGATTTACATTATGTTGCTGAAGGTTTTACATAATACTTTGCTTGAATTATTATAAAAGGAACGGCAGTTAACATTGTTGTTACATCTCAATCAATGTTAACCAATTCAACGTAGACAATAACATCAGATTCTTCATGTTTTTGTTGCTTTGGTGGTTTAGAAGGGTTCTGAAACTCTTTACATACATATGCCAATGATTCATTTCTGGATTCATTGTGCTGGTAGTATGGATGAAACATGCTGTTTTAAACATAAATTAATTACAATGGGCAGAATAAATAAAGATTCTACCTCTTAAATTTATTTATTTATTTTATTATGATGATAATTTTTTTGAGACTGAGTCTTGCTCTGTTGCCCAGGCTGGAGTGCAATGGCATGATCTCAGCTTACTGCAACTTCCACCTCCCAGATTCAAGTGATTTTCTGCCTTAGCCTTCTGAGTAGCTGGGACTACAGGTGTGCATCACTACACCCAGCTAATTTTTTTTGTATTTTTAGTAGAGACAGGGTTTTGCCATGTTGGCCAGGCTGGTCTCGAACTCCTGACCTCAGGTAATCCACCTGTCGCAGCCTCCCAAAGTGATGGGATTATAGGTATGAGCCAACATGCCCAACCTACCTCTTAAATTTAAGTAATTTTTTTAGCTTAAGGATGTTATGAAGCTTCAAGTCTGTTATCTAGGAAGCTTATAACACTCTAACATTAATAGAGTATCATTTTTATAATTGTTTATAAAATTTCATGTGAAAAATGGGAAAGAAGGGAGCCAAAATGTTTTAAAAAATCTTTTTGGACCTCTAACCTGTGCCAGGCATATTCCAAGGTGTTAATTACTTCCATTGCATTGTGGTAACAGCTTGAGAAGTGGAGTGCTAATAGTCCACATCCATTTTATCAAGGTTATGCGAGGTCAAGAAATTTGCCCAAGTTGAAGTCACTTGGAAGTGTCACAGTGGGGATTTTTTTTCCTTTAAAAAATTAAAAAAAATTTTTTCTTTATGATTTTTTTATGCATGTGTATTTTTAGTAGAGACGGGGTTTTGCCATGTTGCCCAGGCTGGTCTTGAACTTCTGAGCTCAAACAATCTGCCTCAGCCTCCCAAAGTGCTGGGATTACAGTTATGAGCTACCGCACCTGGTCCGGTGTGGGAATTTTAATCATGGACAGTCTAACTTCACAGTGCAGGCCTTTTCTGTTTCAGCATATCCCAAAACATGGGTGACACAAACCAGTAACTACAAAGATGATAATCGGTGCTATGTGAAAATTACGTTTTTATATGGGCCAGATGAATTTGGTTAACAATAGGTGGAACAAAGTTAACAGTATTTCTTTACTATAGGATTTCTCAGAGCCCATAATATGCTAATTCACAAACTAAATCTGAGTTATGGCAGGCTCCTAGGATTCTAACCCCCTAGCCTACCTGTCCTATCTGATCTTCCACTGAGTGAGGGTGGGATTTGTGAAACTGATGGGATAGCACTCCTGTGAGTAGGCGATATGATGTAGCAAAATGAAGGATCACAAATCAGTTGACTTTACATTAGTCAAAAAGGAGAATCTCCTGTGTGGGCCTGACTAAATAAGAGGGACTGGGCTCTTCGCACTGACCTTGAAGAACAGACAGCTAAGTGCGACTGCCTGTGGAGAGAGTACATCTCTCTCTGCTGGGGGCGTCAGTTCAGCCTCTACCAGGAGCTGAATTCTACCATATGAGCTTGAAGGAGGACCCTGAATTCCAGAAAAGAACATAGCTAACACCATGATTTCACCCCTGTTAGACTCTGAGCAGAGGACCCAGCCAAGCCAAGCTTGGACTCCTGACCTAGATAAAAAATGGTTGTTTTAAGCTGCTAAGTTTGTGGTGATATGTTATGCAGCATAGAAAACTCATATGGGGATATAACATTTTGTTTTCAAGAAATCTTTCTTTTTTTCCCCAGAGTATCTTATGGGACTGGTGTTCCATAGAATCAACTTTGGGAAATGATGTGTTTTTATGGCATTCTTTTCTCCTTCAGAGAAAGACTGATGGTTAGACACAGCCTCTGCTACCAGGAATGGTTGGAGCTCGTGATTAAGAGGAGAAGGAATGCATGTTCCTTTGGTGAACCTGGCCTCCATGTGGGATGAAGGTTGAAGTTGATGAGTTAGTGAGGTGAGGTTGACTTGATGGTTGGTAGTGAGGTGAGGTGAGGTTGAGTGGGATGGTAGTGAAGGTTTAGTTGATGAGTTAGCAATGTTTAGTGAGAGTGATGGTTAATTTTATGTGTCCACTTGACTGGGCTACGAGGTGCCTAGATATTTGGTGAAATATTATTTCTTGGTGTATCTGTGAGGGTATTTCTAGATGAGACTGACATTTGAATTGGTGGACTGAGTAAAGCAGATTGCCCTCATTAGTGTGGGCAGGCTTCATCAAATCTGTTGAGAAGGCCTAATAAAATAAAAGGCTGCAGCAGAAAAAAATTTCCTTCTCTGTCTGTTTTCAAACTGGAACATCAGTCTCCTGTTGCTTTTGGTCTTGGGTCTCCAACTTGCCTATTGCAGATCTTTGAATTTTCAGTCTCCATAATCATGCAAGCCAATTCCTTATAGTAAATCTATATCTATAGTTGTATCTCTTATTGGTTCTATTTCTCTGGAGAACCTAGACTAATACAGCTGGGTTCACAGTGACAGAGAGTGGTAGGCACCTGGAGTCATGAGTGGGCTACTCAGATAGGTCCTCACATTGTGATATTTATCCTGGGGAATTATCACAGCCAAGGCACTTCCTTTCTCATCCTTACCGATTATGAAATTCACGCTATCAATGTCCCAGAATTGATGAATGATTCCTTCCAAAAACACTAAAAGAAGGAAATAAAAGTGCCCACAATTTACAATGGTGAACACAAGAGTTGGATACACCATCTTTTGAGTGGGTCTTATTGGGCCATCTTCCCCTTACAAAACATCACATTTGTGATGTTTTAGATATGGGTAGTAAGAAAGAAGGGCACATCCTAAACAACATCTAGGTTTCTGACATGTTAATAGAATGGTTGATTCACAGTGGCCATTCCTGAGAAAGGATCTCAGTTAAGTGGAGAAAGATCATTAGTTAAGTCATGCTGAACTTGAGATGCTTTTGAAACATCCAGAAAAAAAAGGAGCTGTTGAGATCTGCCTGGGCAACAAAGTGAGACCCTGCCTCTACAAAAAATAAAAAAGTTAGCTGAGCATGCATACCTGTCATCCTAGCTACACTGGAGGCTGAGGCAGAAGGGTTGATTGAGCCTAGCAGTTTGAGGATGCAGTAAGCTGTGTTCACACCACTTCACTTCAGCCTGTGTGACAGAACAAGACCCTGTCTCAAAACAACAACAACAACCAAAAAAAAACCTGTTAAAATTAAATATGTATTAAATATGTGGTCTCTCCCAGGCTGAGCATATATATGTGTGTGTGTGTGTGTGTGTGTGTGTGCACGCGCGCTCCATCTGCATAAAGATAATAATTGAACCTATGATCATGAATGAGATTATCCAAGGAGGGGGATCAAAAGAGAGGCCCTAAGATTCCTGAGGAATTCCTATGGCTAATGGGCTGGTAAAGGAGGATGAGCCTGAAAAGATGACAAGAACCTTTTGTAAAAGCATAAGAAGATAGAGTTTGAATTCCTACTTGAAGGATAATTAAGCTTCTGACTATAGATATCAGTAGGAAGGACATTCAGGGATAGAGGGAAGATAATGAGCTAAATCATTCAGGGCAAAGTGAGCAGGGCAGATGAAGGCAAGGGCAAGTTACATAGTTTGATTGTTGAGGCTGAGAAAGAGGGAACTAAAAAAGGAGATAATTGCCTTATGACAAGCAGTCTGAAATGCCATTGTACAGTATTCATCCAGCAGACTTGTGGTTTTGAAAGTCAGGAGGCCAGGTGTTAGTGCTCTGCACCTCCTGCCCGCACATCACTGTCGCACCTTTGCTGCTATCTTTTCATGTGTGGCTAACATAGTATTTTGAGACATGAAGTTGTTATCTATAGAGTCACAGATATGAATCTATATTATGTTTCCTCTGTGTATTTCCTTCAGCTCGAATAAGAATATGCTGTATACAGTCATGGCCTGTTTTGTTTTTCCATAGTGAAGGCCACAGGTTGGAAACTCAAATTACCTAGAAGGATGAGACAGGGAACGTAAACAGGTCAAGTGGACAGGGTGCAAGAGAACCAGGAGATGATGAGGTCTGTAGTAAACTGAAGAGCCACTTTTCTCCTTTAAAGGATTCAAATCTAACTTAAACAACAAAACTAAACACTGTGCAAGCCACACAATGCCTGTCTGTGCGCTGTAGTCAGTCCCAGGGCCACCTGTTTATGACCCGTTGATGAAATTTTGGAGGAATTGGGTGAAGAAGATAACAGAAAAGTAAAAAGACTAAAACTTACAGGTATACATACCAAAATGTGCTAAAGAAGTAAAGGGGAGCATATGATTTCCTCTCCCCATCCCCCAAGATTAGAGGTATCCCTCCACATTGAGGAGGGGTTGGAGAGACCAAAGGGAAGTTTAGAAGTGCCTGAATCCTGGGGCTACCTGGGAGGTAGTAAAGCCTCAGGACAATGGCTGTCCATGAACAGACACAGCATGGAAGCAGCAGAGACCCTGTGCACTGGAAGGGCCAGGTGGGCAGGAAGAGTGTAGGGGTAATCGATGCTAATTCCTTGGTTCCACACATGACTGAGAAACCAGGAAAGCCTCTATATTGTTGAGACTTTCGGCTCAGCTGAGGATCCCAGCACCATGGCTCAACCCTGGGAATGTGGGAGAGGTCACGAATTAGACTGAGATTTTCTTTCCTCCTAAAAAAAAAAAAAAAAAAAGAGGGACAATCAGAAATTAAGCTGTTATTTTAAAAATACAAATACAGATATATGACAAATTTTACCAACCTGGGTCTAAGGCCCAAGATTCATGTCTGTTATGTACATTCTGGAGTTCTACAGAAAAATTATCTGGAAATAAACTGAATTCACTGCTGTGAGTGACCAATTACCCTGATTTGCCAGGGCTCTCTCAATCTTTCAAACCTAAAATGCTAAAGCTGGGGAAGTTCCAAGCAAAGCAAGACAAACTGATTTCTCTATCACTGCCAATGAAGCACTAGCAAATTCCTGCCCTGAACAAGGGTAGGTTTTTGAAGAGGAGAGTGTTATGATCAGAGCTGTGTTTTGAGATCAATCTACTTGCCATGTGTATAATGAGTGGGAAGAGAAAAGAGGCCCTGAGACCAGTTCAAGTTGGGCAGTGGCTCTGATGAGAGAGAGAGGGGGTCTGGATTAGGAAAGAGGGTGTCAGAACATAGAGTAGAGGCAAGATTCAGATGATGCTGTAGTGATAAGTGGTTATGTCACCAAACTGGGGGATGTGGAGTCAGGTTTTGGTGACTAAATAAAACCTTAGCCATACTGGCTGATTTTTAGGCAGTATCTCCATCAGGCTATGCCGGTAGTTCTCAACCAAGGAGAGACATTTGGCAATGACTAGATGTTGTTGGTTATCTCAACTGGTGAATGCTACTGGTATCTCATAGGTAGAGGCCAGAGATGTGTATAAACATTGTACAACACACAGGACAGCCCCCACAAGCAAGAATTATCTATCCCTAAGCGTCAACCATGCTGAAATTGAGAAACGCTAAGCTATGTGAACCTGTATGAGAAACACATTACTATTATTATATAGAGCATATATTCTAGGTCTATGTAATGATGTATGCTCTTACAGAAAATATTTGTTACATTAGACAATGAACTTTTTCAAGTCAGATATTTTTGTCTCTGATTTTCCAAAACCTAGTACATAATAGATGCTGAAAAATTGTTCAATGACTGAAGAACAATAGCCATCAGTTTTTTGAGCTGTTACCATGTGTCAGGAACTTCTTTATAATTGCATGCAGTGTTCATAACAACCCTTAGTGTTAGGGTTATGATCCCCTCATTTTATGGATAAAAATCTGACGATCAGAGAGGTAAGTCACTTACTATTAGGTTGATGCAAAAGTAATTGCGGTTTTTGCCATTACTTTTGCACCAAACTTGTAGTAACAAAAGGAGCCAGTACTGAAACTCTTGCATATCTGACTCTGATGTTTATTTTGCTAACCACAACACTGAACCAACTCTGTTTTAACCTGGGTCCAAATTGTATTGGCCATATTCAAATTTCCAATTACCCGAATGCTCTAATAAGGCCTTTATAAGCTTCATAAACTATCCTCTCCTCTTTATTTTTTTGTTTGTTTATTGCCACTCTCTAAACTTGCTATTGCCATATGCACATTGAGTTTATAAATGTACCACATTAGTCAGGAACATTCTTTTTTTATAGCAGAAACATTTCTAGATGTAGTCCTGGGATTTATGTGTTAATATTACCAGTTGGATAGTATATTTGATATTGTTTTAGTAGATAAGAAATCCTTGATGATAACAGTGAGCAAAAATTGCCACTCCTCTTCCCATTAAAAAAAAAATCTCATTCTATTATTTTGGGGTGAAATGTAACCCAGTGCATTTTCATTTTATTCACTGCTTATATTGTTCTCTCAGTAAATTTATTCAGGAAAGAAAAAGAAATTTAACTGAGATGGGGAAAATTCAACAGCAATGTACAGTCAGCTCTAAAGAATGTATACTGTCGTTTACCACTGTTAGGCTGTCTGATGGTTGATTGCTTTCTGAAAGCTCTAAAAACAGGAGATCAATATGCTGCAAAAGCCTGTTTTAGCATTGCAGGAATTTTTAACCTCACTATACTGCTATCGGTACGTGGCTAGAATAGACTAATCCTGCAAATAGTTCATAGAAACCCCTCCACATTTTTTACCATCTGGCCCCAACCTAACTTTTCCATCTCATCTTCTGTCTCCATCTACACTCCTGTCTCACAAGATCAAATATCATTGACTGAATGTGCCCTAAATATCCACCTACCTGGATGTTCAAGTCTTTTGGTGTAAAGCGTTCTACTCTCCTAGGTGAAGACCAGTTAGTTCTTCAAAGCCAAATTCAAATACCACACCAAATATGAGGCCTTTCCTCACCTCGTTCTCTCTAACCAGCAATCATTCACTCACTCACTCACTCAACACATTTTTATTGAGCCCTGTGTCAGGTACTGTTGAGAAAGTGGCAAATAAAACAGATATGGTTGCAACCCTCCTTGAGCTTATGGCCAACAGCAACCCAGAAACATTTATTACTGACTTTCCTGGATTCCCACACTGTTGCTTTTTGTCTCTATTTATGTTCTATCACGTCTTTATTATTTTTTATCATGGGCCTACCCCTGAGCATCATAAACAATTCTGTGTCTTATTAATCTTTGCATTTTCTCAGTCCCATCCAAACCTGTCACATGGTAGACACTCAGTAGACTTGTGTGCAGTAGGATTAGATTTTCTATGCGATACCTGAAATAGTCCAATAAATCAATTACATAATTCTATGGTTCCACTTTAACTAATTTATTTATTTTTCATTTTTTTTGAGACATGGTCTTGCTCTGTCACTGAGGCTGGAGTGCAGTGGCATCAACCTGGCTCACTGCAGCCTTGACCTCCTGGACTCAAGCAATCCTCTCACCTCGGCCTCCAAAGTAGCTGAGACCACAGGTGTGTGCCACCACACCTGGCTAATTTTTAAAATTTTGTGGAGAAGAGGTTATGTTACCATATGTTACCAGGCTGGTCTTGAACTCCTAGGCTCAAGTGATCCTCCCACCTCAGTCTCCAAAAGCACTGGGATTATAGGTAGGAGCCACCATGCCTGGCCGACTTTTATTTTTCTAATACTGGTCTCTCTTTTCTCTTTAACTGTTGCCCTGGATTTAAGCAGAAAAATAAGCAAATAGTTTTGTCTATTCAAGGTCCCTTGTTTTTTTCTGATTTAAAATGCCCCAAAATTTAAACTTGATTTATTCTAATCTGTGCTACTCAATACACGTGGCCACTGAGCACCTGAAATGTGATTAGTCTGAATTGATCTTTGCTGTAAATGAAATCCAATTGAATATGCACTGGATTTTAAAGACGTAAAATATCTGATTAGTACTTTTGTATTGATTATATATTAAAATTATAGAATTTTGATTGTATTGGGTTAAATAAACTATAGTATTAAAAATTTTACCTGTTTAATTTTGCATTCTCAAATGTGGTTACCAGAAGGTTTTTAATTGTATGCATGGCTTGCATGATGTTTCTATTGGACAGAGCTGCTCTAGATGCTTGTCCTTCCCCTTCTCTGGCTCTTCTTCCCCGAGCAGTTGCTATAAGGGGGATCCTATCTCATTCTGGTATTTGGGGTGACAGTCCTTAATGCTGGCTTTGCCTGTAGCTAGCTTGTTGCACTTTGGAGTCCAAAGGTCATATCTGCTAGGCACATAGGAAGACAAAAGGGTCTAGATTCTTGGCCTTTTTTTTTTTTTTTTTTTTTTTTGTCTCCCTTAAGACTATACCTGTTAGCAGGGCTTTCCACTTTCCTTCCTGGAAATATCTGGTTGTGTATCACTTCTGTCTCCATCTCTGCAGCAACTGGTCTCAGCTTCTTAGCCCAATCTTCATGGCAGAAGAGCTGCAAATGGGGAAACCAACTTCCTCCCAAAAAGCAAAATGCAGTTTGATATTTCAAACTGTCATTTCCTTCATATATGTTGATTGCTTGAGTGAAAAACTCAAAACATTGAGCCATAGCTTGAGTTCATCACATGGGAAATAAAACTTAGTTTCTGTCAAAGTCTCACTCACTTTCAAGGCCAGAGGAGTTTTCAAAGAGGATGCTGCAATAAGCCTCACAAGAACATAGGCTTTCTTGTAAACCACTCAATGGGTAAATGTTAGTTTTGCAGACCCAGAGTAGTCCCTTAGTAAACACAGCCATTTATAATTTCCTCAGGATTTAAAATCTCAAGCTGTGAGAATTCTCAGTTTTCACTTGTGACAGGACAGAATGGAAAGATTCCCTCTATGACTACCGGTTCTACATATTTCATGCCACTCTGGGCTCCAGTTGACATTCTAATTTAACAATTCAGTGTGCAAAATTTCCTTCTTTTAATACCCCACCTATCACTAGGTTGTAGCTTCAAATAGGCCATCATTATCAAAGCTTCTTGGTGAATCCCTTTGAAAATATTGTTAAGCAGTCGCCATTCTATTTTATAAAATGTCAAATGATTGTCCATGGATGCTTACTCTGCCCTTTCAATGACTAATCTGTATAATCTGTAGTCCTATCAATGAGCTGTTTTTCTCCTCCTGGGCCCTGTTGTTGTTCATCCTATTTGCCTCCCTGGCAAATGTGACAGTTGTAGCTGTTGTTATTTTTCTCAAATGAGTTTAAATTGTGAATTACATCAGTTCATCACAGCCAAAGCAAACCTCTTTTTAATTGCAGATCTCAAATGTCCCCCCTCTAAATTAAAATAAAATGCACAAAATGCTGCCAACTGTTTTTCCGACTCTTCCAAAATGGAGTATATCCAAAATGCTACTGATGGATTGAGCCACATTAAGACATATAAACATTTAAAATCACTTTCAACTTTTTTGCTGTTTGGGGAAAATGTTCACATTTTAGTTGTGGGGGTTGCCTGTGAGGATGAATGTGAGTCTGTTGATTGCCATTTGTGTCCCTTTGAAGTAAAAAAAGAGTTTTGACAATTTTCAATAATTCACCATGGAGATTTCTGTGGGTTTGTAGTCAGATATAAGTGGCTGCATTGCCTTTGAGAAAGGACATTGAGGATGTCCATTTTAATAGCTGTGTAACCTTGGGCTTGTCCTTTAACTTCTGTGAACTTCATCATCATCATTCGTAGACTTTGAATGGCAACATATGCCTTGCAGAATTTGGGGAATAATTATAAATAATGAGTGTAAAGTGCTTGACTTGAATAGGTGCTCAACAATGAAGCTGTTATCAAGATCCACAAAGTGACAGCATCCAAATGTCACACAATAAGCAGGCCCCTGAGCCTTTTGGGTTTCATGAACCAAAATAATTTCAAATATTTTTGTTTTTAAATTAAATTTAGTTTTTAATACTTGTATGGATTCAGAGGGTACCCGAGCAGTTTTGTTATGTGAGTATATTTGTTCAGTGGCAAAGTCTGGGCTCTTAGTGTACCCATCACCCAAGCAGTGAACATTGTACCCAATTTCAATTTTTTTTTAATGGAACTGATATAAAGTTGACAAAATTTACTTTTATTTTCTTAAGTGAAGGCAACAAGAAGCAAAGCCAACTAAATTCTCATCATTCTTGCAAAAGAAAGAAATTTAGCAACAACAACATAAAGGCAAGGACAAAATCTGACAAAATAATATGACCCTTTAAATTAAATAAATGTAGATTCATGACAAAAGTTTTAAATTTTTCATTTCAGCATGAATGAAAAAAATTCATCCATATTGTTGAGCTGCTGAATACCCAGGAAAGGCTGGAACCCATTTCTTTGTTCATGTATTTGTCCAAATCCTGTGTTTCTCTCCACTGACTCTTGTTTTCTGAATGACCAACATATTAGAGCCATATCTTATAAGGGAAATGGGATGATGGTGAGCTTCTTTTTCCCATGGAGGCTAAGTTTAAATTATTTTCTTTCAGACGCACCCTGCCAGGCTCTGTTGCTTTCTGATCTATTTTCAGTGGCTCTTCATCTGACCTGAAAACATGCATGGGTGTTTGTTCACTGATGTTCCCATCTGTACAGATCTGCTCATAGTCTCAGATTTAACAAGCCTTATTTTATCACTTTCATTTTCACTTCCTATTTGCAGAATATCACAAGTGAACTCCCTGAAGATTCTATCATCTTTGGTTTTGTTTACTATTTCTTTAGAAATGATGGTGGCCCCAGATATTTGTTTCTCCTCTATGGCTTGAAATGATCCATTTCTTAATTTTTAAGGATGTAAATCCTACAAAGTTGGACATTTGGTTCAACATATGTATCAAGAGCCAAAGAATGCATTCTGTAACCATATGCGATTGTGTTCCATAAGAAAGGAAGACTGAGGAAGAATGTCATATTGTTATAGAATTAGAATTTGGAATTTAAAGTTAGCCTTATAAACAATAGACCAAGACCTTCCGCTTTAGACTGGAAAATTGTCTAAGGAGGAAAAAGACCTGCCAACAGTCACGTAGATATTAGACCTGGGATAGATGCTGACGTGATTTGGCTGTGTCCCTACCCAAACTCATCTTGATTTGTAGTACCCATAATCCCCATATGTCATAGGAGGGGCCAGGTGGAGATAATTGCATCATGGGGGCTGTTTTCCCCATCCTGTTCTTGTGATAGTGAGTTAGTTAGCAAGTTAGTTCTCACGAGAGCTGATGGTTTTATAAGGGGCTTTTCCCCTTTTGCTTGGCACTTCTCCTTGCTGCTGCCACGTGAAGAAGGACGTGTTTGCTTCCCCTTGATTGTAACATATTGTAAGTTTCCTGAGGCTTCCCCAATCATGCTGAACTGTGAGCCAATTAAACCTCTTTCCTTTATAAATTACCCAATCTGGGCTATGTCTTTATTACTATGCAGCATGAGAATAGACTAATACAGATGACTATAGAACTATATTGTGAAGGATATTATATTACTGATTGAGCTGTTACAGAATGTTTCCTATTCTATCATTACTTAACTAGTAATGTGCTTAGGGTTTTGGGTTATGACTTATCTATGACGTATGTGTGATTGTCATGAAATTTAAAGGCATGAAATGCTTGTAAACTGAAATAATAATTATAGGACACAGTCAAGAAGAGAAATAGCCACAGAGGCATAAATATTCCATTTGTACCCTGAACCCAATTTCTGGTTAGATTTTAAGCATATTCACTCCATGGGGAGATAGTACCCAGAAATGGCTGCTTCAGTGCCAAAAATACTAGAGTTTGGACCTGGCTCAAAAAATTATTTTTTCGTATGAACTTCAACGATTGCTTAACCTCTTTAAGTTTTAGATTCTAATTTCTAAAATAGCAATGCTAACCTCAGAATTTTTTTTTACAGAAGCTAGTATTGTGATAATAAACAAGTAGAATGTATTCATTCATTGAAGTAAGATTGTATCTTGAAGGTTAGTGCTCTGAATAATGTTTTCATTAACAAGATATTAACAGAGCTTTTGAAGGTCAAAGCTAGGTGATCATATATGACAAAATTACAGGGAAAATTACGTTAAAATTTGAACAAAATGAAATATGTGGTGAAGCCGTACAGCATGGTTCATGGCATCATGTATAATGATATATGGTAATAATGGTATATGACAGGGATCAGGAAACTACAAACTAAGGGCCCACTACCAGTTTGTGTAAATAAAGTTTTATTGGAACACTGCTATGCCCATTTATTTACATATTGTCTATAAATATGCTGCTTTTGTGCTACAACACTAGAGTTGAATAGTTGTGACAGAGATTATATGGCCCACAAAGTCTAAAGTACTTACAATCTGGACTTTTGCAGAAAATGTTTGACAATTTCTGGTATATAATGATGCTGATACTATGGGTTCTTTTTCTCTCTCACTGAGAAAGCAGCACAGCACCAAGCATCCTTTATATTTCCTTAGCATTGACTGCAGTGCCTTGCTCTGCATTCTGCACATGTTAAGCAATCTACACATTCTATGGTGTGTTTTGCTGTCAATTTCCTATAACTTTAATAAAAACAAATTATTACATAGGATAGTGCTATGGTTTGAATATTTGTCTCCTCCAAAATTCATGTTGAAATTTAATCCCCAATGCAGTATCATTGAGAAGTAAGGACTTTAAGAAGGGATTGGGTCATGAAGGTGTTGCCCTCATGAATGGATTAATGTATTCATGAATTCATAGATTCATGTGTTAATGGATTAATGAATTATTAAGTGAGTGGGAGTGGTGGCTTTATAAGATGAGGAAGAGAGATCTGAGGTAGCACACTCACGCCCTCACCATGTGATGCCCTACATTGCCTTGGGACTCTGCAGAGAGTCCCAGCTAGCAAGAAGGCACTCATCAGATGCCGTCCCTTGACTCCAGACTTCTCAGCCTCCATATCTGTAAGAAATAAATTCCTTTCTTTATAAATTACCTAGGTTTAGGTATTCTGTTATAAGCAACAAAACAATGGGTAAGACAGATAGTTAAGGTGGACAAAGTATCTTCCAGCATGGGTGTTGTGAAGAGCTATTTCCATTCCTAAAATCTGGTTCACAAAACACTTATCCTAGCACAGACCTTTTGGGTTTAGTTCAGTGATTCTCAAACTTGAACATACAACAGAATTTCCGGCTGGTCTGGAAAAAACACATAGTTGGGTCCATCCCTAGATATATGATTCAATAGAGGCAGTGTAGGGCCTGAGAATTTGCATTTGTAGCAATTTCCCAGTGATGCTGATGCTGGTGGTTCATGAATCACCTTTGGGGACTTCCACATCTGGACTGCGCAGATTGATAGAATCGTAACCTCCACAAGGGGCTAGACATATGTAATTTATGCATTTAAGTATATCCAGCTTCTATCACAGGGCCTGGCCCATGTTTACCCAGCACTCAATACATATCTGTCAAGTGGATGAATAAAAAGCCACTGCCTGCTTGGCTGCCAACCTGGTAGGTGAGAGACTTGGTTTGAAAGCTCTGCCTTTGGTTGTGCCAATGATTGTGAAAAAATATCTAGAAACTTAAGAAAATCTACATGGAACTCCTTGTGGTATGCTGTGAAATACAGACTATAGAGGAAATATTTTAGTGGCTCTACAGGATACATGGTCTCTGTTGCACCTACTGAATTCTGCCACCATAGCAAGAGAGCCACCATAGAGGATATGTAATGAATGGGTATGGTTGTGCTCAAAGCAGGCATTGAGCCAGATTGTTTGCTGACTTCTCTGTTAAACCATGAATTTTAAATGATTGCATAGTATAGATGGTACATACATGGACACATGTACCATCATTGCCCTTTAATAAATTTTATTGCATTATAATATACATACAGAGAATTGTATTTATTGTCTGTTGCAGTTTGATGAATTTTGTCAACTGGATATATCCGTGACAGTACCCAGGGTGTAATTGCCTTTTGGTAGATCGGAATTGTTTCTAATTTGGGACTTTTACTAATGAAGCTATTATGAGCATAGTACCTGATATACTTTATTTTATTACTACATCTGCACATTGGTTGTATTAGTTTTCTGTTCCTTCTATAATAAATTATCATGTACTTGGTGGCTTCAATAAATACAAATTTATTATCTTACAGTTTTGCAAGTCTGAAACCTGGGTTAAAGCCAAGATGTTGGCAGGGCTCTGGTCTTTTTTGGAGGCTGTCAGGGAGAATCTGTTTCCATGCCTTTTCCAGCTTCTAGAGGACACCGACATTCCATGGCTTATGGCTCTTTTTTTCCAACTTCAAAGCCAATAACCTTGCTTCTCTCTGATCATCCTTCCATAGTCACATATCTCTGAACCACAGGAAAAATTCTTTGATTTTAAGGACTCATGAGATTGAATTGGACCTATTGGAGAATCTAAGATTTTCTACCCTCGTCAAGATTCTTAATATAATCACACTTGCCTTTTGTCTCATAATGTATTTACAGGTTCTGAGGACTAAGGTGTGAATATTTGATGGGGGGGGGTTGGATATTAGTCTGCCTAGCATGTTGGTTATATGAATTAATCAACAAAGACTACTCTAGTTTGTAGGAAAGCTGAGTTCCAAGATTTTTGCCAAATTTGCTTTTTCAAATTTTTGGAACGATAAAAAAATACACAGTAGCATAATCAGTTAGCTAACATAGATGATCTGAATAATAGATACCCTGGTAATGAAAATATATATTAAGGTACCATTTACTCTTTCAGTGTAATGAAACAAAACCCAGCCTACTCAGGTAGAGCATAAGCTGAATGCTATGTAGCGCTCTAACAGAAGACATTCTTTAGATTGCTATCTATCTGTTGACCAACACACTCTCTGACAATAACTCCTTTATGTCCTCTCCTTTCACTTGACACCTCTTTTGCACTCTTTGCCTTCTCATCACACATCATTTTTCATGTGATCATTTGTTGGAGACTCATATACAGATGCTCTGTCTGGTCTCTAATGGGGCAAAAACACACAGGACAAAAACACACAGCCTGGGTGTATTTTCTACTCTGAGATCACAAGCCTGAACATTGTCATCTTTTTGAACATTTTCCCAAGGGATAGTGCAAAGGGAAAAAGGGCAGAGTTTCTCAAGTGTAAGAACTAATTTCAAAAACTCTGCAAGGGTCTTTAGAGAGCTGTCGGTTAGAGACTCACTCCCCAACCAAGATCACTCTAAATGGAAAGACAATGAATGGAAGTGCATTCAGAGAATGCAGCCTGACCTTCTGGGGTACTAAGGGGCCTTGCAGGAGGGATGGCTCTAGAAGGTTTAGCTGTTCAGTCTAAGACAAAGAAAACCCAAAGTCGGTTAGAGGAAGGGGATAGAAGAGCTGTCTTTAAACATCTAATGAAGTATAACATGAAAGGGGGTTTATGCTGGTTTTGGAGAAAGCTAAAGTAGCAATTTTCAAACTTCAGTTGTTCATTTGCATTGCTTGGGAAGATTCTGAATGCAGATTCCTAGTCTCCGCTTACTGAAGGTTCTGAAAGGGGGTGGGACATAAAGCCAAATTTTGAACAAAGTGCCACAGTTGATACTGATAGAGGTATTTGAAAGATGTTATATATATATATATATTCATCAGATATTTATTGAGCATTTTCAATATGACAGGCACTGTTATAAGAGTGAGGATATACAACTGAATAAAACATACTAGCTTCCTGTCCTCAGGGGGCTTATATTCTAGAGGGGGAAGGTAGACAAAGAACAAATCCATTAAGAAAATGTATAGTATGTCAGACAGCGATAAGTGAAAAGAAAAAAAAAAAAGCAGGAAAAGGAGCTAGGAAGTACTGGGGAGAGGAGTGAAGCTGATTTTTAAATAAGTGAACTTAAAGTAATTTTTTTTTTTTGAGACAGTCTCACTTTGTCACCCAGGCTGGAGTGCCATGATGTGATCTCAGATCATTGCAGCATTGACCTCCTGGGCCCAAGTGATCCTCCCACCTCAGCCCCCCAAGTAGCTGGGAATAGGCATGCGCCACGTTGCCTGGCTAATCTTTATAGTTTTTATAGAGATGGGGTCTCATTTTGTTGCCCAGGCTGGTCTTGAACCTAAGCTCAAGCACTCTGCCTGTCTCAACTTCCCAAAGTGCCAGGATTACAGACGGGAGCCACCACACCCAGCTAATTTTTTTTTTTTTTTTTTTTTGAGACAAAATCTTACTTTGTCACTCTGGCTGGAGTACAGCAGCATGATCATAGCTCATTGTAGCTTCAAACTCCTGGGCTCAAGGGATTCCCCTGTCTCAGACTCCTGAGGAACTGAGAGTATAGGCACACAGCACCATGCTGAGCTAGTTTTTAATTTTTTGTAGAAATGAGGACTCACTATGTTGCCCAGGCTGGTCTTGAACTCCTGAGCTCAAGCAATATTCTCACCTCAGCCTCCCAAAACACTGGGATTATAGTCATAAGCCACTGCATCCAGCCAGCTAATTTAAATTAAGGAACTGAATGAAGGAAGGGAGAGAATAAGATATGTGGTTTCTGGAGGAAGAGTGTCCTATGCAGAGGGATCAGCAAGTGCAAAATAATTTCAGGAGATGTGTGCTTAAGGTGTAGTAAGATGCCAGTGTGACCTTGCAAACTGAGCAGGGAGGAGTTAGCTAGGACTATCTGTGAGGTGAGATACTCTGTTTATTCAACAGGGACATGAGGGAGGGCAGACTCCTTTGGAAAAGCAATTGATGTATTTATTCTAAGAAGAAAGAACTTCGAGCTATCTTGGGAAGTTTGCATTCAAGTGCATTGGTATGCCTGTTGTAGGGAAAATTCAAATATCTGGTTGGTGGTTGAACCAAGCCACTGGTTTGCAAACCTGGCTGTGCCTCATAATCACCTGGAGAGGCAGAGGTGCACATTTGCTCTAACAGCATTTTTTTTTTTTTTGTCTTTGGCTAATTATCTCTCCATGATTTGAAGTTTTGATGGTACTCATAATTGAAATACCTCTCTTTCCACGGCCAAGAAACAGAGATATAACCCAAGTCAAGTTAGTCACATTTTTTCTATTGGAATTTAATCAATTTAATCTTGACTAGAGTGACACATGCATGGATAACAGTAGGGGCCAATTCTTTTTTACTATGACTTGTGGAGAAGCCATCTTTTAAGTTTTGTTTCCCAGACTTCCATAACTCTCAGTTCTATTCTTTCCAAGGTCTGAATTTTAAGCATTTTCTTTCATTCTAAGAGCCACACTATAAACTTCCAAAATATTTATTTTCCCCTTAAATAGGCTAGAGTTGTTTTTTACTGCTCTCACAACAACAAAAAGACAGGTCTGATACAGAGATTCACAAAAATACATATTTCCAGGTATCACTCTGATTCCATTGAATAAGATATTCAGGGACAACATTCTAGGATTTAGTATTTTGAAAGGCTTTTTAGGTAATGCTGATTCAGTTCTGGTCCTGCAAAATACAGGCTGAAAATCCTGGACTTGATGCTTCAGACATATCCCTGCCATGAACTGCTGTGCCTTCTGGCTGATTTGGATAAAGGCGGTCCAATTCTGATGCTGATTGTATTTCTCTCCTTCCCTCTAGTAGTCATTCTCCTCCCAACCGGGTTCATTAACTAGTGAAAACTCAAGCCAAGTGAACAAATTGTCTGGACCTCTATGTTAAGAGCCATATGTAGACAAGAGTCAAAGGAAGGAACGTTTGCAGGAATCCCCACTCTGCCAGGGTCTGGCTTTGGGAGGTTGGGTAACAACTTCCTGTAACTTCATGTACTTTTGGAGAGCACACTTTCCAATTGTGTTTCAGTAAAACCTATGTTTTCTAAGAAAGGTACAAGGGGGCTATTATGGTATATAAGTATATGCTTATTTACTTATTTATTTTCAGTTTGTTCTATGCCTTCTGCCTCCCAATGTGAGTCCCACAAGGGCAGTGTCTTAGTCTGTTTTCTTTTGCTTTAACAGAATACCACAGACTGGGTAAATTATAAACAATGGAGGTTTAATTTGGTTCAAGGTTCTTGAGGCTAGGAAGTCCAAAAGCATGGTCCTGGCATCTGGTAAGAGTCATCCCATGGTGGAAGGTGGAGTGAGCACACAAGACAGAGAGAGGCACCAGGGGCTGAACTTACTTTAAGAGGTGGGGCCCAATCTCTTATTAAGCCCCACCTCTTAACATTGTTGCATTGGAGATTAGGTTCCCAACATGTGAATTTTGGGGAGTCACATTCAAACCATAGCAGGCAGGGACCTTTTCAATTTTGTTTCCCTCTGTATGCTCAGCTTCTAGAATAGTTTCTAGCTCTTAGGAAGCTTTCATTAAGTAGTTTTAGAGTGAATTAATTTTTAAAACATCAGACCTTTACAGAGGTTTTACCAATGGTTCTGTTATTAAATATTATTTTGAAAGCCTCTCCACTATAGCAGTATTGTTCAAACCCAGTACTACAGACAAGCTACATCAGAATTACCCAAGGAACTTCAGATGTAGTTTCCTGAGATGTTCCTGAAGGGGTTGTTTCAGTGAGCCTGGGGATTCGTATGGTATGTTTATGATTATTACTACTATGATTGATGTTATTACTGTAGTGATGGCTGTTTTGAATTTGCAAGGTTTAAATGCACTTGACTAGATGATTGCCAAAGTCTCTCCCTGCACTGACATCCTAACAGGATGGTTCTGGTGAGAAAAATAAGCTGGGACTTCACCTAAGTGGCCCTGAAATTCCTTCCTTTCAAAATTTGGCTCTCTTCACAAGGAGTTGCTATATTGCGTCAGAGGATTTTGCTTCCTTGCTTTAGGGATGGGGAAAAGAAATCCCCTGAAATAATTTCAGGGCTTTGGGATTAAAAAAAAAAAAAAGGCAAGCAGAAGGGGGCAACTTCATATTCCTCTTGGGACTCTGGGATTTCTCCAAGATAGTAGGAGTTCTTGTTTATTAAAATGTCTTAGGTATGCTTCTCTTTTGTGGCAGGCACTATGGATTAGGCAGCAAAGAAGGTAGACAGATTTTCTGCTCCACAGAGCTTACAGTCTTGTGGAGGAGACAGATGTTAGATAAACAATGGCATAAACAGGGATTTAAATTACTATCAAGACCAATTCCTTATTTGGGAATATAGCAGTTGAAAAGGTAGAATTAAGTATTTATTCTTAGTGGTTCTTATATGAACTATATTTTAAAATAACTGAAAAGCCCAAGGTGATCAAGGAAAGTTTAGTTTTGTGTGTGAAAAAATTCTTACCAATAAAGGAGAAAGGAGTGATAGAATCCACAAATCACTATTTTATTTCCCTTAAATAAATAATGAATGCAGGCTACACTCATCAATGAATGGAGCCATTAAAAGGAAAGTTTGTGGGGAAATTAGCAATGAAGGAATTAGGCTATTACATTCCTACTGTTACCTAGCATTTATTGTCTCAGTATTCTGGAGGCCAGAAGTCCAATATCTGGCAGCACTGTGCTCCCTCCAGGGATTTTAGGGGAAAATTCGTTTCTTGCCTCTTCTAGATTCTTGGTTGCTGCCCTAGTGTTTCTTGGCTTGTGGCTACATCACCGCAGTCTCTGTCTTCATCTTCATAAGACCTCTGTGTTTCTCTTTCACACTCCCTCTGCCTCTGTCCTGTGAGAATACATATGATTGCACATGCAATCCACCAAGATATCTAGGGTAAATTCCTCTTCTTAAGATGCTCAAGTGAATCACATCTTTTGCCATGTAAGGTAATATTCATATCTGAGGATTGGGATGTGGACATATCTTTTTGAGGGGCGCCATTCACTCCACCACATGTGTCTTCCAGTGGGATGCACTGTGAAGCACATAGCCTCATTTGCAATCTTTCCTTGACAGAAAAGCTTTTCTGTGTTTAACCAGACCGTTGGAGCTTATAATCATTTATAGAAAATATTGGAGATAGAGAAATAAATGAAATAATCCAGGCTTAGTGGCTAGCTCCTGTAATCCTAGGGCTCTAGGAGGCCAAAGCAGGAGGATCACTTGAGGCCAGCCTGGGCAAACTAGAAAGACGCAATCTCTAAAAAATTTAAATTTAAATGTAAAAAAGAGCAAGAGAAAGTGAAATGACTTTCTAATCAGGTAAACACAAAATATGGAATGTTCTACAGGATAATTGACTTTTTTTGTGCTAATCAATGGCATGGAACAAGGTGAAAGTGGGCTGTTCTAGATTACAAGATTTAAAGACACAGCAACCAAGTTTTCTTGTGGACCCTATATGAATACTTATTAGACCAAACTAGCTCTAAAAAGACATCTTTGAAATGATAGAGTAATTTGATTTAGAACTGGGTGTGAGTTGGTACTTAGGAATTGGAATGAATTTGATTAGCAGTGACAATAACATTGTAGTTGTGTCAAGTACTTCTTGTGTCCTGTGTCACATCCTCTCAGTCCACCTTTTCACCCCAGCTGTTGCGGCTACCCCTAGTGTTGCCCAGGTAAAGCCTGATAGCACCTCCCCTAAACTTCACCACATGCCTTTCTTTCTCCTCTGGGTGCCTCTGTTCCCCTATGGGACACCTGTGGTAACTGTTCCAGCTATTCTGTCTCTTTCTGAAGCATTCCATTGCCAATCTGGGAGTGTAAGAGTTAATGCCCCGTGGGGTGATTCCTGACCAGTGGGTAGGAGAATCAGTGGATAAATACTTCCCATTGTGGTCACTCAATAAATGATCTAAATTGCATTCTACAGCTCCTCTGAGAGTCCTCAGCAGAACCCAGCCCCATGTGCCCGCGGAATTGGTTCTCTGAGAATGCATAATGCATCATCCTTGGGTAGGCTTTCCCTCTTTCCCTGTTTCGCTCTTCTCAGCCCCACACTCCTTGGGATCACTTCCCAAAATAACAACTTACATACAAGCCCCTGTTTCCAGCTCTACTTTTAGGGGGAATCCAGGCTGAGATAGTGGTTTTTTTAAAAAAAACTCTCAGGCTGGGTGTGGTGGCTCATGCCTGTAATCTCAGTACTTTGTGAGGCTGAGGTAGGTGGATCACCTTAGGTCAGGAGTTCGAGAAAAGACTGGCCAACATGGTGAAAACTTATCTAAAAATACAAAAATTAGCCGGGAGTGTTGGTACATGCCTGTAGTCCCAGCTGTTTGGGAGACTGAGACAGGAGAATCACTTGAACCCAGGAGGCGGAGGTTGCAGTGAGCCAAGATTGCACCACTGCACTCCGGCCTGGTTCCAGCCTGAGTGACAGAGTGAGACTCTCAAAAATAATAATAAGAAGAAGAATTTTTTTTAAAAAGCTGATTTTTTTTTTTTTTTTGAAATGGAGTCTCACTCTTGTTGCCCAGGCTGGAGTGCAATGGCACGATGTTGGCTCACCACAACCTCCACCTTCCGGGTTCAAGTGATTATCCTGCCTCAGCCTCCTGAGTAGCTGGGATTACAGATATGCACCACCATGCCCGGCTAATTTTTGTATGTTTAGTAGAGACAGGGTTTCTCCATGTTGGTCAGGCTGGTCTCGAACTCCCAACCTCAGGTGATCTGCCTGCCTCGGCCTCTCAAAGTGCTGGGATTACAGGCGTGAGCCACCGCGACTGGCCAGCTGATTATTTTTAAGACATGCATATTGAAGTAATTAGACATGAAATGGCATGATGCCTGGGTTTTGCTTTAAGTATTTCACTAATATCAAAGAAGAAAGAGAAGAAAGAGCTAGATGAAACAAATGTAAATTTATGACGACTGTTGAATCTGGGTATTGAGTACATGGGAGAATGTTATTGATTATTTTATAATTTGCTATAACAAAACATTTAAAAGGTTAAAAGTATTACAAGGTCTGTGAAATAGAGGAACAGACTACTCTGAAAGTACATGCTAGAGGACCTAGTCTAGGTGGGAGATCAAAAAAGACTTTTCTGATGAAATGGCTTTTAAGCTGTGGCTGAAAGGATGAAATGGATTTTTCAGACCCTTTCTCCTAAGGCACTTAAGGTACCTTCGTGAATCTGGCCATAGTTTTAGAATTACTTCTTCACTCTCTTGATTAGAACACAGGATCCTAAGCCTGCCACCCAGGGCCTTCCAGGGCTGGCTCTCTTTACTGCTTTTAAATGGCTCATTTCCCCTGTATTGAGTATCTGCTCTGGGTGGCAAATCGTTTTGTGTGAAATATATTCATTCACCTGTAGACACCTTACGATATCTCCAAGTGACTCTTTGAAATCTGACTATTTCTTTTATTTGTTGTGAATGATAGAGAGGAAATAGGAGGGCTATTTTAGGGTGGTCCAAAGTTGAATGAACTGCCTGGTAAATGTGACTGAATAACTAGCTTCCTTGCTATTTGTGACATCAGAATGCTTAGATCTATTTGATGCCAGCGGATTCAAGCCAAGTCCTCTGTGCTGTCATTTTTGTGCTGTAAATGAAGCTGTGGGGAGAAACATTTCCCCTATTAGAGCACATTCATCCTCTATGCCCAACAGACGAAAGAGGATTTCATAGCTGTATAGCTGACTGGGCGAGGAAAATGCATTTTGCCTACAATTCAGTAAACAACCAGTCAAGTCAGTCTTTTAAATTTGATTTGCTTTGTAATGCCTTATTTACAGCAGTTTTCTCCACTGGTATTGACATTTAATTCCCAATGCTTATTGATACTTACCTTTACTATCATGCAGTATTACCTTGCATGTTTAACTTGCTTTGTGTACCACAAAGGGCTTTCATAACCATATCTCATTTAGCCCTCATAGCAACCTTGTGATGTTTTTCTTTCTTTCCTTCCCTTTCTTTTCCTCTACTTTTTTTCTCCCTTCCTCCCATCCATCTTCCTTGCCTCCCGCTCGTTCCTCACTGCCTTGCCTTCTCTCCTTTTCCATTTCCTTTTCTTTCTTTCCTTTCATTCCATCATTCATTATTCTTTCTGTCCCTGTCTCCTTCCTTTGCCCCCTCCCTTCCTACCTTTCTTAATTGTAGCAAATATTTTTTAAAGTTTAGTTTGCAAGTTTGATAGCTTGAGTTCAAATCCTGGTTGTGTCATTCCCTATCTGTATGACCTTAGGTAAGTTACTTGAGCTTTAAGCTTGAATTTGCCCATTCATGAAATGAGCATCATAATAATGCACTTTCAAAATGCAGTAAGTGCTTATTTGTTTACTGGGTTCAGTCTCTGGCAGATGGAAAGCAATCAAAACTGTTTTCTATTATTGTTATTCCCATTACTTATTACACTGTTCAGATACAGCAATGACTGTGACCAATGTAATTAACAAGCCCATGGAGTTTATAATAGGCCTGTCAAGAAAACTGAGGCATGCAGCTAGTAAGTGGCAGAACCAAGGTTTCAATTTGGACCTTGTTTTCAAGGTAAGAGCCTTCTTCGCTACTCTGCTTAATGCTTTAGACAAAAAATTATCAATAACTCAGGGTTCTTTTTTTCTGTTTTTAGAAAGTAGTCTCAGGATTTGTTATAATTCTATGTTGTTATTATACCTATATATATGTGTATCTAAAAAGAATTCCCTAATTACTAGATATGCAGAACTTGTTACTACACAGTTCAAATTCTTGCCCTTCAGGAGTTTGATACCTAAGAAAGAATAATTGAGTCAGTTATATTTTTGTAATTGAATATAATTTAAACCTGTCTTAGCTATCTGCCTGTTGTCTGAAAAAAAATTTGATTCAAAATAATATTTTTCCAAGTTTTGCTTATTTAATATAAGGCTATATTGGAAAAAATCCATAATTTCACATGATGGCTACTTGCCTGAGTGACAGATGACTGCCCTGTGCCTTCAACAGGAAAAGTGGATGAGACTATTTAGAATTAGAGAATATCCTGATGATTTCATAAATTATGGCAACCACGTAGAATGATTTTAACCTAAACCTCTTGTTCAGTAACAGTGCTTCCACTGGCAGCGTCTCATCATAACCTGTGGGTTGTAGGGTGTGTGTCCCATTGCCATGTTGGCACTGTGGTCTCACTGTACAAATGAATATTTATACATGCCAATCACTATATGCTTAAAATTTTTATGCACTCACCAACTATAACATAGCAGTTAAGAATGGGTAACTTATAACTGCCAAAACCTCTGCTTTGCCCTTTGCTAGTTACATGAATTTTCTGAGCCTCAGTTTCTCATCTGTAAAATTAACAATGGGTAATGACTTCATGGTGTTATTGCAAAGAATTAATAAGAAGTGCACATAAAACATTTTATATAGAGTTTGGTATATATGGAAAAGTTATTATTCATCTATTTATTCATTTTTTGAATACCTCATGTATACTGGACAAAGGCCAAATGCTGGAGATGCAAAGGTGAATGATACCCTGTTTAGTTTACCTTCAGAGTTCACAAAAGATGGTATAAAAAATATTTTCAGATAGCAAGTCAAGATTATGGAACAAAATGATCATTGCTCAAAGTTTCCCGGTTCACACAGTTGCAGCAATATATGTCAATTATATAGTCTGACAAGGCATTTAATTTTGCGTATGTATTTCGGTAACTGATTTCAGATCTGACAGTTTCCTTTAAGGTGCAGTGTCTGATGCTTCTGTTTATTTCAAAGAATTGTCTTTCAAACAATACTCTGCAAAAGTTGTGTGTTAGAACATTATCAAGTAACCTAATGCAATTAGAGCTCACCGTTGCTGATGTGATCAATGAAAACCTCTAGCCTTTGAATATAACACAGAATAATTTATAGTTAAACTCCACTGGATTTTTCAAATTAGATTCCATGTTATTTTAGCTGAGTAGGAACTTTACAGAGCCTCAAGGCGCTCAGAAAATATAAGCAATTGAAAAAAGAAAACAGAGACTGACAGCCTTACCAAAAAGCAATCAAATTTGAAATTTAACAGAAACTTGGCAGTCACATATTGTTATGACACCACTTACTATCAAATCAGTACTGGCCATAAACTGGGTTTGTTAATTATTACAGCTCTTACTCCTGTGTGGAGGTCAAATGGGGAAGAAAAAAAAGATGGTCATAAACCAAAGACTCAGAAGGGCATATGCCAGCTTCGCTGGAAAATATTTGCTGGCTTCAGGGCATAGCAGTGCACATCCTCCCAATTAATAGCGTCTTTCCCTCATCAGCAATGCAAGTAGAAGAAGGCACATGTTCTAGTTTCTTTGTTTGCAAATTAGAGAATATTGGAAAATTATCCTGTACTTTAAAGATCAAAACCAAAATGGCCTGGCCAATCTGGGTTGATGCTTCAGTTTTTTTTTATTTTCCTTTCTTTTAGAGACGGGGTCTCACTCTGTCACCTAGGCTCGAGTGCACTGGTGTGTTTATAGCTCACTGCAACCTCCAACTCCTGGGCACAAATGATCCCTCACTTCAGCCTCCCGAGTAGCTTGGACTACAGGCACATGCTTGGCTATTTTTTTTTTTAATTTTTTTTTTTTTTTTTTTTGTAGAGATAGGGGTCTTGCTTTGTTGCCAAACTGGTCTCTAACTCCTGGCCTCCGGCACTTTGGCCTCTCAAAGTGCTGGGATTACCGGTATGGCCACCATGCCAGGCTTCAGTTTCTTCTAAATGAAAACAGAGTTTAAGTGAAATACAACATGAGAAATTTGAAGTGAATTCATCTGATAAGCCAAGTAATTTACAGAAATGATCCATGAAGATAATGTGCAACAAAGAACAGATGCCAAATTACACTGGATATTTTCTGTTTTCAGGGATAAACAATCAGTGGATCTTTTTCCCAGTGCTGGTTTGCTTGTCTCCTTGCTTCCTAACATCACCTTCGTTGCCTGAATCCTTTCCTCCATCTTAAATGAAGCATTTTTTCTTTTATCCAGCTAATCTGAGCAGTGTAGTGCCAATGTACATTTCCAGACTAATTTTCCAGCTATTCCCATTCCACTCATTCTGCTTTCTGGCTTTGTAGGACTTTTACTTCCTCTGATGACCTTTTACCGTGATCACACTTTGACATTGACAATCACTCTCTGCTTTGCTTATTTTTGCTGTGTAATAAAGTCTTACTCATTCTCCTCCAAGACCCATTTCTAACATTCCCTCCTCTGTGAGGCCTTGGGTGCTGTCTACAGGTTACTTGTCCCTTCGCTGTTCACATTATCCTACATTTGTTCATGTGGTTTGTGTCTGCCCAAGTGGACTGTGAACTCCATGAGAGACAGAACCTAATCTCATTCACTTTTGCATTTCTGGGACCCGGCACAGGACTGGCACAAAGTAGGCATTTTATAGATATTTGCTGGATACTGGGCTGCTGTGTATGGTGGTTAGCATCTTGCACAAAGACATCTAGCCAAGGGAAAGGGCACTAAAATCCAGCTCATGACCATATGTATCTTGGTCACAATACAACCCTAAGGAGGGGCACCTCTCTTAACCCTAAGGAGGGGCACCTGTTTTGTAATTTCTTTACCCAGGAGGGCCCCTTTATGCAATTTCCATAGGGACATAGTATGTGCTAGTAACTGACCTTGTTGAATGGATGTATAAAGAAAAAAGTGAATGAAGTTTCCTGTAATCCTCTACAGCTATTAATAATACAAAACAAATAATCAAAAAGACAAAAGAAGCCTTTTCACAAGACTAAAATCATCTAGTCCAGTTATCAAAACTGATCAAATTCGGCACTGCTCACCTTATATGCTATTCAACTTCTGTTTGACTAATTCTGTGAAGAATAAATCCTCACATTTGCATCTTAGGTTGGATAATTCTCTTGGCAGTGGTATCTGAATAGCATTATTTTGAATGCAAGCATTTTTTATGACTATGATTTTTTATATTGGGACTGTCTATCTTTCTGTCCTACATATTAGTGATACCTCTTGGACATTCTGTAGGGATACTGAAACGTGTCTACAAATGGTTCATGGTCTATTATGTAAGCTTCTTTGTGCTCAGTTGTAAAAAAGGATGGTCCTAAGGTCTTAATTATATGAGTCATTACAATTTTAAAAAATTTCTAGGTGGAAGTCAGGCTATTTAGTTGATTTAAAAATATTTTTGCTAGAATGGATTTCTTCTAGCATGTTGAAAATGCTGAATCCCATGTTGTAACACCTCACCAGAAATTATCAGTAGACCAGAAGGTAATGTTGATTATGATCTCATTTATTCATCCATTCATTCACACATTCATTTACTAAAAAATTACTTACATTTCTCCAGTGCTTAATGTAATGCTTAACATATAGTAGACAATGAATTTGTGTTGACTTGAATTTATTCATATATGCATTCTTTCATTCTCTTATCAATATTTATGGGCTGCTACCTCAGGCCAGACATTATGTGATCAGTGCAGATACAGCTTCTTGGCCTGTGGAAGCATCACGCCAATCTCTGTCTTCATGTCCACATGTTGTTCACCCTGAGTATGTCTCTGGATCCAAACTGTATCTGCATTTTCTTTATCTGCATTGATCACTAATATAGTTCCAGGACTTAACATAATGCTTAAAATAATTGATATATTTTATAGTTCCCTCTCTGAATGACAGCAGGCCTTATGAGGCATTTAATGAGTGATTGTCAGTCCTGGCTGCACATTAGAACCACCTGAGGTGCCTCTTAAAAATACCAATACCTGGGGCTTAACCCAGACCAATTAAATCAACATCAGTGAAGGTGAGACCCAGGCATAGCTAATTTTTAAAGCTCCCCAGGATATTGTGAGCCTCACCCAACGTTGAGAATTACTGAGTTATTCTGTGCCCTTTTTTTTATGTCACTGGTACATCACTTCTCTGGGTTGAATTCTATCCCTCCAAGATTTATAGGTTGAAGTCCTAACCCCCAGCACCTCAGAATGTAATTACCTTGTAGAGGTAATCAAGTTAAAATAGGACATTAGAAGGAGTTCTAACTTATGTCCTTATAAAAAAGAAGTTCGGATCCAGAGACACACACAGGATGAATGCCATGTGGACACAAAGACAGATACTGGGGTGATGCTACCACAGGCCAAGGAATACCAAGGCAAACCCCAGAAGCCAGGAGAGAGGGACGGAACAGAGTCCTCCCTTGAAGTCTTCAGAAGGAATCAACCCTTGCAGTACACGTGTATTTTGGACTTGTAGCCTGCAGAACGATCAGAAAATGAATTTCCTTATTTATTTATTTTTTTTGTAGAGACAGGGTTTTAACATGTTCCCTAGGCAGGTCTGGAACTCTTGAGCTCAAGTGACCTGCCCTCCTCAGCCTCCCAAAGTGCTGGGATTACACTACACCTGGCCAATTTCTGTTTTTCAGGCTCCCTCCACCCCCGACCATGTGGCACTTTGTTATAGCAGCCCTAGTGAACAGTACAATCAGCGCCTTTATAAATGCGTTTTTTAAAGAGCTAACTTTAAAATGTTCTGCTTCCTTCAGTCCCCATTCCCTTCCGAAAATGGGCCATCTCCCGTCTCTGAGCCCAGACCAGATGCTATCTCTCTACTTCTTCCAAGGTGGCCTTATCTTTACTAAGAGTCAGTGTTGAAACATACATGACCAGCCCACCTGGAGCTAGAGACTTACAGGCTGACTCCATGATGAATAATCAATGTGCGATAATTCCACTTGCCAAGCAAAGCTCGGCGTAGACAGCGGCTGCTTCTGGCAGATCGATAAAGTACTTGAAGACACTTGTTTCAGTGGCTCTTTGAATTCCGCATCATCATTTGATTTGCTCCGATAACATTCAAGTCTTGCCTCTTTAAGTTATTGTTTTAGCAAATTCAATTTACAATTACTTTCAATATGAAAAGCTTAAGAGATTCAGTTTAATGCCTTATTAGCTGTAAAATCAACTGCTGTTTCAACTACGCGGTGTGAGGAGCAGTGAGAAGGCTTCGGTTCTTGGCGAAACTTTCCCTCTGGGCTTCTGACCAGGGGCAGCTTCTTCAGTTGTGGAGCTATCTTCACAATACCTGCTTTCTAAGCTCCTAGTCATTGGACCCAAATTCAAATTACATTTCCCTCCCGTGTCAGGGATTTCTGGGGTAAAAATAAGCTACTTTGAAGACAGGTTGCTCTCAGCAGGGATTTTTTGCTCATCAAATGTGATCCATGCAACAGGCACCTTTGAAAACTCACCATGACGCCGATTTTATTTTTAAATGGAGGGACTAAATGGCCATTACAGAAAGTCAGCCTGAGTGGAGTGGGGGTTGGGGGGAGAGAGTTTATTACTGTTGTTTGAATCATTTATAATAATGTACTTTTGTGTCTCTGGATAACTACATGTTAGGAGTGAAGAAAATCCTCACTACATGAAATATAAAAGACCTTCTTACTATGGTGTGCAAAGTCCTGTAAGCTCTTTCCAGCACCTGCTGCTAGGACCTCCTCTTCAGTCATGCACCCCTGGATCATTGTCCTCCTGCTCGAGTCCTTCCTGCCCCAATGCGTAGAAGCCTGATGCCACCTCATGGCCTTTGTATCTCTCGATTGAATGCTGTTCCCTCACATATTTGCCTGGCTGTCATATCTTCTTCTGATTAAATGTCACCAAACTAGTAAAGCCTTCTTTAATCATCTTCTCCCTCCCTGCCCACCTCAGTCACCCTCTGTTCCTTTATCTTGTTTTGTTTTTATCACAGCATTCACCTCTTTGTGCGTGAAATTATTATTTATTTGTCTGTTTTCTAATTGTCAGTCTTGCCCCTCTCTGCCCTCAGATGTGAGAATGTAAACTTTGTGGGAGAAGGGACCTTTGTCAATGTTCACCTCTGTTTTTCCAGTGCCAACTGATGGGCACAAGGTTGGCATTGAATGAATAGTTGTGGGTGAATAAATGACAGAAACAGTGCTTTACTTAGTGCTGCATAACACACTACCCACAAAGTAAGTAGCTAAAAACAAAAACTATTTGTACTTTTTCTGGATTTCCTGGGTGGCAAGCAGTTCTGCTTTCTGGCCTGGGTGGGATCAGCTGGGACAATTAGGGTGCCTGGCTTCTCTATCTACATATTCTTTCATGCTAGGCTTCTTCAGACATGGTGGTCTCAGGGTTTAAGAACATGAGAGGTGGCAGGGTGTGGTGGCTCATGCCTGTAATCCCAGAAATTTGGGAGGCCGAGGCAGGCGGATCACCTGAGGTCAGGAGTTCGAGACTAGCCTGACCAACATGGAGAACCCTGTCTCTACTAAAAATATAAAATTAGCCGTGCGTGGTGGCGCATGCCTGTAATGCCAGCTACTTGGGAGGCTGAGGCAGGAGAATCGCTGGAACCCGGGAGGCGGAGGTTGCAGTGAGCCAAGACTGCGACATTGCACTCCAGCCTGGGCAACAAGAGAGCAGAAGTTGCCAGCATCTTAAGAAGGCCTAGGCTTTGGGACATACACAAAGTCACTTCTTCCAGCTTCTGTTGGTCAAGGGAAGCCATAAGGCCAGACCAAATTCAAGCAAGTAGAGAAATACATTTGGCCTCTTTAGAGTGGTGGCAATGGATCATGGGGCCAGGAACAGGATTCATTAGGGGTTATTATTGTTATTATGTAGTGATCTGCCCCAAGCCCCAAGTGATATATTTTTTGTGGGAAAGCTCATTCTGACCTACATGTGAGTGGCAGGTTTTGGAACATAAGATTCATATCTTATATATTCATATCCCAGACATTTGCATTTGTGCCACCTGTCATAATACCCTGCACACTATAAACAATAAATGCCTCCTTGGTTTTGCTGTTGCTACTATACTTATATTGCTATATTTAGGATAAATTTTTATGTTTACACACACATCAGTGGATGTGCAGGGATTATCCAAAGACCTTAGTACATCATTTCGAGAAAATGGGAGTGAATTCTGGAATAAATTATATTGATTTTATTTCAGACATTTAAATTTGTTTCATCTATTGCTTTTGCTATGGAAGAATTGATTTCAACAAGGCAGACAGAGAAAAAATAAATTGGTTTTATTGAATTCACAGTGACCTGATTAAAAAAATAGTCATTGCAAGAAAAATAATCTTACTTCCTATTTTATTACAGATTTTTTTCCTTCAAAAATTTATTGGTTTAATATAGTAAGTGAAGAAGATGATGAATTTTATTTAGCATTGTGCAGAATGGTTTGGGGGCTGTTAGAAAACACATTTCTTGAACTATTTCTTATTCAGATGATTGTAAAGATTATTTTGATTAAGAAGGCACCTCTCACTGTTTGATGCTTTTATACTGAATGAAAAACAGTCCAAAGGTCTGTAAGACAATTCACATTGGTACAGATTTAGATAATTATTTCCTGAAAAGAAATGTTGAACTGTTAGTTACTACTCAAATTCTTTTCTTAAAACAAAATGAAACATTCAAGTTTGACTTAGAAAATTACTAGACTGCAGAAGGGAATAGAGAAGAAAGCAAAAATCACCTGATGTCTTTAAACTTCACCTTGAGTGTTTACAATTCAGAAATAACATTCAATGTTCAATTAAAATTTGAATGTCTCTATTTGTACTCAGGAGATGAATAGATTTGGATATACTTTCTGATAATTCCTTCACTATCCAAACTGCTGCTACTTACTATCTGAAATCAGGAACCAAATAGATTTGGGAAAACACAGAGTCCTTTGTTATCTGAACTTGCTGTGCAAACTCCCAATAACTGAGAACTGATTTGGATAGCAAGAGATACTTGGATATAGGTTATCTATACTCTTTAATGACATTGGTAACCCTCTGATCCCATTGTCTATACTGTTTGTAAGTTACTCTTTTCACTCGAAAATATACTGTGAAAGGAAGATTGCAGCTGGGGAGCATAGTTTGTCAATCTCTCTAAATCCGCACATAAAAACAGAGCAACTGGACAGCAAAACCCTCATACAATGTTTAGCACAAAACCACGTCACAAGGTCTCTTCACAAACTCCATATCCACTCCATGGGGTGACATGTGTGTAAACAAGCAATAAACATGGTGTGATAAATGCTCTGTTCTGAGCTCCCTTGAGATGAGATCAGAGTACAGGGAGTTCCTTAAAGACTTTGCGGAGCTTCAAAGAGTATTTACAAAGAAAAACGGCATAGTAGCAACTTAGGGGGCAACTTTCACATGCACAGTTCTTCATTCAGCATTCCCCACATGCTTCTTATGTTTAGTTTACTCATTCAGACGTTTTTTTCCCTTGTCAAACTTTGTTTGCATGGTCAGTATAGTACTAGTTGTACATATCTGGTATGAAGTTTTAAGAGTTGCTTTTTACTTTTGTAAGATCAATTATGGATCTTTCAGGAGAATATGTGATCTTGTAGATATATCAAGGTGGATTGTAAAGACTACTGAATCTAATCCTTAGTTAAAGTTGGATTCATTCTTTGTCTACTCAACGCTGACTTTACTTTTAAACAATGTTTTTCAACCAAGGGCACCATACACACAAATAATTGCAAGTTTTAAATATTATTTGATGTTTAGATGCAAAAGGAGACAATGGTTAAACCCATTACTCTTATCCTTTGGCCCTTGATATATTTCATCTTATGTTAGATAGAGTTTAAGAGACTACTAACTAGTTACAAAAGCTTGTATTGTTTCTTTATTATGCAAGTAACTCATGTTAATTTCAGAAAAAAATATAGAATACATATTAAGAATGGGATAAAAGATTACCCAGGATTCCAATTTGTTGTTGTTGTTGTTTGGAAACCGGGTCTTGCTCTGTCGCCTAGGCAGGAGTGCAGTGGCATCTTCTTAGCTCCCTGCAACCTCAAACTCCTGGGCTCAAGTGATCCTCTCGCGTCAGCCTCCCAAAGTGTTGGGATTACATGCCTGGCCTCATTTTCCACTTTTTGACAGTGATTGCTATTAATGTTTTGGTATTTATCTTCTTACAGAGTTTTTAATGCAAATGTATTGTTTTACCAAAATGAGATCATGATTTATATTCTGTTTTTTAACCTTTTTCTTTTTAAAATTTCAATAAATAATGCTCTGCAGCTTTGTTTTCAATGGCTTCATAGTATTTTATCGTATGGATGTACCATAATAAATTCACTGATTATTTATTATTGTTAAATATTTTGATTGTTTCCAAAATATCAAAGTTTTTTACTTACAAGGTTGCAGTGAGCCGAGAGTGCACCATTGCATTTCAGCCTGGATGACAAGAGCAAGACTATGTCTCATAAAAAAAAAAAAAAAAAGTTGTAATAAAAAGCTGCACATTTATTTTGGCTAATATGTCCAATTGCTTAGCTAAGAGTAACTAACAGACATGGAATTTATGGAAAAAAATGTACATTTTAATGTTTTCAATCAGATTACCAAAGGCCCTTCAAACTGTAACATTTTATCTCTAACTAGTAGTATATTATGTTGCTCTTTCATTCATACCTTTACAAGTAATGGGCTTTTTCTCATTGTTATTTTAATTTTTGTTTGCTTAACTATTAATAAGGTTGAACATTTTTGTTAGTTTATATTTATTATATACTAGTAAACCAAAGGAGGAGTTAATAGTAAATGAAAAGAGCTTAATTAAATTAAGCCATGGAGAGCTTATTGACTGGTCCCTCACTCAGAGATTTAGTATATAAATAGAAGACTTTTAAAATAAACTTTGGCTTACCTATGCTGAAATAATATGCTGCTTTGAAAAGGAATTCAGTAGCCCCCTATGTACTGAAAAACAAAAAATGTATGAGACACATTGCCAAGTGTCTTAATACTTAACATAAAAAAGTGACAAGGTACAACTTAAAAAGTGCTTTTAAAATTAAATTTGTTTACATACTTGAAAAGTTAATTTTATTATATATTTTATTTACTTATTGAAGTGAAAAATGTGCAAAAGGTTATCTGTGATGACTCCCTCTCACCTCTACCCCAGTCATTTCATTCTTTTCCCTGGAGGGTATTAGGTTTTGAGGTTTTAAAAAACATTCTTTTAGTGATATTTCATGCATTTTTTATAAAAATGGATTCATATAATATATAGTGTTCTGGTCCTTGCTTTTTTTTTCATTTGACGGTATAACTGTCAGACCTTGCCATATCTATTTCCTGACTTGTTTCTTATGGCCCCAGAAAATTCTTTTATATGGATGCAACATTTACTAGTCTCTTGGTAATGGGTATTACAATTTTCTCTGATCTTTTGCTAGTACTAAAAAAGAATGCTGAAATTAACATGTATATGTATGCATATATATATATGCATATAAAATTTGAAAATGGATTTTTTTAAATGTCTGAAAGTTTTAACAATAAACAAGGACTACCTCCATGGGAGTGGGGAGCTGGATGTGCCAGGTAAGATTTTACTGTTTATTTCCTGCACTGTTTTGATGGTCTAAATTTTTTTATTGAGGTTTTAGTACTTTGAATTTTTTGAAAATGAATTTTTTTTCTTGAGATGGAGTCTCGCTTTTTTGCCCAGGCTGGAGTGCAGTGGTGTGATCCTGGCTCACCACAACCTCTGCCTCCTGGGTTCAAGCAATTCTCCTGCCTGAGCCTCCTGAGTAGCTGGGACTGCAGGCATGCACCACTACACCAGGTTAATTTTTGTATTTTTAGTAGAGATGGGGTTCCACCATGTTGGCCAGGATGGTCTCAAACTCCTGACTTCAGGTGATCCATCTGCCTCGGCTTCCCAAAGTGCTGGGATTATAGGCGTGAGCCACCACATCCAACCTGAATTTTAAAATTATAAATTAGTACAGCCATTATGGAAAAAGAGTATGGAGGTTCCTCAAATAATTAAAAATAGATCTACCAGATGATCCAGCAATCTCCCTACTTGGTATATATCCAAAGGAAATGAAATCAGTCTGTCGAAGAGATATCTGTATTCACATGTTCACTGCAACACTATTCACAATAGCTGAGATATGGAATCATCCAAGTGTTCATCAACAGATGAATGGATAAAGAAAACATGTACAAAATGGAATACTATTCAGCCTTAAAAAAAGAGGGAAATCCTGTCATTGGTGACAACAGCAATGAACTTGGAGGACATCATGTTAAGTAAAATTAGCCAAGCACAGAAAGACAAATACTGCATAATCTCACTCATGTGTGGAATCCAAACAGTTGACCTCATAGAAGGAGAGGGTAAAATAGTAGTTACCAGGGGTCAGGAGGTTGGGTGGGAAGATGTCGGTCAAAGGTCGCAAAATTTCAGTTAGACAGGAGGAATGAATTCAAGTGATCTATTGTACTCACTAAAAGAATAGATTTTAAGTGTTCTCACCACAAAGAATGATAAGTGTGTGAGGGATTGCATGTGTTAATTAGCTCAATTTAGCCATTCCAGAATGTATACATATTTCAAGCATCATATTGTACACAATAAATATATGCAATTTTTGTCAACTAAAATTTTTTTAAAAATCAATAGATTGAAAAATTAGTGTTTTAGATTCAGAATTATGATATGGACAGATAAATACCTTTGGGAAGCTGGCACTGGAAAGAATTTTAATGGAATGTTGCCCACTGCTAAAACCAGTTTCCCTCCTCTGGGTGGTGGTGGTGCTGGTGATGATGCAGATAAATGTATTAGGTCATTGAGAAAAGAGGAGTTTTTGTCCTTTAGATTCTGAGTCCTAAAAGGAATAAAGCTGAGAACTTGATTCCGTTCTTTTGACTTTCAAATTCCTCAGCTGAAAGCCAAGATAACTGAAAACTGGTGGGCAAGGAGTTCTATAGCTGAAGGAATTATATACATGTAGACATTTAATATCTCTCTAACACACCATCTAGAGGCATATTTGTAAGTCCACAAGTAATCATTTCCTGTGAAAATAAAGATTAATATGTTTAAAATAATTTATCTCATTACATGTTGACATCAGACTTTTTACTGGCTCTTAATATTTCACATTGTAATGCTTGATCAGGTTGAATATTGAACATTAGCAAGTGTAGAAACATTTATGAAAAATGACATAATTTATTTTGTGAAACCAATTCCAAATACATGAAAACATGGGGTTAGAATTAATTCATCAAGAATATCAATAAGCTGATAAAGCAGAGTCATTTTCATTTCCATCATAATCTTTAAGCTATATTCACAGAAAAATTACTTATTAAAGCAGCCATATGTGTGATTAATGGGCTGGTAGTGGTACTAATTACTCATTAGAATGCAAGGACTAAAATACCCTAGGACTCAAAAAAACATAATGATTTTTTATTCAAAGGGTTGGCTGGGTCCCAAAGTCTCAATGGATTTGTATTTTGAGCTATAAGAACATGGTTTTGATCTAAAATGAAAGAGAAATTATTTTAGGAAGGTCTTGCTTGGTACTAACATAGTGAAACCCTTCTTTTTCATATGCTTATTCAATAAAAAGTTCCCACTTTGAGATCAATAACCAGGTTACGATTTGCCTACATACGTTTTCAAAGTTAAAACATTGGGATATGTATGCTTTTCTTTTCTTTTTCTTTTTTTGAGACAGGGTCTCACTCAGTTACTGAGGCTGGAGTGCAGTGGTATGATCATAGCTCATTGCAGCCTCTAACTCCTGGGCTCCAGCGATTCTCCCACCTCTGCCTCTGGAGTAGCTAGGACTACAGGTGCATGTCACCACGCCCCTGTTTTTTCTTTTGAATGCTTGATCATCTATGGACAAACATTTCTCCATTTCCCATGAGTAATTGTATGGGTGCTGTTTTACAATGGTGGCCTATGTGACTGTTTAAATAATAACCAAATTTTAAAATTCATAAATTCAATTGAGCATCAAATTAGCAGCATTAATCATTATTAGAATATAAGTAGTGCATGCAAGTATTTCTTACATATTAAAAATATTTTCTCCATCATTATCACTGAACACTGCAGCTTGGAGTGAGGATAGAGATTAGGTAGAATAAAACCTGCTATTAAGTAAAGATGCATCTTCTGAAACAAATCTTAAAAATAAGAAACAATTCAAAGGAAGTCAGATTATTTTATGTTTTGGATATCCCAATCACATTAAAATTCTGAGTATCAACTATAATTTTCACATGAATAACACCACTAATTTTTATCAGCTAAAATGACAACAAGAAACCCCACCCCACGAAATACTTTCATTTTGATTAAGCACTGTAGAGATTTGCTGTGAATCACAGTGGTGTTTGCTTTTGACACTGGAGACAGAAAGGAGAGCTTTTATTTTTCATCAAAAAATAAAAGTCAAGAAGGATTCTAAATATATCAAAGAATAGCTTAAAAACATTAAAACACCAAGGTAACATTTTGAGATGTGAGAGAATATTATCTTGTGAGTGGTGAATCTAGGGAAGGTTTTGTCTGTGTAGGAAAAAGAGGGTTTAGCAATTCTACAACTTCCTTTTTTCATGGGGATAGGAGGGAAGTGTGGCAAAAAGCGCCATCACCAACAAGCGAGTAAGAAATAGCAGAATGACATGAAGCAACTATAGGCATTAACTTGGATGCTTTGCTGCCCATAAATCTCATTCAATGTATACTTTTAAATAAGATTATTTAACATAACAGTTGAATGTGTAGCAAGCCACAGTTCATTCTCTCAAATAGGTTCCTTATAATTTTATTTATCTATTTTATTTTACTTGTATATTGGACCAGTTGGACTAAAATAATATATCCTTCTATAGGGACAGTGGGTCAAGATTTTGTTAGTAATGGAAAACTCAAACAATCCTTCTTACACAAGAATGTCAACCCAAAAGACCCGCTGAAACATCTATTGGTTATGCAAAACTAAATTTGTTAAACCTACTGCAGTAACAGAGAACACACCTTACCGAAGTCTTGGTAGCATATGAAAATAAGAAATTAGATGAGGATATGTATAGGTGTTTAGAGTGTGGGCTGTGCAATTTTAGGGTGAGTCTTGCCAAAGAGGACACTGGCTGTGATGGGGCGGAGTCCATGACAGAGGAGGTCTGGGCTGGTGGATGCTGTGAGGTGAAAAGTTGGAAAGCAGCCACAGTGAGCAAGATGTTAGTCTTGCTAAGTAAGTGGTCTTAGTTTATGCTCTTATCTTCCAGGAGCAAGCCTCTAAGTTATTTTTTGTTTTTTCTTGGTATTGTTTAATGTAGGGAAAGTATGCCCCTCCCCAGAGTTGTTTAACTTGGGGTCAGGAAAGGATGTTGGTCTCAGTGTTCTTTAACAGGGTGAGAAGGAATTATGTGGATGCCCGTCTGCCTGTAAGGTACCCCCCAGAGAAATCTGCCTGTTAGTATTCATGGCCTTATGTAATCCTCTCCCTTAGAGTGTGGGCTGGGTTTACTGGCTTCTCATGAATAGAATAGGAAAAAAAAAATAGACTGTCACTTCTGAGATTAGGTTACAAAAAACCATGACTTTGGCCGGGCACGGTGGATCACGCCTGTAATCCCAGGACTTTGGGAGGCCAAGGCGGGTGGATCACGAGGTCAGGAGATCGAGACCGTCCTGGCCAACATGCTGAAACACCGTCTCTACTAAAAACACAAAAATTAGCTGGGCGTGGTGGTGGGTGCCTGTAATCCCAGCTACTCGGGAGGCTGAGGCAGGAGAATCCCGTGAACAGGGGAGGCAGAGTTTGCAGTGAGCAGAGATCACCCCACTGCACTCCAGCCTGGCAACTGAGAGAGACTCTGTCTGAAAAAAAAAAAACAAAAAAGAAACAAACAAAAAAAGACCATGACTTCTGCTTTGCTGCTTCCTCCTTCTCCCTCCTGTTGCTCTTGCTCTGGGGGAAAGAGGCCATGAGTGGCTCCATGGAGAGGTCCATGTGGCAAGAAACTGTCTAGCCAACAGATACCAAGAACACAAGGCCTGCCAACAACCATGTGAGAGAGCTTGGTCACAGATCCTTCCCCAGTCAAGGGATGAGATGATTGAAGTCGGGCAAGAGACTCAGAGAGAGAGACTCACATGAGCCGTGCCTGAATTCTTAAGCCTTAGAAACTGTGCGATGTCAATCAAGAAAAATCATGAGACAAGTCTCATTCATTTTAGGAGGTTTATTTGCCAAAGTTAAGGAAGCACATCCAAGAGACAGGTCTATGCCTTTCTCTGAAGATGATTTTGAGGGCTCCACATTTAAAGGGGAAAGGGCGGGATATTGAGAAGTACACAATTTTCATGTAAGAGAGGGATGAGGAAAAATATGCATTCATGCCATTGTCTGGCTCAGTGAATCTGCACTTTTTTACATAAGATGACATAGACAAATGGGGCAGAGGAGAAATGCAGGGAATCTGCATTTTTACATAAGATAACACAGGCAAAATAGGACAGGGGAACAATCAGATACGCATTTGTGTCAAGTGGGCAGGGGGGGTGACTGCACTTGTAAAGATAAGCTATCAATTTACATTGGGTGAAATGTAAAATTCACCCAATGTGAAATATGAAATGCCATGGTGAAATTTTAACAGAAACACTTTGGGGTAAAGATCTGGGAGCTCACTAGGAATTTCCTTGTGGACAAAATCTGGGGAGGTGTATAGCTTTTTTCATCTTGTAGCCATCTTATTTAGGAAGCAAAAAAAAGTGGGAGGCAGGTTTGCATGACCCAGTTCCCAGCTTAACTTTTCCCTTTGGCTTCACCAGTTTGGGGTCCCAAGATTTAATTTGCTTTCACGGCGATGATAGTATTTGTTATTTTAATTTACTATGTTTCTGGATAATGTGTTATACAGCAATATATAACTAATGCATGTTGATGTCATGTTTTCAGGATGCATAAATATACTTTCTACTGAAATTTTTACTTATTTCGGAATAAGCAGATTTATTGTCCAAAATATTGGTTAATTTACTAATTTTGCATCGAAACTTGAGAGACATACTTCATATGTTTATTATGAACATTTCTTCATTCTGCTCTATAGAAACTGGCCATATTTGAAGCAGATAGTGACTATTCTGTGGAGAGATAGCTGAAGGGAATGATGTAGAATTAATGCTTCCCTGAGGAACACACTGGATTAGGACCTTGGAAAGAGCTACTCTCTAACCTATGGAGCATTTCTCTGCAGCTTTGTCTCTTTGGCACATGGTAGGCCTGAAGTCTACTTGAGAAGAACAGATATAAACCCAACATCTGTATCAGATGCAGTTTCCCAGCCTTGGCCTCAAAGGAGGATTTCTGGACTCTCTGTTACAGTGAGTCCTGACTCTCCCTACTGCCCATGGTTGCTCTTCCTATCACCCAATGTCTGCTGCTTAAGGGAGTAGTTTTCTTCTCCCATCACCAACCTAGGGAAATTCAGTTCTTGGGAGGCAAACACAATTTCCCTAAGACTTTATCATTGTTTAAATTTGAAAGAAAGAAATATCAATGGTGTCCTGAAAAATTTAAAAAGGGATGTATGGTTACTAATTGGGGCTAGGAAAACTGGAGTGCAAACTCAGAGAGATACAGCTTCCTTGCTTATAGGGGTAATTGTGAATGGATGATTGCCAGCATTGTCCTGGAAAATTTCAAGATATATAGAGTTTCTCTGAGCCACTGTTAACAAGCTAATAAATTCAACTGTTTCTGGTGGGGGTGAGAAAGAGACAAGGACAGCCAAAATACTTTCGGGTTCTGCTTCTTTCCCAGTTGGCTTTGGCCTTAGATTTGGATTTGCATAGAGCAGAAGCTAAATTCCATTTCTTCCATATATTCAACTTATTTTGGGCCATACATATCTACTTCGATTGTCTGCTTTTTCGTTACTGAATTTTATAAGCTCTCCTCCATTACTATTTTTCTTTCCTGGTCTACCAACTTTTGTGCCCATTAGTTACTCATCTGCACTCCCTGCCCCACCCCCGCTCAAGTTTTGCGACATCTCTGAACATGTTGAACAGGGAAAAAAAAATTGGTTGACTATCTATAGATAAATATGCATAGAGCGGGTGCTGTGCAAATAACTTTGCCATGGATTAACCCATCTGCCCTCACCATAGCCACATCCTTCAGGATAGACTCATCTTACCGTCACCCCTGATAAGCTGTGTGCCTTGGTTTTTCTAGTCTCTGAGCCTTATTTCCCTTATCTGCAGTTTCTTCTGCCAACTTGAAAGCATAACAAATCTGCAATTCACACTGAGAGTCTTTCCAAGTCATTGCTAAAGTCTTTATTTATCAAAGCCAGTAGTTTTCCCACCCTGTTTATATTTTCTAACTTTTAATAGTCTTTACTCACAAATGGGTCTCAATGTCTATTCATGTAGGCTGTTGCTAAGTTGGCTGCAAAATTGGCTTCAGAAAAGCTTCAAGGGCCCCAAATGTCTGCATTCCCATATTGTTCTGTTTGTAGCTGAAGCATCAAAGGCCTCTGTCTGAATCATTAGAAGGCAAAGATAGTGAGCCTTTACTAGCCTACAGCCTGGTGTAGATGACTCTCCCGGGGAATCCAGAAAATCTAACCAATTTTCTGGGAAGCTGGATTCAAGATGAGGGGATTCAAGGGGGCAGAGTGTACTTAGAACCTCGGATATGGAATAGGCAGAGCATTGTGAATGAAGGTTGGTAATGGAAGGCACCAAGGTAAGTCAGAGTTCTAATCAAAAGGCCACACAAGAGTGCAATGGTTCCCAAATGAACTGTACGTTGAAATCACCTGGGAATCTTTTAAACAATACTGAAGGTTGCTTCTATTCCAGACATTCTGATTTAATTTTCTGGAGTGTGACCTGGCATAATGATTTTTAAAAATTCATCAGTTCTAACGTACAGCAAAATTTGAGAACCAATGGAGTAATGGTTAAAGGCTTGCACTTTGAATCTGGACAGATCTTAGTTTCAATCCCGGCTTTACCACTAGACCACATGATTTTGGGCAAGTTATTTGACCCCTCTGAGCTCCAGGTCTTTTTGCAAATCGGAGATAAAAATAGTACCTGGCACTTAGGGTTATTATTAATAATACTAAATATATGCTTAGCACAGTGCCTAGCACACAGTAAGTACTCAGAAGACACTAACCAATATTATTTAATACTAGTACCAGAGTTTCAATGTTAGAAGAAGGCTTGACAGTGGTCAAAGGGAAGGTATACTTAATAACCAAGACACCATGGGGTGGAGAAAAACATAGCTTCTCACTAGCCCTGCCTCCAGCAATCAGGCAGTGGGAATAATAGAGAAAGCTTGTGTGTGTGTGTGTGTGTGTGTGTGTGTGTGTGTGTGTGTGTGTGTGTGTTACTCCCCAGGGATTCTGCCTTGCAGGATCTCATCAATCAACCCATTTGACTTATTACCATTATGTATAATTTTGAGGTTTGTGTCAAAGGAACAGGTTTGTCGTGGTTGCTCTAATTATGGGGAAATCATGTGTAATACATATTACACATGTATTTTTATGGCAGGTCTTTTACGAAACAGGCTTAGTTTCTAATAATTTAACAAAGGAAGATGGGGGTGGTTTAAAGCTTAACTGGAACAATTTTAAATGCATGTTGGACTGAAGACTTATGGATTCAGATGTTTCAAATCTGTGTTGACAACTGCTGAGAATATACTCAGAATCTTCAGGATTTAATTCACACATAGATATGTATATTTTACATTCACATTATCCTTTATTTTATTTTTAACTAGAGTTAAGCGTAATTTTGCAGATATTCATATTGTTAGCAGATGGCTGCATTCACACTAATAAACAGCATTTTAAAATTTAATTTTTATTTTGAGATAATTGTGATTATCTCAAAATACAGATTCATATGCAGTTGGAAGAAATATCACATACCCTTTACCTAACATATTTCAAAACTATATAGTACAATATCACAACCGGGATTTGGATATTGATACAGTCAAAGACAACATTTCTGTCACTTCAGTGTTCTTCATGTTGACCTTTTATAGCCATGCCAACCTCCCTTCCACCCCCTCCTTAACCCCTGGCAAACATTAAATTTTTTGTTTTCCATTTCTATAATTTTGTCATTTTCAGAATATTCTATAAATGGAATCATATAGTAACCAACCTTTTGTGATTGACTTTTATCATCATGCATAATTTGGTATCTAGGTAATACTAGCTTCATAAAATGAATTGGGATATATTCTCTACTCTTCTATTTTCTGGAAGAGATTTTGTATAGACTCAGTGTAAATTCTTCTTTAAACATATGGTAGAATTCTCCAATGTAATGATCTAGGCCTGGAGATTTCTTTTTCTTGAAGTTTTAAAATTACAATTCAATTTTCATAATAGCTTTATGGCTATTCAAATGATCTACTTCATATTGGATATTGGGTGAGTTGTGGAAGTTTATGTTTTTTTTAAGAACTTGTCCATTTTATATAAATTGTCAAATTTATGTGTGTAGAGTTGTTCACAGAGTTTTCTTATTATGCTTTTGATGTCTGCAGGATCTGTAGTGATATCCCCTATTTTGTTCTTGATATTGGTAATTGGTGTCTTCTCTCTCTCTGTCTCTCTGTCTCTTTTTGGTCAGTCTTATTAAGGTTTGTTAATCATATCGATCCTTTGAAAGAACCAGCTTTTTGTTTCATTGATTTTCTTCATTGTTAGCTTGTTTTCAATTTCATTAATTGCTGCTTTCATCTTTCTTCTTTCTTTCCTCCTATTTGCTTTGTATTTATTTTGCTCTTTCTTGGTTGTTAAGGTAGGAGCTTAGATTTGGGATGAGCATTTCCTCTTTCTAATGCTTGCATTTAATGCTTTAAACGTCCCACTCAGTATGTCTTTAGCTGTGTCCCACACATTTTGATATGTTGTATTTTCATTTTCATTTAGTTCAATGTATTTTTTAAACTTCCCTGAGACTTCCTCTTTACACATGAATTATTTGGAATTGTGTTGTTTAGCTTCCAACTGCTTAGGGATTTTCCTGTTATCTTTCTGTTATTAACTTCTAGTTTGATTTCACTGTGGTTGGAAAACATTCTGTATGCTTTCAATTTTTTTTAATTTGTTGAAGTTTGTTTAATGGCTGAGGATATGGTCCATTTTTGTATATGTTTTGTAGATACTTGAAAAGATTATGTATTCTGCTCTTGTTAGGTGGAGTGTTCTGTAAATGTTGATTAGATTCTGTTTGTTGATGGTGTTGTTGAGTTCTATATCCCGGCTGATTTTTTACCTAGTTGTCCTATCAACTGTTGAAGAAGAGTATTAAACTTTGTAACAGTAATTGTCGCTTTGTCTGTTTGCCCTTTCATTCCAATTAGTTTTTGCATCTCATATTTTGCAATTTTGTTTGGTACATACTTATTTAGGATTGCTATCATTTGGCAGATTGACACTTTTGTCATTATGTAATGTCCATCCCTGTCTTTGGTAAATTTTTTGTGTGCTGATGTCTATGTTATATGATATAATGCAGTGACTCCTGCATTCTTTAAACATTTGAGATATAATTCATGTACCATAAAATTCCTCTTTTAAAAGTATGCAGTTCAATAGTTTTAATATATTTACAAAGTTATACAAAAATGACCACTGTCTAATTCCATGATGTTTTCATCACTTCCCTTCAAAATATATCTGCTATTAGTCATATCCCATTTACCCATTTCTCTAGCCCCTGGCAACCACTAATTTGTTTTCTTCCTCTATCATTTGCTTATTATAGGTATTTCATATAAATGGAATTATACAACAGTATCCTTCTGTGTCTGGCTTCTTTAACTTAGTACAATGTTTTCAAGATTCATTTATGTAATTAGCATGAATTAATACTTCCTTCTTATGATTGAATAATATTCCATTGTATGAATACAGCATCTTTTGCTTGTTAATTTACCAGTCGATGAGCATTTGGATTGATTCTATTTTTTAACTCTTTTTAATAATGTTTTTATGAACATTTGGATATAGAGATAGGTTTTCAATACTTTTGGATATATAACCAGGTGTGGAATTGCTGGGTAATTCTGTTTAATTGCTTGAGAAGGTGTTAAACATTTTTTTTTTTTTTTTTTTGAGACGGAGTCTTGCTCTGTCACCCACACTGGAATGCAGTGGCACGATCTCGGCTCACTGCACCTCTGCCTCCTGGGTCTCCTGGGTTCAAGCCATTCTCCTGCCTCAGCCTCCTCAGTAGCTGGGATTACAGGCGCCCACCGCCACGCCCAGCTAATTTTTGTATTTTTTTAGTAAAGATGGGGTTTCACCACGTTGGCCAGGCTGGTCTCGAACTCCTAACTTTGTGGTCTGCCCGCCTCGGCCTCCCAAAGTGCTGGGATTATAGGCGTGAGCCACTGCACCCAGCCTAAACTTTTTTTTTAAGTGGCTACACCATTTTACCTTTCATTGTATTAGGATTCCAATTTCTTCACATCCTGCCAATACTTTTTATTGTCGGTCCTTTTGATACACGCTTTCGTAGTGGGTATAAAATGGTACCTTATTGTGGCTTCGATTTTCATTTCCCGAGCATCTTTTCATGTACATATTGGTTATTTGTATAAATTTCTATCTAGCACTTTTGCCCATTTTTAAATTGGTGTTGTCTTTATATTATTAATTTATAAGAGTTCATTATATACTCTGGATATTAGACCTTTATCAGGTATATGATTTACAAATATTTTCTTCCATTCTGTGGGTTGTCTTTTCACTTTCTTGGTACTGTTCTTTGAAGCACAATAATTTCCAATTTTGATGTATTCCAACTTACCTATTTTCTCTTTCATTGCTGTCATATCTAAGAAACAATTGCCTAATTTAAGGTCATGAAGTTTTTCACCTATGTTTTCTTTTAAGAGTTCTATAGTTTTAGCTCTCATATTTACATCCTGATCCATTTAGAGGTTTTTTTTTTAATATAAGGTGTGAGTTACAGTGTCCAACTTCATTTCTGTGAATACATTTCTTTTGATTAATGCTTCCATGATATATCTTTTTCTGTATTTTTACTTTAACCTACCTATATTGTTATATTTAATGCAAATTTCTTTTAGACAGCATGGATTCTATTCCTTTATTTGCTGTATTTAGACCATTTACATTTAATGAAATTGTTGATATGTTAGGGCTTAAGCCTGCCATTTTATTTTCTGTTTTCCGTTTATTCTCTCTGATTTTTCTGATTTCATTTTGTTTCTCTGGTTTGTTTTTCTTTCTGTCATCCTGTGGGTTGCTTGAACATTTTCTAGATTTCATTTTCTAGAATTTGGTTTATCTATAGTGTATCCTTTTATTTTTTGAGTCAGAGTCTCACTCTGTCACTCAGGCTGGAGTGGAGTGGCATAATCTCAGCTCACCGCAACCTCTGCCTCCTGGGTTCAAGTGATTCTTAAGCCTCAGCCTCCTGAGTAGCTGGGATTACAGGCATGTGCCACCACACCTAGCTAATTTTTTTGTATTTTTAGTAGAGACAGGGTTTCACCATGTTGATAAGGCTGGTCTTGAACTCCTGACCTTAAGTGATCCACCCACCTTGGCCTCCGAAAGTGCTGAGATTACAGGCGTGAGCCACTGCGCCTGGCCTATCTATAGTGTTTCTGAGGATATCTCTTTGTATAGTGTTTTAGTGATTGCTCTATGTATTATATGTACACAGCCTAGCATAGTCTACTGATGTCATTTTACCAGTTTGAATAAATTATAGAAAATATGTCTTTCTTTATTTTTATTTTATTTTATTTCTTTATATTTATTTATTTATTTATTTATGTTGCCCAGGTTGATCTCAAAGTCCTAGACTCAAGTGATCCTCCCACCTTGGCCTCCCAAAAGTAATTGTGATTAAGGCTTGAGTCACTACTCCCAGCCAAGTTTCTTTACCCTTTCTTTTTTATAATTGTTTTAAATATTTTCTGTGCACACATTTAATATCACATCAGATAATGTTATAATTTTTGTTGCACTCATCAAATGTAAATGAGAAAATTGGAGAGGAGAAGGAAAGTCTATTTATTTATCTGTATCTTTGTTTGCCATACTCTTTTTTCCTGCTTGATATTCTACAGTTCCTGCTTTTGTCATTTCCTTTCTGTTTAGAGGACTTCCTTTAATCTTTCTTCTAGGGTAGGGATGCTAGAGACAAATTCTCTTAGTTTTCTTTTATCTGAGAAATGTCTTAATTTCTCCTTTATTTATGGAGGACATTTTCTCTGGATATAAAGTTCTGGTTTGGCACTTCTTTTTTTCCACACTTAAAAGACGTTGTGAGAATTCCTTTTGGCCTCCATTGTTGCTGATGAGAATGCCACTGTCATTTGGATTGTTTTTGTCTTATAGGTGTCATTTGTTTTTTGCTGCTTTCAAGATAATTACTTTGTCTTTAGTTTCCAGAAGTATGACTATGAGGTTTCTTGATATTTTGGACTGAATTATCTCCACCACCACTGCTCCTCCCCCTCAAATCCATATGTTGAAGCCCAAATCCCCCAATATGATTGAATTTGGAGATAGGACCTTTAAGGAGATAATTAAGGCTAAATGAGCTCATAAGAGTGGGGCCCCAATACTATAGAACTAATGTCCTTTCAAGAAGGGGAAGAAACACCAGATCTTTCTCCCTTTCTCTCTGTCTGTGGATGTAGAGGAAAGGCCATGTGAGGACACAGTGAGAAGGTAGCCATCTGAAAACCAGGAAGAAAGGCCTCACCAGGAACCTACCCTGCCAGCTCATTGATCTTGGACTTGTGAACCCCAAAAATCTGAGACAGATTTCAGCGAATTTAGAAAATTTATTTTGCCAAGGTTGAGGATGCACTCTAGTGACATAGCCTCAGGAGGTCCTGATGACATGGGCCAAAGATGGTCAGAGCACAGTCGGATTTTACACATTCTAGGGAGACATGTGACATCAATCAACATAAGCAAGATGAACACTGGTTCAGTCTGGAAAGGTGGGACAACTCGAAGCAAAGGTGGGAAGAGTAGAAGAGGGGAGGGGGCTTCCAGGTCATAGGTAGATAAGAGACAAATTGTTGCCTTCTTTTGAGTTTCCGATTAGCCTCTCCAAAGGAGGCAATTAGATATGCATTTATCTCAGTGAGCAGTGGGGTGACTTAGAATAGAAAGGGAGGCAGGTTTGCCCTAAGCAGTTCCCAGCTTGAGTTTTCCCTTCAGCTTAGTGATTTTGGGGCCCCAAGATTTATTTTCCTTTCTTTTAGCATCTGGACTGTAAGAAAATAAGTTTCTGTTGGTGAAGCCATCTAGTCCGTGATATTCTGTAATGGCAGCCTGAGTAGACTAATATACTTGGTGTAAATTTTTTTGAGTTTATCTTGTTTGTGGTTTGCTAACTTTGATTCTGTAGCTTTATGTCTTTTGCCTAATTAGGAAGTTTTTGGTAATTATTTCTTCAGATGCTTTTTCAGCTCTGCCCTCTTTTTCCTCTCCTCCTGGGACTCCAATGACGTGAAGGTTGACTCCTTGGTTATAGTCCCATGGCTTCCTGAAGCTCTATTTATTTATTTGTATAATCTATATTCTTTTATTTAGATTGGGTAATTTCTATTGCTTTATCTTCCAGTTGACTGTTCTTTCATCTGTTCTACCCATTCTAATTTTGAGCCCATGCGTTGAGGTTTTTTAATTTTGGTTAATGTATTTTTCAAATCTATAATTTACATATTGCTGTTCTTCATATTTTCTATTTCTTTGGAGAGACTTTCTATTTCTTTGCTAAAATGATGTTTTTTCATTTGTTTTAAGAGTGTTCTTAATTGCTTGTTAAAGCATTTTTGTGGAGGCTGCTTTAAAAGTTTTTGTCAGTTAATTCTAACATCTATGTCAAGTTTCGTGTTGGCAGCTATACATTTTTAAAATTTAATTTGAGATCTTTCCAGTTCTTCATATGATGCATGCTTTTTTATTGAAGTATGGGCATTTTGGGTTTTATGTTATGAAGACTCTGGATGTTATGTAAACTTTCTGTTTTAGCTGGCTTCCTCTGATGCTAGTGGGCAAAGCAAGAGTTCTAGCTCGCCAGTGGCCTTATATTATGAAAGGATGAGGGACTTTACTGCCCTGTGGGATACAAGTCTTGCCCTCCAGCTCTTCCTTCCTACACAGCAGAGTGCTTTGTTGTGCTTTGTTAAACAGCCTCTCAGGAGAGAAGCCTGGGCTCCTCAGTCAGCCTTGGCTGCTGTGGCTCAGGAAGGGGCCACAGTTATTTCTGTGGTATGTGGCTGGAGTAGACCAGTTATTTTCTAAAAGCTTTCCCCTTGCTGGGCAGCCCATTTGCTAGCCTTTAGCTGAAGAGCAGAATTTGTGGCAATACTTTTGTCTGTGCCTATTAGCATTTCTGGATTTCTGGCTTCTTCAGTGGCAAGTCTGAAATATGTGAAGTGAAAAAGCAAAGACCCAAAACCCCAAACCAAACAAACCCAGGGAACTTTCCACTATGTTGTTCTTTGGGGGTTAAGTTGCCTAGCTCATCTGTCTTCCCTCTACCTTTCAGACTCTCCTAATGTTTGTTTTATGTATAATGCCCAGGGTTTGTAGTTCTACTTAGCAGGTGGATAGGAAAAAGTATGTCTACATCTTCCCTGATGTGGAAGTCCCCTGAATTCTATCATTTAACTGCTCATGATTTTGCAATTATTCCAATGTGGATTTTGGCTGTTCTATATTTGACACAGACAGTTTTTCTTTTCACATGCACATCACCTGAGCCAAGAGAGCACCCTAGGCCACGTGTCAAACACCCTGTGGCAATAAGTTAACATTGTCAAGTCTCCCTAATGAAGCATGTTGACAAATATGTTATACATACAGTTTGGTGCTGGCTTTATATTTCTGCATTTATATCTATGCATATTATATAGTTTTATATACTGAGTAGCTTTTTAACATGCTACCAGCCACCTATTCCATTTGGAATTAAAACCTTTCTGGGGTTTTTAAAAAGCTGTAGAAAAAGCAGAAATTAGCACTCTAAAAATGGTTTATTTTATAGCCAAATGTCAACTAATTATTCCCATAGGTTGAAAATTCTTGCTCATTTTAACTAGGGTTATGTTCATTTTCAGAGGAAAAAAATCCCCCTCTGTCAAAACATGAACCCCCCTCCCCCACAACCTCTTTGTTATAAAAAGTTAAGTGTTTCCTCATCTGGATTTTACTATCATAGTCTTATAAATGACCAGATTATTAAGCATAGCCTTCCTGGGTATGTTCATGAAAATGAAGATTATAGTTTTCGGTCAATGGACAACTCCTTATGAATCTGTGGATGTTTGATGTACAAGCCCCTGCCTGGGGCTGACGATACAGTGAGCAGGGTCTCACTGAGAGTCACCTGACTCAGCATCTCCTTCCAACCACCGCCTTTTCATTCACTGATATTGTGTCCAGAGCATGCTCAGTTTTCCTGTCTTTCACTGTTCTTAGCTCAGTTGGTTACATCTTAGGGAATCCCTTTCTTATTTGTGCTCTTGCCTTTAATTTAATCCCAGTCCACAACTCTTTCCCTTCCAAATGCTTCAAAAATCTCAGAATCATAGTTGCTTCTTATACAAGTATGAGGCAAAGACCTGGAGAAAATCAAATGTGATTTTGCTAAAATATGTATATTAATAGTGGAAAGAGAGAATAAGATCTCTTGTTCTCTAACAAAAAAAAGTATTCCTGTCTTTGTTACATTTCTGTAACTCTCTCTTTCTCTCTTTGTTATATTTCTGTAATCTCCCTGGGGGCAAGGAAAGGAAAAATAAAACACCACTAACAATGGGTGATTAATGGCAGGAATAAACCCAAATCAAGACAAAAAAAGCCATGCATAGACAAGTGAAGTTTGATAAATAGCCAGTGTCCTCTAATGTGAATCCTTTTTGACATTTCTGGAATACAACCCACCTGGTATCAAGCTGAAGAGGAACTGAGTAGGTTCTCCTTGGTATTCTCAGAGAAAAAGGTGAAAACATATACTATTAGTTGATATTTGTTGTAAAACAAATGAAGTCTTTTATTCTGGTTGAAAGTGATGGAAAGACAATAAAAAATCCTGAAACATAAAGGGAAAATTTTTGGCTCATGTATTTATGAAACAAGCTTGAGGCACAGGTGGATCTAGGTGTTAAAAAGTTGAAGTCAGGAATTCATTTTTTACATTGCTTAGCTTTGCCATCCTGTATTGGTTTAATTTCCAAGTAGGCTTGTCATTAAAAAAAAAAAAATGTAAGCAGCACGAGGTTTGTGTCTTACAAAATTAGAGACCCTTGGGGAATTAAGATATTTTCCCCAATAGTTTCAGTAAAAGTCATGCACATTGGCTGTGACTGGAACTGCTAGTGTTATATGCACATCTTTTGACCAATCAATGAGCCCAAGGGCTGGAATCCTCTAAATTTCTGACTTCTTGACCTCTGTTTTGGAGTCAGTTCTATTTAAACATAAACTGAAAGTAGGAAAGGAATTACTCTCCTCCTCTGCCCACCAAAATTGAAATGCTATCAGCAGAAGAAGGAGCAAAGGATGCCAGAAGGTTAAATCAACATGTATCTACTACCCACAGAGAAGATAGTAATGTGGATACATAATGAGGTCAGGGAGAATTAATCCCATGAACACCAAGGCTATCCTTGCTATTGTTGGTTTAGGTATCTCTTCTGAACTAGGGGTAGGATCCTCAAGGTTCCAGTTATTCTTAAAATCTGTTTTAGAATCTTTCTAAAAGTCTTTATCTATCTTGTTCTTTTTAATTAAAAGGCATGAGTTTTCAAGATGCATTTTAAAAAGAAACTTTTATTGAATGTTATTTCTTCTACTTTGTTTAACCTGTACCAACAAGGCAATATGAACCGTATTTGTGGATATGCTTTACTCTAGCAAAGTTACAGGCTACATAAGTTTGGGGACTAGACTGGAAACTTAACCACATTTTAAAACCATTTTTTCATGGAAAAAAAATTTCATGTTCTGTGCAACTTATTTACAAAGGAACCATTGGAATACAACTGATGTGCAAGCATATAATTCCAAGAAATCTAGCAGATGTATCAGTGAACTTTAATTTCATGGAATTATTTTGATTAACTTAGTCGTCCTTCTCTATTCGAGTAAACAGGCATCTTCCTGGAGCAAAGTCATAGTTGATATGATTAGATATACAGGGGTTGGGTCAACCATGTTTGTTTCTATAAAAGGATCTAGAGATGAGATCCTTAAACAGATCCCATTTCCTTTCCTTGGCATGCAGAAAAGCCTGTTTATATTGGTCATTCTTGTCTGCTGCCTTTGGTTTTGTGACTTGCAAGACTGATAGTAGTGATGTTATAACACAGTTTAATCTTTCGGGAAGAATTCATCCATTTATGTATCCATGCGTTTATTCGCTGAGCAGACACAGGCACGGGCCTCTAAAAGGTGAGGCCAACCAGGTCACTGGGCTTCAAGCCTCAAGCTCAAAAGAACCTTGAAGTGTTACAAGCAACAATGTTTATGGAAATAGCAGGAGGCCTCATTTCAAATGTTGAACTTGCCTAGAATTCAAGGGCTGTGAGTATAGCTGCATTAGAGGGTGAAAGGATAACCTCAACCTGAATCTGAAAGCTGCATGATTCTGAGGCAGAGCTCAGAGAGAGTTCTAGGGTTTGTGGTGGGCGAATATAGAAACAAGGAAAGATCTCAGGATTTCACAGTCTAGTGGGGAAGTTGATGTGTAAAAATGTATTATAAAACAAGGCAGAGAGAAACATTTGCTATGCTGGAAGTATAAGCTCTGGACCAAGAAAGGACCTATGAGACACATAACCCTGCATTCTCGACCTTGTCTGTAATTATGGCAGAATTTGGTTCCTACCACATCTGCCTTCATCTCTCTGGTGAGTATCTTATTCTTTATAATTGCAAACAAGGAGACTCTCTAGGCCCAGAGATTCAAAAAGTTTCTTGGCTCCTAGTACCTGTAGGACAAAAGAAATGCCTAATAATTTTTTTGTTAAATAGTTAGATCCAAACAGTTTAAAATATATAATGCATTTATGACCTAACAAGTTGGTAGCTGTTTGAAAAAATACACAAAAATTGAACAATAACAACAAAATACACAAAAATTGAACATTTTGTTTATCTCATTCTTAAACATCTATAGTATTTACTGATGATGTGTGTGCCCATTGGACACCACACAACTTCTGAAAGCTTGGCGTCATATTAGACATTGCCACACTTATTTCCCATTCCACATTGAGTTTTGCATGGTACTGGCTTTTTGTCACAGCATTGGCTGAAAAGCCAGCTTTGCAAATGTATGATGTTATCAGAAGGAGCTTGTGCTCATCTTAAAGCTGTGAACTACCTCCTAGTAATTCATGCAATGTCAAAAGATCTTGAGTACTGCTGTGCTCTTACAAATTTAAAATACACTGTTGCACCCCTCTGTTTGCTGTAGCAGCCCAGTGCAGTCTGAGAACTCCAGCTTTTGTCATCTTTTCTTTATTCATTTGGGTATAAGAGCCCAACTCCTAGTACTATCTGTAGCCTCAATCCCCAAATTTGAATTAAGATTTGGCCAGGGACTGCAGCATTCTGCTGAGTCAAAAACATGAACTTGAAGAGTGACCAATAACTAAATCAGCATTAGTTTTGTTGAACTACATTCATGGGGATGAACTACCAAATCTGAAGAGAATAACATAATACACTCATTCCTTAAATCTACAGTCAACATAGCTCACTGTATTTTTATTCTTAATGATTCAGAAGCCTGTCTGAGTTTTGAGGTCCTCACTATGAGCATTTATTAACACAGGTCTAATGAGTTCAGTGAGACCCAGTTTATAGGTCTACGTCATCAGAATGTTGGTTTTATATTAGCTGTACTACACAATATATTATTTCTTTAATTTGAGTAATGTTGCGTTAGTCCAGGGCTTCAGACGGCTTGAGAATAATTATTTTTTTCTGACGGTGAAAGAGAATGAGGCATAGATCTGTGGAAACAGAAAATCCTGGTGAAAATGGGAACACAATAGACTTGCCAAAGTTTTTTGTTTTTTTTTTTTTTTTGCTTTATTTTTTTTAAGGAGAGGATGTGTATAAAGGAGTTAATGTATTTTAAATATAAAAATATATATTTTTTGAGACAGAGTTTCGCTGTTTTTTGTACAGGCTGAAGTGCAATGGCACAATCTCGGCTCACTGCAACCTCTGCCTCCTGGGTTCAAGTAATTCTCCTGCCTCATCCCCTCAAGTAGCTGGGATTACAGGTGCACGCCACCACACCCAGCTAATTTTGTATATTTAGTAGAGATGGGATTTCATCATGTTGGCCAGGCTGGTCTTGAACTCCTGACCTCAGGTGATCCTCCTGCCTTGGCCTCCCAAAGTGTTGGGATTACAGGTGTGAGCCACGCGACTGGCCTACTTTTCTTTTCTTTTTTTTTTTTTTTAATTTTATTATGATTATACTTTAAGTTTTAGCGTACATGTGCACAATGTGCAGGTTTGTTACATATGTATACATGTGCCATGTTGGTATGCTGCACCCATTAACTTGTCATTTAGCATTAGGTATATCTCCTAATGCTATCCCTCCCCACTTCCCCCACCCCACAACAGTCCCTGGTGTGTGATGTTCCCCTTCCTGTGTCCATGTGTTCTCATTGTTCAATTCCCACCTATGAGTGAGAATATATGGTGCTTGGTTTTTTGTCCTTGCAATAGTTTGCTGAGAATGATGGTTTCCAGCTTCATCCATGTCCCTACAAAGGACATGAACTCATCATTTTTTATGGCTGCATAGTATTCCATGGTGTATATGTGCCACATTTTCTTAATCCAGTCTATCATTGTTGGACATTTGGCTTGGTTCCAAGTCTTTGCTATTGTGAATAGTGCCGCAACAAACATATGTGTGCATGTGTCTTTATAGCAGCATGATTTATAGTCCTTTGGGTATATACCCAGTAATGGGATGGCTGGGTCAAATGGTATTCCTAGTTCTAGATCCCTGAGGAATCGCCACACTGACTTCCACAATGGTTGAACTAGTTTACAGTCCCACCAACAGTGTAAAAGTGTTCCTATTTCTCCACATCCTCTCCAGCACCTGTTGTTTCCTGACTTTTTAATGGTCGCCATTCTAACTGGTGTGAGATGGTATCTCATTGTGGTTTTGATTTGCATTTCTCTGATGGCCAGTGATGATGAGCATTTTTTCATGTGTTTTTTGGCTGCATAAATGTCTTCTTTTGAGAAGTGTCTGTTCATATCCTTTGCCCGCTTTTTGACGGGGTTGTTTGTTTTTTTCTTGTAAATTTGTTGGAGTTCATTGTAGACTCTGGATATTAGCCCTTTGTCAGATGAGTAGGTTGCAAAAATTTTCTCCCATTCTGTAGGTTGCCTGTTCACTCTGATGGTAGTTTCTTTTGCTGTGCAGAAGCTCTTTAGTTTAATTAGATCCCATTTGTCAATTTTGGCTTTTGTTGCCATTGCTTTTGGTGTTTTAGACATGAAGTCCTTGCCCATGCCTATGTCCTGAATGGTATTCCTAGGTTTTCTTCTAGGGTTTTTATGGTTTTAGGTCTAACATTTAAGTCTTTAATCCATCTTGAATTGATTTTTGTATAAGGTGTAAGGAAGGGATCCAGTTTCCGCTTTCTACATATGGCTAGCCAGTTTTCCTAGCACCATTTATTAAATAGGGAATCCTTTCCCCATTTCTTGTTTTTCTCAGGTTAGTCAAAGATCAGATAGTTGTAGATATGTGGCATTATTTCTGAGGGCTCTGTTCTGTTCCATTGGTCTATATCTCTGTTTTGGTACCAGTACCATGCTGTTTTGGTTACTGTAGCCTTGTAGTATAGTTTGAAGTCAGGTAGCTTGATGCCTCCAGCTTTGTTCTTTTGGCTTAGGATTGACTTGGCAATGCGGGCTCTTTTTTGGTTCCATATGAACTTTAAAGTAGTTTTTTCCAATTCTGTGAAGAAAGTCATTGGTAGTTTGATGGGGATGGCATTGAATCTATAAATTACCGTGGGCAGTATGACCATTTTCACAATATTGATTCTTCCTACCCATGAGCATGGAATGTTTTTCCATTTGTTTGTATCCTTTTTTATTTCATTGAGCAGTGGTTTGTAGTTCTCCTTGAAGAGGTCCTTCACATCCCTCGTAAGTTGGATTCCTAGTTATTTTGTTCTCTTTGAAGCAATTGTGAATGAGAGTTCACTCATGATTTGGCTCTCTGGTTGTCTGTTATTGGTGTATAAGAATGCTTGTGATTTTTGTACATTGATTTTGTATACTGAGACTTTGCTGAAGTTGCTTATCAGCTTAAGGAGATTTTGGGCTGAGACAATGGGGTTTTCTAGATATACAATCATGTCATCTGCAAACAGGGACAGTTTGACTTCCTCTTTTCCTAATTGAATGCCCTTTATTTCCTTCTCCTGCCTGATTGCCCTGGCCAGAACTTCCAACACTATGTTGAATAGGAGTGGTGAGAGAGGGCATCCCTGTCTTGTGCCAGTTTTCAAAGGGAATGCTTCCAGTTTTTGCCCATTCAGTATGATATTGGCTGTGGGTTTGTCATAGATAGCTCTTATTATTTTGAGATATGTCCCATCAATACCTAATTAATGAGAGTTTTTAGCATGAAGTGTTGTTGAATTTTGTCAAAGATCTTTTCTGCATCTATTGAGATAATCATGTGGTTATTGTCTTTGGTTCTGTTTATACGCCGGATTACGTTTATTGATTTCCATATGTTGAACCAGCCTTGCATCCCAGGGATGAAGCCCACTTGATCATGGTGGATAAGCTTTTTGATGTGCTGCTGGATTCGGTTTGCCAGTATTTTATTGAGGATTTTTGCATCAATGTTCATCAAGGATATTGGTCTAAAATTCTCTTTTTTTGTTGTGTCTCTGCCAGGCTTGGTATCAGGATGATGCTGGCCTCATAAAATGAGTTAGGGAGGATTCACTCTTTTTCTATTGATTGGAATATTTTCAGAAGGAATGGTACCAGTTCCTCCTTGTACCTCTGGTAGAATTCGGCTGTGAATCCATCTGGTCCTGGACTTTTTTGGTTGATAAGCTATTAATTATTGCCTCAATGTCAGAGCCTGTTATTGGTCTATTCAGAGATTCAACTTCTTCCTGGTTTAGCCTTGGGAGGGTGTATGTGTTGAGGAATTTATCCATTCCTTCTAGATTTTCTAGTTTATTTTCGTAGAGGTGTTTATAGTATTCTCTGATGGTAGTTTGTATTTCTGTGGGATCGGTGGTCACATCCCCTTTGTCATTTTTTTTTTGTGTCTATTTGATTCTTCTCTCTTTTCTTCTGTTAGTCTTGCTAGTGCTCTATCAATTTTGTTGGTCTTTTCAAAGAAACCAGCTCCTGGATTCGTTGATTTTTTGAAGGGTTGTTTTGTGTCTCTATTTCCTTCAGCTCTGCTCTGATCTTAGTTATTTCTTGCCTTCTGCTGGCTTTTGAATGTATTTGCTCTTGCTTCTCTAGTTCTTTTAATTGTGATGTTAAGGTGTCAATTTTAGATCTTTCCTGCTTCCCCTTGTGGGCATTTAGTGCTATAAATTTCCCTCTACACACTGCTTTGAATGTGTCCCAGAGATTCTGATATGTTGTGTCTTTGTTCTCGTTGGTTTCAAAGAACATCTTTATTTCTGCCTTCATTTTGCTATGTACCCAGTAGTCATTCAGGAGCAGCTTGTTCAGTTTCCATGTAGTTGAGCAGTGTTGAGTGAGTTTCTTAATCCTGAGTTCTAGTTTGATTGCACTGTGGTCTGAGAGACAGTTTGTTATAATTTCTGTTCTTTTACATTTGCTGAGGAGTGCTTTACTTCCAACTATGTGGTCAATTTTGGAATAGGTGTGGTGTGGTGCTGAAAAGAATGTATATTCTGTTGATTTGGGGTGGAGAGTTCTGTAGATGTCTATTAGGTCCACTTGGTGCAGAGCTGAGTTCAATTCCTGGATATCCTTGTTAACTTTCTGTCTCATTGATCTGTCTAATGTTGACAGTGGGGTGTTAAAGTCTCCCATTATTATTGTGTGGGAGTCTAAGTCTCTTTGTAGGTCACTAAGGACTTGCTTTATGAATGTCGGTGCTCCTGTATTAGGTGCATATATATTTAGGATAGTCAGCTCTTCTTGTTGAATTGATCCCTTTACCATTATGTAATGGCCTTCTTTGTCTCTTTTGATCTTTGTTGGTTTAAAGTCTGTTTTATCTGAGATTAGGATTGCAGCCCCTGCCTTTTTTTGTTTTCCATTTGCTTGATAGATCTTCCTCCATCCCTTTATTTTGAGCCTATGTGTGTCTCTGCATGTGAGATGGGTTTCCTGAATATAGCACACTGATGGGTCTTTACTCTTGATCCACTTTGCCAGTCTGTGTCTTTTAATTGGAGCATTTAGCCCGTTTACATTTAAAGTTAATATTGTTATGTGTGAATTTGATCCTGTCATTATGATGTTAGCTGGTTATTTTGCTCATTAGTTGATGCAGTTTCTTCCTAGCCTTGATGGTCTTTACAATTTGCCATGTTTTTGCAGTGGCTGGTACCGGTTGTTCCTTTCCATGTTTAGTGCTTCCTTCAGGAGCTCTTTTAGGGCAGCCCTGGTGGTGAGAAAATCTCTCAGCATTTGCTTGTCTGTGAAGCATTTTATTTCTCCTTCACTTATGAAGCTTAGTTTGGCTGGATATGAAATTCTGGGTTGAAAATTCTTTTTCTTTAACAATGTTGAATATTGGCCCCCTCTCTCTTCTGGCTTGTAGAGTTTCTGCCAAGAGATCCGCTGTTAGTCTGATGGGCTTCCCTTTATGGGTAACCCGACCTTTCTCTCTGGCTGCCCTTAACATTTTTTCCGTCATTTCAACTTTGGTGAATCTGACAATTGTGTGTCTTGGAGTTGCTCTTCTCGAGGAGTATCTTTGTGGAGTTCTCTGTATTTCCTGAATTTGAATGTTGGCCTGCCTTGCTAGATTGGGGAAGTTCTCTTGGATAATATCCTGCAGAGTGTTTTCCGACTTGGTTCCATTCTCTCCGTCACTTTCAGGTACACAAATCAGACATAGATTTGGTGTTTTCACATAGTCCCATATTTCTTGGAGGCTTTGTTCATTTCTTTTTATTCTTTTTTCTCCAAATTTCTCTTCTCACTTCATTTCATTCATTTCATCTTCCTTCGCTGATACCCTTTCTTCCAGTTGATTGCATTGGCTACTGAGGCTTGTGCATTTGTCACGTAGTTCTTGTGCCGTGGTTTTCAGCTCCATCAGGTCCTTTAAGGACTTCTCTGCATTGGTTATTCTAGTTAGCCATTTGTCTAATTTTTTTTCATGGTTTTTAACTTCTTTGCCATTGGTTCGAACTTCCTCCTTTAGCTCGGAGTTATTTGATCTTCTGAAGCCTTCTTCTCTCAACTCATCAAAGTCATTCTCCATCCAGCTTTGTTCCGTTGCTGGTGAGGAGCTGCATTCCTCTGATTTTTAGAGTTTCTGGTTTTTCTGCTCTGTTTTTTCCCCATCTTTGTGGTTTTATCTACCTTTGGTCTTTGATGATGGTGACGTACTGATGGGTTTTTGGTGTGGATGTCCTTTCTGTTTGTTAATTTTCCTTCTAACAGTCAGGACCCTCAACTTCAGGTCTGTTGGAGTTTACTGGAGGTCCACTCCAGATGCTGTTTGCCTGGGTATCAGCAGTGGAGGCTGCAGAACAGCGGATATTGGTGAACAGCAAATGTTGCTGCCTGATCGTTCCTCTGAAAGTTTTGTCTCAGTGGAGTACCCAGCCATGTGAGGTGTCAGTCTGTCCCTACTGGGGGGTGCCTCCCAGTTAGGCTACTTGGGGGTCAGAGACCCACTTGAGGAGGCAGTCTACCTGTTCTCAGATCTCCAGCTGCGTGCTGGGAGAACCACTCCTTTCTTCAAAGCTGTCAGACAGGGACATTTAAGTCTGCAGAGTTTTCTGCTGCCTTTCGTTTGTCTGTGCCCTGCCCCCAGAGGTGGTGTCTACAGAGGCAGGCAGGCCTCCTTGAGCTGTGGTGGGTTCCACCGAGTTTGAGCTTCCTGGCTGCTTTATTTACCTACTCAAGCCTTGGCAATGGTGGACGCCGCTCCCCCAGCTTCGCCGCCGCCTTGCAGTTTGATCTTAGACTGCTGTGCTAGCAATGAGTGAGACTCCGTGGGCATAGGACCCTCCGAGCCAGGTGCAGGATATAATCTCCTGGTGTGCCTTTTGTTAAGCCCATTGGAAAAGCGCAGTATTAGGGTGGGAGCAACCCGATTTTCGAGGTGCCGTCTGTCACCCCTTTCTTTGACTAGGAAAGGGAATTCCCTGACCCCTTGCTCTTCCCAGGTGAGGTGATGCCTCGCTGTGCTTTGGCTCACCCACAGTGTGCTGCACTCACTGTCCTGCACCCACTGTCCGGCACTCCCCAGTGAGATGAACCCTGTACCTCAGTTGGAAATGCAGAAGTCACCTGTCTTCTGTGTTGCTCACGCTGGGAGCTGTAGACTGGAACTGTTCCTATTTGGCCATCTTGGCTCCACCCTACTTTTCATTTAAGGAAATCTTGTTGCTCTGTGATTCCTCACCCATCAGATCCGTAGCCTTCATAGGTTAGGAATGGGCAAGTGTCACCCAGAAGAAAGAGATCATTGTTGATTGAGTGTTGGGTTTGGGATGGGGCCGAAGAATTTGCATTCTAACATATTTTTCTAACATGCTGATCTTTAGAGCACTTTGAAAGCAACCTAGAGAGATAATAGTCTTGAAAGTCAAGTTTACTGAGATAGAACAAAGATTTATAAATTTTAGAGTTTCCATTTCCATATCAATACCAAAACCTGGAGTTCTAAAACTGGTTTTACCATAAATAGATGTAAGTAGGCCTTGCCAGACAGGACAAAAAATCCTGCTGCTACTGGACAGAGGTGGGGAAGGAGACAAAATGACTAAGAAGAGATAGAATGTTCTTACTCCTAGCCAGGTGCAGTGGCTCATGCCTGTAATCCCAGTACTTTGGGAGGCCAAGGTGGGCTGATCACTTGAGGCCAGGAGTTCGAGACCATCCTGGCCAACATGGTGAAACCCTGTCTCTACTAAAAGTACAAAAATTAGCCAGGCTTGGTGGTGTGTTTCTGTAGTCCCAGCTACTCAGGGGGCTGAGGCAGGAGAATTGCTTGAACCAGGAGGAGGAGGTTGCAGTGAGCTGAGATTGTGCTATTGCACTCCAGCCTGGGCCACAGAGTGAGACTGTCTAAAAAAAAACTAAATAAAATAAATAAATAAATAATGTTCTTACTGCCTTTCCCCTAACACCATCTTAGAGTCTAGTGTAAATCATTGGAAGTAGCAATTAGTGGTTAATTTGGAGAAATTAAGGCCTAGCCATAGATGGGGCCCATATTCTTGCCTAGCTTGGTTTAGGCCTCTCAGGAAGCTCTGTGCCATCATGAGGTGATTGCAGAACTCACCATGGTGGATGGCATCCAGGGGCAGGAAAGTGGTCTGAGACATGGCTCTTCTTTTTCTGTATGGCTTGTGCATGATGTTGAATAAATCTAGAAGTTCCTATGAGACTCTGGTTGCTGGGTGAGGGGATGCAAAAGGTAGCCAAGAATAAAGAGCTGGAGAGCACTCCAGGGAGTAGACACAGCACAGTGCACGGATCTGTAGAACCAGGCAGAATTTGCCACTTGGTAGACACGCAGAGGGTCAGCAGCTCTCAAAAGACAAGGAGGGAGACTGTCCATAGGGAAGAAGCTGAGTTCCCCAGGAGCGGGCTTAGTATTGCCCACATGGAGACAACAGGCCAACCGCACACACTTGAGCACAGAATCCAGTGCATGAAGGCTAGGAGAGAGAAGCAACAACACACCGGGAGAATGCTGGGAGCTTGCAGAGAAGGTCAACACCAGAAGCAGACAGCTCTTCCATTCCTTGGGCTTAGAGCCATTCAGGGAAAATGAGGGTAAAGCTGGCAGGACTGAGCACCCAACCCCAAAGCTCTTGGTTTACCTGAATGTGACTGTTCTAAATTGGGCAAGCAGAAGTGTGTCTTTTCACAACAACTCGTCAGAATGGGAGCGCCAAAGAAAAAGGAGGGCAGATAAAGAAAACAATAGTATTCTGGGAGAAGGGGCGGTGGTGCTAGGGATTACATTTTAACCCTATCATGTTATTTCCAGGACAGATATAATTCAGAGGTAACTCAACATGTTATAAATAATGTGATTTTCATATGTTTGTTTAAAATGCCACACTCTTGTAATCTTCACCTTTTATTTAGTTCCAAAATTTCAACAAATGACCCTGAAGAGCTCTCTATTGATACTTTGGGCCAAGATCTTGCTAGACACTGGAATCTTAGGTGGCTTCCACCATGGCTGGGATCTAAGCTGGGGCCTAGGCACTGCTGACCATTAGGCCTTGGGCATTTCTGGAGAATTTCTGGTGAACTGGTGAGGGGGGCTAAGGGAAATCTGCCTGAGGGGTCTAAGGAACCACCTGAGGGGGTGTTCGTCTTACGGAAGGAAAGCAGGCACTCTGCAAATGTCCCTTTCACAAAGCTGTGGTTGTCGAGGGAGGAGAAGGGATGGTGTAGTGAATGATATTCTAATTTATTCCTAGTCTGGCTCTTGGACGTATCTCTTTATTTTCAGGTACAGTCTCAAAAAACTCTTTAAATGCCATTGTACATTGGGGCCCAACAGTGCTGCTTGCAGGCTTTTGTTCTAAGCAGAGGGACAGGCATTCTTCTTGCTTTGCCGCTGAATACTGAGATCTTTGCCTTCTTGATGGGTGGGGTGGCCATGGAGAATGCTGGCTTTCAGAGGAGAAATTAGATAGAGTCTGATGTCCCATTTGGCCTGGCAGCATAGCCACAGAGCCTGGTAGATCACAGTTATTTGGGAGCCCACTTGAAATACCCGATAAGGACTTCTAAGGACTTCTAAAACATGTGACAGGCCTTCTGTGAATTACAAATGGCCCTAAATGAACAGGTGAGGGCAAAATGAAAATTTAGTCTCCACCCTGAGAATCACTAATTCAAACATTTTATTTAGAATAATCTTTTTTTTTTTAAAGGATTTTAATACTTTAAAGGCTGGAAAACTGCCTTTTTATCAAGGCTAGACTTGCAAGGCCCAGTGCAAACTGAAAACACAGGGTCCATGTTTAGAAACTAAGACTTTCAAGGCAGCAACAACAGAGCATTAAAGCAACTGCAGTGTGCATCTGCGTGCAGGGCCCTGTGTGACTGTGCAGGTTGCACAGCCATGAAGCCGGCCCTAGGATCACTTACCAGCCAGAACAAACAGACAAAAATAAAATATTCTTTATCCATCTCCCACTTTTTCTCCATCCTGCACCTCAGGTTCTAGCCAAATTAACTTTAGATTCTTTGAAAGTGTCTGAAGTTGGGTTCCCTGAAAGGTGTATTTACTTGGAGGTGACTTTTTTGAGGAAGCGCTCCAGGGAGGCCAGTAAGAGCCTGGAGGAAGCAGGACAGGCAGAGGGGGAAGGTGAGCAAATGTGTCATCTTTCTTTTCTCTCTCTCTCTTTTTTTTGTACAATTTTAAAATTCATTTTATTTTGCTGTGTTTCCATCTTTCTGTGTTTCCCGGGCTGGTCTCAAACTCCTGAGCTCAAGTGATCCTCCTGTCTCAGCCTCCCGAGTAGCCCAGCCAAGTGTGCTATCTTGATCCCAGGAGAAGGCCCATAAAGGGAAGGCTTCAGCTTGAGTCCCCGAGGGAACTTGAGTGTAATTTCATCTCAGAGTTATCCCAAGCTAAGGTAAGGGAGATGGGCATTCACATCCAGCGCACTGACTAGTATTGGTTAATAGCTGCCTAGTGCCTCTGGGCAAACCTGCTGGGCTCCCAAAGACTAGCAGCAGGTTCTGGCCATTGAAAGGCAGGGAGTGGTAACTCCCATTTGTCTTTCAGGTCACTCCTTAGCCCTTGCATCTCTGAGAAGCCTTTCTTCCCTGATTCCTAGATGTCCCCAGATGATGCAAGCTTCTTGAAAAAATGTCCTTGTCTTGTTCATTTTTGCACTTCTAAAACCTAGGAGGCACCTAATGAGTATTTGTGTAATGGATGAAGAAATGAAGGTACCTCATCTAATGAGAGAGCATCAGCCCACAACTTTTATTCTCTTCTAAACCATTTTGGGCTTGTTAGGGAGACATAGTCTCAAACTTCTCTTTCAGGGTGGTTCAGTGCCCCAGACTATTACTATTAGATTTTTTCCAATGTATTAAAAAGCTAATAAAAATTAATACCTTCAAAACCCAAAGTATAGCCACATAAATAATTCCACATACATGAGCCGTGAATTCACCAGTGACTTAAAATATAACCATACCTCCAGTGAATCAGCATTTTATAAGCCATTAAATCTCTCTTTTTTATGTGAACAGAAGGTGCATCCAGGACTTTTAATTGTTAAGAATTTTCCTTTTGTTTCCCAGTGAGGACAAAAGCTATATTCTTTTTGAAATGGGTACAACCCTGTAATGGCATGCTTTCCTATTTGGATATGACAGATATCCTCTCAGGAACTAAACTCATTTCTGCATGACATACTTGAGACTTGGAGAAGTAAACTACAATTTATCTCCTCTAAATTGCACTCCCCAGTTCAGAGCAGGAGGCAGATAACCTCAAAGTGAACTTTGCCTATGGATGTTTATCTACAGGCTCCAAGTAATATGGATTTATTCTGGTAATATACAGACCATTTGGTAGATAACGTTGAGAGCAAATATTTTATTGCTGATTTCTTGTAAATTATACATGGCTGTGTTTTAATGGATTCTCCTTCCAAACCACAGACTCACAACATGAGTAGTTATACAGATTTTTATTATGATCTTGAATATTGACTTTTAATTATGCACTGGTTAACAAAACAAATAAGGCTGTCACTTCCATCAAGGGAGCATTAAGGATGGAGGGTATCTTTTTGACATCTCTTCTACCTTTCCATCCCAGTGCTACTTGCTTTAATATCACCCATGCCAGGCATAAAAAGGGAAAAATTTCACATTACTTTAAGAAGACCCTAGAGCAGTTTGTAGTTATGTTTATTGCAAAAGATACAGGGTTTACAGTAATGGTAGCTGAAGGACACCTTAACAACCTCATTCAAGAGTAAGGAGGGAAATTCAAAGAGACATGTGAGGCATTATTTCCATCTCAGTAGAAGACAGACTGGACACAAAATACATTTATATTGAAGCCAAAGAAGGTAGACAATTGAATGAACTTCCTGACTACAAGAATATTAGGGGAAAGAAGTCATCAAAAAATCCAAGAGCTAAATTCCGCTCTTTTCGATATCTTTTGGTTCTTAACATGGCATTATAGAAGACTCAGTAACTCAGTATCTGACAGCAATGGCCCAAGAGTTTTGCAGATCTGAGGTCAGCATCCAGAAACGGTGACCCCTCTGACACCCCTCCCATTCTAAGACTCAGTGATCTCATCCTTGGAGATAATAAGAGGTGATGAGAAACTTCTATGTGACCTGTATATTTTTAGATTCTATTTCTAAGTATGAGGAGGGTTAAAGGCTTTTGAATTTCTTTTCTGGCAATTCAGGCAAGAAAATAGGTCAAGAGCTCAGTAGGACCAAGAAGATCAGTGATTTATTTCTGTACGGCGGTTGGTGTTCTTTTTAACCCTTTCTCACAAGAATATCCTGAAATATATCCTGTGAGGAAATGTTAATGGTGAAGATAAATGCAGAATATTGAGGTCTTGGTGAATGTTAATTGTGTAATAAATCTTAGTAGAAAGTATGAATGGGATCCAGTGACTCTTTGACAATAGTATAGTTTGGATGCAATCAGGTTAATGTATTTTGTTTAGACCTATAGAAAATTTGAGCTGGAAAGGACCTCAGAAATCAAATCTAATTATATTATTATTCATTTAGTTTTTACTGGTGGAGCAACTGAATCATTTGCCATCTGGATAATAGCATGGGTGCTGCAAATTCAATCCAGTGTGATGGTGTTTCCATTCCGTTACTCTCTTCTAGGATGCCAGTTCTCTCTGCACCTTACCTTATGGAAAAAGCTAGAATTTTGTAGTTGTTTATTTCTTATCCCTATAGCAAAAAATGTAAAAAGATAGTTTTTTTTCTCAGTCTGTGAAAAACGTGAAAAATGGCAACTACTTTAATGTCTTGTACCAGGTTAAAATTTTTCCATCAATTCGGTGCCACCATGGCAACTTTCTAAACAAAAGAGCAATAAAAGGGTGGTGCTCATTATTCTTAAAAATCATCATTACGGAAAACAATTACTTGGTCAGTACTATGAAACAATACCTTTACAAACCCTAGCCAAGCAACAGGAAAGCTGTCACCATATAACATCATCTATATGAAGATCCATTGGGCTCCTTCTTATTTCATCAATTGACTTCCCTGTTTTGTTGTTTGAAATGGAATTAAATCCTGACTATATTGAGGAAAATTGGGGAGTTCATGGAAAATGGTCACTTTGAGTGGAGAATGTATGTATTTTGGAAGCCAACATTAAAGTGAGGGTATTTTTCCTAACACAGAAGAGCTTTAAGTTTGCCTCCATACTTTTGAAGAAATAAGTGCCTTCCCAGTAGAATTTCAGCCACCCTAGCCAATTATCAGGAATTATTTCTACCTTGACAATGAAATCAACCCTCAATAAGGAAAAGAACATAAGCACACTGCAATTTGAGGAACCCGTGTGTATTTCAGAGTCTCCAGGAACAATGTGTTGTTAAACAAAATATAAAATGTGCAATAAACTTTAGGTATAAAGGACTTTGTTGGCTATAAAATTTTATTTTACTGCTATCCTCCTATGGCTAAACACATTGGAGATCAGTAAAGTATTAAAATATTTAAGATGACAGGACATGAAGCCTAATTCTAGAAATATAGCAGTGAGAAAGAATGACAAGGGGCAGACACAGAATGCCTATTCCGTCAGCTGCATACTTTCCATCATTTCAGTGTATACTTAATCTTAAAAGATACAGAGGGTGGAGTGAGCATGCGTGGTCGACCATCTTCATTACACTCTACACAGAGACACCAGTTGAAACTGAGAGTGACAACTTTGTGTCAGAATCACAGTGTTGGAGCAAGTCCCACGTGGTCACTTCTTTCTTGCTTAAACACACAGTCAGGATGTTGGAGAATTTTCCTGAGGCTCAACTTACTGTTTTCATGAGTCTATGAGAGCTTATAAAAATACATACTGTTTAAATTTTCCTAAATGTGCATGGAGGCAAAGATTTTTATTCTGAAATGGAAAACCTCTTGTTTTCCATTGTTAAGGAAAGCCTTTGTTACAGAAATAAGTCTCCCTGTGGAAAATTATAGTTTTCAGGTGAGCTATCCCTACTAATCAGACTCAAGGTTGATTGGAACATTACAAAATTGTATGATTTTTCCTTTGGAATAAAAATTACTGAATGAGAGAAGCAAAATCCTAAAAATGAGAAGATGATAGTGTTTTCTACTGAACCATTTGCAAAGTAGAATTAGAAAATTATTTGAATATTCTGCTAGACTTACATGCATGATTAATTAGGATGGCACTGCCAAAACCAGATTCCTTGCTTTTAGAGTATCTGTATTAAATTTGAACTTGATTTTTTCAATCTCTAATTTTCAGTTATGTACACATGGTTTATTGCGGTTTTGTTGCTTTTTTTGTTGCTCTGTGTGTAGAGACGTGTGTGGATATGTGTGTGTGGAGAGTGGGTGTCTCATTATTGTATTCTTAGTTTGTAGCAAACTTCCTAGCACATAGTGGGATATTAACTAATATATCTTAAAGAAAGACACTTGAGTACGTTTGCTTTTGTCCTGTATTTATAAAAGTAATACTCATTTTAGAAAAATATAAAGGAGAATAGAAAAATAGACAAGGAAACTAAGTTTACTTGTAATCTTACCAACCAGTAATAATGTTATTAATCTTTTGGTGTGATTCCAATCATCTAATTTATATATATATATATATAAAATATATGCATACAGACAGGTATTTCTAGAAACACACACACACACACACACACACACACACACACCAGACACTCACAATTGGTATCTGTATTAGTTCATTTTCACATTGCTATAACGAACCAACTGAGACTGAGTAATTTATGAAGAAAGGAGGTCTAATTGACTCACAGTTCCACATGGCTGAGGAGGCCTCAGGAACCTTACAATCATGGTGGAAGGCAGAGAGGAAGCAAGGCATGTCTTCCATGGCAGCAGAAGAGACAGCGAGTGAAGGGGGAACTGCCAAACACTTTTCAACCATTAGATCTCATGGGAACTCACCCACTATCATGAGAACAGCATGGGGAAAATTGCCTCCATGATGCAATCACCTCCCATTAAGTCCCTTCCTCCACACGTGGGGATTACAATTCAAGATGAGATTTGGGTGGGGACCCAGAGCAAAACTATATTAGTAACAAACCAAATATTCAGCTATATAGTCTTTTTTCAGTTTAACCTTAATGAGTTGAAAAATATTCTATCAAATGAAAAATTCTTTATAAAGTTTACCATGCCCACTTATGAAAAAACTTTAAAACCATGAGCTCCACAAACTAGGGTTGAAGAAAGCTCCCCTGTGTTTCCTTTACTGGCCAGTAGTGATGTTTATTGAACACTCACTAAGTGATAGAAACTCTTCTAAGCACTTACTCATAATGTCCAGGTTTAATCTCTACAACTTTTGAAGTAGATGCCATTAGGATCGTCCTTTTATGAACTAGAGAGTGTGACAAATTTGCTCAAATTCATATAGCAGGTTAGAGAGCTGAATTTTGGACACAGTTTTGCTGAATCTAGACCCTGAGGTCCAGGTTTGCTGAACCTAGACTTATGAACCTCTGGGCATATTACTGCCTTCCATGGCTATGGTATACATCTGGACACGTCTTTAGTCCTTTCACCCTTTGATCACTTGGTCCTATTTATCCTATTGGTAAAATGTCTCCTGTTCTCCAACCTCCCATCAGTACCTTAACTCACTGGATCTCAACCAGGGCCAGTTTGCCCTCCTGGGGACATTTGGGGATGCCTGGAGACATTTTTGTTTGTCACAACTTGAAGGCAGATGCTACTGGTATCTACTGGGTAGGGACCAAGGATATTGCTAAACACCCTACAATGTACAGGACAGCCCCTGCAACAAAGAATTATGCAGCCCAAAATGTCAGTAGCATCAAGGTTGAGAATGCTGCCTTAGCTCATTTCCTCACCCTCTTTTGTCTGAACATAAATAGCCTTCTAATCAGTTTCTTTACCTTTAGTTTTATCCTTATCCACACTGCTGCTATGACTAGCTCTTTAAACACAAATAAATCATGCTGTTCTCTTGCTCTGTTTAGCTCTGTCACTCTGGATGGCTACCTGGGTTCAAATTATGATTCAAACAGTTCAGGATCATATGACTTTGGGCAAGTGATTCGTAGCACCTGGCTCAATAATGTTCTTGCGAGGATTTTAACACTTTGTAGCTAGCATAAATTAAGTCTTCAATAAATGCTATCTACCATTTTAAAAAAATCTTTGAAGGCTTTCTACTGCCTACAGAAGAAAGCCTATCCTTGTCAACATGATATTCCTTCACTGTGTTTTATTACTCAGAGCCTCTTCTCTGGGATACTGCCCTGGTTGCCCTGTGTCCAGTCCTGCAGGACTGGACCCTTTAGATTAATGGAGACTTGGGTATCAGGTGTCTTTGCTCAGACTCTGCTGCCAGCTTGGGAAGTCCATCTCCAGCTCCTCCGCTTGGACACATCTGTCTTATCCAAGACTCAGGTCAAATGTAACTGTTTCTGTTTAACCTTATCTAATAGCTAGTCAGATTTACTTACTCCTTCCCCTACATTTTCACAACATTTTGGTTATATCATCTCTCTTTCCATCCATCTATCCATCCATCCTTCGATCCTTTCATCCATCCACCCACCTATTCATTGGCTGTCATACATAGTAATTAAGAGGGCAAGCTCTGGAACCAGATTTTCTTAGTATAAAAGTCAGATTCCAAAACCAAACTGAGTAACCTTGATCAAGTTACTTGATCATGAAGCCTTAATTTCCTTGCATCTCAAATAAGTATAATAATATTATGTAATTAATAAATTGACAGTGAGGGTTGAATGTATGTAAATCATTTATTATATTGTCTGTTATGTACAAACCCTAAATAAATGTTAGCTCTCACCCACTTGTATTTGTTAAATTCCTACTCTGTGATGGGTCCTCTTTACATGATGCCTTGCATTATAATAAGTTGTGCATGTGCCCAACTCTCTCATTAGGTGATGAGCTTGCAGAGTAAAGACCCCCTCCCTGCCCCTTAAAAATAATCTCCTCTCCACTCCAGCACTTGAAATATAGGTGAAAAAATCATTTCCATCAACATCTAGCCTGTGTTTCATAATGTCCTTGCTGGCTAGTATTTCTCTCTTAAGATGCTATGCATCTACTAACGTGAGAAGTATGGCCAGTCAAAAGGAGCCTGCTATTCTCCTGGATTGGTTGCATCCCACTCCCACCCCTCTCCTCAGCATTTCCAACCCACATTTCAGCTGCCTCTCTGGGAGTCACATAATCACAATGAATCTCTTCCTGATTATAATAATGGCCTTCAGCCTCCACCATTATGCTGGAGCTGAAGAGATGATGTCAGTGACATATTCCTGTAGGAAGAACTCAGTGACTGCTTAATTTTCCATGTAGGTTTTGAATGCTTTGTATTTTGTTAAAATCCAGATCACAATCTTCCACTAAGCAAGTGGTCCAATCTGATTAATATAATACATTCTCCTTTGTTGCCAAATATTGCCAAGGGCAAGGTATTACTTAGGGAACCACCCCCTCCTCCAAACATACACACATATAAATGAAAAATAAGTAGATCTGTACAATCATTATTGAGCTAAAATAGCACTTAGAAATGTATTTTTATTGTGAAAAATGGCCAAATAAGAGTTGCTGACTATTTGTAGCCCTGTAATGTAAGTCAGATAAATTGGTGCCCAGAAGTCTGACATTTCAAAAGCTCAAGAATATGTTGCATTTTTTCTGATATGCCATTTTTGTAATTCTCCCAGCTATTTTCCTTTAGCAAGAAGCAATTCTTCTGTGCCCAAGCAGCTCAATTAGAGCATTGTAAAAGTTGTCATAATGACTTTAACATAAGTGCCCCTGAGCAATAGGGATAATTTTGGAGGGGAGCAAGTTCCGCTGTTACTTTCCTGGTATGGAAAATGGTAATAGCTTGCTTGGAGAAGAAATGCACCATCTGTAACTTAACTCAGTTAACCTGCTCGGAGAACTAAAAACACACTATCTCACCTAAAGTGGTTTTCCTGTTTTGGTCTTTTCAACATCTTCCACCTTCTGTAGCCAACAGCACTCTCCTTTTCCTCTCAGTGCACATATATTAGGTGACTCCACCTCTGTGGTGGTTTATAACAGTACTCCCCAGCCTTTTGGGCACCAGGCACCGGTTCCATGGAAAGCACTTTTTCCACAGATGGGCTGGGGGTGGGGGATGGTTTTGGAATAAAACTGTTCCATCTCAGATCATCAAATAGTAGATTATTATAAGAAATGTGCAACCTAGATCCCTTGCATGTGCAGTTCACAATAGGGTTCATGCTCGTATGAGAATCTAATGCCCTGCTGATCTGACAGGAGGTAGAGCTCAGGCGGTAATGCTCACTTGCCTCCTGCTGTGCGGCCCAGCTCCTAACAGGCCACAGATTGGTACTGGTCCATGGCCTGGGGATTAGGGACCCCTGGTTTAGAATATACCTACAAATTCTCCCCTTGAATATGAACTGGCCTCCGTGATTTACTTCTAATAAATAGAATGCAGCAGAAATTACACAGTCTGACATTTGAGCACAGGTCAGCGGTCAGCGCATTTTTTCTGCAAACACCCACATTGTAAATATTTTCAGCTTCACAGGCCATACCCACATGGCCTCTGTCACAACTACATAGCTCTGCTATTGTAGCATGTAGCAGCCATAGATAATATACAAACAACCTTGGCTATTTTCTGATGAAAATTTATTTCACCTTGAAGCCACCATGTTAGAGAGGTTATGAGGAAAGAATACATAGAGATAGAAAGAGATGCTCATGAAGCCCCAGTGTCCAAGCCATCTTCCCTTGCAGGTATGTGAGGAGGAGGCCTTCAAGATGAGTCCAGCTTAGCCACCATCTGGATGCAACTACACTGTGAGACCCTCAGTGAGAAAAGATTAGCTGGTGCAGTCAACTCCCAGAACTGTGACAGATGATGATAATGACAATAATGATATAATGGCTTTGGGATGGGCACATGATCTAGACATCACTTATCAGTATATTTTAACTCCCTGCCAATATTACTTTGTAGAGGAAGGGACACGTGCCTCAGTTTGATCCAATGAGATGCAGTTCCTTGATCTGGAGGAAGAGTGGAGGAACTCTCCTTTTGCTATATTTCTAACCAGACAACCTGAGGCTGCTCGTGGACATTTTGATACCACATGGGAAGAGCCTGTCCAAGATAATAACCAACAAAGAAGAAAGCAGGGCAGATAAGCAGAGAGCTAGAGAGACAGATTCTGAAGGCATCATTTGAGTATCATTACAGAGTTGTTCCTGAACACTAACCATGTGTATTTCAGTTATAGGAGCCAATTGTTTAAACTTTTCATTATAGTAAGATATATATTCATAAATCATAAGTGTATAGGTTGATGATTTTAACAAACTGAACACAGCCATGTAGCCAGGACCCAGGTTAAGAGACCAAAGTTTGCCACTCTTCCAACTGCCTATCTCTTGCCTCTTTTCAGCTTTTCTCCAAAGATAACCACTAGCTTTGACAGCATATATTAGTTGTTTTACTTTTTGTGCTTTGTACCAATATAATCATACAGTATGCACTCTTTTGCATCTGACTTCTTATTTTCTCCCTTTTATTTTTGGTTGACACATAATAATTGTACATATTTATGGGATACAGAGTAATATTTTAATACATGTATACAATGTGTAATGATCAAATCAGAGTAATTAGAATATCCATCACCTTAAATGTTTGTCATTTCTTTGTATTGTGAACATTCAAAATCCTCTCTTCTAGCTTTGTGAAAATATATGATAAATTATTGTTAACTGTATTTGCCCTATAGTGCCATAGAACATGAGAACTTATTCCTCTTATTATCTAGCTATCTAGCTGTAATTTTGTATCTTGAACCAACCTCTCCCTATCCTTCCCTGCCTCCAACTCATCCCAGCCTCTATAACCGCAATTTTCCTCTCTGTTCAGTTCTTTAACTCCCACGTATGTGTGAGAACACGTAGTTTTTATTTTTCTTTGATGACTTATTTCACTTAACATAATACCTTCCAGGCTTTTTCATGTTGCCACAAATGACAGGATTTTATTCTTTTTAATGGTTGAATAGATTCTATTGTGTATATATTACCATATTTTCTTTATCTATTCATCTGGTGATGAACATTTAGGTTGATCCCATATCTTGGCTATGTGAATAGTGTTGGAATAAACATGGGGTGCAGATATATGTTTGTATAAGAATTGCCTTTTCTCTGCATCCTCTTCTGCATTTGTTATTTTTTGTCTTTTTGATAATAACCATTCTGATGGGAGTGAGGTGATATCTCACTGTAGTTTTGATTTACATTTTCCTAATGATTGGTGATATTGAGCATTTTTTTCATATACTTCTTGGCCATTTGTATATCTTCTTTTGAGAAGTGTTTTTTCAGATCCTTTGCCCACTTTTAAGTCAGATCTTTTTTTGTATGAATTGTTTGAGTTCCTTGTATATTCTGGATATTAGTTCTTTATCAGATTAATAGTTTGCAAATATTTTTTCTCGCTCAACACATTGTCTCTCTCTCATGTTGATTGTTTCCTTTGGTGTACAGAAGCTTTTTAGTTTGATATAGTGCCATTTGTCTTTTTTTGTTTCTGTTGCTTGTGCTTTTGAAGTCTTAGCCATAGTTTTTTGCCTAGCCAATGTCCTCAAGTGTTTCCCCTATGTTTTCTTCTAGTTGTTTTATAGTTTCAGGTCTTATATTTAAGTCTTCAATTCATTTTGAGTTTATTTTTGTATATGGTGACAGACAGGGATCATTTCATTCTTCTACATATGGATATCCAGTTTTTCTGCCATCTCTTTTTGAAGAGGTTGTGCTTTCCTCAATATGTATTCTTGGTGCCTTTGTCAAAAATTAGTTGGCTGTAAACATATGGATTTAATGCTAGGTTCTCTGTTACATTCCACTGGTCTGTGTGTCTGGTTTTATACCAATACTATGCTGTTTTGTTTGCTGTAGCTTTGTAGTACATTTTGAAGTCAGGTGGTGTGGTACTTTCAGCTTTGTTCTTTTTGCTCAGCATAGCTTTGGCTACTCAAGGTCTTTTATGGTTTCATACAAATTTTGGAACAGTTTTTAAAAGTTCCTGTAAAGAAGGTCATTGATATTTTGATAGGCATTGCATTGAATCTGTAGATTGTTTTGGGTGTATAATCATTTTAACAATGTTAATTTTTTTATTCTATGAGCCTGATATGTCTTTCCATTTGTTGTTGTTGTTGTGTTGCCTCTTCAATTTCTTTTATCAGCATTTTGTGGTTTTCATTATAGAGATCTTTCACCTTCTTGGTTAAATTTATATCTAGGTATTTTACATATTTTTTGTAGCTATGGAATTGCAGTTTGATTTCTTTTTCAACTGGTTCTTTACTGATGTATAGAAACACTACTGATTTTTGTATATATTGATGTAGTATTCTGCAACTTTACTAGATTTTTCAGTGCTAAGAGTATTTATTTATCTTTAGGTTTTTCTATATACAAGATAAAGTACTCTGTGAAGAGGGACAATTTGACTTTCTATTTTCTAATTTGAATGCCCTTTAATTCTTCTCTTGCTAATTACTCTAGCTAGGACTTCCAATACTGTGTTGAGTAGAAGTGGTGAAAGTCCACATCTTTGTCTTTCTCCACCTTTTAGAGCGAAGGCTTTCAGCTTTGCCCCATTCAGTATAATGTTAGTTGTGGGTTTGTCCTATATATGGCTGTTTTTGTTTTGAGGTATGTTCCTTCTATATTTAATTTGTTTAAAGTTTTTAAAATCATTTTATAAAATATTTTTTCTGTGTTTATTGAGATGATTACATGACTTTTGGGTTTTATTCTGTTGATGTGATGTATTACATTCATTGATTTGCAAATGTTGAACCAACCTTGCATCCCTGGGATAAATCCCAGTTTAGCATGATGTATTATTTTTTTCAATGCACTGTTTGGTTCAGTTTGCTGGTATTTTGTTGAGAATTTTTACAGCTTTCTTCATCAGGGATATTGTCCTGCAGTTTTCTTTTTTTATTGTGTCTTTGTCTGGTTTTGGTATGAGGGTAATGCTGGTCTCATAGAATGTGTTAGGAAGAATTTCCTCCGCTTCAATTTTTGAAATGGTTTGAGAAGATTTAGTGTGACTTCTTTAGAAGTGTGGAATTTAGCAGTAAAGCTATTCAGACTAGGCTTTTCTTTGTTGGGAGACTTTTTATTAACAATGAATCTCATTAATTATTATTGGTCTCTTCAGTTTTTCTATGTCTTCCTGATTCAGTCTTGGTAGGTTATATATGTCCAGGAATTTATACATTTCTTGTAGATTTTCCAATTTGTTGGTGTATAGTTGTTCATAAAAGTTTCTAATAGTCCTTTGTATTTCTGTGGTGTCAATTGTAAAGTCTCCTTTTTTTGTTTCTGATTTTATTTATTAGGGTCTTCTCCTTTTCTTAATTTAGCTAATGGTATGTTGATTTTGTTTATCTTTTCAAAAAAACCTGCTTTTTGCTTTGTTGGCCTTTTGTATTTTTTTGTCTCAACTTCTTTTAGTTGTGCTATAATCTTTATTATTTTTTTCCTTCTATCAGTTTTGGGTTTGGTTTGTTCTTCCTTCTCTAGTTACTTGAAGTGCATAACTAGGTGGTTTATTTGAAATCCTTGTACATTTTTGATGTAGTCATTTATTGCTAAAAATTTCCCTGTTAGTACTGCTTTTGTTATATCCCATGAGTTTTGGTATGTTTCTATTTTCATTTGTTTCAATAATTTTTTTCATTTCTTTCTTAATGTCTTCATTGACTGAATAATCATTCAGAAACATGTTTAATTTCCATTTACACTTCTATAAATGTCTATTAGGTCCATTTTGTCTATAGTGCAGTTTAAGTCCAGTGTTCCTTGCTGAGTTTCTGTCTAGATGATTTGTGCAGTACTAAAAGTGAGGTGTTAAATTTCCCAGCTCTTACTATATTATTAGAGCTAACTTGTTATATACCTGGGTGCTTCTTTGTTGGGTACATATATAATTGTTGTATCTTCTTTTTTTATTATTATACTTTAAGTTTTAGGGTACATGTGCACAACATGGAGGTTTGTTACATATGTATACATGTGCCATGTTGGTGTGCTGCACCCATTAACTTGTCATTAACATTAGGTATCTCTCCTAATGCTATCCCTCCCCCCTCCCGCCACCCCACAACATATATCTTCTTGCTGAATTTGTCCCTTTATCATTATATAATTACCTTCTTTATTTCTTTTTATGTTTTTTTCACTTAAAGTCTGTTTTGTCTGATATAAGTACAGCTATTTCTACATGCTTTTGATTTCCATTTGTGTGGAATACCTTTTTATATCCCTTAACTCTAAGTCTATGTGTGTATTTATGGGCGAAGTACCTTCTCACAGGCAACATATGGTTGAGTTTTTTAAAACATCTATTCAGCCAGTCTGTATCTTTTAACTGGGAATTCAAACTTTACAATCAAGGTTTTTATTGATGGATGAGAATTTACTCTTGTCATTTTGTTCATTGTTATCTAATTGTTTTATATATCCTTTGTTCCTTTATTTATGTCTTGTGATTTATCTTTGTGATTTGGTGGTTTTCTGTAGTAATGACATTCTCCAGGTGTCAAGATGGTGTTTTACTTTCAGACCTCAATTTTCTGATGGATCCAAGAAAAGCCATTGATTTTCAATTTGGTCAGCTTTTTATTGTTGTTTTAAGGATGGAAATGATTGGAATGTGACTACCACTTTACATATCAGAACTGAAATGGGGAGCTCCTACATTAAAGTTTTAGAGGACTCACTTTTTATTCTTTTTGGAATCATTTTTGTGTTTTATTGATACTAATTTACAAAATTCTTGTTTTTTAGTAAGGATTAGTGACCCTGGAATGATAGTCAAGTCACTTTTAACTCCATTGTTCTAAATTTCTTCTAAAAAAATTGTTTTGAAACAGGTTCCTGCTCTGTCACCCAGCCTGGAGTGCAGTAATTCAATCGTAGCTCACTACAGCCTTAAACTCCTGGGCTCAACTGATTCTCTTGCCTCAGCCTCCTGAATAGCTGTGACAACAGGCATGTGCCACCACACCCGGCTAATATTTTTTACTTTTTGTGGAAGTGGAGTCTCACTATGTTACCCAGGCTGGCCTCAAACTAATGAGTTCAAAAGATACTCCTGTCTTAGCCTCTCAAAATCCTGGGATTACAGACGTGTGCCACCATGACTGGCCCATTATTCTAAATTCCAATCATTCATGAGTCTATGAAAAATTTATAACAAATGACTACTTTGGAGTTCAGTAAGCTGAGTAACTCACCCTCAGTCACACAACTAACTAACCCCAGAGAAGAGACCCTAATCTCTCTGGTCCTCTGGACACATTGCTCAGTGATCTTGCCTCTGCATCTCTCTAAGGTCTGGTTTCACTCTAGAATTTTCTTTCAAACCATGGTATGACTGTGAACCTAGTGTGCTTTCTGTTATCCTGCTGGGGAAAAATTATAATACATAATTCAATAGCATACACATTATTTGCTTTCCTTTGTAGATTCCAGGGAGTCTACCAACTTATAACACATTAAAAAATCATTTAAAGGTATTATAAAGGTATGTTTTGGTAGAGTAAAAGTGGAAATGTATGAACAGTTTAAAATTTTTTTTTTGGTTGTTGAGCGATCTTCACTTTGAATACTGAAGGAGTCTGATTTCATTCTATTGGTTTTTCAATGACAGGTATGTCCTTAAAATTCAACTATTTATTTATTTAGGTTGTCACTAAAGAAAACTGCTGACATGGTAAAAGCCCATGGTATAAGTACCCATCCTAAAAATATGTGGAGTGTTTAGAGAGAATATCAAAAAACAGATATGTAAAAGAATGTGAATTAAGCCAGCAGTTTGTCTTTGAAAAGGAGAGTGTTGATTTGGGGCTTCTGATCTGTATGCTACCCCATTTCTCTACTGATAGTAAAGATGTTCAAAGGCATCTAAAAGTCTGAACTATTAAGAAGCTATACTCCAAAATCAATGTTAGTTTTGTCTCTCACTCCTTCACAGACAGGCTTTTTTTTTGTTTTTAAATCAATTCCTGTTTGGGCTAATTGTTTAAAAGCCATGACTTCATTTTCAGGTTAAATACATGTCTCTTCCATTCTGAGAATTAAAAAAAAAAGAAAAGAAAAAAAAAACAGTCTTTGAGTACTATGTTCAATTTACTAAAAATATCTAGAAAACTAAAGTATTCCCAAAGGCAAATCTTTGGTGTGACAGATGTAAAATAACATCCACAAGCTGAAGAGTCTGTCTTAGAAAAGCATTCTGCAGCTGCTTCAACAAGAGTACTGTGTGTCATTTATAATTCATGCAAGTATATTGAAGCTTTCTGCTGTCGTCCAAGAAAGATGGTTTTCAAAGCTACAGAGTGCAATAATCCAATATTCCTTGTAGAGAGTCCCATATATCTCATATAGATTTTACACTGGAGATCATTTCCATGCTGATGACCTCAAGAATACAATGTGATATTTTCAGAAAACACAGATTTATGCTATGTGCTATTTCTGTGGGCTTGGGGGACAACCATTAGGTCATTAAGTTGAAGGTATATTTCTAGTCAGACTTAATCCACATTGCAGTGGTCACTACAAAAAAAATGGGCATCTAAATGCCCCAAGAACTTCAGTTTTTGTGTTCAACATATTTTGCAGTGGAAAATGAGTTTGATGATCAGAGTGTACTCCTATAGAAGGCAAAATGACCATGAGAATAATTAGAATAATTCAGTCATTTCTTCTTCTTCTTCTTCTTCTTCTTTTTTTTTTAACGGAGTCTCGCTCTGTCACCCAGGCTGGAGTGCAGTGGGGTGATCTCGGCTCACTGCAAGCTCCGACTCCCGGGTTCATGCCATTCTCCTGCCTCAGCCTCCCGAATAGCCGGGACTACAGGCGCTTGCCACCATGCCCGGCTAATTTTTTTGTATTTTTAGTAGAGTCAGGGTTTCACCGTGTTAGCCAAGATGGTCTTGATTTCTTGACCTCGTGATCCGCCCACCTCGGCCTCCCAAAGTGCTAGGATTACAGGCGTGAGCCACTGTGCCTGGCCTCAATCATTTCTTCTAAAGTATGGGACTTTGAATATGATATGAGCTTATATTCAAAATCAATTTAATAATTAAATCAAATTTAAATATTAAATTATTTGCAGGCCAAAAGAAGTGCGCTTCCTAAAGTGACACCCAATACTCTCATTAAAGCTGCTACAGAATGCTTTTCTAAGAAAGACCCTTCAGCTTATTTTACATCTGTCACACAAAAGATTTGTCTTTGGAAACACTTTAGTATTCTAAATATTTTTAGTTAATTGAACATTGTACTCAAAGACTGACTTTTGTTGCCACTATGAGAACATGGTAATGTCACAGGTCAACCAATAACAGGTAGTTATTACAGGCTCTGATTAACACTACAGTGCATTTGAAGACCACATAGTCAAAAAATAATCAAAGACATTTTCAATAGACCAATTTGTGCAATATAATCTATCATCAAAATCCAGTTATGAGAAATTCTCCAACCATAGTAACTTTTTGAGTAGCACCTGCCCTTCAATATTTCCCTCCTTTCTTTTCAGGATTTCATCAAATGGTCTGCTGCACTGTGCTGGAATTTTGAACTCCCCAGAGTAGTAAACAACATCTTCTCAAGGGTATACAAATCATCAGATAGAGAAAACACCCATTATAGAGCTGTGGAGCCCTTACGATATAGTGCTATGCTGCAACAAAGTAGACAGAAGAGTATTTGTTGAATAATAAAAGGTATCAATGAATGAACAAATAAACTAATGAGCTGATGTATTGATTAAATGAATTTACTTCTTTCAGATTTACTTTTCCAAACTAAAAAAGATTGTTTTAAACTTTGTTCCAAAGTTATACAGTTTTTACAAAAATAAACAGTTTTATTTTTGAATTGCTTTATATTTACAGAAAAGTTGCAAAGATATGGAAAGTTGCCTCACCCTATAATTAGCTTCTGACATTAGTATGGTACATTTGTCACAATTAATGAACCAGTATTGATGATATGTTATTATTAACTAAATTTTATACTTTATTAAGATTTCCTCAGTTTTTACCTAATGCCATTTCTCTGTTCCAGGAACCCATCCCAGAAACCACATTTCATATTGATATCATGTTTCCTAAGACTCCTCTTCGTAGGTACAGTTTCAGGGCCAAAATTTTAAGGGCCTTGAGTGTTTTGAGCAGTACTGGACAGGTGTTTTTTAGGATGTCCCTCGACTGAGCTTTGACTGATGAATTGCTCATGATTGAATTGGGACTATGGGTCTTCAGAAGAAAGATCATGAGCCCTTTTTGTCACATCATGTCAAAGATACCATGCCATCAATACAACTTATTACTGATGATGTTGACATTGACCACTTGACTGAGATAACATTTGTCAGATTTCTCCACTGTAAAGTTACTTTTCCCCACTTTCCATACTGTACTCTTTTGTAGGAAGTCACTATGCACAGGCCATACTTAAAGAGAGCTCCATCTCCTTGAGGGCAGAGTAGCTACATTAAATATTTGAAATCTTTCTTCCCCGGAGATTTGTCTATTTTTCCAATTTATTTATTCAATCTATTATTATTATGTTAGATATGAGACCTTGCTATGTTGCCTAGATGGGTCTCAAACTCCTGAGCTCAAGTAATCCTTCTGTCTCAGCCTCCTGAGCAGGTGGGACTATAGGCATGCACCACTGCACCTGACAATCATTTATTGATGGCAGTATGAACTCATGGACATTTGTTTTATCCTTAAGTTATAACCCAATATTATATTATTTTATTGCTAAATTATTTCAGTTTTGGCCATTGAAGGTCTTTTGTTTAATGCTCATGTCATTTTGACATACCTCTATCATTGTGGGATTTCTTTTTCCTTTTTTGCAGATATTTCTTTAGTTTTTGGCACTACAAGAGGCTCCAGTTTCATCATCTATCCTGCCCCAGCCCAAGATTCAACCATTTCTTCAAGTAGCCCTTGCTCTTTTTTACTGTAGATTGTAATTAATAATCAAGTTCTTGGCACTAGGTTCTTCAGAAATTTTTTTTTAGTTTATATGTTTGTTGATAAGGTATTGATAAAGATTCTGCTAGTGATTACCAATGTAACTTTTGGCAAATTATCTGAAACATGGAAATAATAATTTCTACTTCATAGGACTGTTGTACATTTTAAATGGATTCACTAGGATAGTGCACGGACTAAAAGGAAACAAATAGTAACTCTAAATGGTATTATTACAAATTCATTGGAAATAAATAAATGTAAATTTGCTTCCAAAAGTCAATCTGAATTCTCTGGAAGTTTTGTTTCTGCTTTAACATGTTTTCATTGCTATATATGTAGACTAAGAAGTTAGAGACTCTGATTCTAGGCCTAGCTCGGTTGTTAAAAGAATTCACTCCAGTCATCTAATGCCTCCTCTTTTAAAATGGGTATAATACTCTGCTGATTTTAACCCCACAGGGTTAGTCTATTGGTGTAATTGATATAAAATGAAGTTTATACAAATGTATAGGTGGCAATATTACCACCATTTTTGTCGGTATCATAGGCCTCTGATTCATTCATTGCTTTTTGCAGCTCCATTTTCTTTCTCCTTTTCTTAAATAGTGTTGACCATACTATCTTGAATCCATCTATTTATTATAAACTTTAATTATGTCAAGTTTTGAAAAACTAGTATTCAAGTTTAGACAACACAATTGCGTTCAAACGCTATTACAACGAATCCACATTGCACAACTATTTTAGAGACTTAAAATTTAGTTAACATTTTTCTAATTAGTTCGCAGACAGTAGTAAGCTGGTGAGCCCTCCTAGTTCTTGGTCTTGAGAAATTTTCATTCAACTAAGCATAACTAAGCCTACTGAGTTACTAAGTCATAAAGAAAGTAGAAATATAGATGTTTGGGAAAGTAAGGGATAGCAGGAGAGTGTGGCATCTTAAAAATGCCCTAGTATCAAATTATTGATGCAAAGCAGTTGGCTACTGTCTTAAAAGGAAGGGACATCAACCATCTAGACAAGATCAAATATCAAAGTCGATGGGTTTTGCAAACTGATCATCTTGTTTTCCTCTTACCAAGGTAAAGCAAGGTGCTTCGACACACCTGATAGATTACAGACTGTATCAATATCACTATATGAGTAATGTTGATCTCCATAGGATGTGTCAACCTTTAAAAACATTTTATCAGGTTTATGTAATTGTTTGCTATCTCGTTGTTGGGCAGTATGGATAAGAAAAAGTGAATATTTAGCTATAAATCCTTTGAGCCTCACTTCCTTCAAAATACCTGTCAGATCATTTGCAAAAATTCACTCTAATTGATCTTAAGACTTAATGGCAACATGTTGAGAAGGAGAATTGAACTGGGTTCCCATGATAAATGTGTTTAAAGTCACTTCTCTGATTTATTTTCTTTCTTTCATGGACAGCAAATTCAAACTTAACTATTTGTACGTATCAGTGAATACCTTTTGTTATGGGTGTAAGATTTATTTGCAAATCGGAAAAATGGTTAATCAAATATTTTGTGTGCATTATCTGATCTCTTAACCTTTCTGTGCGTCTGATTCATAAATAACCAAATATATTAATAATTCTTTTTTTTTTTTGAGACAGAGTCTCACTCTATTGCCCAGGCTGGAGTGCAGTGGCATGATCTCGGTTCACTGCAAGCTCTGTCTCCTGAGTTCAAGCGATTCTCATGCCTCAGCCTCCTGAGTGGCTGGGATTACAGGTGTGCACCACCATACATGGCTAATTTTTTTGTACTTTTAGTAAAGACGGGGTTTCACCATGTTGGACAGGCTGGTCTTGAACTCCTGAACTCAGGTGATCCACTTGCCTTGGCCTCACAGAGTGCCATGGCCAGCCAATAATTCTTAGTAATCCTTAGATGGATGTGGTCTTAACTTTTAATGCATGTTTATTTTAGATTTGCCATTTCAACTGATTTATTGGTTTCTTTTTTCTCTCAGCCTCCTAGCTACCTTTAAAAAATTGAAAATGGAATCCCCTACCCGCATAAATATTAAGGGCAAATTAACTTAAAGGCTGTGTAGAGACAGGAAGACTCAGATCCATATTTACGTGTTTTACCTGGGAATGGGGGTGGGATTCAGAAGAATGGAAAAGATAATTGTTTCCCCACTGATTATACTTCCTGTGTTTCATTTTCAGTTTTCCAATAATAACATAGAAAAAAGGAAGAATTTGAGAGTTTCTCAGATTAGGCAATTCCTTGAAGAATCTGAGAACATAGAAGCTCCCCTCCCTACTTTCCATGATTGAAATCAGTGATTCATTGGTTTCTTTGTGTGGGCTTTTGAAAGATCATTAGAAACCAACATGAGGATCATGAGATTCTTGTGCACACAGGAGCAATGAATGGCAATACAGTGCATTCTAATGCAACCTACTTTAAAAGGTAAACAGATAAAAGAAAATACCGAAGACTGAAAATGCAGAAAATTCAACCATGCAGCCCATTCCAAATTAAATATGTCTTCCTCTCTAATTCCTCTCTTCTAGCAAAGAAGGGGAGATGAGCTGCGACTCCATGCTCATGCTTAACAAAATTGTGTTAGATTGGTGCAAAAGTAATTGCAGTTTTTGCCATTTAAAAGTAATTGCAATGTTATCTCCTAGAGTTTTTATAGTTTCAGGTCTTAAGTTTAAGTCCTTAATCCATCTTGAGCTGATTTTTTGTATAGGGCTGGACGTTCGCTTAGGCAAGGATTTCATGACCAACAACCTGAAAGGAAATGCAATAAAAACAAAGATAAATAGCTGGAACCTAGTTAAACTAAAGAGCTTTTGCATGGCAAAAGGAAGAGTCAGCAGAGTAAACAGATAACAAACAGAGTGGGAGAAAATCTTCATAATCTGTACATCTGACAAAGTGCTAATATCCAGAATCTACAATGAACTCAAACAAATCAGTAAGAAAGAAACAATTCCATCAGAAAGTGGCTAAGGATATGAATAGGCAATTCTCAAAAGAAGATATAGAAATGGCCAAGAAACAGAAAAACACGCTCAACATCACAAATGATCAGGGAAATGCAAATCAAAACCACAATGCGATACCACCTCACTCCTGCAAGAATGGCCATAATTTAAAAAAAAATAAAAAAACAGTAGATGTTAGCATGGATGTGGTGAACAGGGAACACTTCTACACTGCTGGTGGGAATGTAAACTAGTACAGCCACTATGGAAAACAGTGTGGAGATTCCTTGAAGAATTAAAAGTAGAACTACCATTTGATCCAGCAATCCCACTACTGGGTATCTACCCAGAGGAAAAGAAGTCACTATTCAAAAAAGATACTTGCACACACATGTTTATAGTGGCACAATTCAAAATAGCAAAATCGTGGAACCAACCCAAATGCCCATCAATCAACAAGTGGATAAAGAAACTGTGGTATGTATATATAATGGAATACTATGCCGCCATAAAAAGGAATGAATTAACAGCATTTGCAGTGACCTGAATGAGATTGGAAACTTATTCTAAGTAAAGTAACTCAGGAATGGAAAACCAAACATCATATTTTCTCACAGATATATGGGAACTAAGTTATGAGGACTCAAAGGCATAAGAATGATACAATGGACTTTGGGGACTTGGGGGGAAGGGTGAGAGGTGGGCGAGGTATAAAAGACTACAAATATGCTGCAGTGTATACTGCTCAGGTGATGGGTGCACCAAAATCTCACAAATCATCCCTAAAGAACTTAATCATGTAACCAAATACCATCTATACCTCAATAACTTATGGGGAAAAAAGTAATTGCAAAACCTGCAATTACATTTGCATGAACCAAAGGCCTACTTTGGAGAGTCAGAGGAATTCTTAACCATAATTCAACCAAGACATACGGTATGTGCCTTCTCTTTGGTGGAACAGTGAATATACAGGCTACTAGCCTGTACTGAGTGTTTCAGCCAAAACACATTCTTTTAAAAGTCACAGTTTTAAGTGACAATATCCCAGTGAAAATACAAATTTAAAAATGCATTGGCATATCTATATTCCCTCCCAAAATAATACACATTTGGAATATATAAAGAACTCTTAAAAGTCAATGAGAAAAAAAGCAATAGCTCAGTAGAAAAGTGGGAAGAAGACTTGGACACTTCAGAAAAGAGAATATATTAAAATAGTCCATAAACAGAAATAAAAGGTGCTCAACTTTATGAGTCATCTGGGATATGTAGATTAAAACCACAGTGCAATATTATACCACCCCTACCAGAATAACTAAAATGAGTAAGTTGGAAAATACTCAGTGCTGATGAGAAAGTGGGGTAATTGAAACTCTTATACATCATTCTAGGAACATCCACTTAGGAAAACAACTTGGCAGTGTCTAATAAAGTCCAGTATATGCATTCCCTATAACCCAGAATTTTTACTCTCAGGTGTATACCCAACAGAAATGCAGGTGTATGTTCACCAGAAATCATGTTCAAGAATGTTCATGGTATCACTAGTCATGAGGCACAAAAACTGGAAATGTTCATCAACAATGAGTAGGATAAATAAGTTGTGTTAATATTTACACAATTGAAAATTATACAGCAGAAAGAATAAATAATCTAAATCTACACACAACAGCATGAAGAAATCTCATGAGTGGAATGTTAGATCATAACCTAAATAAACTTACCTGGAGCAGGTGCCACTGAAGCCATAAAATGGTAGGATGAATTGCTGGAGGCTGACTATGGACTAGCTTGACAGTAAAAAATTTGGGGAGGTCCATTCTGAAGGAGGCCCCTCACGCTTTCTTGGATTTTATCTTCAGGAAGCCCACCAGATTTTCATGGTGAAGATCTTAGAAAACATCTCTCATATCTTGGTCAGTTGGGGGAAAGTAGCATTTTGAAATAATCCTAGGGCATTCTCCATAGCCAAGGTTTACTCCTCAAGGGAAACAACTTTACCAGAGCCTTATTTGACCATGGAGAAGGGCAGTTAGCCCCCTACATCCCTCTCTAGCTTTCTTGTGTTACTTAGTGGAAGGAAAAAAAGGATAAGAAACACTTCTGAAGTCCAATTCAGGGACTTGAGCCCACTAAAAGACTGAAATATACTTACCTCCTCCACACCTTACCACCACATCAACACAGCTCCAGAGTAATCACAATGGGTTACAATGGAAAGAGCTGCAAAATATAGACTCTATTTAAGAAGGAATTCTTAGGGAAATCCAATGTGGAGAAAACAAAGACACTGAGGAAACTAAAGTCTCTGGCATCTATAGCTATGGAAAACATGAAGCACAACCCGTCTGCTAGGCAGATTGACATAAAACCTCATACTAAAGACCTATTTTCCTCAGTTCTCATTACCTGATACATCATGTTTGACTTTTAACAAAAAATCATAAGGCTATACAAAAAGAAAAGGAAAAACACAGTCAGAAGAGACAAAGTAAGCATCTGAACTAGACTTTGACATGAAACAAAGTTTGGAATAATCCAATAGATTATTAAAAATAACTATGATTAGTTATGTTAAGGACTGTAATAGAAAAAGTATAAGCATGCAAGAGCAGATGAATAATATAAGCAGAATAATGAAAACTCTAAGAAAGAATCAGAAGAAAATGACAGAAATGAAAAACACTGCAACAGAAATGAAGAATGCTTTGATAAGCTCATTACTAAACTGAACATAAACAAGGAAAAAATCAATAATTTAAAGATATATCAAAGGAGACATTGCAAATTGAAATACTAAGAGAAAAAGGACTACAACCTCCATTCCAATATCCAAGAACAATTACAAAAATATAACATATGCATAATTGAAGTACTAGAAGAAGAAGAAAGAAAGGAGCAGAGGAAGTGCAGAGGAAGTACAGTAGTTCCCTCTTATCCATGGTGGATACATTCAAAGACCCCCAGTGGATGCCTGAAAATGCAGATAGTACCAAACCCTACGTATACATTCTATGTTTTTTCCTATATGTACATATCTACGATAAGGTTTAACTTATAAATTAGGCATAAGAAGAGATTAACAGTATAATAAAATAGAAAAATTATAACAATACTCAGAACCAAGCACAACTGAAAACTTGTGAATTGTTTATTTCTGGGCATGGTGGCTCATGCCTGTAATACCAACACTTTGCAAAGCCAAGGCAGATGGATTGCTTGAGCTCAGGAGTTTAAGATCAGTCTGGGAAACATGGTGAAACCTCATCTCTACAAAAAATACAAAAAATTATCTAGGTGTGGTGGCACACGCCCATAGTTCCAGCTATTTGGGGTGTTGGGAGGGTGTGTGGTGGGGGGCAGTGTGGGGTGGAAGGGAGCTGAAATGGGATAATCGCTTGAGACCAGGAAGTCAAGGCTGTACTGAGCCTTGACTGGGCCACTGCACTCCAGCCTGGGTGACAGAATGAGACCCTGTCTCAAAAAAAAAAGGAAAATTATTAAGGATAAAGATGGGCATTAAATAATGAGAAAGGGGCAATTATCCAAAAAACATAATAATTCTTAAGTTATGCAGGTAACACAGCATCTAAATACATGAGACAAAAATTTATAAAACTGCGAGAAGAAATAATCAAATTTAATATTATTTAATAATATTTTTGGAGATCTCAACATCACTATATTAATAACAGCTAATTTCAACAAGCAGAAATCAGGAAAATGTTCAACTGAATAGCACTAACAATGAACAGGATCTAACTGTTCAAGTAGCAGCAGAATAATTAATCAAGTAACAGCAGAATACATATTCCTCTCAAGTTTATATGGGACTTTATGCAAAATAGACCACATTCTGGGGCTGAAAAAGATGCCCTCACAAATTTAAAAGAATAGAAGGCTTACTGCATGTGTTCTTAGACTATAATGAAATTTAACTAGAAATCAGTGCCAGAAAAAATCTCAGAAGTCCCCAAATAGTTTGAGATTAAATAACATACTTTTATATAACACATAGGTCAAAGAAGAAGTCTCAAAGGAAATTTAAAAATATTTCGAACTAAACAAAATGAAATGTACATCAAAATTTATGGGGTGCTCATGAAAAATAGCTAGTGGATGCTTGGCTTCATACCTAGGTGATGGATTGATCTGTGCAGCAAATCACCATGGCACACGTTTACCTATGTAACAAACCTGCACATCCTGCACATGTACCCTGGAACTTAAAATAAAAGTTGATTAAAAAAGAAAGAGAAAGGATAATTCCTTTCACCCACAGTTTCCTGTCTTCTAATAGTCCTTCTGTTGTGTCTTTAAATAAATGTGTCTCAAACCTTAAGATACTCATAAAATCTGGGATTGCAGATGTATTTTGCATTACAAGTCTTATTTTTATTTTTTAATGGAATGCTGTAAAAGCAGTTCTTAGAGGCAAATTTATAGCAGCAAATACATATATTAGAAAAGAAGAAAAATCTAAAATCACTAATAGAAATGTGCCTTAGGAAAGTAAAGAGAGAAGAGAAATTTAAGCCTCAAGTAAGCAGAAGAAAAGACATAAAACTTTGAGCAGAAATCAATAAAGTTGAAAACATGAGGTCAGTAGAGAAAGTCAATAAACCCAAAAGGCAATGCCTTTAAAAGATCAATAAAATCGATAAATCCATAGCCAGGCTAACCAAGTGAAAAAGGGAGAAGACACAAATTATAAATATTGATTCCATAGACATTAAAATGATAATAAAAGAACATTACAAACAAATGTATACTGACACATTTGGTAATTTAGATGAAATGAATCAATTCCTTGAAAGACATAAACCATCAAAACTTATGGAAAAGAAATACATTACCTAAATAGATCTATATTTATTTAAAAATAGATAAATCATTAATAATCTTTCAAAAAAGAAAGCATCTGGCCCAGATTCTTTCACTAATGAATTCCACCAAGCATTTAAGGAAGAAATAATATCAGTTCTCTATAATCACTTTTAGAAAATAGAAGTAAGAGGTATGCCTCCTAACTCATTCAAGGAGGCAGGCATTATCTTAATATCAAAACCGGGGAAATACACTACAAGAAATGAAAACTACAGCTCAATATATTTTATGAATATAGATGGAAAAATTTTCAATAAAATATTAGCTAATTGAATCCAAAAATATATAAAAATAGTAATACATCACAGTAAGTGCAATTTATTTTAGGCATACCAGACTGATCTGACATTTATTAACTGGCTAAAGAACTATTTTATGATTCTGCCAATTGATGCAGAGAAAGCATTTGACAAAATCCAACATCTCCAACATCTATTTATGAGAAAAAGTCTTAGAAAACTAGGAAAAACATCCTCAACTTAATCTGGAACATCTAAAAAATAGGACTTCACGATATTTTATGGTGAGAAATGATATGCTTTTCTTCTATATTGGGAACAAGACAAGGTTGTTTCTTTTGCCACTCTTATTCACCATCCTACTGGATGTTCTAGTTAGTGCAACAAGGCAAGAAAAAATATATATACAGATTAGAAAGAAAAAAAGAAAACTACCTCTGTTCAAGATGACATAATTATTTATTTAGTAAAACTGAAAGAATTGACTCCTGGAATTAATATGTGATTATAGCAAGGTTGCAGGATGCGAGGTTAATAGAAGTCAACTGTCTTTCCATGTACCACCAGTGAACAAGTGAAAATTGAAGTTGAAAACAAAATACAATTTTCATTCCTTCCCCCAGCAAAAATGAAATATAAACAACAAAATATGTATACAATGTATATTATGTATATGGAAAATTTTAAGTCTGATGAAAGAAATAAAGGAAGATCTAAATAAATGGAGATGTACCACTTTCATGGATAAGTAGATTTAATAATGTTGAGATATAAATTCTTCACGAATTGGTGTATACATTTAATACAATTCTAATAAACTCTCAGCAAGTTATTTTGTGGTTATTGACAAATTTATTCTATTTTTTAGCTTCATCTCAAAAGATGATTTTAAAATTTATATGGAAATGCAAGAGACCCAGAATAGTCTACATAATACTGACCAAAGGACTAAGTTGGAGAACTGACACTACTCATAGTACTATAAAGCTACAGTAATTAAGACAGTGAGGTATTTGTACAAGAATAGACAAATGGATTAATAGAAAAGAGGAGAGAGCCTTTTTTAGACCCTCAACTGATCCTTGACAGAGCAAAATAAATTCAATTGAGAAAGGACAGTCTTTTCAACAAATAATCATCAAAAATTGTGCATATACATGCAAAAATGAATCTAGACATATACCTTATGCTTTTCACAAAAATTAATTTAAAATGGACCTTAGTTCTAAATGTAAAACAAAAACTAGAAAACTTCTATGAGATAGCATAGGAGAAAATCTAGGTGACCTTGGGTTTGATTAAATCATGATCCATGAAAGAAAAAAATTTTTTAAAAATTGAACTTAATTAAAATTAAAAATTGTTATGTGAAATATATTGTTAAGTAAATGAGAAGGCAAGCCACAGAATGAGAGAAAATATTTTAAAAACATATCCAGTAAAGGAGTTAAATCCAAATGACACCAAGGTATTTAAATAATTCTATGTAATGATCAAAAGATCTGAACATTCAACTCACCAAATAAGATATACAGATGGCATATAAGCATATGAAAAGATGCTCAACATCTTATGTTATTAGAGAATAGTAAATTAAAACAACAATGAGAAACCACTACACCTATTAGAATGGCCAAAATCCAAATTACTGACAACAACCAATGCTGTTGAGAATGCAATGCAAGAGAAACTCTAGTTCATCCAATTTTCAAATGTGACTGTAAAAGGCTGCAGCCACTTTAGAAGACATTTTGTCTGTTTCTTACAAAGCTAAGCATAGCCTTGCATTATAATCTGCAGTTGTGTTCCTCTGTATATACCCAATTACACTGAAACATTATGTCTACAAAAAAATCCTGAAAACAAATGTTTATAGCAGGTTTATTGTTACTTGGTAGTTACCAAAAATGGAAAACAATCAAGATGTCTTTCAATAGATGAGTGAATAAACTATAAGATATCCATAAAATGGAATATTATTCAGCAGTAAAAAGAAATGAGCTTTCAAATCATGAAAAGACATGGAGGAAACTCAAATGCATACTGTTACATGAAAGCAGCCAGTGTGAAAAGGCTACATGCTATATGATTTCAATTAGATGACATTTTGGAAAGAAGCAAAACTGTAAAGAAAAAGATCAGTTTTTGCCTGGCGTTCAGGGAAAGGGAAGAATAAGTTAAGCACAGGGGACTTGAGGAGCTGTGAAATGATTCTGTGCAATATTGGTGGAATTTTGGCAACATTATGCATTTGCCAAAAGCAATAGAAGTTTTTGACACAAAGAGTTAGCATAATGCAGGCAAATTTTAGAAAATTATTTAGAAGGTCAGAGGATCCCAGAAGCAATGTGGACTTTACAGAAGAAATTCACTGCATTACAAAGCATGAGATAACCTTAGTAAGGTGGAGAGAGAAAATGGTCTTAACATAAATATCTTTAAAAATGAATGGAATCTGTCAGACTATAGGCAAAATGAGCTGCACAAAAGCACTGTACTCTAGCTGATAAAATTATTTCTCATTGGCTTCTGGTTAACAGTTCTGATACTGCTATACATATATATGGGAATTGAATAATTAAGCCTATAAATGGCAAACATTGGGAGTTATATTTCTCACGGTGTGGAAATTTACAGATCAACTAGGGGAACAGTCTTGAATAATCAATGTGATGATCATTACAGTTGGAGACATCAAGGAGAACTAATGTTTAACTTAATATAGATATGGGTGGTTATATATAGAAATATTCAAAGATGTTTATGTAAATACACAAAAGCACAACCATGACACATCTAAAATAAATAACACCCTGGTAACCATGGGCACACTTAGTACTCAAATGCTGGAGTGCAATGGCGTGATCTTGGCTCACTGCAACGTCTGCCCCCTGGGTTTAAGCAATTCTCCAGCCTCAGCCACCAGAGTAGCAGTGATTACAGGCACTCACCACCACACCTGGCTAATTTTTGTATTTTTAGTAGAGACAGGATTTCACCATGTTGGCCAGGCTTATCTCGAACTCCTGACCTTGTGATCTGCCCTCCTTGGCCTCCCAAGGTGCTGGGATTACAGGCATGAGCTACCAGGCCTGGCCTGTTGATTTTTTCTTTTCTTTTTATTATACTTTAAGTTCTGGGATACATGTGCAGAATGTGCAGGTTTGGAACATAGGTATACACTTGCCATAGTGGTTTGGTGCACCCATCAATCGGTCATCTATATTAGGTATTTCTCCTAATGTTATCCCTCCCCTAGTTCCCTACCCACCAAAGGGCCCAGTGTGTGATGTTCCCCTCCCTGTGTCCATGTGTTCTCTTTTTTCAACTCCCACTTATGAGTGAGAACATGCAGTGTTTGGTTTTCTGTTCCTGTGTTAGCTTGCTGAGAATGATGGTTTCCAGCTTCATCCATGTCCCTGCAAAGGACATGAGCTCATCCTTTTTTATGGCTGCATAGTATTCCATGGTGTATATGTGCCACATTTTCTTTATCCAGTCTATCACTGATGGGCATTTGGGTTGATTCCAAGTCTTTGTTGTTGTGAACAGTGTTGCAGTAAATGGGTGTGTGTCTTTGTAGAATGATTTATAATCCTTTGGGTATATACCCAGTGATGGGATTGCTGGATCAAATGGTATTTCTGGTTCTAGATCCTTTAGGAATTGCCACACTGTCTTCCACAATGGGTGATCTAATTTACACTCCCACCAACAGTGTAAAAGCCTTCCTATTTGTCCACATACTCTCCAGCATCTGTTGTTTCCTGACTTTTTAACGATCGCCATTTTAACTGGCGTGAGATGGTATCTCACTGTGGTTTTGATTTGCATTTCTCTAGTGACCAGTGATGATGAGCTTTTTTTCATATGTTTGTTGGCCACATAAATGTCTTCTTTTGAGAAGTGTCTGTTTATATCCTTTGCCCACTTTTTGATGGGGTTGTTTGTTTTTTTTTTCTCGTAAATTTGTTTAGGTTCTTTGTAGATTCTGGATATTAGCCCTTCGGCAGATGAGTAGATTGCAAAAATGTTCTCCCATTCTGTAGGTTGTCTGTTCACTCTGATGATAGTTTCTTTTGCTGTTTAGAAACTCTTTAGTTTAATTAGATCCCATTTGTCAATTTTGACATTTGTTGCCATTGCTTTTGGTGTTTTAGTCATGAAGTCTTTGCCCATGCCTATGTCCTGAATGGTATAGCCTAGGTTTTCTTCTGGGGTTTTCATAGTTAGAAGTTTTATGTTTAAGTCTTTAATCCATCTTGAGTTCGTTTTTGTACAAGGTCTAAGGAAGGGTTAGTATCAGTTTTCTGCATATAGCTAGCCAGTTTTCCCAACACCATTTATTAAATAGGGAATACATCCCCCATTGCTTGTATTTGTCGGGTTCGTCAAAGATCAGATGGTTGTAGATGTGTGGCATTATTTCTGAGGCCTCTGTTCTGTTTCATTGGTCTATATATCTGTTTTGGTACCAGTACCATGCTGTTTTGGTTACTGTAGCATTGTAGTAGAGTTTGAAGTCAGGTAGCGTAATACCTCCAGCTTTGTTCTTTTTGCTTAGAATTGTCTTGACTATGCGGGCTCTTTTTTGGTTCCATATGAAATTTAAAGTAGTTTTTTCTAGTTCTGTGGAGAAAGTCAATGGTAGCTTGATGGGGATAGCACTGAATCTATAACTTACTTTGGGCAGTATGGCCATTTTGATGATATTGATTCTTCCTATCCATGGGCATGATATGTTTTTCCATTTGTTTGTGTCGTCTCTTATTTCCTTGAGCAGTGGTTTGTAGTTCTCCTTGAAGAGGTCCTTCACATCCCATGTAAGTTTTATTCCTGGGTACTTTATTCTCTTTGTAGCAATTGTGAATGGAAGTTCACTCATGATTTGGCTCTCTGTTTGCCTATTATTGGTGTATACAAATGCTTGTGATTTTTGCACACTGCTTTTGTATCCTGAGATTTTGCTGAAGTTGCTTATCAACTTGAGATTTTGGGCCGAAATGGTGGGGTATTCTAAATATACAATCATATTATCTGCAAGCAGAGACAATTTGACTTCCTGTCTTCCTATTTGAAAACTCTTTATTTCGTTCTCCTGCCTGATGACCTTGGCTAGAACTTCCAATATATGGTGAATAGGAGTGGTGAGAGAGGGCATCCTTTTCTTGTGCCAGTTTTCAAAGGGAATGCTTCCAGTTCTTGCCCATTTAGTATGATATCGGCTGTGGGTTTCTTGTAAATAACTATTATTATTTTGAGATATGTTTCATCAATACCTAGTTTACTGACAGTTTTTAGCATGAAGCTGTGTTGAATTTTATCAAAGGCGTTTTCTGCGTCTATTGAGATAATCATGTGATTTTTGTCATCAGTTTTGTTTATGTGATGGATTACGTTTATTGATTTGCATATGTTGAACCAGCCTTGCATCCCAGGGATTAAGCTGACTTGATTGTGGAAGATAAACTTTTTGATGTGCTGCTGGATTCGGTTTGCCAGTATTTTATTGAGGATTTTTGCATCGATGTTCATCAGGGATATTGGCCTGAAATTTTCCTTTTTTGTTGTGTCTCTTCCAGGTTTTGGTATCAGAATGATGCTGGCCTCATAAAATGAGTTAGGGAGGAGTCCCTCTTTTTCTATTGTTTGGAATCATTTCAGGAGGAATGGTACCAGCTCCTCTTTTTACCTCTGGTAGAATTTGGCTGTGAATCCATCTGGTCCTGGGCTTTTTTTGGCTGGTAGGCTATTAATTACTGCCTCAATTTCAGAACTTGTTATTGGTCTATTCAAGAATTTGACTTCTTCCTAGTTTAGTCTTGGGAGGGTGTATGTGTTGAGGAATTTATCCATTTCTGCTAGATTTTCTAGTTTATTTTCATAGAGGTGTTTATAGTATTCTCTGATGGTAGTTTGTATTTCTGTGGGATCAGTAGTCATCTTCCCTTTATCATTTCTTATTGTGTCTATTTGATTCTTCTCTCTTTTCTTCTTTATTAGTCTGGCTAACAGTCTATCTATTTTGTTAATCTTTTCAAAAAACCAGCTCATGGATGCATTTACGTTTTCGAAGGGTTTTTCATGTCCCTGTCTTCTTCAATTCTGCTCTGATCTTAGTTATTTCTTATCTTCTGCTAGCTTTTGAATTTGTTTGCTCTTGCTTCTCTAGTTCTTTTAATTGTGAAGTTAGGGTGTCAATTTTAGATCTTTCCCACTTTCTACTGTGGGCATTTAATGCTATAAATTTCCCTCTAAAAACTGCTTTAGCTATGTCCCAGAGATTCTGGTACATTGTATCTTTGTTCTCATTGGTTTCAAAGAACTCATTTATTTCTGCCTTAATTTTGTTTTTTACCCAGTAGTCATTCAGGAGAAGGTTGTTCAGTTTCCATGCAGTTGTGCTGTTTTGAGGGAGTTTCTTAATCATGAGTTCTAATTTGATTGCACTGTGGTTTGAGAGATGGTTTGTTATGATTTCTGCTCTTTTGGACTTTTCTGAGGAGTGTTTTATTTCTAATTGTGTGGTCAATTTTATAATAAGCACAATGTGGTACTGAGAAGAATGTATATTCTGCTGATTAGGGGTGGAGAGTTCTATAGATGTCTATTAGGTCTGCTTGGTCCAGAGCTGAGTTCAAGTCCTGAATATCCTTGTTAATTTTCTGTCTCATTGATCTGTCTAATATTGACAGTGGGGTGTTAAAGTCTCCCACTATTATTGTGTGGGAGTCCAAGTCTCTCTGTAGATCTCTAAGAACTTGCTTTATGAATCTGGGTGCCCTTGTATTGGGTGCATATATATTTAGAATAGTTAGACCTTCTTGTTGCGTTGATCCCTTTACCATTATGTAATGCCCTTCTTTGTCTCTTTTGATCTTTGTTGGCTTAAAGTCTGTTTTATCTGAGACTAGGATTGCAACCCCTGGGTTTTGTTTGTTTGTTTGTTTTCTTTATATTTGCTTGGTAAATCTTCCCTCATCCCTTTATTTTGAGCCTATGTTGTGTCTTTGGACATGAGATGAGTCTCCTGAATACAGCACACTGATGAATCTTGACTCTTTATCCCATTTGCCAGTCTGTGTCTTTTAATTGGGGCATTTAGCCCATTTACATTTAAGGTTAATACTGTTATGTGTGAATTTGATCCTGTCATTATGATCCTAGCGGGTTGTTTTGCCTGTTAGTTGGTGCAGTATCTTCATGATGTCGATGGTCTTTACAATTTGATATGTTTTTGCAGTGGCTAGTACCAGTTTTTCCTTCCCATATTTAGTGCGATGATCTTACAATTTGGTATGTTTTTGCACTGGCTGGTACTGGTTTTTCCTTTCCATATCTTGTGCTTCTTTCAATAGCTCTTGTAAGGCAGGCCTGCTGGTGACAAAATGTCTCAGCATTTGCTTCTCTGTGAAGGATTTTATTTTTCCTTCGCTTACGAAGCTTAGTTTTGCTGGATATGAAATTCTGGGTTGAAAATTCTTTCTTTAAGAATGTTGAATATTGGCCCTCCTCTGTTCTGGCTTGTAGGGTTTCTGCAGAGAGATCCGCTGTTAGTCTGATGGGCTTCCCTTTGTGGGTAACCTGACCTTTCTCCCTGGCTTCCGTTAACATTTTTTCCTTCATTTCAACCTTGGTGAATCTGATGATTATGTGTCTTGGAGTTGCTCTTCTTGAGGAGTGTCTTTGTAGTGTTCTCTGTATTTCCTGAATTTGAATGTTGGCCTGTCTTGCTACATTGGGGAAGTTTTCCAGGATAATATCCTGAAGAGTGTTTTCCAACTTGGTACCATTCTCCCCGTCACTTTCAGGTACACCAATCCAATGTAGGTTTGGTCTTTTCACATAGTCCCATATTTCTTGGAGGCTTTGCTCAGAGAGGAGGAACTCAGAGAGGCAGTCTGGCTACAGCAGATTTGCTGAGCTGTTGTGGGCTCTGCCCAGTTCAAAATTTTTGGCAGCTCCTTTACTCAAGCCTCAGTAATGGTGGACGCCCCACCCCCCACCACGCTTGAGCATCCCAGGGCGACTTCAGACTGTTGTGCCTGCAGTGAGAATTTCAAGCCCGTGAATCTTAGCTTGCTAGGCTCCATGGGGGTGGGATCTGCTGAGATAGACCACTTGGCTCCCTGGCTTCATCCCCCTTTCCAGGCGAGTGAACAGTTCTGTCTCACTGGCATTCCTGGCACCACTGGGGTATGAAAAAAAAACTCCTGCAGCTAGCTTCGTGTCTGACCAAACTGTTGCCCAGTTTTGTGCTTGAAACCCAGGGCCCTGGTGGCATAGGCACCTGAGAGAATCTCCTGGTCTGTGAGTTGCAAAGATTGTGGGAAAAGCATAGTATCTGGGCCAGAGTGCACAGTTCTTCAAGGCACATTCCGTCATGGCTTCCCTTGGCTAGGGGAGGGTGTTCCCTGACCCCTTGCACTTCCCGGGTGAAGTGACACCCCACCCTGCTTTGGCTCACCCTCCATGGGCTGCACCCACTGTCTAACCAGTCCCGATGAGATGAGCCAGATACCTCAGTTGGAAATGCAGAAATCACCCGTCTTCGGCATTGATCTTACTGGGAGCTGTAGACCACAGCTATTCCTATTTGGCCTTTTTTTCTTTTGAGACAGGGTTTCACTCTTGTCACCCAGGCTGGAGTGCAATGGCGCAATCTTGGCTCACTGCAACCTCTGCCTCCCAGGTTCAAGTGATTCTCCTGCATAAGCCTCCCAAGTAGCTGGCATTATAGGCACTCACCACCATACCCAGCTAATTTTTGTATTTTTTGTAGAGATGGGGTTTCACCATGTTGGCTAGGCTGGTTTTGAACTCCTGACCTCAGGTGACCCACCTGCCTCGGCCTCCCAAAGTGTTGGGATTACAGGCATGAGCCACTGCACCTGGCCAAATGTTGATTTTTTAAATACCATTTTATAATAAAAGGAACAAGGACTCCCTGGAGAAACAGCTGATACTAAGCCAGGAGTAGAAAATATACAAGATAATCCTGGAAAATCTTGTAGGGCCAGAAAGTAAACAAGTGCATTAAAAATAAGTCACATTGGTAATAATATGTCAAAGGAACAAGGGAGTCTACTGAAAGAGCTCCCAAAGGCCAAAGCTGGAAGAAGTAGAGCAAGAAAGTAAACTAGCTTTGAATTATAACCCAAAATATAAAGTAAATATCCATAAGTCTCTACTGATATAAAGCACAATTGAATAATTTAATAACTGGGAGAGGGAGGGAGAATAAATAAGTTCTACATAAAAGAATTTCTTATAAATTTTGTAGATATGACTTTCTAAGCAAATTCTCATTCTTAAGAATTCATAGTGACTTCCTTCCAAAAATTACAGTATGGAAAACTGATAAAAATGAGTAACTCTACAGTGGAGGAATCTGACACATAATACATCAGCCAGGTTATTGAGGTCAACATCAACAGCCATAAATCATGTGGACAGTATGTACACTTGGTATGATGTAATGAATAGCACTTCACTTCTGTGGTCTTTCTCCCCAGGCTCATTATCTCAGTATAATCATGAAAAAAAAAAAAAAAAACCCCAGCAAAGTCCAATAGAGGAATATTCTACAAAATACCTCACTATACTCTTTAAAAGAGTTAAGGTCATTAAAATGAAGTTGGAGACAATGTCCTCACCATGAGGAGTCTAAAGAGACAGGCCAACTAAATTTAGTATGGTATACTGGATGAATTCCTGGAACAGAAAAAAGGTTATTAGGTAACAACTCAGGAAATCTGAATAAAGAAAGAAATCAGTTAATAACAATGTATCAGTATTGCTTTATTAATTATGACAAAAGTACCATACTAGTGAAAGATGAATAATCGGAGTAACTGTGTGCAAAGACTGGGTAGAGGGGATATTATTAAAATTTTCAGTACCAGCTGCTCAATTTTCCTATAAACCTAAAATTGCTTTTAAAAATAAAATTTGTTAATACAAAATGTAATGTATTATCATTGAGAAAATTTGATACATAAAAGTATTAATTTATGGTATAGCTCAGAAGTATTATTTACGTTTTGGTTGTTATTTTATGAAATCATTAATTTCAGGGCTTCTTTAAAGATGAACTGCCCCAGTTAGCACATCCACAATGTGATTTTATTTACAATTTTTTTTGCAATTATATAATTCTATAGTGTTATAACTGTGGGGCGAATTGAGACCTTCCTGAATGGAAATGATTGACATAGAATTTTTCAATAGAATCCAGCTATGGATTTTTTGTATATATGATGTTTAGAGGAATCAATTTATTGGAACTTTACACATCTCTCCATCCTTGTAGGTTATCATGATCAGTGACAATTACATGTCCACTGAATCTGTTATAAAATAAATCATCATTTTTTAAAGTAGTGATATAAACTTAAATCCTGACCTGTTAATGCATTAAAAGTGAATTATGTAAATTGCTTAATTTCTATATATTTTTCTTATCTTTAAAGTAGGTGATTAAGAATACTCACTTCTGCTTTTCTTTTAGTATAAATTAAGACAATCAGTGTAAAACTCTTAGCACCAATCTTAGCATATTTTAATATTAGCTGTTGATATTATTATTGTCTTGCAGTGCCTACAACATGTAATGATTAAAAACAGCATAAGAGATTAATAATAATTCACATTTGCACAGAACCTTAGGGCTTTTAAAATACTTGATGCATGTGAAATCACTTAAAAACCCTCTAATGTTTTCTGCAAATATAGGAAGTTAATATTGTCTTGGGCTTTTCTGAAGCTCTCTCAAACCTCACAGTAGTTCTGTGAGGTCTTCAGGGAAAATATTTGACTTTATTTTATAGATGAGGAAACTGAGATTCAGAGGATATACTAGGTCCATCACTTCCACCGATGATGCCATCTTGGAAAAATTATTTAACCTCTCTAAGTATCAGTTTCTTCATTTGTATAACAGTGTATACTGCCATTTACTTCTAGGCTGGTCATTGAGTAAGCTAATGTACATTATGCAGTTAGCTTTATGCCTGATATTCTAAAAATGCTATAACTGTTTTTGTTGTGTGTCTTATTGTCTGTTTTTCTATAGCTTCATTTAACCTCTCAGGGCAGTCATAGAGTTGGTGGATAATCAAGACAAGAATCACCGTTTAATTTTTATCATTCAAGACTGAGTTTTGGCAGAGACTTACGGCTTCCAGATTGCGGGTTTTATTTATTTGCTTGAGCATTTACTAAACAGTTTTAATAACCAAGCTCTGGATGAGGTAAAGTGGCCTATGGAAAGATAAATGCAACCTAAATTTGCCCTCAAGGAGATGATACAATGTATAAATAACTTAAAGACCAAGTAGGGAGAAGATGTAAAAAGTTTGCAGGAGCAGACCTTAAAACTTTAAGATCACTTTAAACTTGTAACAGAAAAGAAAGCAGGCAAGAGAAGGTGACATTTGAATGGGACCTTGAACAAGGAGTAGGAATTAGCATGGTGTATATTTGCATGCTGGGAATCTACATATTGGATGGCAGATTGCATTTCGTTCTTTCAATCATTATCAGTGGAATCATTCATAACAAAAGTAAATAAGCTAGAGAGTCTGTTCTGCTAATACATGTGCTTCTGTAACACAAATTAGTTTCCATGCAGTTGTAAATAGGGAATGATATCAGTTAAACATAAAGTGATGCTGGAATCATACTTGCTTTTTCTTAAATAGGCAAGTGAAGATGGAATGAAGGGAGTAGAATAACAACCTTTAGTGGAGGAAAAAAGCCTTTAGTAAGTTCTTCTGCGGGATATGCAAGAGACTTTTAAACTCCATTTTTAAGAAAATTAAAAATAAACAACTGTATCCAACTTCCTCCCCAAAGAGGTGCACCCCAACCTTGCAGAGCTCTTGCCTTGTAGCAGGTTGTACTTCTTCCCATGTTCACCTTAACAGCAGCCCGACTGGCTCAGAACTTCTATTCTATTTGCATTGTCTCAGAGCCCGTAAGAAAACATTTACATTTTGTTGTTTCTTGTTCCTTTCTAGTTGCTGGAAGGCAGTTCAAGTAACTGCCTTAGTATCAATTGTTATTATTTTGAATTGGTTATGAAGTTGAATAAGTTTGGAGTATCCTTAACCATACTTTTTCCGTAAGTACTGTTATTTTTAAATATGTTATTTTGCAGAAGACAAAGTTTTTTTCAGAACACATGTATCATGTTACACCTTAGGCTTTGACAAAAGGGGGTCCTGGGCCCCTGGCTTTAGAAAACCCACCTCTGGCCCTCCTCAGGGTAAACAGTTCATGGGGATAGGAGGATGTGTCTACAGGGAGCTCATGCATCCTTCTTCTAGAATATGCTTTTGGTGCCTAGACTTGAAATTCCCTGATTTCACTTGCAGAGTCTGTGTGGGTTCTTTCTGATTCTCTCCTTCCAAGGGCAGATCATGCTGCCAGAATGGAAATCCCTGGATCTGAAGAATATTAAAGGGGCAGTTATTTGAAGTGAAATGGAGATGGTTGTATGTGAGAGAAAGGTGGGCAGGCCAGGGATTGAAGGATGGAAGATGACTCTCCCCATGCTATCATTTTCTCTTTCAGGGCTCCATAGACTTTGGGAATTCAGAATTCAAACCTGATGTCCCAGGTTTTTATGAGGATATATTTATCCATGTAGAAAGAAAGAATAAATTTATTTCATAGTTAATGTGCGATATGAGATTTAAATATCTATTTGAAATCTTACTGTGGACTCTGCCAATGTTAGAGGCAGGCCTGACTAACAATAAAAGTACTCAGGCTAAATGAATTTTAGGATTTTTTTTCTTCTTCTGTAAAAAATGCCATTGAGATTTTGATAGGAATTGCATTAAATCTATAGGTTGCTTCGGGTAGTACGGCCATTTTAACAACATTATGCCTTCCAATCCATGAACAGAGGCTGTTTTCCATTTATTTGTGTCTACTTTAATTTGTCTCATCAATGTTTGGTAATTTTCAGGTACAAGTCCTCTTTAGTTAAGTTTATTCCTAAGAATTTTATCTTTTTGATGATATTATAAATGAAATTATTTTCTTAATTTCCTTTTGGGATAGTTTATTGTTTGTGTATAGAAATGCAACATTTTTGTATGTTAATTTTGCACCCTGCAACTTTATTGTTTATTAGTTCTAATTTTTTTTTTTTTGGTGGAGACTTTCTATATATAACATCATGCCATCTGCAAAGAGAGATCATTTACCTCTTTTTTCTGATCCTTTTTCTTTCTTTCATTTTTCTCTCCCTGCCTAATTGCTCTGGCTTGGCAAACAAATGGCCAACAGGCATATGAAAAGATTTTCAACATTACTAATCATCGGTGAAATGCAAATCAGAGCCTTAATGTGATGTTAGGAAGTGTCAAAGACAAACAAACAATAAAACCCAAACCCAAAAGATCACAAGTGTTGGTAAAGATGTAGAGGAATTTGAACCTGTATACACTGTTGGTGGGAATATAAAACTGTGAAGCTGTTATGAAAAACATTATGAAGGTTTCTTAAAAAATTAAAAATAGAACTACCATATGATCCCACAATCTCATTTCTGGATATATATCCAAAGGAAATGAAATCGGTATGTCAAGGAGGTATGTGCATTCCCATGCCTATTGCAGCATTATTCACAATAGTCAAGGCATGGAAACAACCTAAATGTTCATCAACAGGTAAATGGAAAAAGAATATATGGTATATATGAAACTGCCCAATGGGTTCACTTTGCCTGTTGCCTAGACACAGTCAACTTATCAAGACAGGGGAATTGCAATAGAGAAAAAGTAATTCACAAAGAGGCAGCTGTGTGGGAGACCGGAGTTCTTACGCAAATCAGTTTCCAGCATTAGGGGATCACAGTTTTTAAGGACAACTTGGTGGATGGGGGAAGCCAGTGAACCATCAGTGCTGATTAGTTGATTGATCAGGTCAGAGATGAAATCACAGGGAGTCGAAGCTGTCTTCTTGCACTGAGTCAGTTCTTGAGTGGGGGCCACAAGATCAGATACGCCAGCTTATCAATCTGGGTGGTGCCAGCTGATCCATCAAGTGCAGGGTCTGTAAAATATCTCAAGCACTCGTCTTAGGTTTTACACTAGTGATTTTATCCCCAGGAACAATTTGGGGAGGGTCAGAATCTTATAGCTTCCAGCTGCATGACTCCTAAAGTATACTTTCTAATCCTGTGGCTAATTTGTTAGTCCTACTAAGGCAGTCTAGTCCCCAGGCAAGAAGGAAGTTTGTTTTGGGAAAGGGTCACTATTGCCCGTTTTTTTTGTTGTTGTTGTTGTTGTTTTTTTTTTGAGATGGAATCTTACTCTTGTCACCCAGGCTGGAGTGCAATGACATGATCTTGCCTCACTGCAACCTCTGCCTCCCAGGCTCAAGCGATTCTCCTGCCTCAGCATCCCGAGTAGCCGGGATTACAGGCGCACACCACCACGCTCAGCTAATTTTTGTATTTTTAGTAGAGACGGGGGTTTCACCATGTTGGCCAGGCTGCTCTCAAACTCCTGACCTCAGGTGATCCACCCACCTCGGCCTCCCAACGTGCTGGGATTACAGGTGTGAGCCACTGCACCCAGCATCACCTTTGTTTTAAACTACAAACTAAGTTTCTCCCGAAGTTAGTTCAGCCTACGCCCAGGAATGAACAAGGACAGCTTAGAGATTAGAAGCAAGATGGAGGTTTTTTTTTTTGAGATGGAGTCTCGCTCTGTTGTGGAGGCTGGAGTGCAGTGGCGTGATCTCGGCTCACTGCAAGATCCGTCTCCCGGGTTCACGCCATTCTCCTGCCCCAGCCTCCCAAGTAGCTGGGACTACAGGCACCCGCCACCACGCGCGGCTAATTTTTTGTATTTTTAGTAGAGACGGCGTTTCACTGTGTTAGCCAGGATGGTCTCCATCTCCTGACCTTGTGATCCACCCGCCTCGGCCTCCCAAAGTGCTGGGATTACAGGCATGAGCCACGACACCCGGCCCAAGACGGAGTTTGTTAAGTCAGATCTTTCACTGTCTCAGTCATAATTTTGCAATGGCAGTTAAGACATTATGCTAAATGAGATAAGCTAGTCACAGAGGGAAAAATATGGCTTGATTCCACTTATATGAGGTTTCTAAAATAGTCAAATGCATAGCAGCAGGGAGTAGAATAGTGGTTGCCAGGGGCTGGGGGGAAGGAGAAAATGGGGAGATGCTATTCAACAGGTATAAAGTTTCAGTTATGCAAGATGAATGAGTTCTAGAGATCTGGTGTATGATCCTGCAACTGTAGTTAACAATATAGTGTTGTGTCACAATTTGGTTAAGAAGGTAGACCTTATGTTAAGTGTTCTTAGAACAATAATAATAATAATAATAACCATACTAAGAAATTGGACATTGGAGGCATAAACTTTCCATCTGGTTTGAATGAACCTCCAACTTAAGTAGTAATGTGTAATAGATTTAAGGAAAATGGTAATATAAATTAGAATGATTATTTTCAATGATTTATGAAGCCCTGTAGAGGAGGTTGTTATTATTATCGTTGCCATTATTATGCTGCTAATGAGTATCTTTGTCTTTAACTACTCTGTGACCTTGGGCAATTTACTTCGCGTTTTGGGAAGAAGTTCTTACCTGCATAATATGAAGAGGCTGAAAGAAAAGAGTTTTAGGGTTTTCCCTCCAACACTTATGGTATTTTATTATCTTTTGCAAAAATGTATTTTTTTCCCTGTCTGCCCCTTTTTATATCAGTAGGGTCTCCTTTATGAATTTTCATTCCCTATAGTTTTTCTTACTGCCTTAGTCCTTTTCTTCAAACTCAGTGCTATACAAACCAAATTTGCAATATATAAAGTTATCTCTAAGGACTCTACATAAAACAACATTCAAGAGCTTTAAACTCAGAGTGACATTTAAGGATAGAAACAGCCAGATAAAAAGATAAGTTTCTGATTTACTCTAAAATGTATTCTCTGAATCTGCATTTCTGAAGTCTAGCAGAAATGGTTGCTTCAGTCATTATGCGTGGCAAGGTAAAAGCTCCAACGCCAGGAGAATTTAATCCAAGCTTTTCCTTGGTTTTGTGAGCTACAAAATTGTTTCTCCTTTCCTGATGATGAACTTTCCCGTGAATTCTCTTTCTTTGTGACTTACATATTCATGGCGACAGCCCTTACCTTCCAGGTTAGCTAATGGCAAGAACGTGGTGACAGATTCTACTGCTGAGGAATGTTAGTGGGTTGGGTAGTGAAAGGTTATATTCAATCAATTCAGCAGAGGATCTTGAGCAGTCAGAGTGCTGTTGACACTCAATTACATTAGGAAAAGAGACACGATCAACATAAGATTAAAATATAAGAAATATATCAAAATGAGAACAATATAGGAGGGATCATGAAATCCACGAACAGAAATCATAAATTGTGTGTAGCACTTTAACAGAAATGACGGAGGATTAAAAAAGGCTAGACTATGGCTCTTACTCTTGAGCTTCAAATTTAGCTGAGACGACTAGCCATTCATAAAATAATTAAAACAAAAAAAAAAAGAAGTAACGTGTGATAAGGAGGAGTTTATAAATTTGGTGAAGAAGTTGTACATTGTGGAAATTGTGGAACTGTACATCAGGGAAAGTGTAGAATTGTTCATTATGGAAAGAAACTTGGACTTGAAGAAAAATAATTTCATCAAAATTTCTAACTAATCTTTCCCAGTATTAAACTGCCTTATCCATTCATTTTGATTACTTATTCATTTAGTTTTTTCAATTGTTACAGAGTGCCTTCTATGTGCTAGGCAATATTCTTGGTGCTGATGAACAAAATACAAATTTAATGGTGAGATTAAAAAATGAGATAAATAATATGTGGATGATGTGAAGTTCTACAGAAAAAGAAAATGAGCAGGGAAAGGAACAGGGAGCTTGTGGGAAGGTGACCTTCAAGCAAACACCTAGAGGTGGTGTGGGAGTTAGTTATTTGGATATCTTAGGGAAAGACAGCCAAGGTAGAGGAAAAAGCCAGTGCAAAGGCACTGACACAGGCATCTGGCTGGCATATTCAAACAATACCAAAGAGATAAATGAGGCTGGAGCTGAAGGATAAAGAGAAGGGATAGTAGAAGACACGAGGTTGAGAGGTGGAGGACAGGACAGTCAGATCATTTAGGACTTGGAAAATGCTGGCAAGAATTTTTACTTCTTTTTTTTTTTTTTTTTTTGAGATGGAGTCTTGCTCTGTCACCTGTTGCCCAGGCTGGAGTGCAGTGGCCCGATCTCGGCTCACTGCAAGCTCTGCCTCCTGGGTTCATGCCATTCTCCTGCCTCAGCCTCCTGAGTAGTTGGGACTAGAGGCGCCCGCCACCACGCCTGGCTAATTTTTTTTTTTTCTGTATTTTTAGTAGAGACGGGGTTTCACCGTGTTAGTCAGAATGGTCTCAATCTCCGGACCTCGTGATCTGCCCTCCTCAGCCTCCCAAAGTGCTGGGATTACAGGCGTGAGCCACCGCACCCAACGAAGAATTTTTATTTCTATCATGATTGTGTTTACGCTTGGAAGCCATTGAAGGGTTCTTAGGAGAATGTTATGGTCTGACTTATGCTTTAAAGGGTCACTCTGGCTGCCTTGTTGAAAATAACGCTGTACAGGAACAGGGAGACTGTAGAAACCATTCATGAGTATATTAGAATAATCCAGCTAAGACATGGTGGTAGCAGTGAAATTAATGAAACAGTGGCTAGATTCTGGGTATATTTTGAAGGCAGAGACAAAATAATTTGCTGACAGATTACAAATGTGGTGTAAAAGAAAGAAAAAAAGGATATCAAGGTTTTTAGTGTGTTTGGACATCATTTTGAAGGGACAAAATGTGAAGACAGTGTAATCAAGAAATATATATACTTCTTAAAACATTCAGATCTGGAGTTCATACAGCAAGTTTTCTTTGGTATGCAGTTTGGAGCCAAGACACACACCACTTCAGTTTATTTACGAACATTCAGTAGTGACCCATGTAGACTTGGTTGGAGTATGGTTGTTTTTGGTTTGCTTTGTTTTGTTTTTACAAGTACTCAAACTTTTATGACAGCTTAGTTGAGGCAGGCTTTGCCATTCTGTCTCTCTCTCTCTCTCATTTTAATTAAACTTTTTTGTTTTAGATAAATATAGATTTACATGTAGTTTTAAGAAGTAATACAGAGATATCCTGTGTACCTTTTACTCAGTTTATCTCAATGGCAACATCTTGCAGACTTATGGTATGATATTACAACCAGAATATTGACACTGATACAATCAAGCTACAAAACAATTCCATAACCACAGTGAACTCTAGTTTTAGGTGCCCTTTTATAGCTGCATTGGATGCTGGATTTTTCTCAACTCCTTTGATGGACTTGCGACAGGGGTGCCCCTTTACTGGGCTCACCACGCTCAACCCCTTTTAGGAGGGAGCACGTGAGCGAGCAAGTGCAGGATCCAGCCAGCCACCGCTCTGGGCACTGGGAGGAGCAGGCTCTGTTTACTCAGAGCGAGCAAAGCCAGCCACTCGACTCCAGCAGAAGCAAGTTCTATGTGGGGCCCACAGTGGTGCCCAGGTGCAACCCCAAAGCCCCAGAGGGTGTGTTACAATGCTCTTAGCTCTGCTGTCTGCAGATGGTGCTGTGTTATCAGCTCCGTTTACCCCTTGCCTCATCATGTGGGATGGCTGCCCTCCCCTGGTAAGGGCAAAGAGCCAGTATGACAGGTTTTTTTGAGTACCCACACTCAGTGGGTCCTGAGCTCTTGTCCGGCATCCAAGAAGAATGAGATCGTGTGGACACTTGAAGGATGGCGAAGGTGGAGAATTTTATTTAGCAATGGAAATGGCTCTTAGTGGAGAGGGGAGCTGGAGAGAGGGTGGGCCTGTCAGGTAGTCTTCTCCCGAAGTCCAGCCATCTCTTCCCCGAAGTCCGGCTGGCTCTCCTCTGAAGTCCAGCTGTCTCCCGGAAGCCAAGTTGCCTCGCTCCAGTCAAGCCACCCTCTATCCTCTTTTGACTGAGTCTCAGGTCTTTATAGGCACAGAATAGTGGGGGAGGTAGGCCATAGGTAGTTTAGGAAAAGGCAACATTGGATTGGCAACAAGGCATTATTCAGAAAGACCCAGTTGGGAGAGAGTGGGCAAGCAGGATTAGTTCTCACCTTGGGCTGGGGGTTTCAGGCTGTTTGCCTTCAAGGTGGGGCTTCACTGGGGATCTGCCCCTGTCTGCCTAATGCCTCTACCACGTCTACTTCCCTTTCCCCTCTCCCTGTCCTTAAACCTTGACAACTATAGCCTCTTTTTAAAAAAAATTATTATTATAATTTAAGTTCTGGGGTACATGTGCAGGTGTGCAGGTTTGTTACATAGGTATACATGTGCCATGGTGGTTTGCTGCACCCATCAACCTGTCACCTACATTAGGTATTTCTCCTAATGCTATCCCTCCCCTAACCCCCCATTTTCCAACATGCCCTTGTGTGTGATGTTCCCCTCCCTGTGTCCATGCGTTCTCATTGTTCAGTTCCCACTTATGAGTGAGAACATGTGGTGTTTGGTTTTCTGTTCTTGTGACAGTTTGTTGAGAATGATGGTTTCTGGCATCATCCATGTCCTTGCAAAGGATGGGAACTCGTCCTTTTTTATGGCTGCATAGTATTCCATGATGTATGTGCCACATTTTCATTATCCAGTGTATCATTGGTAGACATTTGGGTTGGTTCCAAGTCCTTGCTATTGTGAATAGTGCCACAATACATGTGCATGTGTCTTTATAGTAGAATGATTTATAGTCCTTTGGGTATACACCCAGTAATGGGATTGCTGGGTCAAATGGTATTTCTAGTTCTAGATACTTGAGAAATCGCCACACTGTCTTGCACAATGGCTTAACTAATTTACATTCCACCAACAGGGTAAAAGCCTTCCTATTTCTCCACATCCTCTCCAGCATCTGTTGTTTCCTGACTTTTTAATGATCGCTATTCTAACTGGCATGAGATGGTATCTCATTGTGGTTTTGATTTGCATTTGTCAAATGACCAGTGGTGAGCTTTTTTTTCATATGTTTATTGGCCACATAAATGTCTTCTTTTGAGAAGTGTCTGTTTATATCCTTTGCCCACTTTTTGATGGGGTTGTTTGTTTTTTTTCTTGTAAATTTGTTTAAGTTTCTTGTAGATTTTGGATATTAGCCCTTTGTCAGGTGGATAAATTGCAAAAGTTTTCTCCCATTCTGTAGGTTGCCTGTTCACTCTGATAATAGTTTCTTTTGCTGTGCAGAAACTCTTTAGTTTAATCAGATCCCATTTGTCAATTTTGGCTTTTGTTGCCATTGCTTTTGGTGTTTTAGACATGAAGATTTTGCCCATGCCTATGTCCTGAATGGTATTGCCCAGGTTTTCTTCTAGGATTTGTATGGTTTTAGGTCTTATGCTTAAGTCTTTAATCTATCTTCTGATAATTTTTGTATAAGGTGTAAGGAAGGGGTCCAGTTTCAGTTTTCTGAATATGGCTAGCCAGTTTTCCCAATGCCATTTATTAAATAGGGAATCTTTTTCCCATTGCTTGTTTGTGTCAGGTTTGTCAAAAATCAGGTGGTTGTAGGAGTGTGATGTTATTTCAGATGTTTGTAGGAGTGTGGTGTTCTATTTCATTCGTCTATGTATCTGTTTTGGTACCAGTACCATGCAGTTTTAGTTACTTTAGCATTGTAGTATAGTTTGAAGTCAGGTAGCATGATGCCTCCAGCTTTGTTCTTTTTGCTTAGGATTGTCTTGGCCATGTGGGCTCATTTTTGATTCCATATAAAGTAGTTTTTTCCAATTCTGTGAAGAAAGTCATTGGTAGCTTGATGGGGATAGCATTGAATCTATAAATTACTTTGGCCAGTGTGGCCATTTTGACAGTATTGATTCTTTCTGTCCATGAGCATGGAATGTTTTTCCATTTGTTTGTGTTTTCTCTTATTTTCTTGAGCAGTGGTTTGTAGTTCTCCTTAAAGAGCTCCTTCACATACCTTGTAAGTTGTATTCCTAGGTATTTTATTCTCTTTGTAGCAATTGTGAGAGTGAGTTCACTCATGGTTTGGCTCTCTGTTTGTCTGTTATTGGTGTATAAAAATGCTTGTGATTTTTGCACACTGCTTTTGTATCCTGAGACTTTGCTGAAGTCACTTATCAGCTTGATGAGATTTTGGGCTGAGACGATGGGGTTTTCCTAATATACAATCATGTCATCTGCAAACAGAGACAACTTGACTTCCTCTCTTCTTATTTGAATACCTTTATTTGTTTTTCTTGCCTGATTGCCCTGGCCAGAACTTCCAATACTGTGGTGAATAGGAATGGTGAGAGAGGGCATACTTGTCTTGTGCCAGTTTTGAAAGGGAATGCTTCCAGCTTTTGCCCATTCAGTATGATATTGGCTATGGATTTGTCATAAGTAGCTCTTATTATTTTGAGATATGTTCCACCGATACCTAGTTTACTGAGAGTTTTTAGCATGAAGGGGTGTTGAATTTTGTCAAAGGCCTTTTCTGCATCTATTGAGATAATCATGTGGTTTTTGTCTTCAGTTTTGTTTATGCGATGGATTACGTTTATTGATTTGTGTATGTTGAACCAGACTTGCATTCCAGGTATGAAGCTGACTTGATTGTGCTGGAAAAGCTTTTTGATGTGCTGCTGGATTTGGTTTGCCAGTAGTTTATTGAGGATTTTCCCACCAATGTCCATCAGGGATATTGGCCTGAAATTTTCCTTTTTTGTTGTGTCTCTGCCAGGTTTTGGTAACAGAATGATGCTGGCCTCATAAAATGCGTTAGGGAGGATTCCCTCTTTTTCTAGTGTTTGGAATACTTTCAGAAGGAATGGTACCAGCTCCTCTTTGTACCTCTGGTAGAATTCGGCTGTGAATCCATCTGGTCCCAGACTGTTTTTGGTTGGTAGGCTATTCCTCAATTTAAGAACTTGTTATTGGTCTATTCAGGGATTTGGCTTCTTCCTAGTTTAGACTTGGGAGGGTGTATGTGTCGAGGAATTTATCCATTTCTGCTAGATTTTCTAGTTTATTTGTGTTGAGGTGTTTATAGTATTCTCTGATGGTAGTTTGTATTTCTGTGGAATCAGAGGTGGTATCCCCTTTATAATTTTTTATTGTATCTATCTGATTCTGCTGTCTTTTCTTCTTTATTAGTCTGGCTAGCAGTCTATCTATTTTGTTGATGTTTTCAAAAAAACAGCTCTTGGATTTATTGATTTTTTTGAAGGGATTTTTGTGTCTCTATCTCCTTCAGTTCTGCTCTGATCTTAGTTATTTCTTTTCTTCTGTTAGCTTTTGAATTTGTTTGCTGTTACTTCTCAAGTTCTTTTACTTTTGATGTTAGGGAGTCAGTTTTAGATCTTTCCTGCTTTCTCTTGTTGGCATTTAGTGCTACAAATTTCCCTCTACACACTGCTTTAAATGGGACCCAGAGATTCTGGTACATTGTGTCTTCATTCTCATTGCTTTCAAAGAACAACTTTATTTCTGCCTTCACTTCGTTATTTACCCAGTCGTCATTCAAGAGCAGGTTGTTCAGTTTCCATGTAGTTGTGTGGTTTTGAGTGAGTTTCTTAATCCTGAATTCTAATTTGATTGCAGTTTGGTCTGAGAGACTGTTTGTTATGATTTCCATTCTTTTGCATTTGCTGAGGAGTGTTTTACTTCCAATTATGTCACCAATTTTAAAATAGGTGCGATGTGGTGCTAAAAACGAATGTATATTCTGTTGTTTTGGGGTGGAGAGTTCTGCAGATGTTTATGAGGTCTACTTGGTCCAGAGCTGAGTTCAAGTCCTGAATGTCCTTGTTAATTTTCTTCTCATTGATCTGTCTAATATTGACAGTTGAGTGTTAAAGTCTCCCATTATTATTGTGTGGGAGTCTAACTCCCTTTGTTCATCTCTAAGAACTTGCTTTATGAATCTGAGTGCTCCTGTATTGGGTGCATATATATTTAGGATAGTTAGCTCTTGTTGCATTGATCTCTTTACCATTATGTAATGCCCTTCTTTGTCTCTTTTGGTCTTTGTTGGTTTAAAGTCTGTTTTACCAGAGATTAGAATTGGAACTTCTGCTTTTTTTGCTTTTCTTTTGCTTGATAAATATTTTCCATCCATTTACTCTGAGCCTATGTGTGTGTTTCCACATGAGATGGGTCTCTTGAATGCAGCACACTGATGGGCCTTGACTCTTTATCCAATTTGCTATTCTGTGTCTTTAAGTTGGGGCATTTAGCCCATTCACATTTAAGGTTAATATTGTTGTGCTTGAATTTGATCCTGTCATTATGTTCCTAGCTGGCTGTTTTGCCTATTAGTTGATGCAGTTTCTTCATATTTGTGATGTTCTTTACAATTTGGTATTTTTTTGCAGTGATTGGTACTGGTTGTTCCTTTCCATGTTTAGTGCTTCCTTCAGGAGCTCTTGTAAGGCAGGCCTGGTGGTGACAAAACCTCTAAGCATTTGCTTCTCTGTAAAGGATTTTATTTTTCCTTTGCTTATGAAACTTAGTTTGGGGATGTGAAATTCTGGGTTGAATATTCTTTTCTTTAAGAATGTCGAATATTGACCCTCACTCTCTTCTGGCTTGTAGAGTTTCACAGAGAGATCTGCTGTTAGTCTGATGGGCTTCCCTTTGTGGGTAGCTCGACCTTTCTCTCTGGCTGCCCTTAACATTTTTCCTTTATTTCAACCTTGGTGAATCTGACGATTATGTGTTTTGGGGTTATTCTTCTCAAGGAGTACCTTTGTGGTGTTCTCTGTATTTCCTGAATTTGAATGTTGGCCTTTCTCGCTAGGTTGGGGAAGTTCTCCTGGATAATATCCTGAAGAGTGTTTTCCTGCTTGGTTCCATTCTCCCCATCACTTTCAGGTACACCAATCAAATGTAGGTTTGGTCTTTTCACATAGTACCATATTTCTTGGAGGCTTTGTTCATTCCTTCTATTCTTCTTTCTCTAATCTTGTCTTCTTACTTTATTTCATTAAGTTGATCTTCAATCACTGATATCATTTCTTCTGCTTGATCAATTCAGCTATTGATACTTGTGTATGCTTCACAAAGTTCTCATACTGTGTTTTTCAGCTCCTTCAGGTCATTTATGTTCTTCTCTAAACTGCTTATTCAAGTTAGCAATTCATCTAACCTTTTTTCAAGGTTCTTAACTTCCTTGCATTGGGTTAGAACGTGCTCTTTTAGCTTGGAGGAGTTCGTTTTGTTTTTAACCACCTTCTTAAGCCTACTTCTGTCAATTCATCAAACTTACTCTCTGTCCAGTTTTGTTACCTTGCTGGCGAGGAGTTGTGATCCTTTGGAGGAGAAGAGGCATTCTGGTTTTTGGAATTTTCAGCCTTTTTGTGCTGGTTTCTCCCCATCTTTGTGGATTTATCTACATTTGGTCTTTGATGTTGGTAACCTTCAGATGAGGTTTTTGAGTGGACGTGCTATTCCTTTCTGTTTCTTAGTTTTCCTTCTGACAGTCAGGCTCCTCTGCTGCAGGTCTGCTGGAGTTTGCTGGAGGTCCACTCCCAACTCTGTTTGCCTGGGTATCAGCAGCAGAGGCTCCAGAACAGCAAATATTGCTGCCTGCTTTTTCCTCTGGAAACTTTGTCCCAGAGGGGCACCTGCCAGATGCCAGTCAGAGCTCTCCTTTATGAGGTGTCTGTTGGCTCCTACTGGGAGGTATCTCCCAGTCAGGATACATGGGGGTCAGAGAGCCACTTGAGGAGGTAGTCTGACCCTGAGCAGAGCTTGAACACTATGCTGGGAGGTCTGCTGCTCTCTTCAGAGCTGTCAGGCAGGGATGTTTAAGTTTGCTGAAGCTGCGCCCACAGCTGCCTCTTCCCCAGGTGCTCTGTCCCTCAGGTGTTCTATCCCAGGGTGATGGGGGTTTTAATCTATAAGTCCCTGGCTGGTACTGCTGCCTTTTTTTCTGAGATGCCCTGCCCAAAGAGGAGAAATCTGGCAGTCTGGCCACAGGGTCCTTGCTGAGCTGCAGTTGGCTCCACCCAGTTCGGACTTCCTGGTGGCTTTGTTTACACTGTGAGCATAAAACCGCCTGCCCAAGCCTCAGAAATGGCGGACGCCCCTCCCCCAACCAAGCGTGAGCTTCCGAGTTCGAACTCAGACTGCTGCTGTGCTGGTAGCAAAAATTTCAAGCCAGTGGATCTTAGTTTGCTGGGCTCCGTGGGCGTGGGACCCGCCGATCCAGACCACTTGGCTCCCTGGCTTCAACACCCCTTTCCAGGGAAGTGAAAGGTTCTGTCTCACTGGTGTTCCAGGCACAACTGGGATATGGAAAAAAGAAAAATCAAAAAACAAAACTCCTGCAGCTAGTCCGGTGACTGCTCAAATGGATGCCCAGTTTTGCGCTTGAAACCCAGGGACCTGGTGGGGTAGGCACCAGAGGGAATCTCCTGGTCTGTGGGTTGTGAAGACCATGGGACAAGCACAATATCTGGGCCAGAGTGTGCACAGTTCCTCAGGCTCAGTCCCTCACAGCTTCCCTCGGGCAGGGGAGAAAATTCCCTGACCCCTTGCACTTCCCCGGTGAGGCGACGCCCCACCCTGCTTCAGTTCACCCTCTGTGGGCTGCACCCACTGTCCAGCCAGTCCCAATGAGATGAACTGGATACCTCAGTTGGAAATGCAGAAATCGCACGCCTTCTGTTTCGATCTCGCTCGGAGCTGCTGACCACAGCTGTTCCTGTTTGGCCATCTTGCCAGCAATCCTGCCTCTCTGTTTATATCACACTTAGAACACTACAATCACTTTAAGAAAGAAATTGGTGACATTGAAATGTGTTTAGAGAAGAACTGTTTAGAATCAGGGGGAAGCACAAAAACATCACATATGAAGAAAAATAACCAAGAATACAGTATTTATCACAATAAAAATCAAGCTCAGGGTAAAATATATAGCTCTCCATGATTTTGGAGGGCTCCCATGTGTCTGAGGACTTAGAGTTGTTCTGTAAGACCAACAGATATAGTGTTGTTTTTTTTTTAAGGGATTCCATTTCTTTTAGGAAGAATTTTTTCAGATTTAGGAAATATTATTAATACTTCCAGGAGGTTTTTTTTTTTTTTTTTTTTTTTTTTTTAGATAGAGTCTCACTGTGTTGCCCAGCTCACTGCAACCTCTGCCTCCCAGGTTCAAGTGAGTCTCCTGCCTCAACTTCCTGAGTAGCTGGGATTATGGGATTACAGGAGGAGCCTGTCACCACAGCCAGCAAATAGTTGTATTTTTAGTAGAGATGGGGTTTCACAATGTTGGCCAGGTTGGTCTCAAACTCCTGACCTCAAGTGATCCCCCTACCTCAACCTCCCAAAGTGCTGGGGTTACAAGTGTGAAACACTATGCCTGGCCTTTCTTTCAGGAGGTAAGTTCTCTCTTTGTTCAGCTGAAGAGAGTTTAAGCAATCACTGTGTAATAACTCAATAATTTTCTGGAGGTTTGAACTTCATAATTTTTTTCAATGATAACATAGAAAATATTTTTTCCTTTTGCTTCTTCCAGTGGCTTTATTTAGTTTATTTTTTAATTGAAAATAAAACTTTGTGTGATACTGTAGATAAGATACAGCTGTAAAAAATAATACAGAAAGCTCCTAGGTACCTTTTGCCCAGTTTCTCCCAATGGTTACACTTGTCAAAATTATAAGAACTAGGATATTGACCATGATAAAATTCAGCAATCTTATTCAGATTTTCCAGGTTTTATTTATACTTATGTGTGTGTGTGTATTTGTGTGTATTAAATTTTATACCATTGTATTACGTGCAGGTTCTTGTATCCACTGCCACAGTAATGATACTAACAGTTCCAACACCACAAGGATCCTCTTGTTGCCTTTTTATATCCACACTCACCTCCTGCTTGCTACCCTCCTTCTCCAACCCCCACTCCTGATCCCCTAACTCCTGCCAACTACTCATCTACCTCCATCTAAATTATTTTTCATATTTCAAAATGTTACATAAATGAAATTAACAGTGCTATGTAGCCTTTTGGGATTAGCTTTTTTCACTCAACATAATTTTCTGAAATTCATCTAAGTTCTTGCTTGTATCAATAGTTTGTTTCTTTTATTGCTGAGTAGTATTCCATGGAATGTACTTGTCACAGTTTGTTTAATCATTCATGTGTTGAACATCTGGGCTGATTCCAGTTTTTAGCTATTGTAAATAAAACTGCTCTGAATATTTGTTTATGGGTTTTTGTTTTGGTAAACATAAATTTTAATTTCTCTAGGAAGTGTCTCCAGGAGTGCAACTGCTGGGTGTTATTGTGGTTGCATGTTTAGTTTTAGTTTTGTTTTGTTTTTGTTTAAGAAATTGCCAAGCTGTTTTCCAAAATGGCCAGACCAGTTTACATTCCCTGTCTGTCTTTTTAAACATTGTAGTTTATCTTCTGTTTGTGGAATCTTAGCTGGGCTAAATGAATCCCAGTGTGGGAAGGATTTTAGAAACCTTGCCAAGACACAAAAAATAAAGTATGTTCTGAACTAATTTGAATAAGAGAGAATCTTGTTTAACTAAACCTGTCTATGTAACAAGGTCATAAAAAAGGCTACACAATAAGAGAGAGGATCGTTCTTTTGGATTTTCAGAGAAGCCTTTGTTAAAATTCCACATGACCCAATGCTACTTAAAACCAAAGTCATGGGGATTAAAGGGGAAATATAAAGAATCAAAAATCTAATTCACAGTGAGTTACGCAGGCTGCTTTGTGCCTGGATTCTTGTGTACTTACAGCTGTCTACAGCACATTCCATCTAGAGTTGCTAGATGCTCTCCTTTAAGGTGTTAGCTTTCCCAGACATGCTTTGATGTCCTAGCAGTACCAACGTGGGCAGAGTGTCATGGGCTGCAAGGAAATGGGAGAATGCTGACACTTTCTTTACATCCTGTCAGGACTCTTTGGAATTAAAGATACATTTTAGTTATTGTTTTCATTTTGAGAACAATAAGCACATATAATTAATTATGATATTTACAGTTATAGCCACCATTTTGAGTTTCTACCATGTGCCAGGATCTGTGCTAAATTATATACATTATATACAATTCTCAAAATCAGCCTTCAAAGAAAGTATTTTTTTAGATCTCCAATTTATAAATGAGGGAGGTTAGGTCATCAAGTTTAACCACATATATTCATTAGACGACTATGAAACAAATTCAAAATTTTTATTAATTTCCATGCTAAGGAATTCTAAATGCCCAGTTTCACCTATGACTTCTCTATCTACTGTGATTCATTACTGACTGTTGGGGGCAGGGGAAGAATTAGGAGGATGGGTAGTAGAGGTAGAGTGGCTTAAGGTACAAAAATATAATAATCATAATTATAATCATATTTTAATTATGCCATCATTTATTGAGTTTCTGCTATGTGCTGGGATTTCTGCTAATTTTGATATATAAGGTCTTGACTTCAAACAAGAATAATCTTGTGTAAAACAGTCATGTAAATACATGAGGAAACAGGCTTAGAAAGGTGAAGTGATTTTTCATAAAGTCACAAACCTGGAGAAAATTCTAAGATTCAATCAGTGATCTACCTGACTCTAAAATTATTGCTCTGTCTGTTTGTTTGCATATCTCTATATATGTATATCAATGGAAAACACACACCCACACCCACACCCACACTCACTCATACACACACAAATTCGTTATTAGAGAAATTAAGATTCTTGGTGATATGGTTTGGCTCTTTGTCCCCACCCAAATCTCATCTTGCAGCTCCCGTAATTCCCACATGTTGTCAGAGGGACGTGGTGGGAGATGACTGAATCATGGAGGTGGGTCTTTCCCATGTTGTTCTCATGATAGTGAATAAGTCTCACGAGATCTGATGGTTTAAAAATGGTAGTTTCCTTGCACAAGCTCTCTCTTTGCCTGCTGCCATCCATATAAGATGTGACTTGCTTCTCCTTGCCTTCCGCCATCATTGTGAGGCCTCCCCAGCCATGTGGAACTGTAAGTCCATTAAATTGCTTTTTCTCCCCAGCTTTGGGTATGTCTTTATCAGCAGCATGAAAACAAGCTAATATGGTAAATTGGTACCAGTAGAGTGGGGTGCTGCTGAAAAGAGACCTGAAAATGTGGAAGACATTTTCCCCATTGTCTTGAGGATTAACATTCGGCTCCTTATAAATTATGCAAATTTCAGCAGTCAGCTTGAATTTCTCCTTAGAAAATAGGATTTTCTTTTCCATCATGTTGTCAGGCTGCAAATTTTCCAAACTCTTATGCTCTGCTTCCCTTACAAAACTGAATGCCTTTAACAGCACCCAAGTCACCTCTTGAATGCTTTGCTGCTTAGAAATTTCTTCTGCCAGGTACCTTAAATCATCTCTCTCAAGTTCAGTGTTCTACAAATCTCTAGGGCAAGGGCAAAATGCCACCAGTCTGTTTGCTAAAACATAACAAGAGTCACCTTTGCTCCAGTTCCTGAAAACTTCCTCATTTCCATCTGAGACCACCTCAGCATGGATTTCATTGTCGATATCATTATCAACATTTTAGTCAAAATCATTCAACAAGTTTCTAGGGAGTTCAAAACTTTCTCACATTTTTCTGTCTTCTTTTGAGCCCTCCAAACTGTTCTAACCTCTGCCTGTTACCCAGTTTTTGTGGCTGGTAAGTCTGATGGAAAACTTTGGGTAGTTGTCTTCAACAGTTAACAGAATATAGAAGAATAGGACTAGTGCAGTATTATGCTCATTGACCTGGTTTTTTCATGTTCATCAATCTCTCCTCAGTCTCAACCATTCCCCTTTCTACTTATTTACTACAAAATTTCTTTGTCACTGATGGATCAACACTCATTTACTTGTAGCTGGTGGTACATAATTCCCACTATCTATTATATAGGAGCTCCATACTGTCTCTCACTTTATATTTTCTTCACAATAGACACTTATTAAATATTTGAATGATGAATGAATGAAATATTAGAATTTTCCCTTCCACACTATTTACCTTCTTGGTATCAATTGCTCTTTAATGTTTTCACCATCTCCGATAGCTCCTTTCAAGAATATCTGATTTAAAAGGTAATTCCCTGTGTTTAAAATTGAGCATTCTGTTTAGTTCAGTTTAATAGCATGTAGTAATTTAGCCTTTAAGCGGGGAACCCTGTTAGGTGCTCAGGGCAAGGAGATGACTACCACATCACCTGACTTTTAAGGAGTTCCCTATTTTCTAGAGGACACAAATGAGAATGATAAGGGCAGCTAGAGAAACCTGCACAAGAAGTGAAGGAAATTCATCGTATCGGATCACCAGAAGAGATGGACAAAGATGGCTTTCCACAGGGGATGATACCTAACCTGGATTTTGAAAGATGAATAAGAGTTTTCCTTTTTAGATAGATGAGCAAGGACTATCTTAAATAGAAAACATTTTTGTCCACTGAGTTAGCTCTGGAAATTGCAGGAAATGTTACGTGGATTTTGGGGATCTAGGCTCAGAATCAAAACCTGGGTTTTGATGTATTAGGATTGGGAGTTTCACCTTTACAGCATGACAGGGAGAGAAGTGGTTGATACAAGTAACAACTTTTATAAACAATAGCTGCTTCACATTTTATTCTAGTTCCTGGATGAACCTGGGCAAAAAAATGAACAGAATAGAGATCTTTGTGGAATACATAAATAAAGCTATATTTTAAAATGGTTTGAAATTATGAGTTTAAATCTAAACTTTCTCAACTGAAGGCATTAAGGTGTTTCATCTTCTTCTTGTTGCTTCACTGTGGGTAGGGTGCATATTAAAAGTGCACAACTTTAAGAAGTTGAAGGACTTAGTTTGTCAAAAAGCGTAAAAAGCCCCTCCATCAACTCTAAGGATTATTATATCCTTAGTAGAAATAATTGCACGTGCCCACACTGATAGTGGAATGCATTTCCTGGAGTGCTGCATTGAGATAGATTCTGAGGCAATATCAACATTCATAGGAAAAAGCCCTATGATCAATTGTTCACATGTGTATATATGTGCATGTGTGTGTTGCTGGGGGCAGAGGGGATTGTGAACCATGTGCTGCATTTCTGCCATCTCTCAATCAGAAAAATAATGAATGGGTGGCCAGAATAACTTGGGAAGCCTGATCACCTTATTTTTTAATAATTATACCCCATCCATACCCACATTGTATTTTCATCAAATTAATGAAAGATGATTTTGCAGTGTCCTTTTTTGTCATAGTATTAACATTCTCACAAGCACAACCATAAAATCAGTTGACATTTACTCTTAATTTACACAGAATAATGGTGTTGGTTAAAGAGTGATTACATATGAAGTTTAATACACAGTTATTTTTTACCTGGCTCTCTATTATCTATCTTTTATATCAGGAAAGCAATTTAATTTGGTGAGATATCCATGTAGATAACCACCATAGCTTGCACTTACAGCTTGATAATGCCCTATAGGGACTTCTATACAAAGGAGAAGGCACTCAATAAATACACATGAAATGAAAGAATAATTCCGAGTCATATGACAGGGGGAATGTGAAGGAGGCTAAAAATGGGAAAGAATTAAGATAAGATTCTTAAGTTGAATTTATGTGGCATAAATGAAATACAGGATGGCGAAGGGTACTCCACTGTTTTATTGCCACTTCTTGGAGAAGGCCTGTGTAATTCATTTAATGCTTCCCTTTTTGTGACTTATGCTGTCATCCCAGATTCACAATAATGTAAGTTTACAGCACTCCATATCGACATATATTCTCTCTCCACTGTGTTTGCAAACTTCTCTACTCCTGCTGCGTTCCTAGGGGAGAGGGTTAATTCCCAAAAGGCACCACATCAGGAGATGTTATAAGTGGAATTGTTCCAGATAAGCAATGTCAGTCATGCAGTCATCCTGATGTGCAAGTCGAACCTCTTCATGGACATGATACTGGTGGTGTCCAGGAAACTAGGGTGTGGCTAAGACTGGAACAGCATAGGTCAAACTTTGCAAAATTAACTGTGTTCATTTTCATTAAAGTGTCTTCCTTATATCCTATTCTAATCAGAAAAATAAACATTTTATTGATTATGGATAAAATTTAGTGAGTGCTGTAACTTGATCCTATTTAATCCTTCCTAAACCCTATCAGTTAGTGATATGGTTTGGCTTTTTGTTCCTGTCCAAATCTTATCTAAAATTGTAACCCCCAAGTGTTGAGGGAGGTGCTGGGTGGGAGGTGATTGGATTATAGGGGCAGTTTGCCCCATGCTGTTCTCATGATAGTGTGTGAGTTCTCTTGAGATCTGATGCTTCAAAAGTGTTTGGCAGTTTCCCCTTTTGCTCGCTCGCTCTCTCTCTCCTGCCGCATTGTGAAGAAGGTACTTGCTCCTCCTTCACCTATCTGCCGTGATTGTAAGTTTCCTGAGGCCTCCCCAGCCATGTGGAACCGTGAGTCAATTAAACCTCTTTTGTTTATATATTACCCAGTCTCAGGTACTATCTTTGTAGCAATGTGAAAACAGATGAATACAGTTGACTACCATTATTTTCTCCAGTTTGCATTTTGGAAAATTGAAACTTAAGGAGCAAAAGTAGTTAGTCTAAGATTGCATAGCTGAGTGTCATGGTCTAGTTTAAATCAAAGGTTGCCTAATACCGATGTTTTTATCATGCTAGTCACCATACAGCATAGCCTTCTGTAAAGAAACTGTGGTTGACATCTTCCCATTTACCTGGCTGATTTAACAGTCCCTCCTAACAGCTGTCTACCTGGGGAGCTGTGTCAACCCTATAGAGCAAACAGTGGGAATTTAGTTTATAACTTGAACAAAACATCTACATGTCGGGGAGAGTCCCAGAGAAATAAGACACTGGTTTATTCCCCTTACCCTCCTTTTTCCAATCTTTTATTCTGGTCTTAAAACTGCTTAGTTGTAAGTAATAAATGTTACTGGGTGAATAAATGTTCACCCAAAATACTGTTTTTGACATAAATAATGTAATGTCCAAACAATGCAGAAGCTGCCTTAAATAAAACATGTGAATGCTGGGTCTTTCTTGTAATAATTTGAAAAATATCAATAATATTGTCAGTTTAACAACAAAACATGCTATCTGCCCTTTTCATCTTCCTGGCTATATTAGAAAAAGAAAAATGTGCCCCTTCATCACATAAAAATTATACTTCTCACCACAATTGTCTTAAGAGTTGTTCTAGAAACCTACATTTAATTTTAAAATGAGCAAATGCAAATGAATGAATTAGTAAACAAGAATGTTTGCTGGCTTTAGAATTAAATAACATGAACTTGAATCTCAGCTGGGAGGCTTTGGGCAACACCCTTACCTTCTTTGAACCTCTGTTTTTTCATATAAAGTGGAGATAATTATACCTACTACAGAATGTTGCTGTGATGATTAAATGAGATAATGAATGGGTATCAATTTGTTAACCAATGTAAATTTCATAGTGGTGCAAGCAGGAAAGAGCTTTATTTTGTTTTTCCCCCCAACACGATCTTTAATTTCTTGCTCCTTAAAGCTATCTAATTGGAGCCCATGGCTGTTGGGAACCTTCAGTGGTAACAATCATTTCATTCGGATAGTTGTCTTAATTTGGATTTCCCCTGAAATGATCTTGAGAGAAGAATATGGGTGCAGTTAGTCTATCTGGGAAGTGGGTGCAGGTAGTACAAGTGAAGAAAAGAGGAAAAGAGGAAAAAATAAAAACCAACAAAAGCTTTAGAGCAGGTCATTACTATGGGTAACTGGGGCTCCATCTATCTGAAATACCACGTGGAAGATACCTTGGAACATTCTCTTTGGAAGAAGGGGATGTAGGAGTGCTGTTGGTTCCCCAAATGGATCCTCTTGTCTGCTCTAGTGCACACATCCCCCGTTACCCTGAGCATTGAATGGCTCACTGCTGCCCCCTGCTTCTTCTCCTGAGAATTATTTTTAGTTTAGCCCACTCTCACTCCAGTTGCCAAGAGCGGATGAATGACAGAGACACATAAGGCCAGCCCTTTGCCTCAATAGGAGACGATTCTGATGGGTCATTTAAGCTACAGAGCCCTTTTCTACCCATGAATCTGGCTAGATGGACCTGTGATCTCACACTAGCTTGGCTCTTTTTTCTTCCCTCTTCTGTTTTATTCCCTCCTTTTACTTGTTTCTCCTGAGGCATCTCTATCACTAAAACTCATGCATGTGAATTTCTGTCTCAATCTGTGCTTCTAGGGAACTTGACATAAGTCAGGGCAATTATTTAATTATGCTCATCTCCCACTGCTTGAGGATTTGGAGGCACTGACTAGCCGCTGCCTTTGTGGTTCACACCACAGCTTATTTCTGTTGGGGGCTCATTGCTCCCTTCATGGAGTGATATTGGGTGTGGCCCCATCAGGTTGATCTGAGACAGGTGAAGATTCTTGGTATACAGGAGACTTGTCATGCTTGCTGTGTAGACAGTCTCCACTGTTGCCCTCTCCTCTCCCTGTTATTGGTGTTGTCTGCAGCCAGTTTACCATCTTCAGATGGTAAACTCAGAAAACCTCAGAAAGGAAGTAAATAGCAGCTTCTTGTTTTGCTTCTGCTCCCATAGTTAAGAAATACATGTAAAACTCCTTCAAGAATTCTGCCACCGAGTTCTGTCTTGGGGAATGGGGATAGGTTGGGGAACACTAACATGTTTTTCTGTCCACCCGCAAGCAGGCTGCCAGGGAATGAAACCTTAATCTGCCCATCTGATAATCAGCCTTCGTTCACTTCATGGAAATGCCCTAACTTGGTTTGTGCAATAGCCACTCAGCCAACAATTTCCTGATTCAACAATCTCTCTTAACTCTAGTCTTCTGCCTATATGAGCTGGATGAGATGATGGGGGTGTGGGTAAAATGACCAATTTGGCCACCTTCTTTTTTAAATATGAGGTTTTCTATAGTCTCTTGGGACTTTGGGACTTTAGTTGGTTTCCAGAAGGAACAGAAAGCATTTTAATATTATTTTATAGATGTAAATTAAAACTTAGATGCTCACCAAGTGGTAGCTCTTAGTTTAATTACAAAATTAGTCTCTGGAATGTTTGAAAAGTCATTGTTTCTTAGTGTTTTCTTTAATAAGGTGACTTAGCATATTTAATAAAAAAGACCACAGGCCTGAGAAGTAGGAGACCTGGGTCATCATGCTCTTAGCTCTGTGACATTTTTAAATAATTTCACCTTCCAACAGCCAATACGTAGGATAGTAAAAGTTGTTTAACATATCCCACAGGTTGTTGTAAGTCTGAAATGAAGGAAAACACCTAAAACATATTTGAAAGCAAAAGATAATGAAATGTCAGTTAATAATTAATAAAGTAACTCAGTGTTAAGGGAGCCTATCAAAAGGCAATTTCTCCTTTCCTTCAGAGATGCTCACACCGATCCAACAAGCCGCTGTGACTGAGACCTGACTCGTTTTTGGCAAACAGATGCCACTCTAAATGATGACAAAGTGATAAACATATGTAAATATTTCATATGGAAGCAAAGTCAATATGGACAAATGTGAAAGACATGATTCCAAGACTGGAATGCCAGGCTATGCATAGTCACAGCAAAAAACAATGTGGATATTGGAGTAGATCATAAGCCGAAAACAAACCCCATGCTGTTATTTAAAAGCTTACCAGAAACCCCTAAAAGGCATGGGCCAGGCATAATTTTGCCATTCTTCTCTAACCTCATCATGTCATATGCTGTCAATTGGGTGAGGCACAGTGTAGAAAAAAGTGTCCTGTGTTCTAATTCCTGCTCCTCCCGACCTTGGATTTGATGCTTCCTTCTCCTTGTTCTTTGATGGTCAAGGTGGCATGGTAATGTGTATCTCTGTTCACAGAATAGTTATAGATGATATGAGATAGTGTATGTGAAAGTGTTTTGGAAAACATAGTTATTCTGTAGAGGTATAAGGTAATATTAAACAAGTGATAAAAAAGATAGAATGTTCTAGAACAGAGTGAGAAAATAGCCTGGAGGAAAGGAAGCCAGAAGTTGTCCTATTTTATCACACTATCATAGACTGCCCAAAAGGAGCAAATGTCTCTGTCAGAGACAGAGAGACAGACAGAGAGAGAGAGAGAGAGAGAGGGAGGGAGGGAGGAGAGACTGCTGTGCAAGCTAAAGCTTCGAAGATCTTTTTTTTTTTTTTTTTTCAAAGACAGGGTCCCACCCTGTTACCCAGTCTGGAGTGCAGTGGAGCAATCATAGCACACTACAGACTTGACCTCCTGGGCTCAGGTGATCCTTCCATCTCAGCCTCCCAAGTAGCTGAGACTACAGGCACCCACCACCATGCCTGGCTAATTTTTATATATTTTTTCTAAAAATAGGGTCTCACCATGTTGCCCAGGCTGGCCTCAAATTCCTGGGCTTAAGTGATCCACCTGCCTCAGCCTCCAAAAGTGCTGGGATTACAGGTATGAGCCACTGCACCCAGCCCCTGAGGACAAATTTTGTATAGAGTGGGCATTCATCTGCCCAGTGCCACCAAGATTGATAACATCTCACATGTGGAGGAGCCCTTCCAAATAGCCCATGGTCAACACATGAAATCAGCCGTTTAAATGTAAACCAATGACAAGTCAAACCATTTCTGAAAAACAAGAATTTCTTTATTATGGAAAATTCCAAATGTATACCAAAGAGACAGAATAGAATCGTGAATTCTATACACCCATCACTCAGCTTCAATATTATTACCATTCTAGGAAGACTATTCCTTTAGAAATATATTTTTTGATTTAAAAATTGTATTTGGAAACAATGTCAAATAAGAGTAGTAAAGACCATTCCTTTAAAAATGTTTTTGATTTTAAAACTTTTATTTGGAAATAATGTCAAATAAGAGTAGCTTAGATAGAATAATATAGAAAACTGTAACATAAGTAGAATAATTTCAAGTAAGAACAAGAATAGTGTAAAGAACACCCATAAACCCTTTATTCAGTCACCTATTGTTAATATTTTATTACTTTTCCTTTATCATTGTCACATAGCTCCCCCCAATTCCTCCCCACCTCATTCTCTGTACATTTCTTTTTCTGAATTGAGGATGATTTATACCCCTCATAGGCATTTTCTTTTCTTTTTTTTTTTTTCTTCAGGTTACATATCTATTCCTTTTTTTCAGGTTACAGAGTTAATCTTTTTTTTTTTCTTCAGGTTACATATCTATTCCTTTTTTTCAGGTTACAGATTTATTCTTTTTTTTTTCTTTTCTTTTTTTTTTTTGAGATAGAGTTTCGCTCTTGTTGCCCAGGCTGGAGTGCAATGGCGCGATCTGCAACCTCCACCTCCTGGGTTCAAGCTATTCTTCTGCCTCAGCCTCTTGAGTAGCTGAGATTACAGGCGCCTGCCACTATGCTAGGCTAATTTTTGTATTTTTAGTAGAGACAGGGTTTCACTATGTTGGTCAGGCTGGTCTCGAACCCCTGACCTCAGGTGATCTGCCTGCCTCGGCCTCCCAAAGTGCTGGGATTACAGGCCTGAGCCACCAAGCCCATCCTCTTTTTAAAAATTTTATTATATTTTAAGTACTGTGATATATGTGCAGTAAGTGCAGGTTTGTTGATATATAGGTAAACATGTGCCATGGTGGTTTGCTGCACCCATTAACCTATCACCTAGGTATTAAGCCCCGAGTGTATTAGCTAGTTGTCTTGATTGAAATAATTTACATTCCCACTAACAGTGTAAAAGCATTCCTACTTCTCCACAGCCTTGTTGTTTCTTGAATTTTTTATAATTGCCATTCTGACTGGTGTGAGATGATATCCCATTGTGGTTTTGATTTGCATTTCTCTAATGAAAAGTGATGTTGAGCTTTTTTTCATATACTTGTTGGCCACATATGTGTCTTCTTTTGGGAAGTGTCTATTCATATCCTTTGCCTACTTTTTAATGGGGTTGTTTTTTTCTTGTAAATTTGTTTAAGTGTCTTGCAGATTCTGGATATTAGACCTTTGTCAGATGGATAGATTGCAAAATTTTTCTCCCATTCTGTAGGTTGTCTGTTCACTTTGATGGTAGTTTCTTTTGCTATGCAGAAGCTCTTTAGTTTAATTAGATCCCATTTGTCAATTTTTGCTTTTCTTCCAATTACTTTTGATGTTTTTGTCATGAAATCTTTTCCTATGCCTATGTCCTGAATGGTATTACCTAGATTTTCTTCTGGGGTTTTTATAGTTTTGGGTTTTACATTTAAGTTTTAAATCCATCTTGAGTTAATTTTTGTACAAGGTGTAAGGAAGGGGTCCAGTTTCAATTTTCTGCATATGACTAGCTAGTTTTTCCAGCACTATTTATTAAATAAGGAATCCTTTCCACATTGCTTGTTCTTGTCAGATTTGTCGAAGATCAGATAGTTGTAGATGTGCGGTCTTTTTTCTGAGTTTCTGTTCCATTGGTCTATGTGTCTGTTTTCGTACCAGTACCATGCTGATTTGGTTACTGTAGCCTTGTAGTATAGTTTGAAGTCAGGTAGTGAGATGCATCCAGCTTTGTCCTTTTTGCTTAGGATTGTCTTGGCTATACGGGGTCTTCTTTGTATGGTGTGGGCATTTATCTGCCCAGTGCCCTACAAAGAAATTCTGTATGAAATTTCTAATAGTTTTTTCCAATTCTGTGAAGAATGTCAATGGTAGTTTTATGGGAATAGCATTGAATCTATAAATTACTTCTGGCAGTATGGCCACTTTCACGATATTGATTTTTCCTATTAGGATGGAATGTTTTTCCGTTTGTTTGTGCCCTCTCTCAATTCCTTGAGCAGTGGTTTGTAGTTCTCCTTGAAAAGGTCCTTCACATCCCTTGCTAACTGTATTCCTATGTATTTTACTCTCTCAGTGATTGTGAATGGGAGTTCATTTATGATTAGGCTCTCTTGTCTGTTGTTGGTGGAAAGGAATGCTTGTGGTTTTCACACATTGATTTTGTATCCTGAGACTTTGCTGAGGTTGCTTATCAGTTTAAGGAGTTTCTGGGCTGAGATGATGGGGTTTTCTAAATATAAAATTGTGTCATCTGCAAACAGAGACAATTTGACTTCCTATCTTCCTATTTGAATACCCTTTATTTCTTTCTCTTTTCATGGCCATTTTTAATTTTTCACTGTGTATTTCCTAAGTATAGGGATATGCTCTTATATGACTACAGTACAGTTATCAACATCATAACTTTGTATTGGTACAATTTTATTATGTTCTAGTTTTATCAGTTGACCCAAAGATTTTTTAAATAGTACTTTTCCTTCTCTATTACAGGATCCAGTCTAGAGTCAGGTATTGCATTTGGCTGTCATGTCTCTTTACCTCCTTTAACGTAGAATACCCTTTGTTTCTGTACAACATTGACATTAAAAAATACACTCCTCAATACTCATATGTGTTAACGGAATGATCTTCATTTGGGCTTCATCTAATGTTTCTTCCTGATTAGATTTAGGTTATGCATGCTTGGCCAGAATATTGCATAGGTGATGGCATGTCCCTCTCGGGGTGCCACATCTGGTGGCAGGACTCCCATCTACTCCTAATCGGTGGTGTTAATTTTGACCATTTGGTTAAGGTGTTGTCTGATTTCTCTACTGTATAATTAATATTTTTTCCCTTGCACTCTTTAATCTGTGGAGAGACACATTAAGACCATGCACATATTCTTCTCCACATCAATTTTTCTCCCTAATTTTTTGCATTCATTAATAATCCTTGGCTCATCTAATCTTTATAAACAATGGCTACAAGTTGCTGATTTTCTATCCCAGTACTCCTTCCACATTTATTAGCCAGCACATGGTATTCTGCCATAAACAAGAGCCCTCTCATCTCCCCTTTTTATTTATTTTTTCTATATATTTATTATCAATATGGAAACATAATTTTCTTTATTCCCCAAATGGTTTTTAATAGATTAGTTAGTTATTGTCCTTTTGAAATTGCCCCGTATTTGGCTGGTGGGAGCACCGTTAAGCTGGCTTCTGTATCTTTGGGCGTTCTCCCATCAATTATTTGAGCACTTACTTGATAGCATACCAAGATGTTCCAGGCTCATCTTACACCTATTTACCCAAGCCCTGGAATCAGCCACTTCTCTAAGGAGTCCTGGTTTCTTTCAGTGGGGAATTATATTAGATAGCAAGCTCTAGGTACTAGGTGTGCTCATTGTTACTAGGTGTGGCATTTTGACCCTTTCAATGTACAGAACTAGGAAATACATGCTATATACACAGACATATATATACACACTTGCATATGTGTACATATGTGCTTAAACATGTACACATATACATGCGCCTGTACATATATCTACGTATCTTTGAAATTTTGAATTCGCACCAATACTCACAATTTTCAAATCATCCCTACATGGCTATTTCTTGTCTTTCCCCGTTTCATATTCGTAGGTACCTTCTTTCTCATTGACAACCCTGGCTCCTAAATTAATTCATTTGCTCAACCCTCTAATACATCTAAAATAATTTCACAACTTTTCCCACACCATTACAAAAAAGATTATCAAAAATAGTTCAGGGTTTGTTTACAATTCTTGTTACCACCCTACCCTACTCCGCTGCAAACTGAGGGTGGATGGCCAATTACTTGGATTTTTTTCTTCCTTTCTTCCTTTATTTCTTTTTCTTTTTTCTCTCCCTCCATTATTTCCTCCCTCCTTTCCTTCATCTCTTCCTTTCTCTCTTTTTATTTTTTTATTCTCTTGTTCTTTCTCTCTCTCTTTTCCTCCTTCCGTCTCTTCCTCACTCCTTTCTTTCTGTTCCTCTTAAGAGCAATTGTAGCATTCCTTTGAAATACAATTGAATTCATGTGGTTCACTTTGCTTTCAGTTTTAGTCCCCTCCTCCTTCCACCCTTATTGATTTAGTTATTTTTATTATGTAGAGGATTAAAGGCTTGAGAAGGTCAAAACTATATACAAAAAGGAATATTCTAGGGTGTCAGTTCCTTCCTCACCCCCTCCACTCCTTTGCCGGCCCAACATAAGAATATATATGAATGAAAACATTCACATTAAACAAAGTGATATGGTTGCCTATAGGGGAAGCATAAGAGAATGAAGTTAAAGGGGAACTTGTTGATCAATCAATTGATCAAAATAGGGTTTTGCCCCAGGGATCACTGATGATTGTATACAATGAACCAGGGGACATGACTAACTGCACTCTCAAGTACCTAAGTATGATTTCCCCTCACCCCACTCAAAGCCATTGAGACAGACGGCAGAAATTCACAGTGTATGTTCTGCTAAACACTGGTCTCATGAGCTGAGTGCAGGGAAAAAGTTGTTTCTGGTCAAATAAGTATAGGTAACATTATATATTTGATCCTCTTCTTGGAAGTCTTTCTGTCAAGAAACTATGTTTTCCTGACATGGAATTCTTTTTTATTTGTATAAATTTCAAGGGTAACAGTGTAGTTTTGTCACATTTACATGAATATTTTGTGTAGTGGTGAAATTTGAGATTTTAGTGTAACTATCACCCCAATAACACACATTGTACCCATTAAGTAATTTCTGATGCCTCACTCCCTTCCCACCCTCCCACCCTTGCAAGTCTCCAATGTGTGTGTGGTGTGTGTGTGTGTGTGTGTATGTATATATGTATGTGTGTATATATATATATATATATATATATATAGTTTTTTGAGTTGGAGTCTCACTCTGTTGCCCAGGTTACAGTGCAGTGGCACAGTCTGGACTCACTGCAACCTCTGCCTCCCAGGTACAAGTGCTTCTCTTACCTCAGCCTCCCCAGCAGCTAGAATTACAGGCACCTACCACCATGCCTGGCTGATTTTTTATTTTTAGTAGAGATGCGCTTTTGCCATGTTGGCCAGGCTGGTATTGAACTGCTGACCTCAGGTGATCCGCCTGCCTCAGCCTCCCAAAGTGGTGGGATTACAGGCATGTGCCTCTGTGCCTGGCCACCAATGTATATTATTCCATTCAACGTCGAAGTGTAGAAATTATTAGGTCCCCCTTAGAAGTGAGAACATGCAGTATTTTACTTTCTGTTTCTGAGTTGTTTCACTTAAGCGTCCAGTTCCATCCATGTTGCTGAAAAAGACATAATTTCATTCTTATTGTGAGTGAATAGTATTTCATTGTGCCTGTATATATATATATACCATATTTTCTTTATCTAATCATCCATTGATGGAACTTAGGTTGATTTCATATCTTTGCTATTATAAATAGTACTGTGATAAACATTTGAGTTCAGATATCTTTTTGATGTAATGATTTCTTTTCCTTTGGGCAGAAATCCAGTGGCAGGATTGCTGGACCAAATGGTTGTTCTATTTTTAGTTATTTGAGGAATCTCCATGCTGTTTTTCATGGAGATTATACTAATTTACATTCCCACTAATGCATAAGCATTCTCCTTTCTCCACATCCTTGCCAACATGTGTCATTTTTGAATTTTTAAATAATAGTTATTCTGACTGGTGTAAGATGATATCTCATCGTGGTTTTAATTAGCATTTTCCTGATGATTAGTGATATTAAGCATTTTTTTTCATATGCTTGTTGGCCATTTGTATATCTTCTTTTGGAAAATGTCTGTTCATGTTCTTTGCCTACTTTTTAATGGGGTTATTTGGGGATTTTTTTTTAAGTTGTTTGACTTGCTTGTACATTCTGGATATTAGTCCCCTGTCAGATGCATTGTTTGCAAACATTTTCTCCCATTCTACAAGTTGTCTTTCACTCTGTCGATCATTTATTTTGCTGTGCAGAAGATTTTTAGTTTAATGAAGTCTCATTTGTCCATTTTTGTTGCTTGTGCTTTTGAGGTCATAGTCATTCATTCTTTGCCTATAACAATGTTCATAGAGTTTTTCCTAGATTTCTTTTAGTATTTTTATAGCTTCAGGCCTTACATTTATGTACTTAATCCATCTAGAGCTGATTTTTGTATGTAGTGAAAGATAGGGACCCAGTTTTATTCTTCTGCATATGGCAATTCAGTTTCCCCAGCACAAGTATTGAAAAGGGTGTCCTTTATCCGGTGTATGTTCTTGTCAACTTTATCAAAGATCAGATAACTATAGATGTGTGGCATTATTTCTGCACATTTTATTCTGTCCTATTGATCTATGTGTCTATATTTATTACATTACCATGCTGTTTTGTTTGCCATAGGCTTGTTGTGCAATTTCAGGTGAATTAATGTGATGCTTCTAGCTTTGTCCTTTTTACTTAGGATTGCTTTTGTTATTCAGGCTATTTTTTTGGTTCCATAATAATTTTAGGATTCTTTTTTTCTAATTCTGTGAAAAATCACCCTGGTATTTAAATAGGGATCACATCGAATCTGTAGAATGCTTTGAGTAGCATGGTTATTTTAATAATATTGATTCTCCTAATTCATGAGCATGGGATGTTTTTCCATTTGTTTTTGCATCATCTATAATTTCTTTCATCAGTGTTTTATAATTTTCCTTGCAGAGATCTTTCACCTCCTTGGTTAAACATATTACTAGATATTTTATTTTTTGGTAGCTATTATAAATATGATTGACTTCTTGATCCAGTCTTCAGATTGATTATTATTGTTGTACAGAAATGCTACTGATTTTTGTATATTGATTTTGTATCCTAAAACCTCACTTAATTAACTTAGCAAATCTCAGAGTTTTCTGGAGAAGTCCTTAGAATTTCTAGGTACAAGATCATATTGTCAGTGAACAGAGATAATTTGACTTGCTTTTTTTCAATTTTGATGTCTTTTATTTCTTTCTCTTGCCTGTTTTCTCTGGCTAGGACACCCAGTACTATGTTAAATTGGAGTGGTAAAAGTGGGTATTCTTGTCTGTTCAGCTTTTTAGGGGCATTTATTTCAACTTTTCCCCATTCAGTATGATGTTGGCTATGGGTTTGTCATATATGGCTTTTATTATGTTGAGGTATGTTTCTTCAATGCCTATGTTGTTGAAGAATTTTATCATGAAGCAGTTCTTAATTTTATCAGAAGCTTTTTCTGCAGTTATTGAAATGGTCATATGGTTGTTGTCCTTAATTCTGCTCATATAATGAATCACATATATCAGTTTGCATATGTTGAACCATCCTTGCATCCTTGGACTAAAACTCACTTGATGCTGGTGCATTATCTTCTTGATGTGCTGTTGGATTCAGTTTGCTAGTATTTTGTTGAAGATTTCTGCATCTATGTTTATCACGGATATTGGTCTCTAGTTGTGTGTGTATGTGTGTGTGTGTCATTGTCTGGCTTTGGTATCAGGGTAATACTGGCTTGGTAGAATTAGTTAGGGAGGATTTCCTGCTCCTTGATTTTTTGGAACAGTTTTGGGAGGATTGGCATTATTACTGTCTACCTCTTTCTTTAGGCCTAGTAATCTTTGTTTTATAAGTCTGGGTGCGCTGGTGTTCTTTGTACATTTGGTAGAATTTGGCTATGAATTTACCTGTTCCTGGGATTTTTTTCGTTGTCATTGGGAGATTTTTTTTTACATTACTGATTCAATCTAATTACTCATTATTGGTCCATTCAGGATTTCTATTTCTTTCTGCTTTAATCTTGGGAGGTTGTATGTTTCCAGGAATTTATTAATTTCCTGTAGGTTACCTAGTTTGTGAGCATATAGTTCTTCATCGTAGTTTCTGATGATCTTTTGTATTTCTGTGGTGTCACTTGTAATGTCTCCTTATTCATTTCTGACTTTGTTTATGTGGATCTTCTTTTTTTGTTAGTCTAGCTTGTGGCTTGTCAATTTTATTTATCTTTTCAAATAATTGTTTTTTTATTTTGTTGATCTTTTTATCTTTTTTTGGTCTCAATTTCATTTAGTTCTGATCTCATCTTTGTTATTTCTTTCTTCTGCCAGCTTTGAGTTTACTTTGTTCTGTTTTTCCAGTTCCTTGAGGTGCAACATTTGATTGTTAATTTGTGATTATTTTTATTTGATGTAGGCATTTAACATTATAAACTTCCCTCTTATCACTGCTTTTGCTGTATCCCAGAGGTTTTGGTATATTGTATTTCCATTCTCACTTATTTCAAAACATGTTTTAATTTCTGTCTTAATTTCATTGTTCACCCAAACATTGTTCAGGAGTGGTTTAATTTTCACAGTCTACAGGGTTCCACATGGTATTAATTTGTAGTTTAATTCTGCTGTAGTCTGAGAAGATACCTGATATAATTTTGATTTAAAAAATTTATTAAGACTTGACCTGTGGCCTAATATATGGTCTATCTTGGAAAATGTTCCATGTGCTGACAAAAAAAATGTATGTCTTGCAGTGGTTGGGGAGAGTGTTCTGTATTAACTGTTAGGTTTATTTGGTCTAAAGCCTGATTTAAGTCTAGCGTTTCTTTCTTGATTTTCTGTCTAAATGATCTGTCTAATACTGTGAGTGGGATGTTGAAGTCCCTCACTATTAGTATTACTGTCTATCTCTTTCTTTAGGTCTAGTAATCTTTGTTTTATAAGTCTGGGTCCTCTGGTGTTGGGTGCATATATATTTAGGATTGTTATATATTCTTGTTGAATTGATCCCTTTATCATGACCTTCTTTATCTTTTTTACATTGTTAATTTAATGTTTATTTTGTCAGATATGAATACAGCTACTCCTGCTCACTTTAGGACTTTGGGTTTTCACTTATGTGGAATATCTTTTTCCACTCCTTTGCCTTCAGTCTATAAATATATTTAGCAATAAGGTGAGTTTCTTGAAAGCAGACTATAGTTCATTCATTTAAAAAAATTTATTCAGGCAATCCATATCTTTTAAGTGAAGGATTTAATCCATTTACTTTCAAGGTTAATATTGATATGGGAGGTTTTGTTTCTGTCGTAATGTTAATTGTTATCTAGTTGTTCTATAGATTCTTTTTTGTTGTTGTTGTTGTTGTTTTTTCTGTTTGTCTTTGTGGTTAAGTGGAGTGCTGTTGTGTTGCCACTTGATTTCTTTCTCTTTCTCTTTTGTGTAATTATTTAATAAGACTTTTAGGCTGGGCACAGTGGCTCATGCCTGTAATCCCACCACTTTGGGAGGCCAAGGTGGGTGGATCACCTAAGGTCAGGAGTTTGAGACCAGCCTGGCCAATGTGGTGAAACCCTATCTCTACTAAAAATACACACACACACACACACACACACACACACACACAGACACACACACACACACACACACAAATTAGCCGGGTGTGGTGGCAGGTGCCTGTAATCCCAGCTTCTCTGGAGGCTGAGGCAGGAGAATCACTTGAACCCGGGAGGCAGAGGTTGCAGTGAGCTGAGGTTGCACCATTGCACTCTAGCTTGGGCAACAAGAGTGAAACTCTGTCTCAAAAAACAACAAAAAAAGTCTTGTGAATTTTATACTTTCCTGGCTTTTATGATGGCAAATATTGACCTTTTGTTTCCATGTTTTGTACTCCATTGAGCATTTTTTGTAAGACTTGTCCAGTGGTGACGAATTTCCTCAGCATTTGCTTCTTTGGGAAATATGTTATTTCTTCCTCATTTATGAAGCTTCTTCTGGCAGGACATAAAATTCATGGTTGGAAATTTTTGTTATTCTTTGAGTACTTTGAAAATAGGATCCCGATCTCTTCTGGATTGAAAGGTTGCTGTTTTTTTTTTTTTGTTTTTTGTTTTTTTTGAGACGGAGTGTCACTCTGTCACTCAGGCTGAATGAAGTGGCATGATCTTGGCTCACTGCAGCCTCCGCCTCCTGGGTTCAAGCAATTCTCCTGCCTCAGCCTCCCAAGTAGCTGGGATTACAATTGCCTACCACCATGCCTGGCTATATATATATTTTTGTATTTTTAGTAGAGACAGAGTTTCACCACATTGGCCAGGTTGGTTTTGAACTCCTGACTTCAACGGATCCACCTGCCTTGGCCTCCCAAAGTGCTAGGATTACAGGTGTGAGCCACCGTGCCTGGATGTTTGAAAGGTTTTCGCTGAGAAGTCCACTGTTAGTCTTGTGGGGCTTCCTTTATAGCTGACTAGAAAATTTTCTCTTGGTGAATTTAGGATTTTTTCCTTCACATGGACTTTAGATAGTCCGATGACTTTTCTGGTGAAGAACATCTTGTAATGTATTTTTCTGGTGTTCTTTGAGCCTTTCATACTAGAAAGTCTAAATCTCTTGATAGACTAGGGATATTTTTGGCTATTGTATTTTAAAATAGGTTTTCTAAACTTTGAACTTTTTCTTCTCCCTTAGGAATACCAGTGATTCATAAGTTTGGTCATTTCATATGGTCCCATACTTCTTGAAGGCTTTATTCATTCTTTTTAAAATTCCATTTATTTATTCTTGTCTGATTGGATTAATTCAAAAGATGTGTTTCAGGTTCTAATATTCTCTCTTAGGCTTGGTCTAGTCTACTATTGAAGCTTTCAACTGTATTTTGTAGTTCCTTCAGTAATTTTTTTTATTTCCAGAAGTTTTGCTTTTTAAAAAAAGGTATCTATCTCCTTGGTAAATTTCTCATTCATATCGTGAATTGATTTTCTGATTCCTTTGTATTGGTTTTTAGATTTCTCTAGTATCTCATCAAGCGTATTTAAAGTGAATATTTTGAATTAATTCTCTGGCATTTTGGAAGTTTCCTTTTATTAGGATCCATTGCTAGAGAATGGCTATGTTCCTTTGGGAGTGTCATAACACCCAGGGTTTTCATACTTTCAGAATTATTATGCTGATTTCTTCACATCTGGAGAAACAGTCTCTTCTTATTTTTGAATTAAACTTTCACTGGGGCAGGACTTTTTTTTCTGGAGGATATGATTATGATGTATTTTGAGTAGGACTGTTGACTTTGCTTATGGGTGCATTTGGTAGCGAAGACTGTATCATTTCCTTGGTTATAAATAGCCTTAGTATGGTGGCTTTCACAAATGCCAGTTGTAGGAGCAGTGTACTGGGTGGGTGAGTGGATTCATGGCATCCTGGGTAGCTGGAGTGGCATAGGCAATGGTGGTAGTAGAGGTCCTAAGAGGCTTGTCTCATTCCTGAGCACTGTGCAGTTGTGTCAGCAGATGTTGTAATGGGCTGTGTGGGTTGACCTCTAGGCCAGTAGGTGGTGCTTGCCAGTAAAAGCCAGCTGTGGTGGTAACAGTAGGTTTGTGCTTGATCTTGGTAAACTGAGAGAAGTAGTCTGTTGTCCCGGTTGGTGGATTAGGCCCTGGAGCACTCAAGGCCTAAGTCCTGCCCCCTCTGTCTAGGAGTGGGTGGCAAAGCTAGGCAGAGCCAACCAGAAAAGACTTGAGGTCCCTCAAGTTTAGCACCAGCCCTGACTGGGGTGGCAAAGGAGTCCTCAGACCAAATATTTGAGTGACGAGTGATCACTGCTGCACTGAGGTCTCTGTACTGGCAGTGAGGGACAGTCTCAGTGCCTCTTTCTTGGCAGTCAGGAATGAGGTCTTCTTCCCTCTCACACCCCTGTCCCAGTGTTCAGAATAGTCAGTTAGGTTAGACACTGCAGTTTGCTTTTAGGCTGCAATATAACCCAGGACCACAGGAGATGCCACTCCAGCGACTCAACACTAAATCTCTGTGGCAGCTGGCAGTGCGTGCAGTGTGGAGTCTCCACCACATCCCCAAACACTCAGCTGTCAGGCTCTGATACTCTCTAGGGCAGCAATGCTGCATTTCTATGCAGGAGGAGGGAAAGACACCGCCCTTTGTGCAATGCTGGGCTGAGGCCATGCTGCCAGTGGGGTCACAGTTGTCCCTCAGAGTCCCAGATAGACCACACTCTAGCTCATCCACATCAGCCTCCTTGAGCAGCAGCAGTGGCTGTTCCTGCAGAAGCGTGCGAAGCGGGAGGTGGGGTCTTATTCTCCACTTATGAGGCAGAGTGAGCAGAGACTGCTTGGCCAGTCGTGGGGGACTTGACTCTTTACCTGCAAAGCCCAGCATAGTTTGCATGACTGTTGAAGGCAGAGTCACTTTTTACTGTCCCAAACAGGGAGCTCTCAGGCTCTCCTGCTCTTTGTGGTGGCAGCACTAGAGGACCACCTAGTGGGCTGCCTAGTGGAGTCAGGGGGCCTTTCCTTTCCTTTTAGTCCAGGCTAAGAGACTATTCCACCAGTGAGATTGTGGTCATCACTCACAGCCTGAGAGAGGCAGCAGTCTGGTTAGCTTGTGCCAACTTCCTGTGGCTATAGCAGTGGCCGTGCCTGGAGTGTTTGTGTGGAGGAGAACAGAGGTCTCCTTCTCTAGGCATGGGCTATAGCACAGAGGCTGCTCAGCTGGTAGGAGGGAATTTCACTCTCTGAAGAACTGAGCACAGAGTTTGTGCCCCTGCTGGAAGTGGACACACTTTCACAGCCCCATGCAGGGAGCTCTTGGGCTCTAGAAAGTCCTTTGGTTTTCTTTATCCTGGGGGCTGCCATTTTGGTGTGCTGTACTCGTCTATCCCTCCACAGAAGTAGCACTCCCTGAGGGCTACAGAGCTGGAAATCCTGCAGCTCCTTTAGGTCCAGCTAGCAGTGTTGCTGCAGCCCTCCTACTGGGCACTGGCGAATGTCAGAGGGAGCTCCGGGATATGAAGATACCAGAGTTGAGGTTCCTAGGGCAGGATGCAGTCCCTGAGAGCTGTGCTGTCAGAGTGGCATCCTGCTACAGCCACTGAGTCTGGGTGTAGGGTGAGTGACCCAGTATGAGTTTACAGTCTGGTGCAATGCTCTCATGTATTCTCCAAATTACCACCCATACTAGTGCAGTCATGAGAACAGAGGAGCTCTCCCATAGTTCCAATCCCGGAAGTCTGCAGTAGGGATGAGGGCTACCAAAACTCTTGCACTTACCCTTACCTCCAATACTGAGTCCCTCCAGGCTTCTAGCTGATCATGACTAAGTTGGCCTTTCTCTTCCTTCTTTTTCTGTGCTTCAGGTTTTTCCTGTGAGCCCTCCACTGGGTTCTAGTGTTCTCTCTTTGATATTCTATTTGAGGTATAATTATTCATTATTTTTATTCTTTCTAGGGAGAACTGATGTCCAGCACGTATAGTCAGTTATCTTAAACCCCCTGACATGGAATTTTTTGAATGAATATTTACTATTAACATCATTCAGAACTAGTCTTCAGGGGGACAAATTTTGGAAATTTTGAGTGCATTCATTGACTCAACCATCATTTATTGATCACTTACTCTGTTCTGCATGCTGTTTGCGGTAGTGTGCATGGACAGCCAATGACAGAAATATGAAGTACTTGTCCTTGTGGAACACTGAGGTTGAGAAAAAGGCGATGAGATAGGCAGAAATACAACAGTTGGGTACATGATGTCCATTACTGTATCCATTCTGGAAAGATGTGTAGAGCCTGATGATCACCTTTCTTCCTTGGGAAGACTGCAAAATGCTGACCCAAAAGGAAAGAAAATGAAGGAATAAATGCTTCAACCAACCTGTCGGCTAAACATCAGGTTAAGAGGGAACATAACGAGGGACTTCAACCTTCTACATCATCTGTATATATTTGAGCAAGAGCCAAAAATTAGGGGGTATAAAATTAAAAAGTAAGGGAAAAATTCTCGAGTTTTTAATCACATCCCCATGTTGATAAAATATTTATGAGTTCTCCTTCAATTAATTAGAATAAACTATGTAACACTGCAAGAAACACATTGAAAATTTAATAAAGTAAGTTCACTTCCAATTTCTTTTGAAGAAAGAAGCTAATTATATTTAGTTCTGTAATTATAACTTTAATTAAAATATAATGCAAAATATTCCATAAAGTGAAAACAGTGCTGAGTAATAAAATGGAGCTTTTAAGACAATTTGTTCTTTAGATGAAAATTTGTAATTTAAAATAAAGCCTTTAGTGGACCCTTTCCTCCAAATTTCATCCTTTTGGTATGAATTAAATTTAACAATCTTCTTATAAAGACTAATTAATGTTTATTTACCGTTTGAAACCTATTTCCTCCTGTTTGTTGTGTGCTAAAATCTCCTTTTCATTTGTTATAGCTATCTTCCTTTTCGAGTTTGTTTAAAGAGATACTCCTATTTCTCCTTTGCATATCATAATTTATAGCACATTCCTTTTGAGTTAGAACATCGCTTGAAACTTTCAATGACTTAAAACTTGAAAGCTCAGATGCTCTTAGAAGTAGTTCTCATATCAGTCCCCTTCACCTGGCTGGCACGGAGATGATTTGATTGCTCCAGGCAAACATCCCGGTGGAAGGAAATTTAGATCCTCTAAAATGAAATTAGGAAGGTGATAAAATGACCTTCTGGTGATGTTTTTAATAATCATTTGCTCTCAAACACTTCTCAGAGGAATAGTTGACTAATAGTTTGCCCAGATGTTAGACTTAAATTCCAAAGTCTACTAGAATGTGGGGCCATTTGCTGTGATGAAAGTCATATCCATTTCTAAAGGCCTTTTAAACTGCTCTTTAATTTTAAAGCTACTCTGCTTTTACCCAAATCACAGAGGTTTATGGAAGGAAAATGCCTAGCTTGAAAGCTCAGAGTTTTTCTACTCAACATCTCTTTATACTTTAGCATTCAAGGAAAGAGTCACTGGCTTTTCATCTGAATCAATTCAAAATGACTAAGAAATATTTATTGAATGCATACTGTATAGAAGATACTATACTTTCTGTGCAAAAATATTTCCCTGAGTAGTTGTTAAAAATCAGATTTCTACACCACCACTGCCTCCCACTCACATATTCAGATTCAGTTCATCTTGTGTGGGTCCCAGGTGATTTTTATTCAATTAGTTTGAGAGACGTTGTACTACTGGGTGTCTACAAGTTCCGGAGTTGAGTAATATTAATAGAAAGAACTTACAATTCTAGTGCCTGGTGTTGTTAATTCAGTGAGGGAACATACTTATTTACAACTCCTTTTGCTTTCTATTGGAGCGGAAATTTCCTGCTTTTTCCAGAGTGGAGAAGATGGCTGGAGTAAGTGAGGAAAGGAAATTGTCTGCTCTTTGGATGTGGAGAATGAAAGTCCTGTTGCCTATGATTTGGGCCTCAGTAAATGTCGTGGTGAAGTACAAAGTAATCAAAAAAGGCATTGATTGGGGGTGGCTAGGATGCAAGGAAATGATGGACCCAGAATCAGTTTCTCGCTTGATGCTTTACTTTAGGGCCATAACCTTGGGTGCCTATTCCTGAAATACCTAACCACTCAGATTTTCAAACCTCCTGAGTTTTGCAGAAAGGATTGATGGCTTTTGAAGGGACTTTATGTGCTTCATTTTGATCTATTTTACTGTGTCTAGCTTAGGGTCTGCACATACTGGATGCTCTAATATTTACTGCACATTTAATTGTCATGGATAAAAATATTTGAAAAAGTAAAATTTGCTCATTCTAATAAGTTAAACCATGGCAGAAACATAAAAAAACTCATCATCTTTTGTACTGCCCACATCCTTAAGGTGGCGAACGTGAACAGGTTGGTATGAGTATTTTCATATCTTTTGCTGTAGGTAGATTTTAATATATTTTAAACCAAATGATATTATACGAAACCCAATCATCTGCATCTTTTTTTTCTTTTAGGTTTTGTAAAAGCATGTGCTTCCCTGCAGGAACTGTTTACTGCTAGAGAGCACAGAAACCTAGGACAGGGTGTGTCATGGGAGGCTAGATCTGTGGCCCTTACAAGTCTAGACCCCAAGCAGGAAGATTACAACTCAGTGATTCTCATGGGGGCAGAGTTGGGGGGTATTTTGCCACCCCACTCTCCAGGGAACATTTGATAGTGCCAGAGGCACTTTGCTGTCATACCCGTTGGGGGTGCTCCTGGTATTTTGTGAGTACAGCCCAGGGATTCTGCTCACCATTCTACCATGTACAAGGCAGCCACTGCCCCTACCCCCACCCCTGCCAACTGCCCACACAGCAAAGAATGAACTAGCCCAAAACGTTAATGGTGCCAGATTGAGAAATATTAGAATAGAGAACAATGAGGACTCTGTCCCTGAAAAAAGAGGGATTTATTTTCACTCTTGTGGGAAATTCTACCAGGAAAGGATACGGAGCTAAATATCTCCCATCAGTACAGAGCTTTTCAGTTTCTAATGTACTTTCTTGTATAATCCCTATTTGGTGCTCATAAATTGTGTGACTGAGGGCAAGTATCTCTATAAGCCTCTGTTTCCTCATCAACTAAATGGGCCTAATGATATCTATTATTTACAGGGCAATTCAATAAGAAGATGCACCATGCCCTGCCCATGGGCATTATTCAATATGCATAAATTGTTACCATTATTTATGATTCGGGTTTCATCAAATACACAGAAGCCACTCAATGTGTTCCAAGTATAAAGTCTTTTAATTTAGGCAAATAGAGACTTAGGCAATTTTGGGGAGGATGCGGTAGCAAAGGTCAATGGTCAGAAAAGTTATTTCCAATCATCTCAGTCAGCAGCCTTGAACTCACTGGGTCTAGACACCCGTTGAAAGCTGCTGTAACTCTCAAGAGCTCCAGGATGCTGCAGGAATCCCTACTGAGCTGTTCAGCATGCCTTGTAGGGGAGGAAGTCTCCAGCAGACACCTCCCACCACTGCAGGTGTCCACAGCACTGAAGAGGGGGATGCACACAGGTGCTTGCAGAAGCCACTGCCAACCTTTCCTGTGCTGCGATGCCTCTTTATGATAATGGCTTAATTCTCCTTTCTGCTTTCCAAATCTTATACAAGTACTTCTCTCTGGCAGAATCCAACCTGGAGATGTTCCATGAAGGAAATTCTGGAAATTATCGTTCTGACTTCTTTGCAATGTAGAGGACACCACGGAAGGGGATGACAAGGACTTTGAGGTGACAATAGACAGTTTGGCATACTTACTGCAATTGCTCTTATTTCTGCAGTTCTCTGAAATAGGCATTATCTTCACTTTTTAGGTGAGAAAATGGTCACTCAGAGAGGTGATTATATTCTTCTGAAGTATAATTTGTGACAGACCTGGATTCTGAATTTAATATTTTCTCCACTACACAATCATTCTCTAGATGTCGTACAAAAAATTAGCCATGACTCTGGAGTCATTAAAAGAAATAAAGGCTTTATTTTTCCAAACATTTTTCTTCCATAAGTCTAAATTTCTTTATTATTCATTTGGGTTAAAATATTAAATTCCTCTTTTAAAGTCACAGTAAAATAATAGAGAGGGGTGGCCATAAAAACATTATTGATGATTGACATCTTAATCCAAATATCTTTTTCATCAAATTAGAATATTATGTCAAAGGAATCCTATTGTCCTTCTGGCTGGTTTCCCTATAAAGCAATGCAATGGAAAGAGAGTGGATTTAGAGTTTGACTTGGGTTTTGTGATTTGCTCTCCAAGTGACTTTGGGCAAGATAGTAGCTTTGCTGAGCTCTGGTATTCTCATAAATAGAAGGGAGATGACACCATTGCCCTCAAAATTTCAATATGAAGATTTAATAAGATAATATCAAGAGAGCATGGAGAAGCACCTTATTTCTTTACACACTTGTACTAAAAAATATTTGAAATGCACCACTGTGTTAGGTGCTATGATAAGCACTAGGAAGATAGATGAGGTCTTAGTCCCTATGGGGCATATAACCTAGTGTTGTTGGGAGGGAGACAATATGAATAAATAAATAAAACACTAAAGAAGGTAGCAAGTATCCTCACAACTGCAATACAGAAATAAACATGGTGATAGGCTATAGAGTGGGGGCGTGGAAAGGTGTTTTGGATGGGTTGATCCACCCTGAGGTGGTAGATATTTGATCTGAGACCTGAAGTATTACACTAACTCTTTCTACGAATATTTATTTAAAGACCTATTATGTGCCAGGCACTATTCTAGGCACTGGAGATAACGCAGGGAACAAGACAGTGTGTGCTTGTAACTTTAGTGAGGAGATACAGATAAACAAGTGTATAAGTAAATATAGAGGGTGATCTATTTTATGGAGGAAAGTGAAGCAGGGCATATGCCACTGCTGGGAAGACATTTGGGCTGACATTGAAGGGAGTCATAGATAAGCCATGAAACTATCTGGGGGAAAAGCACTCTAGGCAGTTGGAAAAGCAAATATAAAGGCTCTGAGGCAGCAGCATGCCTGTTTGAGTAAAGCTAGGATGCCCATATGAGTGGAGAGAAGGGAATGAGGGAGAGGGTACTAGAAGAGAAGCTCAGAGAGGTAAAAGGGTCTAGGCTATGTAGACCTTTGTGGTTTATGGTGAAAACATTGGCTTTTTGTTTGAGTAAGATGGATGACAATGCCTGGTGGTAAAAAATAGACTGTAGGGAGCAATGTGGGATCAGGAATGTACATTAGGATGCTAGAGCAATTATCCATGTGAGACAGGATGGTGCCTTGGACCAGAATGGTAGTAGCGGTGGTGGTGGTAACTATTTGGATTCTAGATATGTTTTATTTTATTTTTTATTTTTTTTTGAGACAGAATCCCACTCTGTCACTCAGTTCCATGGCATGATCTTAGCTCAATGCAGTTCTCATGCTTCAGCCTCTTGAGTATCTGAGATTACAGATGCGTGCTACCACTTCTGGCGAATTTTTGTATTTTTTTAGTAGGACGGTTTTCACCATGTTGGCCAGGCTGGTCTCAAGCTCCTGACCTCAGGTGGTCCGCCTGCCTCAGCCTCCCAAAGTGCTGAGATTACAGGCATGAACCACCGTGCCTGGCCTACATTCTAGATATATTTTACAGGCAATGTCAACAGGGAGGATATAATGAAAGATTAGATTTTGGGCGAAAAAGAAGAAAGAGTCAAGGATGACTCCAAGATTTGGAGCCAGAGTTGTTCAGAAAAGGTAGAGCTGTCGTTTACTGAGATGGGGAAGCAGGTTGCAGGGAGGGAATCAGAAGTTCTATTATGGTCTTGTTAAGTTTAAGGTGCCGATTAAACATCCACAGGACAAGTGGGAATAAGAAGTTTTTGGAAAAGTCAATGGTGGAGATCTAAGTTTGGGGGTTGAAAGCATATATATGGTATCTAAACCCATGAAACTAAATGCATCCAGCAACTGTAGATAGAGTAGTTGAGAGGCCCGAGGTCTAATCTCTGGGGTGTGGCAACGTTTACAGGTGGACAAGAAAAAAGTAGCTAACAGGATGGATACTTTAGGAAAGAAAGAGAAAGCCAAGGAAGGAAGTGCTTCAAGAAGGAAGGTAGGTCAATTTGTTCAAATGCTGTGAATAACTCAAGTAAAATGAAGACTGAAATCTTTTGGATTTAGCAATGTGAGGTCAATGGTGACTTTGGCCTGAGCAGTTTTGATGTAGTAATGTAGATGTAAACTTAATTGGAGAAGGATTAAGAGAGATTATAAAAAAATTAATTAGACTCTTTGAGGATTTTGTTGTAAAGAAGAACAAAGAAATGGGCAATTAAGGGGGGTGTGGGAAAGAGGCATGTGGTCAAAAGAAGGTAGAATAAAAATGGTAGACTCACCAGAACTTCAAAGTACAATGATATATCAGACTTATCTAGAGAGAGTTTGTTCAAATGAGATTGTTAGGTTCTACCCAAACTTCAAGAGCATATCACAGTCACCCGTGTGTGTGGGGAGGTGTTGCATGTTAAAACCAGACAGCTGGCCCCCTGTCTAGAGTTTCTAATTCAGTAGGTCATGGGTAGGACTCAAGAATATGCATTTCCATCATGATCTCAGGTGATGCAGATGCTACTGGTACAGGGAACACACTTTGAGTATCACTGCTCATGGACACAAATTCCTTTGCTGACCCTTCTATCCAAAGTAACATCCTATCCTCCCATCCTTTTCTTCTACTCTCTCACTATGTGAATCTGCCTTATTATTTTTCATTATTTAAATCCCCATTGGCATAGTTTCTCTAGGAAAGGAGACCTATCTCTCTTGTTTACCATTGTTCCCCATGTGTAGCATCATAGTTAGCATACAATGGAAACAAAATTTTAAACAATGAATTAAATAAAGAAATGAGAAGTTCCAACAATAATAAGCATTGCTTTATACAATCTTTGAGATGCCTAATATTTCTTTGGGACTCTTTATAAAGATAAACAAAAAGCCATGTTTTGCCAAATGGCAAACTAAGAGTTAAATTTCAACCTCTGAGACACCCAGAGGGATCTGAGCTGGTTATTTACATTTCAAAATTCATTGTAACCAGCCTAGAGATCCCTAATATGACTGTTATGTGGTATTTCAAATATGATCACATAACTTTCAAAGAAAATTCTGCTTGGAAAGCCATGAGTTGTTTTGTCATTAATTATTTACTTCTAGGTTCACAACTGTCACCGTTTCAGAAACCTCTCTAGTTGAAGAAATAACATTAGGGGCATGCTTTGGTCTTCAATGCACTAATTAGCCTATAAGCCAACTCATTTGTAGCTGGCTCAGTCTAAATCATCCAGGTTTTACATGGGGGATATTTAAGGCCCATTTAGTTGGAAAAATTTACCTGCCAATCCAAGCCTCTTAAAAATACGACACAAAACAAAACAGGGTCGCCAGGTTTCTTTAACAGTTTTTTTAAGAGTGTTAAGTGAAAACGTCTCTGTTTGATAGTCATCATTTGTCAATGACCGTTTCTTCACTCAGACAACATGAATAAAATATGTTACTTTTTGTCATTAGCAACTCATTCAGGGAAAAGAGAAAAATTGGACATTTAAGAACATCTTACTTTCTGTCATTTCGGAGTAAATGACGCTCTTAAATGATGGCTAGTCAAACCTACAGAATCTATTAGTAACTTGAAAATAAGTGTGAAGGGATGCTAAAACCCAAAGGAATCTTAAACTTGCATTTATCAAGCTTGTCACATCATTGCTCCTGGTAATAAAAGCATTTTTGTTTTATGTTGTAATGTCTACAGAGAATAATATTTTTTTTGGCCAGTGTAAAAAGTGATAGTGCAACATTCATCATATATTTTGATATAAAATAGTCTAAAAAGGTTGAAAACTGACATTCATTATTTTAGAGCTAATTTAAAAGCCTTGTGCATTTACAGAAGTTTTCTTGGTTGCTTTTTATAAAGTTCTAGTGTTCAATAGCCATTCAATTTTCAGAAGCATTTTCTTACATGGATTTCATGGATTTTGTTGGGTTCTCAGAATAAATGCTCAGGTTTTAATGATGGTGGTAGTACCTGACCAATTGATTGGTGTATTTATTTTCTTATAATCACTCAGCTGCTGGTCCTGTTGCATTGCAATGACCAAAGAAACAAAGACTTGTCGTTTTTCAAGTTCTATAAGATTTAATCATAGCCCAAACTTTCACTCCTTTCTTTTTTTTTCCCCTCAAGATCTCCAAAGCACCGATCTAATGAAAGAAAACTTAATCTAGGAGGTGAAAGAGAAACCAAGACTGGAAGACACAGTTGAAATGGATTGCCACGTTTATACATACATTGATTTTTACATGACTGCATTCAGAAACAAAATACCATCCTCTGTGATTAATTTATACAGCTTCCCTCTCAGTTAAATTAAAAACAAAGTGAATCCATAGCAGCAGATCCCCTTTTAGTTAGAGATCTAACCTTTCTCAAGAAGCAAACATGGATTTATACCTCCCTCATTTGATGGTCAGCTTAGGACGATTGCTGAATTCTCTGACACTGTTGGGAATCCGCACAGTAAAATACATGTGATTTCTACTGAAAATTCAGATATAAGTCAATCTGCTACATTGGAGAGGTAAGAGATTCTGATTCTGCCACTTAATCATCTTCTGAATATTAGGCCAGGAAAGAGGAAGTATAACATGACTTAAATTTTTGAGGGGACTGGGAATCTATGCACCTCTCTCCATAATTGTGACCGTGACTTAGCTAGTGCGGTCGTGCAGCATGTCACACATACTGGCTGGTAAAATATAAGATGATTAAATAAAGTACATGAAACAATGTATTTTTTTTTTCTGAGACGGAGGCTGGCTCTGTCACCCAGGCTGGAGTGCAGTGGCGCCATCTCGGCTGACTGCAAGCTCCACCTCCCAGGTTCACGCCATTCTCTTGCTTCAGCCTCCCAAAGTAGCTGGGACTACAGGCGCCCGCCCCCATGCCAGGCTAATTTTGTTTTTGTATTTTTAGTAGAGATGGGGTTTCACCGTGTTAGCCAGGATGGTCTCGATCTCCTGACCTCGTGATCCGCCTGCCTCGGCCTCCTAAAGTGCTGGGATTACAGGCGTGAGCCACTGCACCCGGCCGAGACAATGTACTTTATTTAGTGGCTACAGATTCATTTTTATATGTATTAAAATATTGCTAGAACCTCAACTCTTTGGTTTCATGGATAAAATTCTCAGGACATTGTGAAAATAAAGGCCTTAATTTGAAACAAACTTTAAGACAATTTTAGAGAAAATACTACAATGGGGTATGCAAGATATGCATGAAGAAAGTGAAGGACTGAAGTATGGGAACTACCACTAGGATAGACTTATTTTTCTTCCTTTTAAGATGTTGGTGAGCCTTGTCTGTCTTTTCTGAAGTATTTGGAGAAAAGGGAGGGAGGACAGAGTGGGAGGAAGAGAGAAAATGGACCTGACCAGTTAGAGAACTATAGTTATTCAAAGTTCATCAAGTAGAAAAAGAGAAACATTCAAAAACATATTTTGAAATATATTTTGAAAAAACAAATACAAACATTTAGAGAATAATGTCATGAACCCCAATATAGCTATCACCCAAATTCAACAATGGATTTTGTTGGGTTCTCAGATCAAGTCATGACCAATCTTGTTTCAGTTGCATCCCACCCATTTCCTTTCATCCTCCCAGATTATTTTGAAGCAAATCCCAGGTATCATATCTTGTCTATATGTATCTCAGCAGTCATCTTAGAAAGATAAGAACTTTTTTTAAAAACAGAGATTTCCAGTTGCTTTTCTGGCAGGTAAGAAACATAGAAGTTGCCACTCTGTCCTAACAAGTACAAATAAATGAGGTCATCAGACCCATCAAAGAAATGAGGTCACAGGAAAGACTACTGTCCCCAAAATTGGAGAGATTGGGAGCTACAATCCAAGATGAGATTTGGGTGGGGATACAACCAAACCATATCACCATGCTAACATCAGGCAAAAGAACTGGAAGTAGCTATACTAATTTCAGACACAGCAGACCTCAGAGCCAGGAAAATTATCAGAAATAAAGAGGGGATATTACTTAATGATAAAAGTGTCAATGCTCCAAGAAGACATAACAGTCTTTAAGATGTGTATGCCTAAGGACAGTGTCAAAATAGTTGAAACAGAAACTGAGAGAATTGCAAGGAGAAACAGGAGAATCCACCCTTATAGTTGGAGACTCCAACACTCCTCTATTAGAAGAGGACAGATCCAAAAGGTGGAGGACGTGGTTGAACTCAAGAGCACCATCAGTCAACTTGTATTGCACATATTAGAAAAGAAGAATCTCAAATCAATAATTTAAGCCCTCACCTTAGGAAGCTAGAAAAGGAAGAGCAAATTAAATCCAAAGTAAGCGGAAGAAAAGAAATAATAAAAGCTAGAATGCACATCAATACAATTGAGAAACAAAAAGTCAACAAAGAAAATAAATGAAATGAAAAACTGGTTCTTTGAAAAGATCAATAAAACCTCTAGCTGGGCTAAGAGAGAGAGATGACATAAATTACTAGTACCATACATTAAAGAGGGGATATTACTACAGAACCCGTTAATGTTAAAATGATAATAAAAGGTTATTATGAACAGTTCTATGCTCACAACTTGATAATCTAGATGAAACGGACACAATTTCTTGAGGAATACAACGTGTCAAATGTTACACAACAAGAAAGAGGCAATCATAAGCCAATATCTATTAAAGACATTGAATCAATAACTAATAACCTTTAACCTTTAAAAATAAAAAGCACCAGACCCAGAGGGATTCACTGCTAAATTATACCAAACATTTAAGGAAAAAAAAATCATACCAATTCTCTACAATCTCTTCCAGAAGATTAAAACAGTGGTAATAGTTTCTAACTCAGTCTAAGAGGCCAACACTGCTTCAGTACAAAAATTAGACAAAGATATTACATGGAAAAACCATAAAGAGTAATACCTCACACATACATAGGTACAAAAATCCTTAACAAAATATTAGTAAGTTCAATCCAACAATGTATAAAAATAATTATGCACCATGATCAAGTGTGGTTATCAACAAATTGATTTTAAAGTTTCTATGGAGAGGCAAAATACCCAGAATGGCCAACTCAATATCAAAAGAGAAGAACAAAACTGGAGGCAGTAAAAAGTGTTGTGGTTGACAGGGCTTAGATGAGAGGGACAGATGAATAGACAGAGAGCATAGAGGATGTTTAGGGCAGTTAAATTATTCTGCATGATACTTTAATGTGAATACATGTCACTATACATTTGTCCAAACCCACAGAATGTCCAACACTAAGTGATCCCTGATGTAAACTATGGACTTTGGGTGAAAATGGTGTGTCAGTGTAGGTTTATTGGTTGCATTAAATATACACTCTAGTGTATGATGTAGAGAGTAGGGTATGTTGTGTGTGTGGGGTGGGCGGGAAGCAGGAGGTAGATAGGAACTCACTGCACTTTCTGCTCAATTTTGCTGTGAACCTAAAACTGCTCAAAAAATAAAATGTATTAACAATAAAAAAGCCAAAATAGCAATGTCACTGTTACAACGTCAAATATATGAGTAGTTCCCAAATGCTATAAATATTTGCTCAATGTTCAAATTTCCCTGAGTGCCTCATGAATTATTTTAGATTTTTACAGTTTGCTTGTATTAAGTTCTGAAAAAGGTCCATACTTTGCTATTAGTTGATTTGTATTGAGTTGTATTATACCAATGTGTCCTTGGTGCTTATTTTTACTTTCTATTTTAGTGAAGATAAAAGGCAATTTTTAATCTATCAGAACCATTTACATTGCAACCTACATTTCTTAATTTATTAAGCATCAAGCACTCGAATGTCCTCAAGATTCTGCCAGGTAACATACAGACTGGAAAAGTGAGCTAGATGAAGACTGTGACCAATAGGAGGGCTCAGGTTCTTTCTGTAGGTGGCAGCACTTTCTCAGCTCTGGCCACTACTACCCTGCAGAAATTTGTATAGTAGGGGAGGGTGTATGACTAGATTTTCCAGAGAAGCTGGCAATCTCGATTTTCATATCCTGTCTCCTGACTTTTAAATGTTGTCAAATAATGCAAAATTTTGAAACACCAATATGCAGGTCAAACAAAACACATCTGCAAAAGTTTCCAGCTTATGACCTACCAGCACATTATTTTTGCTACAGATAATTAAATGGACTACTGTCATTTCTATTGCCTTCTATCTTTTCATTCTGGAAGTTGAGGGGGAACATACTCTCCTTTTTATGCCCTTGTCTCCCTTTCAATTTCAGACTGTGACTCATATTTTAGGAAGAGCTGATTTGGCCCAAATGCTTCACTTTACTTATGGGTTACTGGGGCTCAGAGAAGACAAGTATGTTAAAAAAAATCAACTGGCTTTGTTGATTATCTAAATCTTTAATCTAGTTCTGATGCCAGTGCAGGGTACTGTGCACCATAGCCGGTTATTAGTAAAGCAATAGTGCAGCACCATCATGCCACTAAACACGTTTCTGTTCTAGGAGCATAAACTTTCCCAGGCCTTGGCATCCCATGACTTGTTCAGTTACTTGGAAGCGGAGAAGGAAGAAGGGAGCTAACAGTCACCAAGAAACTGGAAAGCTCTGGACCCTATCCTAGATGCATTGTGTTATCTTAATAATTAACCATCACACAGAATCACCAAGATGTGGATATTATTATCTTTTTGAATACATGAAAAAAAGTGAGGCTCAAAGATTTAAGTCACTTTTTCTAGGCCACACAGATATTAAGTAACAGACCCTGGTTTGTGTGACTCTCAATCCTGGGTTCTTTCCATAACTCCATTAACTTCATACTGCCTGTCATTTCCAAGCTCCCAATGACACCCAATGTCATTTTCTTAATTTCTACAACACTGTAACCTAAGACAGATGGCTTAGGGAGTAGTGCTGCTTTCCTAGAGGACAGCCAAGGACCATAGCAGCATGTTGTCTTGGAGGTTTCTCTCCCAACATCGCTACTATTCTCCTTCCTCCACTTCAAGTCACCTTTCTGGAACTCATTTACCAATCAGGAACAATTCACTTGCTAGGTTAATGTCCCAGCAGGAAACAGATAAAATATTCAAATGAGATAATTGAGTTAAGTTTAATGAAGGAGACATTACATAGGTATGGGCAGTGTTAAGAGAGACTCACAAACAGTGGTGTAGGACTCCATGGCTAGTGACATCAGGGAATATTTGCTGCCACCAAACAGCAGCTGTGGTCTTGGAAAAAGGCAGCCACTGCAGCCTGACAGCCTGGCCAGGAAGTAGCTAGGGATCAAAACTGTGATGTCCCTCCCATATATGAAAGGAAGAAAGAAGGAAAGAAGGAAGGAAGGAAGGAAGGACAGACAGACATGGAGAGAGGGAGGGAGGGAAGAAGGAAGGAAGGAAGGGAGGAAGGAAGGAAGAAAAGAAGGAAGGAAAGAAGGAGGAGACAAAGTAGAAAATGGAAATGGAGGTGCAAACAAAGAATACTCTGATTTTTCCTTCACTTTTCTGCAAGCTGCTGCCACCTAAGCAGACATGAGCCTTGTTCTGAAGGACACCACTCCTAGAAAAGATCAGATACTTCCCTCTCATTCTGAGCTTCACTGCTGTGTCCCTGGCTGGAATCCCAGCTAGCTTGCATCCAGACACACCTTTGGCTCTGCACTGGCATACGTGAGACTATCTACCATCTGGGTCAGGCAACCAACATTTTTCAAGCTCCTGCTATAGGATCCTGAGTGGAAAAGCCACCTTCTTTCCCAAGCACATCTGCATGGTTAACATCTGCACATTTCTGCTCTTTCTGGAAACTTGACCTGTGTTTTTACTTCACTTTCTTGCTTTCTCTGGCCCTGCTCTTTTACTTGAATTCCTAACAATATTTTGCTCCCCCTCTACCCCTCTGACTCCAGGACCAGAGTGCCAGCAAATCAAGTTATTTTCATTTTATGAATATGCATATACAAAATCCAAGATATTTTCCGAGAGAAACTTCCAATTTGATCTGCAGGAAATATGCTGTTATTTCTGCCAATGAATAGAAGTATCGCTGAATTAAACCAAAAGCCAGCCGGTTCTGTGCTCTTGGAAAGCGTTTTGCCATTTTTCAGGGAAGAACTTTTTCAGTGTGCTGTTGTTGCTTGGACAAACTATTTTTTATTTTATCAAACATATGGAGAAAGTTGGGGTTTTGCCCTCCTTCAAAATTCTGAGAGAAGACAATGCACAATCGATTTCACATGATGTAAACCTTAAGTCCCTTGCTTCAGAAATCTGTTTCTTTCCCAACTGCATCACAATCAGCACTTTCCTTCTCATGTTAGGTCCTCTTTGTGCAATCAGCAAAAATGAAACAATTTGATTTTTTTTTTTTAGCTCCTCATAGCACTTTTCCCAATTATACTTGCTTGACATTATACAACAGCATAATAAAGAGTTGGTTTCCCCCTATCTGCAACACAAAACATGGTACAGACATGAGTGATTAAAAAAGACAGAGCAAGAGCAAAGAGCTCATATCTTAGCAATGGTGTCATTACAGAATTTTAATGCTTATGCCAGTTGAACTTTCTGGCAAGTTAGACTAATGTTAGAGTAACATTAAGTTAGTCATTAAATACTGAGCATGCTACTTATAAATGTTGATTGGATCCTATTGGTTGATGATGTTGGGTTATTCTTTACACTTGCTAATTTTTTGTCTAATTGTTCTATCAGTTGTTGAGAGGGATGTTGAAATCGCCAACTATAACTGTGTACACTTCTGTTTTTCTTTTAACTATGTTGTATTTGGTGGCTTTGTTGTTTGATGCATACACATTTAGGATTGCTACGTCTTCTTGTTTGATTGATCTTTTTAATCATTATATATTGATTTTTTAATCGTATATATTTTATCATTATATACTAGATATAGAACTTTTTATCAATAAATATATATATCCTTATCATTATATATTATATATCATTATATGTCATCATGTATTATTATTTTATGTTTTATCACTGTCTATCCATGTTTCTGGTAATTTTCTCTGCAGCCTACTCTGTTATTAAGATAGCCACTTTAATTTTGATTTTGTTAATGTTTTGAGGATATATCTTTTTATACTGTGCCATCATTTTATCATTTGAAATGATGTATAAAAGCCCAGATTCCTTTTATGCCCCTTTAAACTCTTACAGATTATAATATATAGTCATGAGACATATGACAATGTTTTGATCAAAGATAGACCTCATATATGATGGTCCCATAAGATTATAATGGAGCTTAAAATTTTCTATCACCTAGTGAGTTTGTAACTGTCATAATGTTGTAGCACAATGCATTTGTTACTCATATTTTTTGTAGTGATGCTGGTATAAACAAACCTATTGTGTTGCCAGTCATATAAAGTTATAGCACATAAAATTATGTAGTGCATAATAATGATAGTGGTAATAAATGTGTACAGTGTTTTTTAAGGTCTACAGTAGCATACAGTAATGGCCTAGGACTTCACATTCACTCACAACCCACTCATTAACTCATCTAGAGCAATCTCCACTCCTTCAAGCTCTATTCATGGTAAATACCCTATCCAGTGTACCATTTTTTATCCTTCACACCATATTTTTACTATATCTTTTCTATGTTTAGATTTTTTGTTTGTTTGTTTTTGAGACAGAGTTTTGCCCGTTGCCCAGGCTGGAGTGCAAAATGGCACAGTCTTGGCTCACTACAACCTCACCTCCCTGGTTCAAGTGATTCTCCTGCCTTAGCCTCTCCAGTAGCTGGGATTACAGGCATGCGCCACCATGCCTGGCTAATTTTTTATTTTTAGTAGAGGTGGGGTTTCACCATGTTGGTCACAAATACTTCCCATAGTGTTACGATTGTCTAAAGTATTCAGTCAAGTAACATGCTCTGTAGGTTTGTAGCCAAGGAGCAACAGGCTATATACTATATAGGCTACATGTGGAAGAGGCTATACAATTTAGGTTTATGTAAGTACACTCTCATGTTTGCACAATAATGAAATTGCCTAATGATGTATTTTTTAGAATGTATCCATGTCATCAAGTGACACATGACCGTAATTTTCTAAAGTTTTCCTCTATATACTTTAGAACTGTATCAGAAAGTATTATACTCTTTGCTTCAATCATCAAACATAATTTAGAAAACACAACAGGAGATGAAAATCCTGTTGTAATTACCCATATTTTTGCTTGCCATGTTCATTCTTCCTTCTTGATATTCCAGGTTTCCTTCATTTATTGTTTTCTTTTGGTTTAGAGCTTATTTTAGCCATTCTTTTAGAGTAGGTCTGCTGTTTCCAAATAATCTTAGTTTACCTTCATCTGAGAATGTCTTGATTTTTCCTGCATTCCTGAGAGATAGTTTCATTGTATATATTTTTTCTTTCAGCACTTGCAAGTGTTGTGCCAATTCCTCCTGACTTCCTGTTCCGATGAGAACTCTGTCATTCTAATAGTTTTCTTTTGTAGATAATGTATCATTTTTCTCAAGTTGCTTCAAAGATTTATTATTTAAAAAAAAATTTTTAAGATGATTGATTATAGTGTGTTCTGGCATAGATTTTTAAATTTATTTTTAGTTTATCCTGCTTAGGGTTTGCTCAGTTTCTTGAGTCTTTGGAGGTTTGTCTCTTGCTAACTTTGGCAAGTTTTCAGCTGTTGTTTCTCTGAGTGCTTATTTATTCTTTCTCTTTCTTCACCTCTCCTTCCAATGAAATCAATGTCAGATTTTTTGTGATAGTCCCAGAAGGCCCTGAGAATTTGTTCATTTTGGGTTTAGTCCTTTTTCACTGTTTTGTTCAGATTGGATAATTTTTGTTGTTTTATCTTTACTGATTTTTCTTCTGTCCCTTCCATTCTGATGTTGAGCCCATTCATTGAGCTTTTTATTTTCTGTATTGTATTTTGGAGGTCTAAAATTTGCTTTTAGTTTTAAAATATCTTTGATTTGATTTTTTATTTATTGCCTAAGAGCTCTATGTTTTCATTTGTTTCAAGCATATTTGTAATTGTTTGATGAAGCGTTTTTATGATGGGCTGTCTTAAAAATCTTTGTTAGGTAATCGTAATGTCTTTGTCATCTTGGTGTTGAAATCTGTGGATTTTCTTTTTCTTAATTCAATTTAAGCCCTCCTTGGGTTTTGGACGGTGAATCAATAAATTTTTGAAATTCTGGGCAGTTTTGTTTATTTTATGAGACTGTGAATCTTGTTTAAACCTTCTGCTTTAGCTTGCTTTTTCTGAAACTACTCTGACAGGGGAAAGAGAAGGGATAGCCTTGCTACTTCCAGGTGGAGATAGGCATCAAGATTCCACAGTCAGTCTCTCTTGATACCTGTGGTAGAGACTTCTGATTGTTGATGAGTGGGAGTGTAAGTCTGGCTCCCACATGCTGTCCACTGACATTGCAGTGGGGAATGGCCTCATTACTGCTGAGCAATAATGAACATCTTGACTCTTCCTGAGGCCTCCTCTGACACCACCCCAGTGGGGAGGTGGAAAGACACCTCATTATTGCCGGGTGGAGATGAATGTTCAGGCCCTCCACTTGGCATTATATGACACCACCCTGCCAGAGATGTTGTAGTACCTCCTTGTAGTCTTGGAAGGGTAAAAGTTTAAGCTCTCCATTTGACCTTTGATAGTATGGGTGCGGTTGGAGCCACATTTTGTTTTTTTCTGTGGTATTTGGCTATAGGGGTGAAGATGGTGTTTAAAATTTTCTGGCTTGTTAGGCTGTGCTTTCCTGGTCCTTTGGCTAGAGAGAGCAGAGTTTTAGGGGGCTTAATTGTTGAGTTCTTCACCACCAAGTCTGGTATATATGAAGCAAAAAGAACAGCCAAGGAACTTACTACTGTGTTATTTTTCAGGTCTCTAGGTTCCAAACAGTCAGTTTGTCTTCATGGAGTAAGTGTTGGTTAGGTAAGGTGCTTTGGCTTTGGTTCTGGATGGGCACAGTAGTGTAGTCTTCTTATGATGTCAGTGTAATCAGTGTCAGTGGTGTCTGTTAATTCCTTATTGGCGTATGCTGCAGTTGTTTGTGGAGGCTGTAATACAACTATTATGGATATAGGGACTTTCATGGGTAAGTCCTCAGGCCTCAAGAGGAGGGAGAGTATGCAAACACTGATGGTGGCAGTGGTAGACCTCAGGCAGGCCTATGAACAATCTCTTCATAGATATGTACAAGAATTTTTCTAGATCTGTTCTGTCCAATGCAGTAACAACTAGCACATGGGAATATTAAGATTACAATCAAAGTGAATTAAAATAAAATATGTCCTTTTTCACAGTAGCCACATTTCAAGTGTTCAGTAGCCATACGTGGCAAATGGTTACCACATTAGAAAATGAGGTTATAAAATACTTTCTTCATCATCAAATGTCTATTGGGTAGCCCTGGCTTAGAGTACATATTTAGGAGCAGAGTTACTGGTTTGAAGAGTATGAACTTCATTACCTTTATTAGAAAATGATAAGATGTTTTCCAAAGTAGTTGTATTGATTTATACTTCCATTAGCAGTTGATAAGAATTCTTATTGTTTCACATTTGTGTTAAGAAATTTTGTCATATTGATGGGTAGGAAAATGAAAAGGTACCATTTTCTCATTAACTAAAGAAAGTGGATATCTTTTTATGTGTTTATTGACCATTATAAAAGAGGCTGTTTAAATCTTTCACCCATTTTTCCATTGAGATGTTTATTCTTTTCTTATTAATTCATAGGGGTTTTAAAAGTATATTACACACTAATCTTTTGTCTATTAAATGTACTACAAATGCCTTCTTCACTTTGTAGCTGTCATTTTTCTATGGTGTTTCTTAGTCAGAATAGAACAGACTAAACTGGGATAACAAATGAATCTCAATTCTTAGTGAAATAATGAAGTCTGATGTTAGTAGCTGTGCCTTATAAAACACATGGCCTTCACAGTTGCTGCAGCAAGGGAAGGAGAACTAGAGAATTGCATAGGTTATTTTTAAGTGCTATGTTTGGAAGTGGCTTATGTCACTACTGTCCAAATCACATCTGGCCCCAATCTAATGCAAGGGAGGTTGGAAAGTGTAGGGAAGTACATGAGTATTTCAGAGGATTCACAGTATCTGCCACATGGTGCCATTTAAGGAATGGGCACTCTAATTTTAATGTAATTGAACTTAATTCTCTTCCATTATGTTTTTTTCTTCTATCTTATTTAAAAAGTCCTTCCCTACTTCAAAGTCAATTTCAGAATAAAATGGAGGATTCCTTGAATGGAACGGTGAAGCCATTTTTTCTACATTGCCTCTAAACTTGCTACCCTTTTGCTGTTCAAACTTAGGTCTTTAATTCATATGAGATTGTCTTGTTTTATTTAGGGGTTCAATTGTATTGTTTTAGCACCATTTATAGAAAAGCTCATGTTTCCCACTAATCTGTGAATCAAACATCCATACATTTCTGAATATGTTTCTGGATTCCAGATACTGTTCCACCACTCTATTCATCTATTCCTGGGCTCATACCACCATATCTTAAATATTAAATATTTATAAAAACTCTTGATGTCTGGTAAGGCAAGTATCTTACCATATACTTCCTATTATGAGCTGTCTTGGCTATTATTAGTCTTTGTCCTGCTATTTGAATCACATAATCTTTTTGTCAAACTTCAAAGTAAAGCCAACTGGCATTGAATACATAGATCAGTTTGGGAAGAATTGTTATCTTTACAATATTGAGTCTTCCTATCTATGAACAATGATAAATCTGTATATTTATTTAGCACTTATTTAATACATTTTAATAAAGTTTCAAAGGTTTGTGTTGTTAAAGTCTTGTATATGTTTAGTTAAATTGATTTGTTGGTACTATTTAAAATGTTATTTTAAAAAAACTTACATATTTATACTGCTTATCATATGGAAATTCAGTTGGTTTTTCAGTATATTGTATGGTCTTTTCTTTGTAATTTTTAGATTTTTTTTCATGACTTCCACTCAATAACAAGGTATAGATACCTAATTTTATTTTTTACTCCTAGGAGGTGTAGTTTTATTTCTAGTTTGTCTGCTGAGGGTGTAAATTTTTTAGCCCCAGGTATACGTGTAGAATCTCGTATTAGATTTACTACCCTGAAAGATTTTTCTCTTGTCTTCATTCCTCATGAGACCATGAAAAATGAAGCCCAAAGTCATTTGGGCTCAGAAGATACCCTCAGGGTAAAAGTGAGCTTTGATCCTTGTTTACCATGTTGGGCTCTTGTTCTTCCTTAAGTCTTCTGGACAATCCTTATCTTCTTGCCAGTTTATCAATGCATTAAAATAGATGTTTCTTTTTATTTGTATTTGGTTTTAGTATATATATACACACACACACATATATATACATATATACACACACAGATACAATTTCAGCTTCTGGCAGCATAGTAGACTACATAAACTGATTGATATATATATGTTTGTGTGTATATATATGTATGTGTGTATATATGTGTGTGTGTATATATACGCACACACATATATACACACATATATACATACATATATACACACACAGTTTTAAACCCCTTCAAAATCCAATATTCATAATAATTCCAAAAAAAACTCTATAATTATTTTTAAAGGCTGAATTTAAATGACTTGTTTCCATTGAATTACAAATCTCAGCAGCGATATTATTGTAATTCAACTTTCTTTACTGATTCATTTTTTTCCTTCTCCATTTTTCTTTCTTATTTGGCTATTAAGTCAATAAAGTACTTTAAGACTTACGGTCAATAAAATTGGCTTATCCTTCTTGTTAGATGGATTGACATTTTATAACAATCTACCCAGTCTCCTAACACTGTGGCCTTTATATTGCACATTCTGTGACAGTGAGAGTTAATGCTAACCTTGCTAGATCTTGCAAAATCAAGTTGTCTCTGATATAAACTTTCCTCCCATTTCTACCAATTAATCAACAAGTGGCTTTTGAGTTTCTACCAAAAATCTGTTACTGTGATAATGGCATACTTGTTCTGCTAGCCAAGGGGTGTTAAGCCAGATTTTCCCAGGGGTGAGAATCTGACTAAATTGATTTTGTATGATTACCCTAATCCTGCCCTTTCTTTCACAGATTCCCTACAGGAATTTCTCAGGGAGACCAAAGGGTATAGTTAATTACTTTTGGAATCTTTTCCTCTGTGGATGGTAAAACAACACATAGAACATTGAGATAAAAATTTAAGCCCATAAGCAAGTTGTGCCAATTGAGTTCAGGAAAATTCAAAATTAGCAGTTCACTTGGTGTTTTATCATTATAATAAATATGAAAATACTTAAAGCAATATCCCAATTTATAAACTCCTTCTTTATTGATATAAAGAACATTGACCCACAAAATATCATCTGTGCTATATAATCTCACCATTAAAGAGCCGTCCTAAATATTTTTCTATAATTACAAAAAATACAACAAATATCTCTCATAAAATTAATATTTGCCCAAATTGCTACAACACTTCTCTTTTGAGTGGTTGATAAAGTTAACTGATATATTTTTCTCTCATCACTGAAAAATATTCATGTTTCTACACAATTAATCCTTGTTTGCTGTTGAGAGAAATTAAAATAGAGATAAGGAAGTAGAAAAAACTCATTTCAAAACTCAGAAATAATTACTCAACATTTTCAAAAATGTTTTATTATAAAATAATTTCATAGTTATAGGAATGTTGTAAGAATAATACAGAGAACTCCCATATTCCCCTCAATGATTCCATATGTATATATTCAATATTCTACCTGTATATCTATTTATTATTTTTACTTATGTATGTCATCATTTTTATGTATTTATTTTATTATTTTATATATATACATACATATATATCATATATATTTGTATACACATAAATGATTCGGAAAAATATGTATATACATACACACACACATATACATATTTTTTCCTAAATCATTTGAGTGACAATTGCATCTATTATAATCCTTCACTCTGAAGTGCTTCAGGGTGTATCTCCTAAGAACAAAGTCATTCCATTACATAACCACAACTCGATTATCAAATTTGAGAAATTAAGCATTGATATAATACTCTCATTTAAAATACAGCTGATATTCAAATTTTATCAATTGTTTCAACAATGTTCTTTATAATAATTTTCCATGTTCCTGAGTTCAATCATCAGTCATGTATAAAATGTAGCCATCACGTCTTGTAGGGTTTTTTTAATCCTCAGCCTTTCTTTATCTTTCATGCCATTGACATTTTTGCGGAGAACAGACCAGTTGATTTCTAGAATGCCTTTCAATTAGTTTGATATTTCTTAATTTTAAAAAGGCTTTAAAAAGGTTATATGAACTCACTTTCAGCTCTGCCTTCCTATTCTCTTGAGATTCTAATTTATTCTGACTTTTGGTCCCTATCATTCTTCCAAGATTGCTTTTATTTAGGTCACTAGTGACCTTCATGTCACAAAATTCAATGGTCAATTCTCAGTCTTTCATTCAACCTCTTAGCAGAATTTGATAGAGTTTATCTCTTCTGCTTACTTGAGAGTACCATACTGTATATGCATTCCTAGTTCTACCACACCAATTAGTTAGAAAATCATGGAGATTCTATCTACTGTGAACTTCTATCCACTCTCTCTCATCTGTTGCTACTATTACTTCCTGATATGGTTTGTGTGTGTCCCCACCCAAATCTCATCTTGAATTGTAACTCCCACAATTCCCACCAGTGGGAGGTGATTGGCTGGCTCCTCTAGTGAGAGGTGATTGAATTATGGGGGCAGGTCTCTCCTGAGCTGTTTTCATGACAGTGAATGAACCTCACAAGGTCTGATGGTTTTAGAAACGGGAATTTCCCTACACAAGCTCTCTTTTGCCTGCTGCCATCTATGTGAGATGTGACTTGCTCCTCCTTACCTTCCACCATGATTGTGAGGCCTCCCCAGCCATGTGGAACGTAAGTCTGTTAAAATCCTTTCTTTTGTAAATTGCCCAGTCTTGGGTATGTCTTTATCAGCAGTGTAAAAAATGGACTAATACAGTAAATTGGTACCAGTAGAGTGGAGCATTGCTGAAAAGATGCCCGAAAATGTAAAAGTGACTTTGGAACTTGGTAACAGGCAGAGGTTGGAACAGTTTGGAGGGCTCAGAAGAAGACAGGAAAATGTGGGAAAGTTTGGAACTTCCTAGAGACTTGTTGAATGGGTTTGATAAAAATGCTGACAGTCATATGAACAATAAGGTCCAGGCTGAGATGGTTTCAGATGGACATGAGAAATTTGTTGGGAACTGGAACAAAGGTGACTCTTGTTATGTTTTAGCAAAGGTACTGGTGGCATTTTGCCCCTGCCCTAGAGATGTGTGGAAATTTGAACTTGAGAGAGATGATTTAGGGTATCTGGCAGAAGAAATTTCTAAGCAGCATAGCATTCAAAATGTGACTTGGGTGCTGTTAAAGGCATTCAGTTTTATAAGGGAAGTAGAGCATAGGAGTTTGGAAAATTTGCAGCCTGACAATGTGATAGAAAAGAAAATCCCATTTTCTGAGGAGAAATTCAAGGGCTGCAGAAATGTGCATAAGTAACAAGGAGCTAAATGCTAATCCTCAAGACAATGGGGAAAATGGCTCCAGGGCACATCAGAGGTCTTCCTGGCAGCCCCTCCCATCACAAGCCCAGAGGCCTAGGAAAAGAACATGGTTTTGTGGGCCAGACCCAGGGCTCCTCTGCTTTGTGCAGTCTAGAGACTGGGTGCCCTGTGTCCCAGAAACTCCAGCCATGGCTGAAAAGGGATAAGGTACAGCTTGATCCGTGGCTTCAGAAGGTGCAAGCCCAAAGCCTTGGCAGCTTCCAAGTGGCGTTGAGCCTACAGGTTCACAGAAGTCAAGAACTGAGGTTTGGGAGCCTCTGCCTAGATTTCAGAGGATGTATGGAAATGCCTGGATGCCCAGGCAGAAGTTTGCTGCAGGGGTGAAGCTGTCATGGAGAAACTCTGTGGAAGGGAAATGTGGGGTTGGAGCCCACACACAGAGTCCATACTGGGCACCGTGTAGTAGAACTATGAGAAGAGGGCACTGTCCTCCAGAACCCAGAATGGTAGATCCACCAACAGCTTGCTCCATGTGTCTGGAAAATCCACAGGCACTCAACACCAGCCTGTGAAAGCAGCCAGGAGGGAGGCTGTACCCTGCAAAGCCACAGAGGTGGAGCTGACCAAGACCATGGGAACCCACCTCTTGCATCAGTGTGACCCAGATGCAAGACATGGATTCAAAGGAGAACATTTTGGAGCTTTAAGATTTGACTGCCCTGCTGGATTTCAGACTTGCATGAGTCCCATAGCCCCTTAGTTTTGGCCAATTTATCCCATTTGGAACAGCTGTATTTACCCAATACCTGTACCCCCATTGTATCTAGGATGTAAATCACTTGCTTTTGATTTTACAGGCTCATAGGCAGAAGGGACTTGCCTTGTCTCAGATGAGATGTTGGACTGTGGATTTTTGAGTTAATGCTGAAATGAGTTAAGACTTTGGGGGGCTGTTGGGAAAATATGATTGGTTTTGAAATGTGAAGACATGAGATTTTGGAGGGGTCAGGGGAGGAATGATGTGGTTTAGCTCTGTCCTTACCCATATCTCATCTTGAATTATAACTCCCACAATTCCCACATGTCTTGGGAGGAACCCAATGGGAGGTGATTGAATTATTGGGGTGGGTCTTTCCTGAGCTGTTCCTGTGATAGTGAGTCTCACGAGATCGGTTGGTTTTAAGAATTGGAGTTTCCCTGCACAAACTCTCTCTTTGCCTGCTGACATCCATATGAGATGTGACATGCTCCTCCTTGCCTTCTGCCATGATTGTGAGACCTCCCCAGCCATGTGGAACTGTAAGTCCATTAAACCTCTTTCTTTTGTAAATTGCCCAGTCTCAGGTATGTCTTTATCAGCAGTGTGAAAATGGACTAATACACCTCCCTAGTTTTAGATGTCAGTGAATCCCGTTTATATTTTTACCATCTAGACTTCATGTCTCTAGAAATCAGTTTTTCCTTTGTAATTCAGCTTACAGTCCTCTGTTGAAGTTACCTTTCTGAAACTTGGTTGCAAGCAATATAATGAAGTTGTAAGGAGAGTGGGTTCTGGCATAGAAAGACTTGAGTTGGAATCTTGGCTCTGTAGACCAAAAGACACTGAGTGGGAATGATGATCTACATCCAGGGTTGGCAAATCTGGCTTGCTGCCTGTTGGTGTAATAAACGCTGTTGGAATGTAACCACACCCATTTATTTGTGTCTTATACATGACTGCTTCCTCCTACAACTGCAGAATTAAGTACAGTCATCTATCACTTAATGGGGGATACCTTCTGAGAAATGCATTGTTAGGCAATTTCATTATTGTTTGAACATCATAGAGTGTACTTATGTAAACTTAGATGGGATAGTCTACTACACACCTAGGCTAGATGGTATCACTTATTGCTCCTAGGCTACAAACCTGTACAACATGTTACTGTCCCGAATACTTTAGGCAATTGTAACACAATGGGAAGTATTTGTGTATCTCAACATAGGAAAGGTACAGTAGAAATATGGTATAAAGGATAACAAATGGTATATTTGTATAGAGCACTTACCATGAGTGGATCTTGTAGGACTGGAAGTTGTCACTAAGGAATAGAAATTTTCCAGGTGATATCAATTTTTCAGCTCCATTATAATATCTGAGACCACCATTGTGGTCTGTTGTTGACCTAAATGTCATTGTGTGGTGCATGGCTATAGTTGTAACAGGGATGATAGGACCCACAAAGCCTAAATTATTTGCTAACTGGTTCTTACAAAAGAAGTTTGCAAATCCCTGATCCTTATCACAGAAGTGCCAGAAGAATTAAATATAATAATACATGAAAAGAAAATACCAATATACCTGACATTGTAAATGCTTAGTAATTGTGAGTGATTATCATTATCATTATGATTTTAGACTCTCAACTCACTGACCTCTGTGTTGTCAATTCACCCAATTAATCAGTGCTGTTCATTCCTATTATTCATTTTAATTGACTTTTCCTATATCTCCTAGCTTATAGGGCAGAGCTAAGGAAAAAGTCTGACATATTTGACTCAATGCTTTGCCTTTAACCACTCTACTCTTCTGCTTTATGTAGTTTGTAGACTGCTCTCCCCCTTTCACCACCCTGCATTATTTCACTCTTTCTTTTGATTTTTTTTTCCAAGTCACATGTGCAATAGTCCCTTGCTTTTTGTTTACCTTTTTGTGTCTGTTTGTTTGGTTTCTGTTTTCTTAAAAAAACACAATTGCATGCCTCTGATTCCTTCTCCCACCAATCTGTCCCCCACACTTATCAAATTAATCTACCCCAATACCATTCTCTTCATTTCTTTGTCTTATTTAAAATCTTCTAATTATCCCTATTTCCTACAGTGATATTTCCCAAAACATGTTCTCCAAGATGTTAATATTCTATGTAAATGAAAGAAAAAGGAAGAAAGAAAAAGAAAGGAAGAAAAGAAGAAGGAAGAAAAAGAAGGGAGGGAGAAAAAAGGAAAGAAAAAGAAAAGACAAACTCGTGAGTTTGGAAAGTACTTTCATTACAGAAAGATTTATCTGACTATTATGTTAATATCCATGTGACACTAATAAAGAAATCATCTATTGGAGATAAATATAGAATAGTTTCAAAACTTGCTTTCTCTAAATCAGAGTGTCTGGGTTTAAGTGACCTTTCCCAGTGTTCTATGTTCTTTGTCAAATGACTTCGTCTCTCTGATTTTAGTTCCCTGATCTGCAAAATAAGATAATGATTATGACCTCTGAAATGGCCTGCAATTTTCCTCTCACACTGTGTTCACACACTTGGTAGTCTCTTCCCCCATGAGAAAGGACCGACTTGTATAGCCCATAGGATGTTGCAGAGTTGTATTCAAAGCTGAGTCATGAAAGACACTGTATCTCTTCCTTGCTCTCTCTTGGATAACTTGTTCTGGAGGAAGCCAACTGCCATGTCATGAGGATCCTCAAAGAGCCCATTAGAATGCCTACGTAGAGAAAAAGGCTTCAACTAATAACCAGCACCAACATGGCAGCCATGTGAGCAAGCCAACTGGGAAGTGCACCCTGAGGACATAATCAAGCTCTCAGAGTACTTCAGCTAAGGCTGATGACTTGACTGCAACTAACTGAGACATGTTGAGCCTGAACTCCCAGTCAAGATGCTACCAAACTCTTGGCCCATAGAAAGGGTGAGAGAATAAATGTTCAAAGTTGTTTTAAGCCAGTTTTTAGGGTAATTTGTTACACAACAATAAATAATAAATACAATGATAATGATGTTGGTAATGATAGTATCTACCTACCAAAAAACAACAAATGATAATGCAAGTAACAAACTTAGCCATGGTTTAGGGCAAGAGTAAGCATTAAACCAAAGTTCAACATTAATAATAGAGGTAAAAGTCATATGAAGCATATCTTAAATACATGATTTCCTCTTTTTATGGAGCAGTAAGGAAATTGTGCTTTCTGAAATACACTTTGAAGAAAACTTCTCTAGAGTCTAAATATTCTAGGTGTTTATATGAGGCATCCCTATCTGGGTCTCACCCATTTCCCCAAATTGCTCTCTAACTCTGCAAAAATAGACCTTGTACTTTGCACATTCTACCTCTAAACTTATTACCCCATTCAGCGTCATAAGGCTTCCTCTTCATATTCCCTTCCGTCCTATAAGACATGTTTTAAATCCCATCCTCATGAAATTCCACATATAGATGATTTCTGTGGGGCCAAGACTATGTGTGAGGTTCTCAAACGTGGAATCAAGTTTTAATTCTTCAAATCACCTTGGTTTGAATAATTAGACGGTATTACACAATGGTCAAGAAGTAGAGAAGTGCAGGAATATACCTCATATAGCCAGCCAAAAACAACAACAAACTTTTAAACTAAAAACAATGCAAAACCAGCCACCACAAACCTTAGATAGTAAATACTGCAAATAATGAAAAATTAGAAGTGTAAATAAGTCATATGTAGATATGAAGAAGGAGTTAAATAAATACAATGAAAGAAAAAAATATGGACTGTTTGGTAGTAGGAAAAAAAATCCAAGACACCAAGAGTTAAGCCTCCTGCCAGTTTCTTCTTTTTTGTGATCTGAAATCTACTTGGTATTTTAGTTTCTTTTCCTCAGAGAAGAAAGAAAAAAGAGAAGAACTTGAATATTAAACAGCATTAAATTCCATTAAGAAATTATTTTGAGAAAATACTTTTTGGAAAATTTTTTTTTTTTTTTCTGAATCAACCAGATATCTTTTCTCTTAAGGCTGAAGTTTTGTGAAAAACACATCCAGAATCAATTAACTAAAGAGTTGTTAAATTTGTTATTTCGTATACTTGAGTAATGAAGAAGCCTAAAATGTTACATAATTAGAGGTAGATAACAATGTAAGCATTTATTTCCAATGTAATAATTTGGTATCAAAGAGATAGCCAACTCTTTCATGATTATCCAAGTTAAAGTTGTAGCCAGTCTGCAGTGTGGGAAAAAGGTAAGAGAAAATATCCTGGAAAGAGTGAGTTGACTGTTGAAAATGGTTTTCTCATAAGGGCAATAATGGTAACCATGAAAAAACTTTCTTTCTTTTTTTTTTTTTTTTTTTTTGAGACAGAGTCTCGCTGTGTCGCCCAGGCTGGAGTGCAGTGGCACAGTCTCGGCTCACTGCAACCTCCACCTCCTGGGTTCACGCCATTCTCCTGCCTCAGCCTCCCGAGTAGCTGGGACTACAGGTGCCTGCCACCACGCCCGGCTAATTTTTTGTATTTTTAGTAGAGACGGGGTTTTACCTTGTTAGCCAGGATGGTCTCGATCTCCTGATCTCGTGACCTACCCACCTCCGCCTCCCAAAGTGCTAGGATTACAGGCGTGAGCCACTGCACCCAGCAAAACTTTCAAATGGTATTAATTTGGGACTATTTGCTGAAAATGGTGGAGCCATAATTTGTAAGGGCCAGAACTCACCTCCCACACAAACTCCTTATACTGGAGTGAGTGAGCAAATAATCACTGAGATTTCAAGGTTGCTCCTTATAGCAGCTAACATTTCTTACCCTGACAGAAACTGAGGCCCAGAAAGGTGACTGCATGCCAATGGCTCTTTAGTGAAGAAAAGGATCTGGAGACTTCACCATTTTCTTCCCCTTATTTTTGAAAACCAATTTGTAAAAGGTCTCTGTTTGCAAGTAATCACTTGTTCCTTCTCATAGCTTACCTCAGATGAATGTAAAAACTTCATTAAATGACCATGACATTAAACCAAGTCATTATATCATAAAATTACAGTGGCAACTATTCAAAAACATTTAGAGCAGCTTCATAATATAGCACATCTATTTACCTAAATGAAGTTACGTTGCTTTAACTTTCTACTTTTACCAAGTAATAGGTGAGTTCAACCTGACATGATACAAAGGGTTTCACAGTCTCACCAGTAAGAATTCATGTACTTCAGACAATCCTGTCTCTCCTTCCCCACACAATTTGTTCTGCTTGAAATTTAATTTTATGGGAATTTCTTACTTTAACAATCTCACAATGTAGGGCATAGTGTCTTTAAACACAGTCCTAAACAGAAACCCTAATAAATCACCATGTTTTGGACAAGAGCCATGTCTACAGTATAAATTGGAATGGAAGATAAATGATTCTGCAGAGGGACATTCACCTAAATAGGTTTATCCTCAGTAAAAATGACAATTCCCTACCTGGGTTGTAGGAATATAATGGAATCTCCAGGGAAGTTGGAAAGTCTAGATGTCAGTAAAGTGAAATCAAGTATTTTCTATTCAATAGCTATGCCTGGGCTAGTTCTGACCAAGCGTCAAGGATACCAATAGCAAAAGACTAAGCAATGGAGACGTTTATAGCCACATTTTCTTCAGGTGAGGCTAAGATGAGGATAGAAACAGAAATTTGTATCTGGGGACAGAACAGTCAAGAGCAAAAGGCGAGCAAAAGGCAAACAAAAGACAAGAGCAAGCCCATGCTGTCCCATTTAGGAGGGACAAAGGGAGGTGCTGACTCAGCCCAAAAGAGTAACCATGTCAGAGGAGAGAAGAGGGGTCTAGGAGAACAGAGGAAGGAGAACATGGGATGTAAAATTTTTTAAACCTGGACTTAAAGTCCAATTCTGCTATGATAGAATGACTGTTGGGAAGTCACCCTTTCTCTCTAAGCCTATTCCTTTATTTGTATTATGGTAATACAGAATTGCATCTGATGGGAGTTTATCTTAGGCAAATTCAAATATAAACACTCTGTTAGAGGAAAAGAAGTAATTTAATTAGTGCAAGAGTTCTGCTAGCCATAAATGGCAATAGCATGTGTGCCAAAGGTCTGGACTATTGTTCCCGCATTACATGTGCTTCTCACAGTGTATGCTAGACTGTAAGCCTGCTGAGGCCAAGAATATAGTCTCTCTGTTTCATGACTGTATATACAACACCTATGATAATGCCTTATATGTAAGAGAGGTCATAAATATTTATGAAAAGAGGTAAGAAAGAAGAATGGGAGGGAAAGAAATGAAGAAATAGCATGCATCTTGCTATACTGAACATGTCTCTATTTTCTTGAACAGCATGAGCCCAAAGAGAAGCCATCCACTTTACCAGGCATGAGTGGAAGAAACAGCAACGAATCCTAATACTTGCAGGAAAACTGAGTGTGTTGGAGTTTTTGAAAGAAAAAATTCTCACAGGTAATTTTGACTATATACAATTTTCTCTTTATGTACTTTAGAACCCCACTGCCAAGTAAGATGTAATTCTACCATAATAATAATTGTAACAACATCTGCATAACCTAACTCACTAGGCTCATATAAGAACACAATAAGATTAAAATCTAGAATGGCACTCTGCATAATAGTGTTGTAACATGCAAATGTCAGGTGTAAATGATTTGTATAATTATCTGGCACCACCTACTAGCATACTCTCTTCTACTGAATTCTGTTAAAAAACACAATGACTGTATAGTTTCTTTAGTTACCTGACAAAAGGAATGTCTGCGGTTGAACTACTGGAGATGTTGATACCCGAAGGTTAGGAAAACTAGCGAAGGGAGGAAATATCTGCTACTCATTCCATCAACTGGATAGCCTTATAGCACTATTGACATCCTCATCTGGGCTCTGTGGGGTTTATCACAGAGATGTTCACCAACAAAAGCTATTGCTACCATCGTTAAGCTTGTAAGCATCCATTCATTACTACTGTACTTTCTTCATTAAGTTCCTTTAACTTAGCTCTCTCCTTTTTCCTCATTTCTCAGACTCCTCCTTTTAAGTAATGTTTGTTCAGCTTCTTTAATCTTCCAGACCTGTAAATGATGGAATGCCATGTAGCTCAGTCCTCAAACCTGTGAACAAAAAAGTATCTGAGACAGGTCTCAATCAATTTTGAAAGTTTGCTTTGCCAAGGTTAAGGACACGCTGCTCATGACAGAGCCTCAGGAGGTCCTGATGACATGTGCTCAAGGTAGTCGGGGTTCAGCTTTGATTTTATACATTTTAGGAAGACACGAGACATCAATTAATACATGTAAGATGTACACTGGTTTGGTCCAGAAAGGTGGGACAACTCGAAGCGGGGACTTCTGGACCATAGGTAGATTTAAAGATTTTCTGATTGGTAATTAGTTGAAAGAGTTATTATCCAAAGAAAGGAATGTCTGGGTTATGATAAGGACTTGTGGAGACCAAGATTTAATTATGCAGATGAAGCCTCCAGATAGCAGGCTTTAGAGAGAATAGATTGTAAATGTTTCTTATCAGACTTAAAGAGTCTATTCTATCAGTCTTTAGGTTTGTGTTGATGTTAATGGTAATGAAGCATGTCTGACCACCTTCTCCTCCACCACTTCCCATTATGGCCTGAAGTAGTTTTTCAGGTTAACTTTGAAATGCCCTTGGCTGAGAGGAGGGGTCCATTCGGATAGTTGGGAGGGCTTAGAATTTTATTTTTTGTTTACAGACCCCTTTGCTTTCTGCATTTATTTTCAAAGTAGTCTTGCCAACCTAGAAAATGGATTTAAATGCCATTGTATATGTTATCCCAAATGTATAATACAGCTTACACATGCCTCCTGAATGGTAGATAAAGTATCAAACTATCTACCTCCCATTTGGAGGTCTAATAGATCACTTGAACTTACCAAGTCTATTACCAAACTCTTTATTATTCTTCTAATGCCTGCCCAGCCTCTCTCTCAATTCAGAATAAGACTCAAAGTCCCCTATAGGGCATTACATAATGTGATGTCACACTAATTTTCTGATCTCATCTCATATTGCATTTCCTTTTACTTGGTGTCTCTCATCACAGCCAGTACAATTATACCTCAGGACTTCTCCACGTGGAGTTCTCTCTGCCTGGAATCCTCTTCCTCCAGATAACGATGTGGCTTATTCTTTCACTTCATTCAGGTTTCTGGGAAAAATAATCCCTAATTGAAGAGTTGTTTTCTGACCACTTTATTTAATATACAAATGTTCTCCACGTTAGTTTTGTCACTCTTTATCCAATTTTTCTGCTTTATTTTTCTTTGTTGCACTCATTATTGTCTTACATATAATTTTTCTTCACCTCCCGTACTGGACTGTTAACTCCATGCTCATAGAGATTTTGCTTATTTAAATCCTATATGTGCAGCTCTTAGCATAATTTCTGACTCATAGTAGGAATTCAGGAAATATCTGTGAGGTGAATGAATAAATATATTTTTAGATTTTCTTTATACATAAAAGTGTCTATTCAAAAATTTTTTTCAGATAATGCTGTCTTTGTGGTTTTGGAAATTGCTTTCTTACTTAGTAATATGCTCTAAGCATCTTTCTATAATACATCACCAAATATAGATCTAAATCATTTTTACTAGTCTCAGAGTATTTCATTGTATGGAGGTGCTGCGATTGATTTATTCAAACTCAACTGATGGACAGTTGGATTGTTTTCCTTTTTTTTTTTCTATTTCAAACAATGCTTTAATAAATAAGCTTACATTGAAATCTTTTGTAATGCAATTCATCAAGCAATTATTGAGTATCTGCTATACACAATTCACTGGCCTAGACAATGGGATGGTAAAGTAGAGACAAATGTGACATGGTTCCTGCATTCAGGGAGCTCATGACCTACTCAAGAAGACAGATGATGAAAAATAAGAATGACATATTTTAGAGAATAATAGAGTATAGAATTATAGAGTACTGCAAGGGCAGTAGAGAATAGGGGATTCAGGGATGGAAACTATCAGGAGACGCAAGATTCAGAAAAGCTTTTTGGAAGGTCTGTAAGTTTGGCCTGGGCTGGCAAAGGTTTCAACCAGCAGAGGGTCTGAGGTGAAGAAAGAGTGCTACGCATTTAGAGGATTGCCAGAACTATTCTTGCATAGTTTAGCTCTCTAGTTTGACTGGAACAGAAGGTGGGTGAGCAACAAGGTCAAAAATGTAGGCTGGGGCAAGAGCATCTACCAGGTCCCAATCATTGTCAAGCCAAAAGATCCAGGGATAAAGAATAATGTGGGAATAGATCCACGTGACTTACCCATTAAGACTTTTTCCTTTTTCAGAAGAAAGTTTGTCTGGGCTCTCCTGGTCTGTGGGTAAACAGACTCATTATTTCCAAATGTTCTGGTATTTGAAGAAAAGCTAGAAATCTGTATTTTTTATGTTTATTTTTTATTTTTGAGATGGAGCCTCACTCTTTTGCCCAGGCTGGAGTGCAGGGGCATACTCTCGGCTCACTGCAACCTCTGCCCAGGTTCAAGCAATTCTCCTGTCTCAGCCTCCCGAGTAGCTGGGACTACAGGCTCCTGCCACCACACCCAGCTAATTTTTGTATTTTTAGTGGAGACGGGGTTTCACCTTGTTGGTCAGGCTGGTCTCGGACTCCTGACCTCAGATGATCCACCCAACTCGGCCTCCCAGAGTGCTGGAATTACAGGCATGAGCCATCGTGCCCAGCCAAAATCTGTGCTTTTAAAATATGAAACCTCCTGGCTTTTAACTGCTGACCATTTCGTCTTATTTTTTCAGAATCTCATTTTGTGAACCATAAAACAACAATAAAATCCCCAATCCACCCACTGCTAATGGGCTATATGTATCCTGTGAACCACCAATTTGTAAATTCTGCCCTAAGGGCCCTGAGGAGACTCTGTCCCCTAATAATGGTGAATTTCATTCTTTTTGGACCTTGAATATGATAGCGAAATTCCATTTTACATCATAATCTAAGATGCACATACATAAGCATATATAAATGAAACAAAACTTTTAGAAAACAGTACTTAATCCTAACAATTTACGTAACAAAAAGAAAAGCGCTATGATTTAGACTAGTTCAGTTTATTCTCTTCTGTTCTTCCAAAAAGAAATCTTTCTTTTAACCTACACAGCGAACTTCAGGACTCACCATGATTGCAAAATTCATTGAAAACACTGTCCTGACTATAATGCTTCTTTTGCCATCTAAACCTATGTTATTTTGTAATACCTCTGAGGAGTTTCCTTCTCAGGTGTTTAGGAATTGCGGATCCAAGTAGAACATAAACAGCTTTCAGGCAGGATTTCCTCCTTTCTCTTAGACCCACAATCACAGCAAATGTAGCAATTATTCAACAACTGGATGTTGGAATTTGGGCCTCTGAGATTCTCCCCAAGTCAGATTTTATCGTCTGAGTTTCAAAGGCCTTGGGTTTGTAAACTGATTCCTTGACATAGCTGGAGGAGATGGTCGTTGACTTTTACTTAGAAAACCATTTGTCACTAGTTCATCCAGCTTCCCTCCACAAATGTGTCCCTGAACCTCAGCCTGAAATTGAAATCCTCTTTATCTTGAGGCCAAATTGGCTCCACTCCTACAGCTCCTATCTCAACCCCAGGCCACGTCCTTTTGTTGGATTGATTGTGAAGGACAAATCATAAGTTCTTCCTATTTTATGCTTTATATAATCTGAACCCTTTCTGGTTACTAAGAAACACAAATGATTTTAGTTATCATGGAATTAAATGTAGCCTAGAACATTCAATATTTGTCAGGTCATGTTGCAAATGAGCTACTGTATTCATAATGGATATGTCACCGTCATAAATATGACAAAAGGACATTTTCAAAAGATGATTATGCGCACCGATGGGAGAGAAATATGAGCTCAAGAAATTAACATTCTCATCACTGCCTTGCTCCTCTGCTTTGCATTATTTAAGGATCTCTGGTGACTTGACTGAAGTCCTCCTTGTCCCCTAAGGCCCTCAGTGTGCCAAGCTTTTGGAGTATAGCCCACCTTGATATCAAAAGAAAGACCCCTGTTGGAGAAGTTGACATTTCCCCCTCTCATCTCTAGGTTAATGGGGAGACCTGTATTCAAAGGCACCTTCGTCTCAGTGGGAGCACCTTAAGACATCTTCAGTTTTGATTTATATTGCTTTCAGGTACATGTTGGATAAAAGCTGATGGGAATGGGAGAAAGAAGCCAGATGCAGAGTAGATCCAAGGGAAGAACCGAAATGCAGAACATTTTACTTCTTTGTTTAGCTATGCTGTGTATTAACTAGCCAACACTGTATTGAATACTTGCCATGCACAAGACTAGTTGTCCTCCACTCTCTTGATCACTCAAATCTCCTGGGGAGCTTTTAAAAACTACCAATATCCTGGCCTCACCCATAAAGACTCTGATTTAATTGGTTGTGAGTGGGGACCCAGCAATATGGAAGTTTTAAACAGCTCTGCAAGAGGTTTGAATGTGCAGCCATGGTTGAGAACCACTGCATTAGATGCTATTCATAAACTTTAAATTTTCGGCTTGTTCAACCCACAGGTCTATAAGGTTGCTATTATCATTATCCTCAATTTTCAGGATTTTTACCTCTATTTAGTAAAATAAAGGTAAAGAGAAGTTAGGTACTATGCCCATGTCATACAGGCTGGTAAGGGGTGGAATCCAAACGTGAGTCTAGGTAGTTGGATTTCAGAGTGCAAAGTAAGTTTAATGCAAAGATCAAAGGAAGGAGGAACACTTACGGTCAGGCATTTGGGACAGAAGTAGCAAAGGGCTGACTACATAGGTGGATAAGTTATAGCAACGGAGTCTCCATTGTATATACCTCCACCCTAAATGAATATGGGAAGGAGAGTGCTTAAAGTCTATCAGCAGGACTGGCTTTAGAGTGTACAACCTGTGCATGAGCTCGAAAGGGTCCCATACCTTGTTTAATGCTCTGCTGTTCCTGTCTTGAAATTCTTAATAGGTTTGAAATAAGAAGCTCCACATTTTCATTTTGCACTGGACCCCACAAATTATTAATATGACACTCAGGCCAGTCCTGAGTGTCAGACTCATGGAAATGAAATTGTAGCCATTTTTTCTAGTTTGAATGCTGTGTGTGATGAGAGAGGTGATTGCCTCTCTGCAGGGATTTCAGTGGAAGAGCAATCCCTGCCACCCCTTCTTTGTGAATGCACAGCTCCTAGAGCTGGAAAAGCAAACATCAAAGTCTCTGACAAATGGAGAACAGAGCTGTGAATTGCACAGATTAAAATATAGAGTGGGGAGAACCCAAAAAAAACCAGTGGTGTCCTAAAACGTCCTCTATGCATTGCTGCACTGAATCTTTACAACTCTAGAAGATGAGAATGAGTGTGAACCTCCCAGGTTCGCGCCATTCTCCTGCCTCAGTCTCCCGAGTAGCTGGGACTACAGGCGCCCACCACCGTGCCCGGCTAATTTTTTGTATTTTTAGTAGCGATGGGGTTTTATCGTGTTAGCCAGGATGGTCTCGATCTCCTGATCTCGTGATCTGCCCGCCTCAGCCTCCCAAAGTGCTGGGATTACAGGCATGAGCCACTGCGCCCGGCCAACTATTTTATTTTTATTCCATCATCACCCATTCAACAGTTACTCACGGGGCACCTTCAGTACCTTAGGTACTGTTCTTCTTTCTTGAATTTAAAAGGGGTGAGGATTCAGTGAGATGTTGTTGTACAAATATGACCTGTTATTACCTGGAGTCTTCTCCTGCCCCAGTTTGGCTGTTCACTGAGTTCAAGTGTGACTTGTGATTACGTGGTCAGCTATCTCCTATTTTTATTTATTTATTTATTTTTTTACCTTTCAGCTTCATACACTTCCTTTAAAACTGAGATCAAATTTATAAACCTGACTCATTATGAGGATGGTGATTCTAAGGGTAGCTAATGTTTTTGGAGTATGTAATGTGTGCCAGATGCAGTGACAACAATTATTTGCATCAGCTCATTTAATTTAACCCTTACGATAGTCCAATGAGATAGGTACAGAAAGCTAGGGAAGGATTAACAAGTTTCTCAGTATCACTCAGATGCCAATGCTAGGGCAAGACTTCAAACCATATGTTGCATGGCATTAAAGACCAGGCTCTTAAACACTGTAGTACTGAAACACTTATTCTATATTTCTATTATTATATAAATCGATTATATATACATATTTATATTACATATAAATATTAGTATTTCACTTATTATTGAATATTGATTCCTTGAGTGTTATTGTACACTGATATGGTATATATGTTATGTGTTAGCTTCCAAGTGTCTAGAAGAAGCTATATTTTTACACTTAATGTCTCAGGTAGCATTTGTAATTGTGTCTTTCATGGTGCAGATATTAAAACATACTGATTGACTAAAATTCTACTGGAAAATATATAATACCCAATCATTGGTCAAGTAAAAAATCTATAAAATTGTTTATGTAAGATCATAGTTTTTTTTTGGTTAGACACCAATTTCTCTTTGCCTGAATTTCTAGAATTGTATTTAGAAAAATAGATTACTTAGTAATTTTAACATTCCAAAAAGAGCGGTTAATATTATTTAAGCATTTTTCCATATCACAGTTATTATCCAAGTGCTCTACCTATCTTAAGCCATTTAATCTCTACTAACGTGGTGGATGCAGTTTGTAATTCACTCCTTCTTTCCTGACTTACTCTGGGTATTTAGATTTTCCCCTTGTGGCAACTGTGTTAGCCTGTTTTCCCACTGCTGATAAAGACATACCTAAGACTGGATAATTTATAAAGGAAAGAGGTTTAATGAACTCACAGTTCCACGTGGCCAGGGAGGCCTCACAATCATGGTGAGGTGAAAGGCAGGCAAGAGAGGATGAGAACCAAGTGAAAGGGGTTTCCCCTTATAAAACCATCAGATCTCGTGAGACTTATTCACTACCACAAGAACAGTATGGGGGAAACAGCTCCCATGATTCAATGATCTCTCACTGGGTCCCTCCCACAACACGTGGGAATTATGGGAGCTACAATTCAAGATGAGATTTGGGTGGGGACAGAGCCAAACCATATCAGCAACAAATGCTTCAGGGGAGGGGAGCCTGTCCCCAGCTTCAGGATGGGTCCGATTTGTTTCCTATCTCCTTGAGAGTAACTGGTATAGGAATCCAGGACAACCAACAGGAAGAATTGCTGCACAGAAGAATTGGCTTAGGAAAGAGTGTGCATCTCAGTCCAGGAGAAGGAGACAAGACACAATGTTTACAGGGAGCATTTGGAAAAGTGAAAGTCACTGGAAAAGATGGCTTCTCTCCACCAAGTACATCACCATGTTAGAACTAAGGCAGCTTTCTCACTATCTGCTCAAGAATGAAGCTAAGAGAGAAGAGAGACAGCCAAGAGAATCACAAAGAAACTGAATTCAGGCCTTAATTAGTCTTCCCTATCTCTAGAATTTTCAGATATGTAAGCCAGTAAATTTCCTTGTTGTTTAAGCTGGTTTGAGATGGGTTTTCTGTTCCTTGCCTCCAAAGCCATCAAACTCTCACATGGATATCAAATGTTATGTTATATATTAGAATTAGATATAAGAAGATACACCAGCAATTGAAATATGACAATTACAGAAATGCTAACATATGACATTTGCGTAGTGCTGTACAAGGGTTGCCAAAGCATTATGTGTAACCAGCTCCTGATATTTCAGTTGTAAGCTATGGCTATTGAAAAAGAGAAAACATTGCTGACCAACATGGACCAGCCCTGCCTTTGCCAATAAAAAGCTGCTTCTCCCCAAATATGAAGAAGATACATGAGATATGACCGTGAGTGCAAATCTCCTGAACAAATTCCCTGTCCTGCAAGAGTCTCAATGTTGTGTCAAGTACGTGGCCATCTTCCCTACTTGACCTGGTTCTGACCTTGTGCTTACTTGTACATACTTGGATAACTGCTAGATGCACTTCCCTAGAGGAGCTCCCTGTAAATCTATAACAAACCATGTCACTCACAGGAGCACTCCTGTAGCTACAGATTGCTCACAGGGCCAAAAGCAACTTTTGCACGTTTTCAGATTGGTGCTATGGTTTTGCTGGCCATGTTGCCTTAGTCTGAGAGATGGCATTGAATCTGTAAATGGCTAAATGCCCAATCTTTTCCTGATTCCCTCATTGGAAGTGAATCCTTCCTTTCCCCAGTATCCTGTCTTTTGTACTTCCATTGCAGCATTAGCCAGAGTTCATCTTAAATCAGAATTATTTATGCAAATGATTGTCTTCTTAACTTGATTGTGGGCCAGTTAAGAGCTAAAGACAGTGTCTCAATTTCCTTTCTAGTCTTTGGATTGTCAAAGAGTGGACCTGCTGGTTGAATGTAACATAAGATCAAAAAGCTCCAGAAGTCTCATGGGGGGCTCATGGACTATGAGGGCTCATAAACAGATGTTGAGAACCATGCAGTAGAGACAAAGATGATGTTTGAGTTTTTACAACATATTTACATGCCAGAGAAATACAAATACAAAGCTAGGTGTCGTTCCTTCTCTTGATGAAAGAAATATTGAGTAGCAGATATTTATAATTTTTATTGTATGCATCTAAAAATATTTTGATATTTGAAGAGTATAGAAAATAAAGATAATACAGAGACAGAGCTTATACAATTACTGTCACTACAGAAGCTGAAAATGCCAGGCACTCACTTATTCTGGCAAGGGCTGTTGTACAGTCAGGGCAAGGGCTAATGATAAGCTTGGCAAGTCAGGCACATCCATCCCAGGCTTTGGTGACTTACGATCTCCCACTAGCAGACCTTGAAACAAGGTCTTTGGCTCATGTGTTTGTTTTGGAAGTCAACCAGGAAGCTCAAGTGAAGGAATGGGGAAGGTGAAGGAGGGGAGAGAGTGAAGCCTGTTAAAAGGAATGTTAATGAGTGGATTACTGCTGTAGACAGGTGGGTCTCAATCTTCCCAAGAATCATCAAAAATCTTCTAGAAAGCATAGTAGAAGTGCTGCAGTGAGAAGCGGGGCTATTTATTCACCAACTTCCACTCATCATTGGTTGAGGTTTTTCCCAGCACACAGGCTAGTGGAGCTCTTGGGTACATAAAGTCTTCAGGTGGCAAAGTAGAAAGACAGAGAGGGAAGATGATGGCATGATGATGGACATGATGGCAGGTCAGCTCAGAGCTGTGCTGCGGAGATATGAGGTGGGCAGGGTATTGACAGCAGCTGCCTCATTCTGGGAGCCAGAAGCAAGAAGAATAAAACTTGGGGAATCTGCTGTGGTGGTGCAACCCTGGTTGAAGCACTCAGGGTCTTGAATCAGCATTGGCTCCCAGGATAGAGTGCTAAAGTGGTGGTGATGCACTCCAAGGTTATTTCGTGTAATCTTCACAACTCTGCCATATTGGGTGAGGAAAAAAGAGAGCCTTAGGGATGAAAAATTAACTTGTGTAAGGTCATACAACTACTACTGTAGTAAAGATAATCTTTCAAGGAGTGCAAAACAGATAACCAACAATGATAATGATTCTTAATATTTAGAGGTAATTAAGACAATAATAATAATAATAATGATATCATTATGATAGTTCTTTGCCTGTGTAGAGTTCATATCAATGTGCTTTTCCAAACATTTCATTTATTTTGCTTCATTCATGGGGAGGCATTTCTGTTGTCTTGTATAGATGGGAATACTGAGCTTCCAACATGCAATAACTTGCCAGGAAGCCATGGAATTAACTGCAGTCTAAGCACAATTCTCTTCCTAGAGTGCTTACCTTCCTTCATCCCTGTAGGCAGCAGAAGACAAATGTACTATGCAAATAGTACAATTCATTTCTTTTGTAGGTGTATGTCTCTCTGTATTCAATTCTCATGAAACCTTTCATGAGGTTAAAGTACCTGTTTGCAGAAGTTTTGGAAAGCCCCACAGTTGCAAAAGTAAACACACAACCTTCATACATATTCTAGTCTCCTTAGCATAGCAAACCGTTGATGTAACCACCTGCTATTCTCTGGGGGAAAAGAAAGATTTAGAGGGAATGTGAAATCTGGAGAAATGGTTCCATTGAGAATTAACCCTCTTTTAAGAGAAGTCTCAGGCTGTTACAACTGGATATGTATGAGTTTTTATTCAGGGCTTAAAATAGAACAAAATTAGATCTTATGAAAGATTTATGAAGCAGCAATTTGCTCATCTATGCATTTGGATTTTGTCTGTGTTCTCTCATTTTGGAAAGTGCAGTGGTAAAAGTGAATGGCAATGACCAAACTTAGTATTTTGACTGTGTGCAGTGGTCCCCATCACCTATAGAAATGTGTGGTTCTGCCAAGGCAGGTGATGTAAGGCTGGAGGATGGAAAGTGTCGCTGTGCAGTCAGTATCTTTTTATCATCAGCCCTCAAATGCATTGGGGTGCATGTAGTTTTAAATACACATGAAACCATCTGGTCAATTAAGTCATCATCTTTGTACTTTTGACCAGTTGGCTTTTTTTTCTGATGTTTTTATGATAAAAATGAACATGAGAAGTAATGAAATGTTAGGTCTAGATCAGCATACTGTCACAGTCAAGATCAAGAAAGAGAATTTCCCTTGGCCTTCTTCCTTGATGTAAAAATCAAAAAGTTGTGAACAGAACAGTAAAAAAATTGTTATTAGTAACTGGTATCAAATAACATATGCATAATTGTTTATTTGGAATCAATATGCTTTACAAAGCACCAATAAATCACTGTGGGCTGGTTAGGGCTGCATCAAGATGAACTTTTATGCAGAGTGCCTATAATAAACAGCACCGGGCTATTCTTTAAGTTAGCTATTCCGCTTATTTAAGTTGCTGCTTCATGAATGAAGCCACACTGGACTAGGTGGCTTAAGACAATAACCATTTTATTTATTTGGTCCCAAACTGCATCAGCTGGGGCAGCTTGTTGAAGGCTGGAGAATCTGCTTCCAAGATAGCCTCAGCCACATGGCAGGGAAATCAGAGCTGCCTGCTGGCTGGGGTATTGACTGGAGCTCCTGATCTGGGACTCAGTTCACACGATTAGGTTGGACTTAGCACAGCCTGGCACTTTTAGGATATTCAGATCTTACATGGTAGCTGGCCTTCCCCAGAGTGCAAAAGCAGAGGATGCTATACATTCTTAAGACAGGCACAGAACAGGCACATCATCATTTCTGTTACATTCTGTTGGTGATTTGATTTAAATACGGAGAATAAATCCTCTATTTCTCTGGAAGAATTGTTAAAACTTGGGTAAAATTTTTAACATACTATTATCATTCAGCACATACACAGAATCCTTTCTTCTGAGCGGGGAACAAATGCAACCTAGGAATGGAGGAAAATCTCTTTCATTAGAATTCAGACTAAGTATTTCTGAATACACCTCCATCAAACATAGTTATCTTCACCAGCATCACTAAAATTTGATAATTTGTTACAGTACTTAACTCTCTGGAAATATATCAAAGTTCATATCTCTACCCTTGCTATCAGGACTTTTAAAGGAAACCTTGTGAGTTCATGCCCTAAAATAATATTCCCTGTTGATCAAAGTATCAGGCCTTGCAAATTTCATGATCATTCCCATAATTAAGATTTCTGCCTGATGTTAATTTCCCTAGGGACTGCTCAACTTCTTGGGAGGGATATTTCCTAATTTATGATACCTTGTTAGTGAGGGTTTCTGTAGCATCAGGGAAGGTTTCTAAGCCTGTAGCCTGAGTCATGACAAAATAGGAGGGTAGCTAACAATTATTGAACACTTTCTATCTGCTGCATGCTGCGTAGAATTATCATAAGCCTGATTTTTTTTTCAAAAGAAATCAATTGTAATACAAAATAGCAAGTCATATGAATTATCACTGGTCATTTAGCTAGGAAGTGGCAGAACAGGATTCAAACCTGGGCAGCTTTCATTGCAGAGTCTGTGTGCTGACCTCCGGCAGGGCCATCTACAATGGCGAGTCACTATATTTGGGTGGTTCTCAAAGCGTGTTTATGGACCAGCAGCAGCAGCATGGCCTGGGGACTTGTGAGAACTGCAGACTCTTAGCCACTGCTCAGAGCGAGTGAATCAGAAACTTTGGAGACGGGATTTAGCAATGTGTGTTTTCTCCATCCTGGTGATTCTGATACATTCTCAAATTTGAGACTCACGTTTTAAAAATCGTCACTTCAAGAAAATGCTATATTAATCATAGGGCTGACTGATTAAAGCTATCATGCCATAGGCTTCTCAAGGCACCTCAACAAAGACCAACATCCTTCACAGAAATGATCCACATTCAACAAACATTCTAGCTGTAGCTTGACTTAATGATCATGTCTTTCGCATTTGGCTTGGAATACAAATTCACTCTATTTCCCAACTCTCCAGTTGGTTCTATGCTTCAGTTTCCTCATATTAAAATATAGATAATGATGCTTGTTCTCTTCTCTCACAGAAATAGTCTAGGAATTAATGAGCTATATTAAACTCATTCAGTTCCTGGAAGAAAGGCAGTATATAAACACTATATTAATATTTTAAGCAGGTTAACTTTTTCCATGTGAATAAAAGCCTTTTTTCTTTTGGTCATCAAACATGTTGCTTTTTCTCAAAAGAATTTTTTGATTTTTTAAAAGTTTTCTTTTTTAAAGATACCAACCAGATTTCTTTCCAAGTACCAAAGGGAAGAGTATCAGGATGGGAAAACATTTTTATGAGAAGAGCTAAAGTTTTAAAATTCCTGGTTTTATTAGCGATAAGAGGCAGTGTGGTGTTATAGCAAGAACACTGAGTTAGGAATCCAATAATGCCAAGTTTAAGTTCTCCATGCTACTTTTGAGGTGTGCAAACTAGGGTAGCCTCTTCCACTTTTTAGGCCTCGGTTTACTGAACTATAAAAAGTGGCAATATACCAAAGAATTGGAGTCTAGGCACTGACCTCAAAAACCTGGGTGTGAATCCTGGCTTGGCCATTCATTAGCTGTGTGACCTAAGATTAGTTACTTACTTTCCTTGATCACCTGTCTCCTCATATGAATAAGAAGGAGAGCAACATAATTCAATAAGGAAATGAAACCAAGGAGCTCAGCTTAGTGCTTGGCACTCAATAATAAGCCCTGGCTATTATTAACATTAATAAAAATTCAGGTATAGACTAGATCATCCCCAGAAGGCCTGGCTGCTTTGGAATTTTAGGATCCTCTCAGAAGTTTCTCCCAGAATCTCCAGTTGCTTTCTTCCCTAAGGATTCAACATTCTTCATTCAATATTCTTCATGTATTTATTGAGCACCGACTATGCACCAGGACCATTAGAAGCAGTATCTCTAGTGAACATAAAGAAAAATCCCTGCCCTCGAAGAACTTAACATGCTAGGGGGAGCAGGCCTTTCATAAACATACTACTCTAGGTACATAAATACTCAACACATCTTGGGCCAATTGAATGGAATTTCTTTTTGTGTTGAAAAATCTTCAACCTAGATAGAAAACTATTTTTCTTAGCCTTCATCTATTCAGAGATAAAAACCTCCCTTTGATGAGTGCTTGAGAGCTCTGCTCTTATATTTTTTTTTAATTCTATTTTTAAAGTGAAGGCTTCCCTCTTAGTGAATGAGTAAAGGAAGGAGGTGGGTGGAGGAGGTGGGAAGGAAGTGGGTGTCCCTTGCTTCATCTTGCCTGAATTGAGGGAAGAGTTGACAAATTAGGGTAGGTTGGGAGCATGACAACTTGGTTAACAGGAAGCAGAAGATATTTTGAAATCTATCTGTTTAGTTGCCAATCCCTGTTTGCAGGTTAAGAAGAAAGAAGTTTTGACATTTGGGTACCAGTTTGTGCAAGGGCATCTATCCAGAAGTTTCGGGAAATCTGAAATGATGTTGTCCCAACCTGTTTGGAGGAGGATGTTGCTAAACCTTTCTGGATTCAGAGAGAAAATCTTCCTCCTAATGCTCTTTCTTCATGGTACAGGAAAAACAGTGCCAGATCTCGGCTGACGTAAACATTTTAAGCAGGAAGGAGTGCACTTCTTCTATTTCTTAACAACATAAATTAAACATCACAGTAGACATCAGCCTGGAAAAAGTTACAGGAACCCAAGGTTCTTTCAGCAGTTTATTAATGCAGTCTGGCCAGAAGGTTCAGAGGGGCAGTGAGTTCACCAGCTGGTATGGAGCCCTGGGTGATCCACAGACAGTTGGCTGGGACTCAAAAGACCATTTGTTCTGGTTCTGAATGCTATATTTTGTGCAGCCCACTTAGGTCTAGAGATGTTAATTGGAAATACAGGCACAGAGGCAGGACCAAGGAACCTTATCAGCCACTTGCAGCAGCACTGAACCATGGTCAGGACAAGCTGGGAAGCATCAAGATCAGAGGTCAGACTAGGCTGGTGAGAGAAGTGGCCAACGTGGTACCCAGACTACAGTAGAGGCTGTGCCAAGGTGCTTGTCCACATGGAAAAATGGCATATAGTTTACAATGAGGCCTGACGGCAGAATAAGCACAAGTCTAGATTGCCAGGCTGAGTTGGAGACCAATTTGGTCTCCAAGGAGACATCAGGGTGTAGCAGATGTATTAGTTTCTGAGAGCTGCTGTAACAAAACTGGGCTTATAACAGAAATGTAATCTCTTATAGTTGTAGAAGCTGGAAGTCCAAAATGAAGGTGCTGGCAGGGTTGGTTCCTTCTGGAGGCTCTGAGAAGGAATCAGTTCATGTCTCTCTCCTAGCTTTTGGTGGCTGCATGGCAGTCCTTCATGTTTCTTGACTTGCAGATGCATTACTCCAATCTCTGCCTCCCTCTTTACGTGGTCATCTCCTCTTGAGTCTCTATGCCTTTTTTCTTCTTATAAGGAAATCTGTCATTGGATTTAGGGATCATGCTAAATCCAGGATGATTTCATCTTAAAATCCTTAATTACATCTGCAAAGACCCTTTTACCAAAAAAGGCCACTTTCACAGGTTATGAGGTTTAGGAGGTGGCATATCTTTTGAGGATGCCAATTATTCAACCCACTAAGTGGATATACAGGTAGAAGTCAGAAAACTTGGATTTTAATTCTAATAATATGACAATAGCTATCCTTTAAGAAAATTTTAAATCAGTTGTCAAGCACTCATTTATGATGAACAAATATTTATTGAATATCTTCTACATACCAGGCACTGTTCTAGGTTCTCAGACTTAAGTAACAAACAAAACTGACAGAGATTTTTGCTCTTATAAAGCCACTCTCTATTGGGTATCGGTGGAGACAGACAGATAAATAAGTCGAAGCATATGGAATGTCTGATGATGATGAGCACTAGAGAGAAAGCAAATTAGGGAGGAGGATGGGAGTGCTGGAGTACTGGAAGGTGGCAGTTTTAAATAAGATGGTCTTTGAAAGCCTTAGTAAGAGCTACCATTTGAGTAAAGTCTCCAAAGAAGGGATAGATGAGCCCGGTAGATGCCTGGAGAAAAAGTCTCTCAGGTACAGGGAAGAGCAACTCCAAAGGACCTGAGGCTGGAACAGGCCTGGTCCTTTTGAGAAGTAAGGAGGCCAGCAAGGCAGAAGGGGAGCGAGTAAGGGGAAAAAGTGGAAGAAGATGAGGTGGGAGAGATAACAGGGAGCAGATTATGCACACAGGCCTGGCTGTTTCCTGTTGGGACTTTTTGCTCTGAGTGGAATGAGGAGGCATGTGGTTCTTCATGTATTCTGCAGCTGGAGCGGCTAGAATATGCTGAATGGGAAGCCATAGGCATGACACAACCCGATCCCATGATTGCCAGGTCACTTCTACAGCTGTATGGAAAACAGACTCATGTGGAGGCAAGGGTAGAGCAGGAAGATCATAGGGACAATTGCCCTAGTGAAGGGGAGGGATGACAGGGACTTGGACCAGTGGAGATTGGGAGAAGTCATGGGGTTCTTCATGTATTCTGAAGCTGGAGCTGCTACAATATGCTGAGGGTTTAATGTGAGGGATAAAAAAAGGAGTCAAGACTACCTCCAAGGTATTGGGCCCCCAAACCAGAAACATTTATTGAGATGAGGTGGTGCTAATGACTTCACATGCATTAGACAACCCATTGCTCAGCCCTGTAAGGTTGGTAACATTATACCCATTTTACAGATAAAGAAACAGTCTTTCAAAATTTAAGTAAACTGTCTAAGAGCATGTAGCTATTAATAGTACCTGAAATAGGATATAGGCCAGTTCTCTCATATTTATAATCCCGGATTCCTAACTCTGAGAGCTCCAGCTTTTTCCTCTGCATAAAGAATCTTCTTATCTACATCCACAAGATTGTAAGAGTTATGAGAATGAAAGTAAAAGTGCTTTATAAATTACAATGTACTATCCAACTACGTATCAGTTATCTATTTCAGTGTAACAAAACACTCTAAACTTAGTGATGTAAAATAACAATATATTATTATCTGTTAAGGTTCTGGAGGTGGACTGGGCTCAACTTTGTGCTTCTTGCTCAAATCTCTCTTGTAGTTTCAGTCTGATACTGCTTAGGCTAGAGTCATCTCAAGGTCTCACTCATGTATCTGACGGCTTTTGGTTAGGACCTCAGCTGGGATTGTTGGCTCAAACATCTATACATGGCTTCTCCATGTGGCCTGGACTTCCTTACAGCATGGTGGCCAACTTCCAAGAGCAAGCATCCCTGAAAAGAAATAATTAGGTAGAAGCTGTGTTAACTTTTATGATCTAGCCTTGGAAGTCATATAGGATCACTTCTGCCATGTATACTACTGATAGAGGCAGTCACAAATTTCCACTGGGTTCAAGGGGAAGGGATATAGACAACATATCTTTATACAGGAGTGGCAAAGTCATATATTCACAGCATGTGGGATGGGAGATACTGTTATCGCCATCTTTGGAAAATACAATCTACAACAAAGTAGAAGATTTTATTACAAGGGAAGTTTATCAAGGCAAGAAGGCTTGACAAAATGAGACAGATTGCACTCTCAGTGTAAGCCAGGCACAAGCAAACGCAGAAAGAAATTTAGAGAAGGTAACTAGAAACAGTCTCCCAGGGTAGTAGCAGAGTAAGCAGACAGCATTACACAGCCAGATGATGATGGATATCTGGGCCCAGATCCAGAAAATTCTGCTCATTGTTGCATTTTTTTCCCCATCTTTTTTATGATTTGTTCCGGAACTTATGAAAAGGGCTCCAGGTAATACATCTTATAGAAAAAAGGAAAAGCTACACGGAAGCATAACAAAAAACAATTCCCCATCATTCCATCACACAATCGGAATCCATATTAATGTGCTGGTGTTGGGTATGTTGTCTTCCTGGGTGGAGAGCAGTGCAGTGAGTAAGGGCTTTGGGCTTGAAAATCCCACAAACCTGGTTGAAATCCCAGGTCTGTCTCTTTTAGCTGTATGATCTCTTGGGCAAATTACATAACCACTCTGTGCCTCAACTTCCTAGTCTGGAAAATTGGGATGATACTAAAATAATCCTATAATGTGGCACAGGGGCTGGAAAATAGTAAGTTCTCAATGTACATTAGCTTGTAAAATCACTATTAAATAAATACATGATTCTTTTCACAAAATGGGATCATTTGCAAAACAGCATGCATGCTGGTATGTAGCTGCTTTTTTCACTTAATGAATTTATCTTGAATACCTTCCTATATGACTCTGGAAGCAGAAACTTGTATCATTGTGTTTATGAGATGCACATCCTTTCATTGTGAACATGAATTACAATTTGCCTATTTGTTTAACAGCTTCTAATTGTTGGATATTTAGCTTTTTTTTTTAAAGTTTTACCTATTATGTATAGCCCTGCAATACTCAAGTACTTGTCTAAATATTTTCTTATTGCTTGGAATATTTTTTCAATAAACAAATGAATATTGACAAGTTTCTAGAAGTGGACTTACTGGCCCCAAATGTCCCATTCAGTAATTTTAAATTTACTTTTTATTATGAAAATTTCAAACCCACAGCAAATTAGAAAGCGTAGTACAATGAACACAAACATATAGCTAGCAAGTATATTTAGCCTGATTACATTCTGCCATACTTGCTTGGTGTATGTTTTTCTTAAGTATTTTAAAATAAAACATATGCATCATAACATTTCACCCTACTACTGTAAATCTGTGTCTCATAAAAATGAGAACTTCTCCTGTATAATTATTGTACCTAACAAAATTAAGTGCAATTCCCTAATATCTAATATACGATCCATTAAAAAAATTCCCAATGGTCCAAAATGCCATTTTCAGCTTTTTTTTTTTTTTTACATTGAACACCAACTTTTAATTTTTACTTTTTTTTGATTTTTTTTTATTATTATACTTTAAGTTCTGGGATACATGTGCAGAACGTACAGGTTTGTTACATAGGTATACACGTGCCATGGTGGTTTGCTGCACCCATCAATCCATCATCTACATTAGGTATTTCTCCTAATGCTATCCTTCCCCTAGCCCCCACCCCCTGACAGGCCCCAGTGTGTGATGTTCCCTTCCCTGTGTCCATGTGTTCTGATTGTTTAACTCCCACTTATGAGTGAGAATGTTTTTCAAATTAGGATCCAACCAAGGACCAGTTATTATGTTTGATTGTTGCATCTCTTAAGTGTCTTTCCATCAAGAGCAATCCCTTCCACCTTTGTTCTCCTCTTTAACATTGACTTGCTGAAGAGACTGAGCTGTTGATCTTCTCCTCTTCTAAACATTAAAAACTCCTGTTCCTCAAAGAAAATTCTCGGATGTGAAATCATTGGATTAAAAGGCCCATCCTGGTTGCAGGCTTCTTCCAGGATGTGTGAGCCCTTCGCTTGCAGGTGTGGGCTGCTCCAAAGTGAGGCTCTCCTCAGCAGATAGATGCCCTTCATTGTCAAGGCTGGCTCTAGCAGGGCACTTGGGAGCCCCCACCCTTTCCACAGGGATGTTGGGGTCCACCGTTCAGTACAAAGTCTCTTCAGAGAAGAGGCAATTTTGGTGGACTTCATTCTCCTCTATCGTCAGATGCAGGTAAGCGTCTCCTGGATAGATTTGTGTTCCTGCTGGTGGGGTGGATGACAGCAGACCCTTAGAGTTAGAGATATGCATTGAAATCCTGGTTCTGCCTGTTACTAGGGTAACTTGCTACCTTGGAAAAACCACTTAAACTTCCATTGTATTTCGCCCTCTAGTGGAATGCGCTGAGTCCTTTATCATGCACCTGTCTATTTCATACACTACTGGGTAGCAAAGATACTGCCACTGAGAAGTGGGCAGGTCTCCTAATTTCCACAACAGGCCTCTCAAACTTTCATGTACTTAAGGAACACTTTTGGGGTGAGGGATACTTGTAATAACCAGAGATCTCTGAGATTCTGATTCAATAGATGAGACCCAGGAATCTACTTTTTAAATTTGTTTTAAAAAAATTTGTATAAATTTAGGGGGTCCAAGTGTCTTTTTGTTACCTGGATATATTGCACAGTGGTGATGTCTGTACTCATTAATGAATTTCTCATCTCTCACCCTCCCCAACCTTCAGACTCTCCAATTCTATCATTCCATACTCTATGTCCACGTATATACATTATTTAGCTCCTACTTATACATAAGAACAGGCAGCGTTTGACTTTCTGTTTCTGATGGTCTCCAGTTCCATTCATGTTGCTGCAAAGGAAAACATGATTTCATTCATTTTTATGGCCAAGTAGTATTCCATTGTATATATTTCTTAACAGGCACCCTAAGGGAGTCTGACTTAGGGACCCTAAGGGATTCAGGGACTATGCTTGAAAAAAGTCTTATCTGGGAACTTCCACTTCCTTGTTAGTAATAGGTAACACTTCATAGCAATTACAGTTGTACCAAGCACTCTTCCAACCACACACAGTAACTCACTCAACCCTCACAACTACTGTGTGTACTAGATACCCATATTTTATACATGAGGAAATCAAGGCTCAGAGAGTTTAAGTAACTTGCCAAGGTTGACACTGATAGCAGGTAGCTGAGCCAAGTGCTAGCATTCTGTGATTTTTTTTTAGAAGTAACAAAATAAATGACCTGGTATTTTAACTTTGAGAGATATGGCACTATCACAAAAAATAACCACGTGGTATTGCTGAGAATGTTTGGGTGATAAGGAGCTCTGAATTCAGGGCTGCCTTCCAGAAAACAAGCTGTCAGTTTTAAGGGTGAGAATTGATACAGATGTTTCCAGTGAGAAATTTCAGTACCTGAAGATTATACAATATCATCAGGTTTTGCTGTTTTTTTAACTAGTGGAAATGTCCTTTCCAGTGTTGTTACATTATTCAATTTGGGAATAAGAAACACATGATACTGAAGGATGCTTTCAGAAACCAAAGTTGAGTCTTTGGCCATCTTGTTCTGACATCATTCTGGTGAACCAATCCAGTTTCCTTCTACACTCTGAGAGAGGATGTTGTGGTAGGGTTGCCTGTTAAAATACAGGATGCCCAGATAAATTTAAATTTCAGATAAATGATGAATATTTTAGTATAAATATGTATACTTATAGGTGTATGTATATATGTATGAATATGTCTCAAATATTGCAAATATCTGTTTGCTAAATATGACAACTGTAGATTGTGGTGCACGGCAATGCTTCTCAAACTTTACTCTGCATATAAGTCAGCTGGGAATTTTGTTAGAATGCAGACTCTGAGTCAGTCATTGCTATGTTAAAGCTGCTGTTCTAAAGACCACATCCAAAAGGAAAGTGTGAGCAGGGATATTTGTTGAGCTTGGCTGGAATAGGAGAACCACCTGTGGCACCTATTGAAAATATAGATACTTTGCCATAACAAAGTACTGTAGTTTGAATGGCTTAAATAATGGGAATGTATACTCTCACAGTTCTAGAGGCTGGAAGCCCAAGACCAAGGCATCAGCAGGTTGGTTTTCTTCTCAGATTTCCCTCTCTGACTAGCAGACAGCTGCCCTCTCACTGCCTCTTTACATGGTTGTGTCTCTGTATCTGTGTGCCCATGGTGTGTCTATGTGTCCTAATCACCTCTTTTAGTAAGAATATCAGTTGTATTGAATTAAAGTATACTCTAATGGTCCCATTTTCACTTAATTACCTCTTTAAAGTTCCTGTCTCCAAATGCAGTCATTGGGTTAGGATTACAACATATGAAGTTTGGGGACACACAATTCAGTCTGTAACACCATCTGAGAACCACTGAGACCAGACTTTCTGTGGGAGGGACTTTCAGAGGCTACCAATTTGGCCAGCTGGAAGCCCTGGTTGAAGAAGAACATCCCAGGTGAGTTTTATCAGGTAAATTTAAGAAATCTGGTATAGAATAGTAATTCGTCAACTTGACCATCAATTGGAATCACCTGAAGAACTTGTTCAGCGCCCCAAGATTCTGACTGAAGAGGTTAAGGTGGAGCTCAGATTCGGCTTCTTAACAAGAAGACACGCTTAAGGACACCACCTTAGACACATCCCTCAACCTCTCTCACAAGCGGGGGCAGGAGGAACATACTCATCACATGGCTGTGGTGTGGATTTCCTGAGATTAGGAGGCAAAAGCTCTTGGGAACTTCAGGGCCCTATATTAGAAGAAGGTGAGTCATGGTGATGAATTTTCCACCACTTATAAAGCATGGGAACCAAAGTCAATGTATTTTCATGAATAGCAAAACAGTGTGTACTTTTTTTTTAAATCTTTAACTTTTATTTTAATTTCCAGGGAACATGTGCAGGATGTGCAGGTTTGTTACATAGGCAAACGTGTGCCATGGTGGTTTGCTGCACAGATCATCCCATCACCTGGGTATTAAGCCCAGCATCCACTAGCTTGTCTTCTTCATCCTCTGCCTCCTCCCAACATCCCCTGACAGGCCTCAGTGTGTGTTGCTCCACACCCCACCTCCACCACCATGTGTCCATGTGTTCCCATTGTTCAGCTCCCGCTTATAAGTGAGAACGTGTGGTGTTTGTTTTTTTGTTCTTGCGTTAGTTTGCAGAGGATAATGACTTCCAGCTCCATCCACGTTCCTGCAGAGGACATTATCTCTTTCCTTTTTATGGCTGCATAGAATTTCATGGTGTGTTTGTACCAGATTTTCTTTATCGAATCTATCACTGATGGGCATTTGGATTGATTCCGTGTCTTTGCTGTTGTGAATAGTGCTGCAATGAACATATGTATGCATGCATCTTTATAATAGAATGATTTATATTCCTTGGGGTATATACCCAGTAATGGGATTGCTGAGTCAAATGGTATTGCTGCCTCTAGGTCTTTGAGGAATCACCACGCTGTCTTCCACAATGGTTGAACTAATTTATACTCCCACCAAGAGTGTAAAAGTGTTACTTTTTCTCCATAACCTCACCAGCATCTATTGTTTCTTGACTTTTTAATAATTGCCATTCTGACTGGCATGAGATGGTATCTCGTTGTGGTTTTGGTTATTAGAGCTTTCTTATTATTCTATTCATGGATGAGTCAGCAAGGTGTCCTTCATTCTTGCCACCATAGTGGTCTTTATTAAAGAGCACATTGCTAGATCCCATGAGGCCAGTTTTCCAAATGCGATGCGAGTTGAAGATAAAATCCACCTAGTTTGGGAATGGAAAAGAGTTGAAAGGCCTCCAAATCATGTGATTAAACCTGCAATCTCCTGAGAAACTGCTTTCTTGTTACAACTGTGGTTCCTGAGACACAAGTTACTTTGATGTTGATCATGTTAATAAACTTGTAAATAAAGTCTTGCAGAAGAAGAAATCAATAGCTTTGCTTACAGGCCTCTAAAGCACTTATGAGAGTGACCCTCTCTGGTGAATTAACATTCTAGAACTTCACCAATCCTGGTAAATACAGAGGTCTTAAGAAAATGTACCTTTCTCTATACCGTAGTTTTATGAGTTTCTTACTAAAAACCAGTACTCTGCCATTTTCTTTCTTTTCTAAAATTGGATGTTGATGACTAGCTGGTAAGCATTTTTAAAGGTCATATTTATAATAACAGGGCTATAAGTTGAGCTTAGTCTTCAGTACAATGGGTTTAAGATTACCACCTATTAATTCAGTGAGAATTAAATGTGTGCAAAGCTGCTACTATAGACTTCGTGAAGTATAATAGCTCCATAAATGACATTTTATTTGTATGGTTATATACATCTAAATACGTTGTCTTTTTCTGCTCATTTAAACTTCAATGCTTTCTTCTTTTTTCTTTTCTTTTTCTTCCTTTCTTTGCTCTTCCTAGCCAATTAATCAAATCATGATGTTTATCTTAAAATAGCGTATTTTGACCAGAAACATTGTGAGGAGGGCTTTTTTTGTTGTTGTTCAATCTCTGAGTGATAAGGAAACAGAGGCCCAGAGATTAAATAGCTTGATCAAGGTTAATCAACTTGTTAAGACAGAGCTGACTTTGAACACAGGATTCTGATCCCAGCAGTATTGGAGCCCTTCTGTTTTCTCCTCCAGATGTACACTCAGCTTTTATTTTTTCCACCACACTCTATTCTCAGAAGACTGAGCATTTGGGATGCCTTGGAGAACTCCCTTGCTTTCTGGCTTCCTGTTAGGATCAGCCAATGGGGAGCACGGGCAGGACATGGGGCAGGGGTTGGGGGTAGGAAAGGGAGACTGGGGTATTTTATTCCATTGGGTTCCTTCTCAAAGGGATCACTTTGGACTGGCTGTCACCTTAAACAAAAACCACAGCTCCTAAGAAGGTGGCCCTCTCTGTAAGTCTTTTCAGGTTCTGATAACAGTTCCCTCCCATTGTCCCCTTCCAGCTAAGAAGTGGGAACAGCTCTGCTGGCACTAACATCACGGTACTGTTACCGCTTTTATAGTTTTCTTGCACCCTCTGTCAACAATTCCCTCATCAAAACTCTCCTCATTATTCTATTTGACTATGCCATTTGTTTCCCACTGGGGCCCTACCTCATAGACTCCGACTTATTCACTTCCTTAACACTTCACTGGACTTGGAGGATATTTAAGGGACTGCCTATGACCAACATTCTGATTCTATCCATAGCTCAGATAAGCGTAGACTTCCTTTGTTCACAGAGGGAATTCTGCCATGGTTGCTCTCTCCAAGGCACAAAAGGAGAGATGGAAAGCCAGCTGGAGTTCTAACATTTACCTTCTAACAGCTGCCTCCTTCATGTGAAATCTTTGAAGAAAGGCTGGCCCAACCCAGATGGCAAAGAGCAGATAAATTGAGGATGATCCTAGGGACTAAAAACTTAAGTGAACTTTGTAATTTTTATCTGAACGATACAATATGATTAAAATAAAAGGAGTTTGCTCCCAAGGAGAAATAAAGAGGCCTTAACTAGGTCCCTGCTTGGCAGCAGAATTTTATGCCTCTTAATATTTGCATGGTCAATTAATCCCTTAAAGTGATGACTAGTAGGCAATTTATTTGGATGATGCAAGGGGCTAATTGGTAATATTGTTACACAAAATCTTGTGGGCAAAAATTATGCCTGTCTTTAAAAAAATACACCTTTGGTATTTGAAGGCAGAGCTCTAGTGCCTTGGGCCTCAGAGGAATTCAGACTGCTGATGTCAGAATTAATGAAGTATATGGAAACTTAAGTGTAGGATGGATGGAGTGAAAAATGCATTAAAGATTAATGACATTAGACTAGTGGGAGAGCCACATTTTCTGGTGATCAAAGACTCTGAGGCTTTCATCTGCAAGTGCCTGGGAGAATGTTGAACATCTTGGAATTTGTCATATCGCCTTTGGTTAAATTCAGCCTGCTATTCAGCAAAGTGCTCCAAGAAAAATCCCCCACCCTTCGGGGTCTAATCTGTTCATTCATTCAAGAAATATTTTTTGAGTGCCTACTCTGTGGCAGACATTGATTAAGAAAAAAACACTGAGGTCAGTGATGAACCAAAACACATACATTCCCTTTTCTCATGGAGATTCCAATGTCGTGAAATAGACAAGTTTTCTTAAATAACAGAATATGCATTTGCATTCTTAGGTAATTATATTTTTTGGTAATATTATGTGCTAGGATAACAAGAAGTCCTCTAGTTTCAAAATATGTCAAACATTGGATAAAATATAATAAGAAACATTTTATAGCCAGGCATAATGGTGGGCGCCTGTAGTCTCAGTTCCTTGAGATGCTGAGGTGGGAGAATTGCTGGAGCCCAAAAGCTCCAGGCTGCAGTGAACTGTTATCATACCACTGCACTGCAGCCGGGGTGACAGAGAGAGACCCTGTCTCAAAACAAACAAACAAACAAATAAAAAAAAAACATGAAACATTTCAAAAGTAGAACTAAATGCCTCCAAAGTCAGAGAAGTCCTCAGTGACCAGAAAAAAAAGGAAAAACAAAAACAAAAACAAAAAAACCCCTGAAAACCAGAGAGAGGAGTGGGGCTAAAGTTCAGGTTGCCTTGTCTGTGGAGCGAGAGAGAAAAATCCTCACAGGTTATACATAACAGGGAACAGGTCACTGTGTGTGAGAGTCAGCTAACACAGTAGACAGTGTATTTAAGCCTTCAAACTAAGGTAATGTTCCAAAGGAAAGCAAAATTGTGTTCTGGGGCATCAAGCCAGATAATGTGGCCTAAGGTGGGCCATGCCTCTGCTATGGAAGCTTCCTAGAAGACACTATACCTGGAGTGGCTGTGAAGAATAGGCCTGGTGCAGTGGCTCATGCCTGTAATCCCAACACTTTGGGAGGCCAAAGTGAGCAGATCACTTGAGGTCAGGAGTTTGAGACCAGCCTGACCAACATGGTGAAACCCTGTCTAAAAATACAAAAATTAGCCTGGCATGGTGGTGCTTGCCTGTAATCCCAGCTACTTGGGAGGTGGAGGCAGGAGAATCGCTTGAACCCAGGAGGCAGAGGTTGCAGTGAGCTGAGATCGCATTACTGCACTCCAGCCTGAGTGAAAGAGTGAGACTCTGTCTCAAAAAAATAAATAAATAAATAAATTGGATGAGCATAGTGGCCACCAGGGGTGGGCAGTCCTAGTGGAAGGTTGGTTGTGTGAGTCAGATCTGGGTTGGAGGGGCCAGGGAGTGTTGGAGGGACTCAAAGGATGCTATGGCTGGAAAGAGAGAGAGAGAGAAAGGAAAGTGTGCATTGTGAGACTAGAAAGCTAAGCTAATAAAGACTCACTCTTAATGGGGTCAGGAGTTTCACCTGTATCTGAAAAGCAATGGGCAACTATTATTAAGGGTTGTAAGCAGTGTGGCAACATCAGAATTACTACTTTAAAGTCATCTGCTTCCACTTTTTATAGTAGGGACTACAGCAGGGCATGAGTAGAAGATGATCCAGGAGAGAGAAGGTCATGAACAGGACATCATGGAAGGCAGTGGGGGAGATAGCTCCTACAGAAGGATGCAGGACTTTGCTCAGTGCTTCAGTTATATTTCTGGTGCTGAAAAGGAGTAGATAGAATACTCCAACATGGGCAAAATATCTGCACTGTATATGTGGTTTCTGATTGAAGTATTGAAAAATACAAGATCCTGCAGGAGCTGGATTTAAAAAATAATAATAAGATATGAAATCCAGAATACCTAAACAAACCACCATCACGACTACCAAAAATTTGTTTCTAAGAAATGAAGAAGAAAAAGCCAGTTGCATTAGATGCTAGAGCAGAAGTGGGTATAGAATGTAGCTGGAAATCTACTTCAGGGTTAACATATAGCAAACTTTTTTTCAGTTCCTCTGTCCTGTCCTATTCTCTCACAATTGTACCTCCATGAGCCATTTTTCCTCTGGTTCAATTTCTTCCCCTAATGCAGGTTCTGCCATCTCTGTCTTCCATGTCTTCATTTGCCTATTTTTATTTCTTCCAAATGTTTACATTAATAACAAAAACTGACATCACTTACTAACAAAACTAACATAAAAGTACAACTTCATGGCTGTGCTAAATACTTCTATTGGGACAATTTTTTAGTTCTTACAACAACTTTGTGAGGTAGGTACTTAATATTCTCGTTTGCAGATAGGAGGAGTGAGTTTCAGGTAAGCCAGATGACTTGGTCAAAGGTCACACAGTTAGTAATGGCAGAGCCAGTATTTAAACCCAGGTAGCCCATTTAAAAAAAATCAGAATTAGCTCTTGATATGAGCACCCTTAGACCTACATACTTGTGCTTAAACTTTACATTGAATATCTATCACCTACAGAGCTTGTTAAAATGCAGATTTTGATTTTGTGGCCCTGGAATGGGGCCCAAGTTTTGCATTTTCTTTTTTTAAATTTTATTTTATTTTAATTTAAGGTTTTGCATTTTCTACATGCTCTCATGTTGAATTTGCTGGTTCCTGGATCCCACTCTGAGTAGCATTAGTGTATGACAGGCATTCAGTGAATATTTATTGAATGAAGTAATTCAAATAAAGAAATGCTAAGATGTATATGTCAGTGATTTCTTTCTTTGGATATCTTGTTGTTGCCTTGCACTTATGGCTCTCTGAATAGTAATTATTCAGTTGAATATTGAATGATCACCTGCTATAGATAGGGAAGACCCACTGTGAAAGATGCAGAGATGAATGGATATGACCTCTCTTCTGGGCTGGAAGCCTGAGGTGCCATTTTCAGGTGGGCAAGGATTCTGGCTCAGCACAGGCTCCTGGACAAGTTGCCGCTCAGCCTGCTCTCCCTACCACTAGTCTTCATGACATGATCTACCAGGGCCAGTCTCTGTGCTAAGTGTTTTATTAATACATGTATCATTTCATTAGTTACATTCAACATCCCTGCACTGTAGGTACTACTGTTTTTCCTCACTTACATATGAGGAAACTGTGGCAGAGAGCAGTTAACTAGCTTGCCCAGATACACAACAAAGTTGACATTTGAATCAAAGTGTTTTTCATTATAGGGCCCCATTTCTTATTTATTTATATACTTGTTTGTTAGTTTATTTAAAAATATTTTAATTTTTACAGATTCACGGGGTACTTGTGCAGGTTATTTTTTTTTACATGGATATGTTGTATAATGGTGAGGTTTGGGCTTCTAGTATGCCCATCAACTCGATAGTGAACATTGCACCCAATAGGTTGTTTTTAAGCTGATACTTCCCCACATGCTCCCACCATTTGAAGTCTCCATTGTCTATTATTTCCATCTGTATGTCTATGTGTACTTATTGTGAAGTTCCCACTTATAAGTGAGAACACGCAGTATTTGATTTTCCAAATTATTCCACTTAGAAATAACTTAGTTATTTCACTTGAAGCATAATGACCTTCAGCTTCATTCATATTGCCAAAAAAGACATGATTTTATTCTTTGATATGTGGAGTACCATTTCTTAACCATAATTCTCTTCTGCCAATCTGGAATGATGAGATGGAGAATGATGCAAAGGTAGAAATGGGAAGCAGCAAGCATACAAATAGTTGTCTTGTTAGGTCTTTTAAATCTTGAGAAATACAGAAAATGGAAAATTTAGAAAAGTATATCACAAATGGTGGGATATTCACATTGATAAAGGCTTTTTGTCAGTCTTGTTTTATATTTTTTAAATGTAAAACAAACAAAACCTGACAGGTAATGTTCACAATCCCTTTATGCCTCCCAATTCACATTTTCTCTCCCACCCTTTCCAGAGCTGTGCTTGTTTACTTCCAGGTCATGTTTCTCTATTTCTAGAAAATATTTTTCTGTATTCTTGAAAGTGTTTTTCTGTAATATTATATATATGCAACACAACATATATATTGTATCGTTTGGGTGTTAAAAATATCCAGAAGTTATAATATGCTATGTGTAACAATCTACAACATACATTTTTCACTTGGCATTATGTTTTCGAGGTCTGTCTGTGTTGAATCATATAGGAATAGCTTTTCAATTTTAAATTCTACTACATTCCATCTTATCTGTTCTACTGTCAATGGATATTTAGCTTGATTATAATACAATTTCACGAATGCTGATGTAAACGTTCTTGAGCAGTCTTCTGAGACATAAGTGCAAGAGTTTCTATAGAATCTATAGGTAGAAATGGAATTGTTGAATTTTATGTTCTTTTAAAAATTATTGATATGTTGACAACTATTTTCAGAAGTGATTGCAGCAACTTAATTCCTTCCGGAAATGTATACTGTTATCAACACTTTGTGAAGTCTGATATTTTTCTCCCTATTTGAAGAGCATAAATTGGTATCCAAACATTAATTTAACTCGCAGTACTTTGGTTGCCAATTCAAGTTATGTTGGTTTTTGTTTGTTGGTTTGTTTGTTGGTTGTTGGGTTTCTATTTTGCCTCTTCACATCTTTGGCTCATTTTTTCTAACTAGTTTGTAACAGTCCTTATCTGTTCTTAATACTGTACTTAATACTTAATCCTATTTGCGGTTCATTACAATAGCTATTTGTATTCTCTTTGTTATTTGCTTTATACTATCCATAAGTCAATACTGAACACTTAGAAAAATTATATTTTTTCTTTCGTGAGACGTACCTGTCACTTACAAAGGGCTTCTTTGGGGAGAGGAAGCATAAAAGAATGATTAGGAACTTTGTCTCTGCAGCTAGGCTGCCTGAGATGGAAGCTGAGCTGTCTCCCATCCCATCCCATCCCATCCCATCCCATCCCATCCCATCCCATCCCATCCCATCCCATCCTATCCTAACCTCTCCTATCCATCTTATCACATTGCATTGATCTGACCTTCAGTACAATGTTGAACAGTAGAGGTGTTTGGAGGAGGTAGGGTTAGCAGAATTCCTTGTGAAGTAGCAGCATGGTCTCGATTGGGAATTACAGAATTTTTTTTCAGGCCTGTCCTGTGTAGCAGGCATGAAGATAAGAATAGCTTTTGTTGCTGGTGCTTCATCCTTGCAAGGATTTTAGTCAAATTATCATTTGGAGGGAGTAGTCATACTGTATGTGAGGACAGCAGGCTTAGGTTAGAAATGCTGAAAACTATTTTGGGTCCATTCACCACGAATTTTCTGTTTAACTTCATATGCATTTTAGTTGTCATTTTATTTATTGATATCCCCCACTAGACTCATGAGGATAATGTCCATGACAATATTATTGACTGATATAGTTCCAAAAGTCTAAAATAGTATCTGGCATATTTTAGGTAGATATTTATCAAATGATTGAATTAATGATCTCACTTTGCCTCTCTGTCCAATTATATCTGTAAAATGAGGTCAGTGGAATTTGCCCCGCTCCCCTGAAAGAGTTGACAAGGTTAAATCAGATAATGTGTTTTGAAAACCCACCCAATTTATGATGATCACAGGTCATGGTGGATAGCAGTAATCAAGGAAGCACAAGTAGGTGGCACATTTGTCTGTCTCCTCCACCAGAATGGGAATTCCATGAGAACACAGATTTTCTACGACTTATTTGTTCCTGTGACTCATGTGTCTGGAATAGTGCCCGGAATTTGGGTACTTCTGGATAAATGGAATAGAGTGGAATTTAATCAATATCTTTATTTGACACAAAAAATAAAGGACAAAGCGAAGTTGAATTCAAGAATCTGATGTGAAAGCATATATATGAGTGAGAGTGTATATGAGAAGAGTGGAAAAGAAGAAAGCAGAAGAAAAAAATGGATCGGAAAACCATAAGTGAGAATGAAGGAGACAATGTCTAAGATTTTTAAAAAACGCTAGACTGAAAAGGTCAATTTGATGTTTGGGGTTGTCTTTATAACTGAATAGGATCAATCCAACGACCAGTATGATTGCATAAAACTGGTCATTAAGATGGTAAGGGAACCACAATTTAACTGTAAGTGCCTGATTTAGGATTTGTAAGTCAGTGAAGAGAGATGAGAGACAAGAGTCTGCAGACCTCTGACCCTATGTATTCTGTGGAAGTGCTTTAAGACTTGGACAGTTGCCTGAGCTTTGAAAACAATAATAATGTATCCTGAAGAACTTTGAATTTATACTTGGGTTTTGTCCATCCTAACATTCTCTGTATTCTCATAAAAGTAGTTTCAGTAGGCATCTGTTGTTTTTTTCTTGTCCTGCATTTATTTTCTTTGTTTTTTTTCCCTTGCTAACAGCTTCCCAGTTTGTTTTGGGGAATAACTTCCCAGTTTCATTCCTTTGATTTGTGTGATGATTTACTGCTCTTCCATCTCTAGGAGTGGCCATGGAACCCAGGCCAGGGCAATGAACATAGACCATTTCTTGGCCACAATGTTTTGCTCAATAATGTTCACAAGGCCCGATATAGGCAAATACATTCAATCTTTGGACTTCTGGTCTAACTGTTGTGAAAGAGAAGTCATCTTTCAACTAGGATTACTGCATTGACCGTTAACCAAAGAAGAGAACCTGACCAAGAGAAGCCAAACAAAACAAAACAAAACAAAACAAAACAAAGCTAATAGGGAGAAGCTAAGTTGTGATGATAATGTTTAGGTATCTGAATCCATTGTTGCCTAAAGTTCTTCTGCACGAGCCATTTCAATTGTATCGGCCAGTAAATTCTCTAGTACATTTAATTTGAATGGAGATTCACTTGCAGTCAAAAAGCATATTGATTACTACACTTCGATTTTTTAAAACTTTTCAGTGGAATTGATTCTTGAGAGCACAGCCCTTATGCCTAGGCTGAAGAAAGTCAGAAGTATATGTCATGCTCCAAGTAAAACATTACTTCTAGATAATTTTTTATTGAAAACACACTTTTGGGACCTTTGAATCTTGTCAGTGTTTGCACATCTATAGCAAGGTATGGTTGAATTAGATTACGTCCAGGTCAAAAGCGTAAAATTTTAAGACAGCTTTTCTTGCAATGATCCCATGATATTGCCTGGTATTTTCTGGCAATTCCTGATGAGGAGGTTAACTCTTGCCAAGTTTGAGAGTACACCCTGCCATTTATCCCACTTTCTTATTTCTTTTCATGTTCATGTTTCTTAATGCCCCAATAACATTAAAAGGCACTGCAACTGTGATAATGATGAAAATAGCTATTATTTTGAATTCTTACAATACTAAGTTCTTGACATAAGTCATTTCAATTAATCTTCCCAAGAACACAGTGAGGCAGGAATTAATATGCAATATATAATCATGGTTTCAGCATGAGGGTCTTGGGATTATTTAGTTTAACCTCACCTCACCTACCCCTCAAGTATAGATAGGCAACTTCTCCACTTACCCTAATTAGTGTCCAGAGTCTCATTATCATTTTAGGGGCCTGCAGTTTCCCTGAGAGGTTGTGTATTAGTGAGGTGTCACTTGGGCCAATCAGGTGAGATCTACCAAGTTGTTTTCCATAAATAGGCATCACTCTTGCAGAGTGTTTGCAGGTGATATACTGCTGTTTTGGCTTCCAATGAAAATCACTTGGAAGGTTCTTCCTTTTGTGATGGCTAAGCAGGTAGTGATGAGAGTGATCATTTATCTCCAACCTGACCCTTTAGTAGATGTGAACAGTGCCGCTCCACGTGATCCTTCCAAGAGTTTGCAAGCTGGCTCTTGCGGGGTAGGATAATCTTTTATCTTTCAAGGAAGTTGTCTCTAGGATCATATTCTAACATCTCAGAGCTTTTTTTCTTTTTTTTTCTTCAAGTAATTCTTCCACTTTACTTTGATCTCTATGCTGCCCCTCCCTCTCCTCCTTCTCTTTCTTTTTGCAATTATTTTTCCTCTTGTTCTTTCACAGTTGACAGGAAGGATTCATTAAACATATAATTCAAATTATTAGCAATCAAAAATGTTTTAAAGTTGACTTTTTTAAAGTTTGACTTCAAAATCAAAAACCTAAACTTTAAATGATGCCAGGAAGTAAAGGGAAATTCTTAAAATTAATCTTCAGAATTCATAAGGAAAAAAGAAAAAGGAGTTAATTCTCCTTTTTAAAATGTTGTGAATGTTCATATTCTAAAACCATTTCAATCCTCGTTTTACAGATTAGGAAACCAAGGCTCAGAGAATGAGTAATTAGTAATTAGTAATGAGTCAAAGATCACAGAGTTAAGAAGCTGTATGTAGAGCTTGTAGTCAAGCCTAGGTGCGACTGAATATAAAACCTTGCTACTATCCATTTAGCTCAAAGGATGTGGGCAAGATCTGGTCCATGATGCACTCTTAGGAAAATGATTTGAGAAAAATGTCATAAATAATGGCTTTTAGAAAAAAAAAGGATACGCCACAAGATTTGTCAGTTCTTTTCTACAGGTTGTTATAGGAATGCGCCAACAAACCATTTAGAAGTCCATGTGGATTTCTAAACATATAACCTATAATAGTCCTTGACAATGAACATTCTCTGAAATTCATAGTTTGTAGACAAACTTCTGGGCATTTGTTTTGCTCTGTGTTTAAAAATAACTTCAATATGTTCTATATGTAATTTTACTGATTAAATTTTTACAACTATATGTATTTATAACCCATTCATAGCTTTATTTCTCAATATTTAGTGAGTTATGGTTACATATTTTAAATAATTTTTAACCTTATATAGTAGCTATGAACTTAATACTTTTATTTTTCTATACAAAATGGAAACTGTTCTTTCAGTATAAACAGTTATTAGCTGTTTACATTTCACATGAACATTTTTGATGTATGAAAAGCATCTTTTCATTAGTTCTTGATAAACCCTCCTGCTTCATTTCTTGTGTCAGAATACAGGAAACAAAGAGGTATGTATTTAATATCATGAAAGGATCTTGTCACATCCAAAATAGAACAGTTAATTCTACAAGTTTCAACATGCACAGGAATAACTTATAAACCTGATAATGAAATGCATTTTTCACTGGCAATTTCCAGTTTCAGTAACTGAACATTGCTTTGCACAAAGTTAGACTCTCAAAATTCAGAGAATGCCTGAAGCCAACTTGTTGCTGTATAACTGCACATTTTTGTATCTGTAGTAAATTGTAACTTATAAGTTTCTAGTGTTTTCTATGGAAAATTTTCTTTCATGGCTTGAGAATTAAAGTACTAGAGTATGGATATACAAATGTTTCATACTGAAAGGTAACATAGACAGCATGTCAGTTGCTGCACATTGGACAGAGTTGGACATGGTATGTCATTTGCTGGACTCTAGGTAATGTTGGAAATGCTTCTTCATGTTCTTTATAGTGACAATGAAGATGTTTTGTTTGTTTGGCTTCAGTTTTCTTTTTTTTTGCCTTTTTTTTTTTTTTTTTGGCTTAAAGATCATCATGAAAGACTCCTTACAGTACAGTGGTGATATCAAAGTTGGAAGGGAAAGCTAATGTGAAAAATGCCAAAATCCAAATAAAAATCCAACAGGATGAGCTCAAATGGGGGAGAGAATTCCATTAAGTGTAGATATGATAACAATAAAAGTTCAGAAGCACAAAATTTCCTAGAATATCAGGGTAATCTGGATTAAAATCTGCTCATAAAGGGGAAAATAGAGGTCCTAGATGACAAGTGCTGCCTATAGAACACAGCTGCTTAAACAGATGATGTGACCTCAACTGCACGCCTTGAGTCACTTCACACAATATTATCAGGTTATATCTAGAACATGGACTCCTTTCTTAAGGACATTATTGACAGGTGAGAGAAGTTGAAAATTCTGGGACGGCTTTGTCTAAGGAGGATCTGGAGAGACTGTTCAGATGTGGAGATCATGTTTTCTCCTCCTGTGGCCTGTTGACACTTCCTCATAAATAGAATAAAATACATAAATGGAATCCCATGTAATTCTCTCTCCTATTTGTTTGTCTTCATTATTCTCTATATTTGGTAAAGAGAAGCACCACTGTTGGGATTAAAAGAGATAATGTGACACTTGGCTATGAGTTTGGTCCATAGTAAGCTCTCAATACATGGCTGACAGTTATAATGATTACCATATATCTCTTCATTTAATTCTTCTAAAAACTTTACGAGATAAGTACTACTCTTATCTGCGTATTTAGATGAGAAAACTGAGGGTCACAGGAGTTACATGGTTGAATTAGGGCAACCTTGTCTAGGCTTCAGAGTAGGAAGGAACCTGAAGTCTTTCTGACCTCATAGAAAGCTTATGCCATTAATCAATAATCCCTACTGCCTCTCAAGACTATACAATATGATTGGATAATGACAGTGAAGTGAGAAGGGGAGGTTATAATTTCCACATCCCATTTAACTTGTTCTGAAAGCCTTGCTACTTTACTTTGGGTCTTTAAAGCTTCCAGTACCATTCCTTTGTACTTTGAATGTCTTCTCAACTGCAGAGACACACACACGCACACACACACACACACACACACAGAGAGAGAGAACTACATTAGCTATTAAACTGGATACATGGCCATGTACTATTTTCTAACTGAACTTTTTAGTACTTCAAAGACTTGAAGTACAGTTTAATGGTGTTTTAGCTGTCACTGGAATTAAAAGTCGAGTGCCATTGTGTGCTGAGTTTGGTCCCCCCTTTCAGCTGATATTTAGAGAAGTAATTATTCTGCTTGAGGCTTGAGGGATGTGTGTACCATGAAACAAACAATAAAGACAGACCTCTTGAGGTCTGCCATGGATTATTTATTTCCCCCTCATATTCCTCACTGAGAACAATTCACAGCCTACATTTTTGATCCACTATAACTTTTTCCTTAATAGAAAGGTAAAAGGACTTTAGAGCTAACTCTCCCAAATTTATATAATCACCAAATCACACAGCAAAAAACAACAACAAAATCTAGCCCTTAAGGTTGCCAGCACCAGGGAGCAAAAGCAGAAGTGGCTCCTGCCAGGCACTGATTAAACACACTCAAAGTGATTGTGCTTCAAAGAGACTCATACTATGGACTGAGCGGAATCACAGTTGGCCAGTAAGGAATTCATATTTTTTCATGTCCCCTCCTCTAACCATATGAAGCTTAGACAATGTCCCCCTGCTTCAATTTGTCAAGTATTTATTGCTTATATTTTATCAGTTGAGGTTTGCTGGTTGTTGACTCCATCTTTCAGTTGGTATAGCATGTTTGTTTGCTTTCTCCCTTTCCTCATGTGTTGCATAGTCATTATGTGCTAGGTTCCTTGCAGCAGAATGGGGATGAATAAGACAGACACAGCTCCTTGGCCTTCAGATGTGGACTGGCAAGTTTTCTGTCTTTTTCTTTTTTTAAGAGACAGGGTCTCATTCTGTCACCCAGGATGGAATGCAGTGGCATAATAGCTCACTGGAGCCTCAAACTCCTGGGCTTAAGTGATCCTCCTGCTTCAGTCTTCTGAGTATCTGGGACTGTAGATGTGCAACACCATGTCTGGCTAATTAAAAAATTTGTTTTATAGAGACACAGTCTTGCTATGTTGCCCAGGCTGGTCTCAAACTCCTGGTCTCAAGCAATCCTCTTGCCTTGACCTCCCAAAGCACTGGGATTACAGGGTGAGCTACTGCACCTGGCCGAGTTTTCTGTTTTCTATATGATTCAACATACCTTCTGATTTGAGGCACTCAGGACATAATTAATAAATACTTATTAATATGCCTAAAAATGAGCCAAGAAAGTGATGAAGCCCTGATTTCATCCCACCAATAACCATGGAAAGTTTTCTGAATCAACCCCACTTGTGGCATATGAAACAGGAGTAGCAGCAGTTTTAACCTACTGTAGGTCAGAAATAGTTGCTATATTCTAGGAGCCCTGGGACAGAAAGGTAAGAAATGGGTGAAGTGAACAGATTTACAAAAAGGAAAGACTCGTGGGGCTTATGGGTACTGGAAAGACCACGCTGAATCAAAAAGTGTCCAAGTTCAAATCTCTGGAAACAAGCAAACAGAAGCACAAGAAAAGGTCCACAAATCTGTAGCCTGCTAGTTAATGGGCTCTGATTATAGACAAACTGAGGCAAGTTCAGAGCATCAGGGATGTCAGGGGTTCAATGATATCTTATGAGATAGTGCTGGATACTTTATCCTATGTAAGAGAGAACTCAAATTGGAAGGTAACATTTTCTTCGGTAATCTAAAAAGACTGACCAGGGAAGAATAAGACTTAGTGTCCGAGGTCAGTATTTGGAATTCACAAGAAGATAGATTTTGCTTGAGTTCATTTGCTTGAGAGATTTTGAATGAATTCTGATGAATAATCAGTTCCTCTCACTCAAGGTGTTTAGGCTTAGTTTGGGGAAATTGGAGCCAGCATGTTGAAGAGGGATTGGATTTAAGGATGTTCATGGTCTTTTGCCAGTTTTGTTATTTCACAATTACTTGAAGACCACGGTGCAGAGAGATATTCTAGATGAATGGATGTGTATAACCATCATTTACCAAACAGTTCCTTGCAGATAGAGTAGTAATCAGCCATTGATGGATATTTAGAACAATAAATATGTCTTCTATTATTAAATAAATAATCACTTTACAATCTAGAAGTTAGAGAAACAATTGAGGTAATCTGTCTAGTGAATTAGTTATCTATCATTTGCATAACAAATTACCCAAAAATATAGGGGCTGGTATAGTTTGAATATATGTCCCTGCCAAATGTCACATGAATTGTAATCCGCGCTGTTGGAGGTGGGGCCTAGTGGGAGATGTTTAGGTCATGAGAGAGGACCCCTCATGGCTTGGTGCTGTCCTTGTGATAGTGACTGAGTTCTCATGAGATGCAGTCAGTTAAAAGTGTGGCACGTTCTACCTTCCCTTGCTGCTGCTTTTGCCTTGTGATGTACCTGCTTCCAATTCACCATCTACTTTGAGTAAAAGCTCCTTGAGGCCTCTCCAGAAGTGGAGCAGATGCTGGCACCATGCTTGTACAACCTGCATTAAACCTTTTTTCTTTATAGATTATTCAGCTTCAGATATTTCTTTATAGCAATGTAAGAACAGCCTAATACAGGGGCTTAATACAACAATGTTCATTTATTATCTCATGGCTTTTGTGAGTCTGGAATCCTAGAGTGGCTTAGCTGGGTAGTTCTGATGCAGGGTGTTTCAGAAGGTCTTGATCAAGATGTCGGCCAGGGCTGCAGCTGCTGGTAGGCCTGACTGAGCCTGGAGGATCTGCTTCCAATGCGGCTCACTCACATGATGGGCAAGTTGGTGCTGGCCGCAGATGAGAAGTACCAATTCCTCCCGGCTTGGCCTTCTATAGAGGGTTGCTTGAATGTCCTTGTAGTATGGCAGTTGGCTTTCCCCAGAGTGTCTGATTCAAAAGAAAGAAGCCACACCTTTTTCTGACCTCAGAAGTCACACTTCGTTTTTGCAATATTCAGTTGGTTTCACAGACCAGCCCTATTCGCTTTGGGAAGGGAATACACAAGAGAATAAACATCAGGAAGTAAGAATCATTGAGGACTGCCTTGGACATTGGCCACCGCATCTGATCAGTCCTACCCTTGTGGATTTATTTCTCACATATTCTTCCAAGTTTGAAATATCTTGATCAAAGAGAGTTTCAGCATAATTTTACAGTTCAGTGCGTGTTTTTTTTTTTCTCTTGTACTTTTTAATTTGAACTCATTCTTTATATAGGTATTTTGAAGAACAGCTTGATAACGTTCCATCCTGGATCTCTTAGTGTGCAATTACTCAGAAAACCTTTTATACCTAATTATCAAAGGGCACATGGATTGGGAAGAAAAACTCTCAGACCAGATATTGAGCATTCTAATATTATTGGTCCTTTGAAATTTCTAGCTAAGGGTTAAATGTTCAGTTCTTACAACTTCTGCTATGTAATTAATATGTATATAATGCATGGAAATTCATGTTGTCCTTCATGAGTTGCTGATATTTAATCTACTGCTCAAGCCTTCACCAACTCTACTATTTTCTCAGGAAAAGGGCCATAAAAAAGGTTTTATCGAGTCCATTTTATCAGCTTTTTGATGGGTTTACTAAACCTAACGGAGAATTGCTGTGTCAGAGTGTATCACTTTAAAAAAAAATGGGCATTTGGATGAGGTATTTTTGTTTTCCTGGTTACATTTTGCAGCACTGTCAGTTGCTGATTTTTTCCCCTTCTACCACAGATTGTTATAGTATTTAACGTTTATGTGTTCTCTCTTAGTAACAACTGGGGCCATGGCCAAAATTCTGATTGGGAGTGGGTGGTAGGGTTGGAAACTATATATATGATGGCTGAACAGCTGAGATAATTTATGTTTTTGAGGCAATAATCATGAATAATGCAAATCTAGCTATTAAAATAGAAGGAAGGGATGACATCTTACTGGGTGGGAATTTTAAGGTAAAGCTATAGTTTTAGAGTTATAATAATGGTACCTATGGCTAGGCGTCAACATTATTACTCACTGTGCACTCAATTTGAGGCCAAAAATGTAATATCTTTAATTTAACCCTGAGGAACAGTTGGCAGGGAATTAATCTGGTCGTGTTTCCTCGGAGAAGTCTTCCCCTCCCTGGCTCCCCTACATTGGATCAGGTGCTCCTCTGAGTGCTCCCACAGCCCCCTGTATGTGTCCATCATTAGCAGTTATTATGACTCATTGACATCTTAACATATTTCACAAGAATGTTAACTTGATGAGGCAGAGACTACATTTACTTTAGTTACTGTTGAATTCCTAGTACTGTGCATGCTGTGGGCATGTTAGTTAGTAGGCTTTCAGCAGCAGCTTTCAGCATTTCAGTAGGGAAATCCAACTGAAACAGGCTTAACCACAAAAGATAACTAATTGCTCAATACCTGCAAAGTCTCTTTGTACATGGTTTCAGGCAGGACTGGATCTAAATACCCAAAGGTGTATGTTGTCTCTGTCTCTTGAAGCTTTTTTCCTTAGTGCTAGTGTTAATTTCAGGGAACTTCTTCCTTTTGGGTATCAACATGGCCACCAGCAAGCCCCTTTTTGAACCACCAAAAAGGTTATATAATAACAATTCTCTGGAAATGAGTCTTTGCAGAAGCTCCAACCACATTCTGCCAGTGGCCCTTCCAGCGGCTACTGTGTTGCTGGTTTTCACTATGATTGTGGCCTGTTAGTTTTCCTTTTTTTTTTCTCTTCCTCAAATGGTTTCAGTGCAAATCCTAGGCACTCAAGCACTTTGCTTTGATGAGACTATTTGGGGTCACACATTCTCCTGAGCCATTCACTGTCTTTGGAGGGCTAGAAATACAGTGATTGATATGAGTTATCTACAAGGGATCTGCCGAGGATGTGGAACCTGAAAGGTTTTGACTAATGACCAGGCTTAGGTAAGAGGAGAGCAGGGGAAGGCATTCTGGCTAGGTAAGCCAAAGGAACAAAGACAAAGAACCATGGCATATGGAGAAGCTGAAGAGGCAAGTAATTGGTGGAAACAGTATTTGAACTGCAGCTTTCTGAATGAGAATCACACTTAACCTGCCATAGTACCACATTGCTCTCTTATAAATGCTATCTTGTAAAGGCTATTTTATGCTATTCTTTATACTTTCATATGCTTAAAGGAACTTCAAACACTGGATAGGGTTAGATATCTCTAAACCGTCTGGAGAAAGCAGAAGGAGTTGATGTTTTTAGCACTCCACATATTGGTTGAGCAGATTTTACCCACCTGGGTGATAAAGTGAGGTATAACTTTAAAGTGGCTAAAGCAACAAAAGAAAGATGCCAAGTGAAGCAGTGTGATTTCTGAAAATGGAAGATATATTAATCTACAAAGACAGTGATTTTCCTGAAATAAGTCTCAAAGCAGAAATTAACTGAGGGTCCTTACACAAAGGATATTGAAACAAAGTAGTATGCTATTGCTTAACCCATAGACATTCAAAGATTTGAATGTTATTGGGTCATTGGCTATACATAGTGTCCACAAAAGAGGTAAGTGTCAGACAATTCACATTACACTTTCATTAATTGTGTTTCTTGAAACCTGTCACATCCATAGTTGCTGATACTCTATCTCTCCTCCCAAATACACACCCACATAACATTCATGTTCAAAAGCCAAACATCTGACCTCTCAGACATATGAAATATTACATGATGCCCAGTGAGTTTACAAAAAGCACTGTGTCTTGTGTCTTTGCACTGTCATCTTCTCTGTTGGAATGTTAAGTGCATGCAACATAACACTAAGTAGTTCAGAATATGATTTATTATTCATTGCCACTAAGATTTACAAAAAGCCTTACTGTGTGTCAGGCTGCAATGCCAAGCACTTTTCAAGTGTAGTCTAATTTAATTGACCAGTATTTGTATAGATTAATAATGGTGTGCATAGAGTAGAGGCGATTTATTTAGCTCCCTCCTTGGAATTCACATTAAGAGCAAGGTTATTACTTCCTTATCTCCCTCATGAATTAAAATAAGTGGCCAGGACACTGTTGTGTGTGTTCCCTTCCCCAGACCCATATCATTCACGATCTGTCTGTAACAGTGAACAAAGTGGCTGTGAGTTTCTCTCCCAGCCAGATGTTTCAGGCCATGCTCAGAGGCAGACAAATGTGTCCAGTGGAACAGTCACCATTTCTACGAGTGACCTTGTCTCTGGCAGATCAAAGTAGCCTCACTGAGCAGTTAGGAAATGCCTGAACTATTCTCCAGTTGGGGTAGAGGATAGGGGCTCTTTCTTAACATAATGATTTAAAAAGCCAACCAACAAATTCTGTTCACATTTTAGTTCCAAGATGTGAGAACAAATACTCAAAGTCTCTAAACCAAAATATTTAGGAAATAAACGGCAAACAAATTCCCTAATGTGACCAAAACCTGGCCAAACTTGGAACACCGAGTTTCCATTTAGTAAATAATTTCTTATACTGAAACACAAGCTCCCATTTCCCAACTGCCTATGAGACCTCAGGACCATAACCATCCCTAAATTGTGTCTTGTTTTTGTGAGTTCATTGCTGTAAGGTACTATGGCATGAGTTTTGTCTTAATGTTGTCATTGTAGCCTCAATTGAAATAATTTCCATCATTCTATTTGGTCAGATGTCTTTCTGGTTATGCTCTGTAAATGTTAGACCTTTGAGTATAGAGAGATGCTTGGTAATCTTCATCAAACAAAAGAAGTTAAATAAAGCCCAAAGAATTACCAATCTGGGATTCTTACCTAGAAACATAATGATCCATTTCTATGACTGGCATGCTCCACAGGAAGGGAAAATCACAGAAAATCACTTCTGGCCAGCTGTTGCTTCTGCAGCATCTTGGCTGTCTCTGGCAGGAGGCAATGCTTTTCCTTCCCTCGGGCAGAAAATAATTTGGAATTTGGGGAAGCATTGAAGAAAAGGTCAAGTCTAACTGGAAAGGACATAGAAAATAACTGGTGATGCTACTTTTGCTCTTAGGTATTACTGGCTTTTTTATTCTAGAAAGCAACTATAAAAAATCTCCAAAGTTTGCCTAGAAGCCTTGGTCCTTATTATTCAAAAGCTCACAGTTTAAGCTATGTCCTGGTAACCTCAAAGGTCTGTAACAGGTAACAGCATTCAAATTTCTTGGGTAAGGTGAAAGAATAAGTCATAAGTCACTTTGCTAGTGAGTAAACCTAGATAACTGCCCAACATCAAGATCTCAATGGGGCTTTGATATCTTTGACTCTTTCCTATATTTAGTAACATTTGTGAATTTATTAAAACAACAACAGCAACTTTGCTTTTTTAAAGAAATTGACTACCAAATAAAGGTAAATGTGGGTCAAAGTTGAAAGTTGGGTTATCAGTGGGGAAGACCATATGAGAGAAAATATATATTTCTTGATGTGATTAAAAAGGAAGAAGTCAACCTATATTCATCAGCTTGAGGATTTGCGATGGTTTCATTGTGTATCTCCTTCTCAATGTCAGGACAAAAATGTCATTTACTGTGTGTGCTTTGGTAGGTGATGGTCTCATTATGCATTTCCTTCTCAGTGTCAGGACACAAATGCCATTTAATGTGTGTGCTTTGGTAGATAGTTTTACTGTAGTGTAAATATCAAGATAGTTAAATAATCACCATTTAGAGGGAACAAAAATAATTTAAAAATGACTTACCCTTCAATTATTCTCATCTTCTAAATACTGACCAAACTGGACACTTGCATCTTTACCCAGCCCTGACACGTGGTATTTTCTGGGAGCAAATTAAGGGAGAGGGAAAAAAAAAACCCAGGGGAGAAAAAGCGAAGAGTCAATACAGCACAGGTTGTAAGCCAACTATGCCTTTAGGGATGAAGAAAGAAGGACAGAGGTGACAGCACTAAAAATGATGATGTAAGTGACAGGTGAAGCCAGCCTGACTTTCTGGGTCCAGTGGGGGCTTGGAGAACTTTTCTGTCTAGCTAAAGGTTTGTAAACGCACCAATCAACACTCTGTAAAAACGGACCAATCAGCACTCTGTGTCTAGCTAAAGGTTTGTAAATGCACCAATCAGCACTCTGTAAAAACGAACCAATCAGCACACTGTAAAATGGACCAATCAGCGCTCTGTAAAATGGACCAATCAGCAGGACGTGGGTGGGTCCAAATAAGGGAATAAAAGCTGGCCACCCACCCAGCAGTGGGAACCCGCTTGGGTTCCCTTCTATGCCCTGTAAGCTTTGTGCTTTAGCTCTTCACCAATAAATCTTGCTGCTGCTCACTGTTTGGGTCCATGCCACCTTTATGAGCTGTAACACTCACTGTGAAGGTCTGCAGCTTCACTCCTGAGGTCAGCGAGACCACGAACCCACTGGAAGGAAAGAACAACTCTGGACGCGCTGCAAGAGCTGTAACACTCACTGTGAAGGTCTGCGACTTCACTCCTGAAGTCAGCAAGACCGTGAACCCACCGGAAGGAATAAACTCCAGACACATCTGAACATGTGAAGGAACAAACTCCAGACACACCATCTTTAAGAACCGAAACACTCACCATGAGAGTCCGTGGCTTCATTCTTGAAGTTAGCAAGACCAAGAACCCACCAATTCTGGACACATAAGGAGCTCTGAAATTTCTCTCCTCCATAAAAACAATGAAAAAAACTGGCAAAAATGATCAGAACCAACTTTCTCAGACTTTGGAAATTAACCAAGGGCTTGCAGTAACCTGGGGAACATTTGTTCTAAAAAACAAGTGAATCTTCATAAGAAGAGTGAACATTGTTGCATTTTAATTTGCTCTATTTCTGTCTCCCTTTCTCCAGTTCCACAGTAGCATTGAAAACTAATAGACCACAGGCCGGGCACAGTGGCTCACGCGTGTAATCCCAGCACTTTGGGAGGCCGAGGTGAGTGGATCACAAGGTAAGGAGTTCAAGAGCCAACATGGTGAAACCCCATCTCTACTAAAAATACAAAAGTTAGCTGGGTATGGTGGCATGTGCCTGTAATCCCAGCTACTCAGGAGGCTGAGGCAGGAAAATTGTTTGAACTGGGATCCAGGAGGTGGAGGTTGCAGTGAGCTGAGATCACGCCATTGCACTCCAGCCTGGTCTACAGATGGAGACTGTGTCTCCAAAAAACAAACAAACAAACAAACAAAAACAAAAACAGAAAAGAAAACTAACAGACCACAATCATAGTGAAAACCAGCAACATAGTAGCCACTGGAAGGGCTACTGGCAAAATAGTCTTTCCTGGAAAGACCTCACTTTCAAAGCTGTCTTTATTTGACCTGACTTCCATCTCACCAAATGAAGAAATCTGTTTTCTTGGGGACATTGTCAAAAACATTTAGAGCCAAATGTTTAACTTTGTGGCTGCCTGATGCAATAGACCACAGTTGGGTCAAATAATAGGCTAAACCAAAAAACTTAAAAGAAAAAGCTGGAGAATGATAGTCTATAAAGGCTTTGGAAGACTCCAACATGCTGTTAGGAATTTAGAAGGCCATGCACATGTGTAAAGCTGCACACAGGCCTAGGACTATGTGAATACTCTGGAAAGACCTGTGAATGTCCTAAGCTCTCACCTTTGGGTGACATTGAGGTTCTGTGCTAGCAAGAAGTAAAGATTAAGGTGAAATTGTCTACTGACTGGCTGCGTGTTAAAGGTATGCTGCAACATTCATGCAGAGCCACTCAGCAAAGACTGGAACAGCTATCAGTTTCATGTGTTAAAGAACACATCTGTTCAATTATTAGCAACCACTAAGCTAATGAGCAACATTTCACTGACCAAGCAAAATGAAGAGTACTGCTTTTACAGAATTAGTTCAGAAAAGTTACTAAATAAGAACACAACAACAGTCAGCAACAATAAACCCTGAGGAGGAGAAATTCTGGCTTTCAGAGTTTCCATATTATATTATGTAAAATGTCCAGTTTCCAACAAAAATTATGAGACACACAAATAAATAAGTATGGCCAATACAAGAAAAAATAAATTGATAGAAACTGTCCCTGAGGAAGCCCAAATGTTGGAATAAGTAGTCAAAGACTTTAAATTGACTATTTTAAATATGTCTTAAAAATCTAAAAGAAACGTTTATAAAACTTAAGTGTGAGAACAATTTTGTACCAGATAGAGACTACCAAGAAAGATATGAAAATTATTTTTTAAAAGCTAAATAGAAATTCTGGAATTGAAAGTATAACTGAAATAAAAAATTCACTAGAAGGGCTAAACAGCAAATTTGGACTGGTAAAAGAAAGAATCATTGAACTTGAAGATAGGTAAATGGAGATTATCCAGTCTGCGACACAGAAGAAACAAGGAAGGAAGAAAAATGAACTGAGCTTTAGAGACTTGTGGGGCACACAACTGTATCAACCTACACATAATGGGAATCCTAGAGGGAGAGAAGAGAACAAAAGGGGTAGAATGAATATTTAAAGAAATAATGGCTGACATTTTCAAAAGCTGATGAAAAAAATTTCTCTATTTAAGAAGCACGATGAACTCCATGTAGAATACACTCAAAGAGATTCATACCTAGACAGATTATAATCAAATTGAACAAAGAGATAATCTTGAAAGTAGGAAGAGTGAAGTGACTCATCACTTACAAGGGATCAACAAGTATATTAACTGATTTCTCATCAGAAACCATGAAGGTCAGAGACAGTAGGATGATATAGCCAATGTATTCAATGAAAAATACTGTAAGCCAATAAATCCATCAAAACTGTTTGCAAAAATAAAATAGAAATAAAGACATTTCAAGTTAAGCAAAAACTGAGAGAATACCGCATACAAAAATTAACACAAAATGGATTAAAGACCCAAATGTAAGAGCTAAAACTATCAAATGCTTAGAAGGAAGTACAACAAAGAAAAAAATAGATCAAAGGACACCATCAAGAAAGTAAAAAGATAAGCCCCCAAATGGAAGAAATAACTTGCAATAATAGATACACACACACACACACACACACACACACACGTGTCAGATGTATACCCTTGTCAGATATTAATGAGTTAAGTTTTTATGTGGTGTGATGGGGAGTTGAACTTTATTCTTTAGCATGTGGATATTCAATTGTCCCAGCAACATTTGATGGAAAGATGTGGATTTGAGGGAAATGATCATTAGTTTAGCAGGTCACTGACATGCAAACATAGTCTTCATGCTTGATATAGTTTGGATATACGTCTCCATCCAAATCTCCTGTTGAATTGTAATCAACAATGTTGGAGGTGGAGCCTGGTGGGAGGTATTGGAATCAAGGGAGTAGATCCCTCAAGAATGACTTGGGCCATCTCCTTGGTGATAAGTGAGCTCTTGCTCTGAGTTCACACAAGATCTGATCCATTAAAAGTGTACCGCACCTCTTGCCACCACTATCTTTTTCTCATGCTCCTATTTTTGCCATGTAAAGTGCCTGCCCCCACTTTGCATTCCACCATAATTGTAAGCTTCCTGAGGCCTTTTTAGAAGCCAAGCAGATGCCAGCACCATGCTTCATATAAAGCTTGCAGAACTGAGAGCCAATTAAAACTCTTTACTTATAAATCACCCTTTCTCAGGTGTTTCTTTGTAGCAGCGCAAGAATGGCCTAATGCAATGCTCAGTGCCCCAACTGGGGAATTTCCCAACCTGCATTTTACAAATTGGATTAATGTTAAACATATAGCCACGGATGCTAGTTTGTTTGACAGGATGAACAGAGAAATAACACGTATGACTATGGTATTTCTGAAAACTTGCTTTACTCAAGTATCACTGAAGCATTTTTTCTATAGCCACTTACCAACTCTTCCCTCAACTTTTTCTATTAATTTATCTACAATAAATAGCTAATTAAAAAATTTTAAACTCTATTAAGCACATCATAAGTGTTATCTGTAAAATCATGAGTTTATTGTGTTTGTGATAGTTCCTCCAACAAATTAATACATACTCATTAAAGGTAAAGATTATCCACTTAATTCCCTCCAATTTCTTAGGAGCATTAAGGCCTATGAATAACCTATTTGGGGAGACATTAGTGTTTGGAAAGAGCCTTCCTTCTGTGGAGAGTTATTTGACCAGAATTTTAGTTTCCAATATAATGGGTTTGTGATCTTCGGTGAGCAAGGCATATCTATGGCCTTATATGTAAACAGTGAGCAAGATATGTTACCTGTATTACCTATCATTACTGAGGGCCTTCTGAAAGCCAGGATCTTCCTATCAGACATTACCTAAATAGGTTGTTCATTACCTCCTGTTGTGGGTGGAATGGTGTCTCCTTCAAAACATATTTTAAAATCCTGACCCCTGGTATCTGTAAATGTGACCTTATTTGGAAGTAGTCTTCTCAGATGTAGTCAATTTAAGATGATACTTGATTAGGGTGTGCCCTAAATCCAACCACTAGTGTCTTTATAAGATGAGGAAGATTTGGACACACAGACGCCCTGGGAGAGTGCCACATGACAATGGAGGAATAGATTGAGTGAGGTGTCTATAAACCAATGAATACTCAGGATTGCTGGCAACCACCTGAAGCTAGGAGAGGCAATGAAGGATCCTTCCCCAGAGCCTTTAGAGGGAGTGTGTCTCTGTTGACACATTGATTTCAGACTTCTAGCCACCAGAAGATAAATCTCTGTTGTTTTAAGCCACCCAGTTAGTAGTAATTTGTTGCAGAGCCCTAGGGAAATAATACACCTACCTTTTCTTGTCTATGCCAGCTAGATGAGGGCAGGGATCTCTCATTTATTTTGTTCACTGCTGATCCTCAGATCCTGGAACAGTTTCTCACACACTGTAAATGCTTAATTCATATTTTTTGAGTGAATGCATTAATAAGGTCTCTTAACAGTTCTGAGAGTTATACACATTGTATTATGAAGAAAACAAGCCTGGGAGAGTTTGTAAAACATATTCAAGGTTATACAGAATCCTAGATACATCTAATTTCAAAATCTCTGCTCCTTTCACTATACTCTGCCCACTGCAAAATAAAGAACTGGAACAAAATGGTTTCTTGTGCCTTGCAGCTGAAAGCAATGGTTCTTTGATAACACACATGCTTTTTCGAGATGGCATATTGAGCCATCACTTCCAAAAATATTTGTTGAGGTTGTAGCAAGACTGGGACCCCCCAATAGATCAAAGTAATGATAACGTTTTTATTTTTTATTCAGTAAATATTGAGTGAGCATTTACTATGTACCAGGTCCCTTAAGTACTTTACTTGATGAATCACTTTATATGCTTTTCACAATAGTCTTACCAAGCTGAAATTATTATTTCCATTTTACATATGAAGAAACTGATGCAAAGAGAAGTCACACAGCCTGCTGAATGTCACAGCTAGGAAGGAGCCAAACCCACATTCAGTCCAGACCTTGAAAATACAAATCTCAATTACCTGCAATGCTTGTACCCTCCCTTACATGTTCCACCCTGTCTTCAGGTTCTGGTTCAGCATCTTACAGCCCGGGGAGCCCTCCTTTCATACTGTACACCTTTTGGTATATTCCTCAAGCATTCCACCCTCCTGCACTTCTTTCCACCTTGGTAGGTATCTGGCCCACCTCCTGAACTACATTCCTAGCCTCCGAAGCTTGCAAACAACAGATATAACATGACTTAAGTTGGTAATATAAATGGTGCCAAAGAAGCTGCTTCATGGATGCCTGAGACAAATTTTCCAGGATGATCGCATTCTGAACTAGTTGAAACCACAATCATATTGCCATCAATCTTCTTGAAGTATTTAATCACTTGCACGGAATCTCTTGGAGATGCTTGCTAAAAATATATTTTCCTGGGCTTCACTTGAAACTTACAGAATCAAAACACCTGAAGGTGGGATCTTCCCAACATCAGCATATATGGTGTTTCCAGGATCTGCAGTGTATACTCCCTGTTTAATGACTTCACTGGAAAAATTTCCCATTGCGTTTCAGGTTTTACCTATATGTCTCAGCCTCTAAGAATATTTCTTTTCACCCGAGGCTACAGACCCTCACCTGTAGTAAGTAAGTGCTTCTCTGTGTTCCCATTGAGCACTTTGGTATTTAGCCCCATTATAGTAATTTGCATACTCTTATATACTTGCATCTTTACTTATAAGTCTCCCTTTCACTTGCCTGTGAGCTCCTTAGGGTCAGAGTCTTTCCCAGTCATATCCCATGTGCTTATCATAGTCCTTGACAGGTAGCAGGTGGTCAATAGTAAAATACAGGAATACACAAATAAAAAAAGATAGTGGAATTAATGAGCAATTAGGAGCACTTAATTTCTACTCAAATTTCTGCCAAGAGCACACAGGGACAGAATACATCCATTTTATTTAGTGTTAGCATGGAGATCACATCTTTCCCCCACAACTGGCCATTTTCTCAGTTGCAAGAGGTAGAATTAATTGTCATAGAGAAGCAGAAGGAAACCATGAGTGCTGATGGGATTGTTTGTCCTACTCATCTAGTTTGAGAAGGATGCAAATGCAGAAAATTTAGATGTTTATGGGACAACAGCCTCCGCCTTCTAAACAGTTCCTGGATACGTTTGGCATGACTTCTGTTGGAATGCATGAAGAAAGTAGGAATGACAACCACATAATTTTGCAAATCACAGTATTTCAAACAAAACACACCCTTTTGGCAATCTAGGATAACTATAAATTAAGGGAGCCAGTATCTCTCTTCTTTTAAAGTCTAGGATGGGGCTGGGCGCGGTGGTTCACGCCTGTAACCCCAGCACTTTGGGAGGCCTAGGTGGGCAGATGACCGGAGGTCGGGAGTTCAAGACAAGCCTGGCCAAAATGGTGAAACCCCATCTCTACTAAAAATCCACAAATTAGCCGATCACGGTGGCTGTCGCCTGTAATCCCAGCTACTCGGCAGGCTGAGGCAGAGAATTGCTTGAACACGGGAGGCGGAGGTTGCAGTGAGCTGAGATCACGACACTCCACTCCAGCTTGGATGACAGAGTGAGACTCTGTCTCAAAAAAAATAAACAAACAAACAAATAAATAAATAAAATCTAGGATGTTTTTATTTCCTGATAGCATCTAGTAGGTGCTGCATTTATTATGTAGGCACTTAATAAATGCTTATGAATTGGACTTATCTAGCTAGTGGCCTTCCTACCAATGCATGTGGGAAAGGAAAAAATGCCTTTGAAATTTCTTTCCTTTGTGGTCCACTTATTTATACAAACCTGCCATATGTTTATGCAAGCAATGTACTGGTGGCTGGTAGAAAGAATTTTAGAATAGGATAGAAAATATTTTTAGGCTTTGGTCTTGGGTTTGTCCCTAACTAGCCCAGTGGCCTCAGATAAGACACTTAATTTCTCTACTTTTTTAATGTCCTTACTTGCCAGAGAAGGATCATTTTAGCCCCCTTGTTAGCTTATATTTTTGATAGAAGGCGTTAAGGCAATGTGCTAGTGAGAATTTAACTTGTATGAAATACATAGTCACTTAGTAATTATCAAGAATAAAAAAATAAGTAAATGCAACAATAAGTATGAAGGAGCTTTAGTGGTACAGAGCTACCCAGGAATATGAAGACTTCCAAAAGCCCAGAAACTTTCAAAGAAAATTATTTCAGAAGGATTTAGGCTTCTTCACACCTAGGCAAGAATCAGTTAATCTAATCATTTGAGGACAGGTCTATGTCAAAGTATTTCCTGTTGGAAAAGGACCATAGGCTGGATACATTTTGATAGGAGGAAAAACAGTAAGGACTTGCTATAGGAAGGAATGATTGGATATGGGTCCATGCATTGCCCCAGCTTGGGATCTGAGGCAACTTAACAATACGTGCTGATAGGGAGGGAGAGTAGAGGAAACTAAGCTGAAAATTCAGCCCTTTCTGCTACCGATGAGGTTTTCCTAATTCTATTTTTCCTGAGAGAGAGAGAGAGAGAGAGAGAGAGTGTGTGTGTGTGTGTGTGTGTGTGTGTGTGTGTGTAGTTCTTTGCATTTGGCATCGGGGGTAGAATCAATGGTGTGCTAGTTCATGTTTAACAATCAATTCTTCAGAAAAAAAAAGGCAACCTTGATTTGAATCATTAACTGATTTTCATGATATAAATACACTGCCATGGCTGATTTGAAGCTGTCAGTGCTTTAACAACAGGCTCATAAAATTTCTTAAAGTTTGACAGTCAGTTCTTTGAGTCAGTGTGAGCCAACTCCAGCAAAACACTGAATAGGTTAACTATGAAGTAATAAAAACTGATTATGGGAGTCTTCAAAGAGTAAAGAGAACTGTCTAACAGATCCCCATATTCCCATTACCTAGCTTCAGTTATTATCAAACCAAGTAAAATTCCTTTCTCTGTACGTTACCTGCTCCTTCCATCCCCAGCTGGATTATTTTGAAGCCTGTATCTCAATACGTGTCTCGAAAAGATAAGGACTCTTTAAAAATGTAATACAATTACTGTATCAAAAATATTAACAACAATTCCTGAAAACCATAAGTATCTAGTCAGTGTTCAGATTTCTCTGAATACATATATATGTATTATATTTATTTATTTATTTATTTATTCCTTTGAGGAATGCACACTTGGTTTATTCAAATCAGGAACCAAGCAAAGTCAATACACTGCCTTTAATTGATATATCTCTTAATTCTCTTTAAATCTGTAAGTTTCTTCTTCCCTTCCCCACCACTTTTATTTTCTTTGCAATTTGTTTGTTGGGAAAACCAGGTCACTTATCTTGTGGTTTTCACTGAAATTTGCTGATGGCACTTCCATGGTGTTAATGTGTTCTCCTGTCCCCTGTTTTTTTCTATATAGGGGTAATTAGATCTAAAGGCTTGATCCAATTTAGGTTCTCTCTCTCTCTGTTTCTTGTGTGTGTGTGTGTGTGTGTGTGTGTGTGTTTGGGGTGTGTCTGCGTGAACAAGGGTCCTTCATAGGGAAGCGTAAAACTTTCTTATTTCCTCATATTAGGAGACACATTGTGCCTGGTTGTTCATCTTTTAGTGATATCAAGATCGATCAGTGGGTTCAGTCTGAAACAGACTACACTCACATTGCCAAAACAAAAACTACCCAAAATCTGAGATAAATATTTTCTTTCTCAGTCTCGAAGATGCCTTTTAACCACAAACACATAAATCAATATATCCATATAAACAGTTACTAAATCAACCCGTCTATTTTATTCATGATCACTTCACATTTGAAAGCTCTTGCTGTATTTATTTATTTTTTTGAACTGAATTTGGGGCTTTGACTAGGAAGCCATAAATCTAGTTTTTGATGAAATACTACTTCACCACAATGCCAGATTGGAAAGAGTTCCCTGCCGATTTTTCTTCTTCGCATTGCTTTGGTAAGTGGTGAGTATTCACATTCCCTCTGTTCAGGGCTAATGCACCGCTGATTTAGCTTCAACCTTCTCAAAAGTTTTTCTTTAACTGTTAATTTTTGATGGACAATGTATTACCAGGGACAGTCACATCTGCCAGGTTGTGCAGGCAGGATTTGAAGCGTGCCTAAGGTGTGGGCAGATGAACAAGTTCTATCACCTGGAGTGTGGCGGTTTCCCTAACTCTCCCTAGCCACTAGTTAGGCCTTAATATGCTTAGAAGGTTGCTCGTCTAATTTGAACTGTGTGAGACTTTGGCTGGAGGGTAGTTCTGTGTCCCAGTGATAAAAGAACACATAAAACAACCCAGTGCCTGATCATTCTCCCTGGCTGACAGTGAATCATGTCTAATGGCATCTCCATACAGTTTGCGCCAATTTGCTTGCAATGGCATCCTTTTCCGTGGGCTTGCTGCTCAGCAGGCCCTGAAGCAATCTATGAATAACTTCCCAACAGATGCTGTTTATGAATTGAAGCAAATGGCTTCCCTGTTTCTCTTTTTTCTCACTTCAATAATTTTCAGTTACATTACGATGAATATTTATAGTCCTGTAGCAGTGCATAAAAATGGAGAACAAGCAGACCTGGGCATTGTTTCATACGTGAGTGCTGTTCTAATGGGTTTTGGCTGACTGGTTTTAATAATGTTCAGTTGATGGACTGAAAGAGGATGCAAATTGTAGATCAGTCATTTTCATTCACTGTTTTAGCAGGATGGGCATTGATGGAGCGCTGGTTGCATCCCTCACATGCCTGTGATGCCTTAACTCTCTAAGTCAACTCGTTCCTATGTGTCTGCCTCCTCTGTCTACTTCTTTTGAGTAATATCAACTAGTTGACTTCCGCAGAGACTCTGACACCAATGTAAGAGCTCATTAGGTTTATTTTACCACTCTCTACAGGTATTACCATTTGTGATTCAAACGACTACCTGCATTAGAAGCTGCGGCCCAACCAACATAACATTCTGTGACATGAAAATGTAAAATCATAAGGAATACGTTGGTTTTGATTTGCCAGCTTATTTTATAGAAAGATATTGAGCCACATTTTACTCTAAATGGCTTTTTCAAATGTTCCATATTTCCATGTTCTCTTAAATATTACAAAAATGAGAGCACTCACATCTAAACATCGCTCCTAAATTTGATTCCAAGAGAGCTACTCTAACTTCAGTGGCTTATGTTTCAAATAGCTGATATACCTTACTTGCATTTTCTATTTTACAATAATGAGTTAGTTAACTAGCCTATATTTTCCAAACCATTGACTGTGTCATATGGGCCCACATACAAATAATTGTCTGTTTGGCTATTTGCTTATAAAAAAGAGTGTTGAAAATTGTATGTAAATATGTATATGCATGCACAGTAAATATATATTGAAGCCTCCCAAAATATTCAAATTGCCTCATTTCCCACTGTTGCATTATGAAATACTCACCAACTACTCAAATGGAACCATATTTATTATGCATGCAAACCCACAATATCTTTACTACCTATCATTTGTATGCTGTACACAGAAGGTTGTGCTGTAACACAACAGTAAAAAATAAAAACGGCAATTTGGAGAGAAGGATGTTTCTTGCTCTAACTGCAGCAGATGCAAAGAGTGGTTTCCTTTGAAAAGGGGAAGTATAACACAATCCTGAAATATCTGAAGCATTAACAAAAAGTTCAAGAATTTAATATTTGATATGGAAATATTATTGTTAAAGAAACTAATATGCAGCATAATGTCTCAGAATGCTTCAAAATCATGCCCCCAAAATACTAAACTAAGAAACTCTGAGAATATTTTCAGGCCTGGAGCAAAAGGTCTAAAAATAGACCAAGATTTGTACTTTTGCAGAACAATTCACCATAGCACTTTTCTATTTGTCTTAAATAATAGTAAAATATTGTAAAAGTTACAAATGTAATAAACAGTATGGGAAGTTAACTGTTCCCCTCACTAGGAAAACTACCATTAATAATGATTTGTATATAATTTTAGATAGTAGTACGCATATGGAACATTTACACAGGAATATTTTTCTTCATGTGCCATATTTTCTCTTCCATAATGGAAAGTGTCTGGATCTTGTGTTCTTTTTGCACTTTTTTTTTTATTTTTTGAGACAGAGTTTTGCTCTTGTCACACAGGCTAGAGTGCAATGGCACAATCTTGGCTCACTGCAACTCTGCCTCCCAGGTTCAAGCGATTCTCCCGCCTGAGCCTCCAGAGTAGCTGGGATTACAGGTGCCCCCCACTACACACGGTTACTTTTTGTATTTTTGGTAGAGATGTGGTTTCACCATGTTGGCCGGACTGGCCTCGAAGTCCTGACCTTAAGACCTCAAGTGAGCTACTCGTCTTGGTCTCCCAAAGTTCTGGGATTACGGGCATGAGCCACCGCGACCAGCCGTCTTTTTGCACCTTGTTCTTGATCAACACTTCTCCTGATTTCTAAGTAGGCAAGCTTTTTTATTGTTCTGTTTTCTTTTATATTATTCCTTCACCCTAGAGTTACTCTGAGTTTCATTTTAAGTATGATTTTTAAAAAGCCATGGGGAAAATTGTCACTTGCTGATGGGTTTTTCTGTAGTGGCCACAGTATCAGGGAATGAGTCCACTTCTCAATACAAGGGTGCTGCAAAAACATTATTTGGGTATGCAGAATTGTGTGTGAGATTTAGGCATCAGGAAGTAATTCTGTTATAATAAATAGGTGGATAAATAAGAGGATGAGGAGGGTACTAGATACAAACATAAGCCTAAGTTGGGGGCTAAGATAGTGCCCAGTGGAAAACTATCAGGAATACTACATCAGAACCGTGCTTCAAGACAGGGGGTTTAGGTCACAGAGAAGATGTAGTTTGGCCTGTTGTTTGTTTACCTTGAAGCTAAAACTGCCTGAAAAATTAAGGAAGATAAATTGAGACTAGTTCAAAAATCAAGACAATTATCTCAAGTAAATTTCTTAAAAGCCCCTTTGTTAATTTCATTTCACAAATCAGGAAACAGGCCTAGAGTGTTCCAAGGTGACACTGTTCTGCTAGGCTTGAACCTAGGTCTATGTGACACAAAGGGCCATACTCTTGACCGGCATGCTTCATCAGTCTGTCACATGAACCCCCTCGATGCTAAAGGTGGGAAGATGCTACTGATAAAGCAAGCCACAGGTAGCATGCACCAGATTGATGAGATGTTCCTGATTCACCTAATCACATCAACTAATCCTCCACTTTCCCCAACTAAAAGGGCTGGAAGTCACCCCAATCAGGCAGAAATTGGGGCAGCAAAGATTGTGAAAGTCATTTGCATAATGCTTATATCTATGGGTGTCCAAAAAATCTAGAAACAGGCAAATACATCACTATTATTATTATAATATCATCAAAGAAATGTTTACAGAAAATAAATTACTATCTGTGTTTCCAGACATTGTGGACATCCTGTAGAGATACACTGAAGAAATGGATAATTTTTTTTATCTTTAAAAAAGTGCTCTGTCTTAAGCTGATAAGCAACTTCAGCAAAGTCTCAGGATACAAAATCAATGTACAAAAATCACAAGCATTCTTATACACCAACAACAGACAAACAGAGAGCCAAATCATGAGTGAACTCCCATTCACAGTTGCTTCAAAGAGAAGAAAATACCTAGGAATCCAACTTACAAGGGACGTGAAGGACCTCTTCAAGGAGAACTACAAACCACTGCTCAAGGAAATAAAAGAGGATACAAACAAATGGAAGAACATTCCATGCTCATGGGTAGGAAGAATCAATATCGTGAAAATGGCCATACTGCCCAAGGTAATTTACAGATTCAATGCCATCCCCATCAAGCTACCAATGACTTTCTTCACAGAATTGGAAAAAACTACTTGAAAGTTCATATGGAACCAAAAAAGAGCCCGCATCGCCAAGTCAATCCTGAGCCAAAAGAACAAAGCTGGAGGCATCACACTACCTGACTTCAAACTATACTACAAGGCTACAGTAACCAAAACAGCATGGTACTGGTACCAAAACAGAGATATAGATCAATGGAACAGAACAGAGCCCTCAGAAATAACACCGCATATCTACAACTATCTGATCTTTGACAAACCTGAGAAAAACAAGCAATGGGGAAAGGATTCCCTATTTAATAAATGGTGCTGGGAAAACTGGCTAGCCATATGTAGAAAGCTGAAACTGGATCCCTTCCTTACACCTTATACAAAAATCAATTCAAGATGGATTAAAGATTTAAACGTTAGACCTAAAACCATAAAAACCCTAGAAGAAAACCTAGGCATTACCATTCAGGACATAGGCATGGGCAAGGGCTTCATGTCTAAAACACCAAAAGCCATGGCAACAAAAGCCAAAATTGACCAATGGGATCTAATTAAACTAAAGAGCTTCTGCACAGCAAAAGAAACTACCATCAGAGTGAACAGGCAACCTACAAAATGGGAGAAAATTTTCGCAACCTACTCATCTGACAAAGGGCTAATATCCAGAATCTACAATGAACTCAAACAAATTTACAAGAAAAAAACAAACAACCCCATCAAAAAGTGGGCAAAGGACATGAACAGACACTTCTCAAAAGAAGACATTTATGCAGCCAAAAAACACATGAAAAAATGCTCATTATCACTGGCCATCAGAGAAATGCAAATCAAAACCACAATGAGATACCATCTCACACCAGTTAGAATGGCAATCATTAAAAAGTCAGGAAACAGGTGCTGGAGAGGATGTGGAGAAATAGGAACACTTTTACACTGTTGCTGGGACTGTAAACTAGTTCAACCATTGTGGAAGTCAGTGTGGCGATTCCTCAGGGATCTAGAACTAGAAATACCATTTGACCCAGCCATCCCATTACTGGGTATATACCCAAATGACTATAAATCATGCTGCTATAAAGACACATGCACACGTATGTTTATTGCGGCATTATTCACAATAGCAAAGACTTGGAACCAACCCAAATGTCCAACAATGATAGACTGGATTAAGAAAATGTGGCACATATACACCATGGAATACTATGCAGCCATAAAAAATGATGAGTTCATGTCCTTTGTAGGGACATGGATGAAATTGGAAATCATCATTCTCAGTAAACTATCGCAAGAACAAAAAACCAAACACCGCATATTCTCACTCATAGGTGGGAATTGAACAATGAGATCACATGGACACAGGAAGGGGAATATCACACTCTGGGGACTGTGGTGGGGTGGGGGGAGGGGGGAGGGATAGCATTGGGAGATATACCTAATGCTAGATGACGAGTTAGTGGGTGCAGCGCACCAGCATGGCACATGTATACATATGTAACTAGCCTGCACAATGTGCACATGTACCCTAAAACTTAAAGTATAATAAAAAAACAAAAAACAAAAAAATAAAAATAAAAAAGTGCTTTGATACACTGAGGTATTAAATATATTATCCTTTGATTCCTTTATCTAAGGCAATTAAATTACACTGCTATGTTTTTCACATGTATTCTTTATTTTATTTACTCATCTGTCCTCTGTCATATTTTCCCCAGCCATTCATTTGCCTATCCATCTCTTAATGTATTTGACAAGTAATATTTGTCAAGCAATTACTGGCAGGCAGTATAGTAAGGACTAGTCTATGCCAGTTCCCCAGTAAAGAAGACAGAGCATGACTGCACCTAAGGAATACTACTTCTGATGAGGTTTCTAGAAAAGCACAAAGCTTATCATGACACTGTTAGAAACATGCTAGAATGAGCAAGGGGAGTAATAGTAAATGTGTCTGGGTAGGTTGGTTGAGGGAGATACAGAGGATTTTAAGTAAACAGAGAGCTACATGATATGTAAGAATTGGCAGGTGCACGCCTGCATGGTGGCATGCACCTGCAGCTCTAGCTACTTAGGGGGCTGAGACAGGAGAATTACTTGAGCACAGAAGTTCCAGACTGCAGTATACCTGTGAATAGCCGTTGCACTCCAGCTTGGGCAACATAGTGAGACTCCCATCTTTAGTACAAAACCGAAAAAAAAAAAAAAAAGGAGATGAATTGGCAGATGAAATGCATATGAATGATACAAAAATGTTTCTTGCAGGGGGACCAGGATATGTAAAGGCCAAATAGGGGAAAAGATCATGGCCTTAGGAATAAAATGAAAGAAGTTATATGTCTGTGGTATTAGAGGGTAATGGGTGAGTGGGAAGCCTAGGTGGAGACAGAGACAGAGGAAGGACACCATCAGAGGTGGAGAATGGAGAGGTAAGGAGGGACACTCATGCTTGATTTTATATGGCGGTGGAAGCCATGATGTGCGTGTTGGATTCCCTTATTCTAAGGGTAATAGGACATCAAAATAGATTTCAAGCAGAGTAATGACACGAGATTTTCATTTTGGAATGAGTGCTGTGAACACAGCATGGTAGATGCACTGGGAAAGCAAGAATGAAGGGGAGAACCCACTCGCAATGCTGCCGTGGCCCAGTTGGGAGGCGGCCTGAGTTGTGGGCATAGAGAGACATACACACTAGTGTTCCTAGTCAGAAACCATGCTATGGCTCCCCAGCATTTTCCCCAGCTTGATAATTCTGTATGCTTCCCTATATGGAGCTTGTCCCATCAGTTACACCTTAAGTCCCAAAGGAAACCTAACCTTTCTGTTTTTCCAGTCTTTGCACACTGTTCTCATCTCCCTTGTTTCTCTTATCTATATTCTATGCAAATCTTTCACACACTCAATTTTGTAAATTTATAAATTTCATGTAAATTTGGGATAATCTTGAAGTACTTGGTTAAGTTTATAGGCTGTGGTATTGGATTCATGTGGATTTAAGTCCTGGACCTGCTATTAAATAATCTAAGTAAACTCTGGCAAGTTTCATAAGTCTTAGTTTCCTTACTTTTAGGATGGGAATAAAAACAACACAACAACAAACAGCAACAACAATTATACTATGTGACTTCCAGCACTAAAACCAACCACTAACTTACCATAATAATTTTCACATGGTTTGATTCATGAGAACTTGAGAGGGGCCTAGGATTTATAATAAGCACTTGCAAGAGATTCTAAACCATATGTGGGGAAATGGCATGTTAGTCCATGTTACTTTTTTATTTGGTATAAATATAAATTCAAACATTTTGAGACAACATAAACTAAAAATTCTTTATTGGAAGAATCAGTTAGACTTTGTAAAACATTCATGCAAATTGGCAACTATAGATCCTCAATTATTTTAGATTACATGTAAACCTTAAATTATTTTACTCCCACAACCCAATAACTGAGGTTAGATGTAGTTAAAAATGATCGTTGCCCCCATCATCATAACAGCATGCATTGTTAAAAAGTATATTTTAAAGAGCACAGAAAGTAACTACTGACAATTTCTCATGGAAATTACTTTTTTTGTCCCTGGACAAAGAGTTCAGGGCTAATCAAAAACCAATCAATATAAACTCTAATGTAAACCATAATTAAGGATGACAAATAGGTTCTTGTATGATGTTAAACAATGCATTTATAAAGATAACAATCCAAAGTAAAAATTTAAAAACCAAACCACCAAAGTCTAGAGGATGCATGCTGGTGACTTTTTCTTTGTCACTCACTCCAAATCTTTATGTAACCATAAAGTTACCCGCAACTGAGTATAAATGACTTAAGAGCTGCCAATACTTAAAGTGTGAGTCCTGTGATATTTTAAAAGGTATTTTAGGTTTTCATGTACCGATGATTCATTTTAGCCAACTCTTGATACTCAGTTGCTGTGTTTGATAAGGTCATTTGGTTCTGAGATTCTCCCATGGGATGGGCGGGGAGACCCCTGATGTGCATGGCTCTTAGAACTTGGAAGACTGGTACATGTCTCTAATGCATTATCAAAAGGGCTGAAGTCAATACCTGTAAGAATTCAAGCAAAGCAAGAATGCAGACGCTGTCCATTTCAGAGCAAGCATTTAAGGAAAAAACCCAGGCAATAGAGTCTTGGAATAATTTTGGTAAACATATTTAACAGGAAGGCCTCATCTGAGAAGCAAACAGGACTGTCATGCTGTACACCTTTAGGGGGCACCAATTCCATTGTGCACCAACAAACATCACACTGGAAAGTAATTATTCTCATAGTATACTATATGGAAAATGAATGTAAATTGCCAGTCTATTCCCATTTTATAGAGCTGTCATGAAGGTCAATTTGTTTGCAAAGAGGCTGAGCATTTGGGAGAAATGCATACATTTATTACACATTTGTATTCGGTAGTTTATATTTAAATAGGAACCATGTACTAGAAGTAAAACAACCCCTCTAAACTTTCGGTATTTCTGATGATTATTTAATATTTTATACTTTTAATGTGCTGTCAGATTAATAAAGTATGGATAAAAGGCACTGTACAAAGTTATAGCTGATATTATTAAATAACACAAATTTAAGCTGATGACTAGAGATTGCACTACTTAAATTTCTATTTCGAGTCACCAGCTGTTTATTTTGTATTTTGCTGTTTGAAGGTGATTTTCAAAGGGATCTTCATGCTGAATGGAGGCACACACATAGAAACAATTGTCTTTAAAATTCAGTCCATATCATATCTGCATGTCTGACTTGGACTTTGTCCGTATAAATGGCTTTTGGGCTATGGGCTCTTTGTTTTCAGTAGATGTATAGGGAGACTGAAGACATGTGTGAGTCAGGCATCCTAAACACAAGGCATGACTGTGCCAAAATGATAACCACCTGGCAAAATTCACGTTGTTGGGAATGAGGCTAAAAGTACCTGTTTCTCTCCACTGCCTAGAGAGTTAAGTTGGAGGATCATTTGATGTGTCTAGTTCTTTGCAGTCTATCCTAAGGTTAAGATTACCTTGTTCTTTGCATCGCTTAGATTGGCAAAAAGGTCTGGTTAAAACTTGTGATTTAAATTGTGGACTGCCTTGGGTATACTGGTATGCTTTTCATGGACTTAGTAGGTAGGTCTGGAAAAACTTGACAAAATGTATCACCATCTAGGATTCCTTGGTTTTCGTTTTCTCTTTTACTGTATATGCAGAAATAATTTGATGTAGTGAACTTGCTAACTACTATTTTTTTCCAGCTATAATCAAGCAGATACTAAGAACCATTTACTAAGGATCTCTGATGAGCAGACTGTTGTGCCCTAGCAGTTTAAACATATTTTCTTATTTATATTATGCAAGAACTTTATAAGACTAATGTTTTTCCCCTTTTAGAGATAAATAAACTGAGGCTCAGAATGATTAATTTATTCAAGGCCAAAAATCTAATATTTAATCCAGGTATGTTGGGCCTTTTTTAATTTTTAGTTTTTAATTTTTTACTTTTTTTATTATTATTATTTTACTTTAAGTTTTAGGGTACATGTGCACAATGTGCAGGTTAGTTACATATGTATACATGTGCCATGCTGGTGCGCTGCACCCACTAACTCGTCATCTAGCATTAGGTATATCTCCCAATGCTATCCCTCCCCCTCCCCCCACCCCACAACAGTCCCCAGAGTGTGATGTTCCCCTTCCTGTGTCCATGTGTTCTCATTGTTCAATTCCCACCTATGAGTGAGAATATGCGGTGTTTGGTTTTTTGTTCTTGCGATAGTTTACTGAGAATGATGATTTCCAATTTCATCCATGTCCCTACAAAGGACATGAACTCATCATTTTTTATGGCTGCATAGTATTCTGTGGTGTATATGAGCCACATTTTCTTAATCCAGTCTATCATTGTTGGACATTTGGGTTGGTTCCAAGTCTTTGCTATTGTGAATAGTGCCACAATAAACATACGTGTGCATGTGTCTTTATAGCAGCATGATTTATAGTCCTTTGGGTATATACCCAGTAATGGGATGGCTGGGTCAAATGGTATTTCTAGTTCTAGATCCCTGAGGAATCGCCACACTGACTTCCACAATGGTTGAACTGGTTTACAGTCCCAGCAACAGTGTAAAAGTGTTCCTATTTCTCCACATCCTCTCCAGCACCTGTTGTTTCCTGATTTTTTAATGATTGCCATTCTCACTGGTGTGAAATGGTATCTCATTATGGTTTTGATTTGCATGTCTCTGATGGCCAGTGATGGTGAGCATTTTTTCATGTGTTTTTTGCCTGCATAAATGTCTTCTTTTGAGAAGTGTCTGTTCATGTCCTTTGCCCACTTTTTGATGGGGTTGTTTGTTTTTTTCTTGTAAATTTGTTTGAGTTCACTGTAGATTCTGGATATTAGCCCTTTGTCAGATGAGTAGGTTGCGAAAATTTTCTCCCATTTTGTAGGTTGCCTGTTCACTCTGATGGTAGTTTCTTTTGCTGTGCAGAAGCTCTTTAGTTTAGTTAGATCCCATTGGTCAATTTTGGCTTTTGTTGCCATTGCTTTTGGTGTTTTAGACATGAAGTCCTTGCCCATGCCTATGTCCTGAATGGTAATGCCTAGGTTTTCTTCTAGGGTTTTTATGGTTTTACGTCTAACATTTAAGTCTTTAATCCATCTTGAATTGATTTTTGTATAAGGTGTAAGGAAGGGATCCAGTTTCAGCTTTCTACATATGGCTAGCCAGTTTTCCCAGCACCATTTATTAAATAGGGAATCCTTTCCCCATTTCTTGTTTTTCTCAGGTTTGTCAAAGATCAGATAGTTGTAGATATGCGGCGTTATTTCTGAGGGCTCTGTTCTGTTCCATTGATCTACATCTCTGTTTTGGTACCAGTACCATGCTGTTTTGGTTACTGTAGCCTTGTGGTATAGTTTGAAGTCAGGTAGTGTGATGCCTCCAGCTTTGTTCTTTTGGCTCAGGATTGACTTGACAATGCGGGCTCTTTTTTGGTTCCATATGAACTTTCAAGTAGTTTTTTCCAATTCTGTGAAGAAAGTCATTGGTAGCTTGATGGGGATGGCATTGAATCTGTAAACTACCTTGGGCAGTATGGCTATTTTCATGATATTGATTCTTCCTACCCATGAGCATGGAATGTTCTTCCATTTGTTTGTATCCTCTTTCATTTCCTTGAGCAGTGGTTTGTAGTTCTCCTTGAAGAGGTCCTTCACGTCCCTTGTAAGTTGGATTCCTGGGTATTTTATTCTCTTTGAAGCAGTTGTGAATGGGAGTTCACTCATGATTTGGCTCTCTGTTTGTCTGTTGTTGGTGTATAAGAATGCTTGTGATTTTTGTACATTGATTTTGTATCCTGAGACTTTGCTGAAGTTGCTTATCAGCTTAAGGAGATTTTGGGCTGAGACAATGGGGTTTTCTAGATATACAATCATGTCATCTGCAAACAGGGACAATTTGACTTCCTCTTTTCCTAATTGAATACCCTTTATTTCCTTCTCCTGCCTAATTGCCCTGGCCAGAATTTCCAACATTATGTTGAACAGGAGTGGTGAGAGAGGGCATCCCTGTCTTGTGCCAGTTTTCAAAGGCAATGCTTCCAGTTTTTGCCCATTCAGTATGATATTGGCTGTGGGTTTGTCATAGATAGCTCTTATTATTTTGAGATATGTCCCATCAATACCTAATTTATTGAGAGTTTTTAGCATGAAGAGTTGTTGAATTTTGTCAAAGGCCTTTTCTGCATCTCTTGAGATAATCATGTGGTTTTTGTCTTTGGTTCTGTTTATATGCTGGATTACATTTATTGATTTGCATATATTGAACCAGCCTTGCCTCCCAGGGATGAAGCCCACTTGATCATGGTTGATAAGCTTTTTGATGTGCTGCTGGATTCGGTTTGCCATATTTTATTGAGGATTTTTGCATCAATGTTCATCAAGGATATTGGTCTAAAATTCTCTTTTTTGGTTGTGTCTCTGCCTGGCTTTGGTATCAGGATGATGCTGGCCTCATAAAGTGAGTTAGGGAGGATTCCCTCTTTTTCTATTGATTGGAATAGTTTCAGAAGGAATGGTACCAGTTCCTCCTTGTACCTCTGGTAGAATTCGGCTGTGAATCCATCTGGTCCTGGGGCCTTTTTATAACCTATGACTCCTTCCTGCCATGTGATTTCATGAATATGGGTACATTTTTTACCATCTGTGTAATAAGAGAGTAACAGCAAATTACTTCCAATGCTTCTTGCAACATTTTATTAATACTATCTTGATTCCATTAATTCAATATTTCATATAGAATATAATTCAGTGTAATGAGCATCTTTTTTGTTTTATCTTTATCCAAGATATGCATTAATAAATTACTAAGCCCGTATTAGAATCTATTATGGAAGAACTTTTGCCTATTGGTTAAGCTTTCTCATGGTAAAAACCTGAAAACCAGCATTATCGAATGTTTTTATATACGACCTTCCTTCCAGATGTCAAACAAAACAGTCCTTTCAAATATGCAAACAGTATAAGCAGATGCATTGATTATAAGGCTTTGAGTGCTTATATTTTTTTCTAGGAATTATCAGGACAGGATTTTATTTTAAAGGTGGTGACAGTGTGTGGTTTGTGGTGAACTTTCAGCATCTGCTACAAATTTATTTTTAAATGACAACTGTTGCATCTCTAGGGCCTACCCTGGGAACATAAAAAGGAAAAAAAAAAAAAAAAGCCTAGAGCCGTTTCTTAACTCAATTAAGAACACCACAAGTGATAACTCCATTTTCCTGTGTTTTCTCCCAGCATGAGATGACTCAGCCAGAAATAGCACGATAGTATCGCAGATGTTCCTTTGCTCGGATTGCTAGTTATTGCTTATCTCAATGATATTTTAATACAAACACACAACTGTTCACCCTGTTTTATGGCTGTCAGAATTTTGCTTCATATTTAACAAATGGAAGTTTATGAGCAGATGTATCATTGACTCAGATTTACTTTTCCCCTCATTAAGTTGCATGGAAAATGCTGAATTGAAGAGGGCATCAGACACATCTGCAGTAGTAGACTATTGGAGTCAGATCGTTCATCTGGACTGTCATTGCCCACCAGCTCAATAGACCTGTGAGCTTCATCCTCTATTGTTAAGACCAAAAGATCAACATTTCATTCTAGGATCCCAGGCAAATATTTCCTCTATTTTTGCCAGTGACATATGTTTAATATCACTACTTTCTCCTGGAAATAATAAAACAGTTTCCTGAACCATCATCATCTTCAAATGATTTTTTTTTCTGACCTAGCTCAGTGTACTGAGCAAGGCTGAAGAACCAGGTGCACATGGCATTGAGTTTTGACTCTCTGTGGATTTAGCTATACAACCTTGGTGGATTCATGTATATTTTGATCTGGTCCCTTTCTGCTCTCCAGCCTCCTCTTGAGCTACCATTTAACCTCATCTCAGTAACACTGACTTTTCAGTTTCTTTCTTGAAACAAGTTGCAGGATTTGCCTTTGAGTGGGCGAAGCCTCAGAACACTAGGGGGTTGATATACCTGGGGCATTCACCTTGAGTGGCACTCAGCAAGGTGCCGGGGTTGCCTTCCACCTGGTAGAAAGTCAGACTCCAAAACCTTTGAGATGAGGCAGAAGGTTATTTAAAAATAACTGAGACTGGCAAAGTCTCTTTCCGATGACCTGCTGCAATTCTTACTCCAATAACAGTATGATCAGCAGCTAGGAAATTTCGTGGGAGTAGTTTAGCCCCCTGAAATTTATAGCTCTGATTGAATATTCAGGAGTCCGTTTCCAAGCCCAAAATCCAATGTGCAGTCTTTCATATCCAACCATAGGCAATCACATACAAGGCTTTGCCTGGAAGTCTTCATGGGGAAGCTGCTCAACCTACACCATGCTTGGTGCACAGGCAGTGCATTGAAGTTTTCAGGAGGGAACTGCAGTCAAGGACTCAAGCTCACTGGGCCAGCCATGCTCTTTGGCACAGCTGCTTTCCTTGCCCAGGCAACCTGGCTGGTACCTCCTTATCAGGGGCTATGGCTGAGGCATTTTTCTCCACTTTGATTTTGTACCTTTTCTCCTCTTTTACACCTTTTTCCTTCTCTTGTCCCCCTACTCTGCCCCCAACATGAGCTCATAAAGAGGCAGGTGCTCCTTGGCAATGTGATGATTCCCCCATCTGCAGTGCATCCACTTGACCCTCGCCCAGCACTGTTCTGTGGGGAAAAGTGACACACTGTGGGTCGGCACCTCTCATGAACCACTTACTTGCACTGTCAGAGTGAGTGAATAATGGCATGATTGTTCCTGTCACTTTGGCTTATTGTTCTAATTGACTACTTTGAAAACTGATTGCTCCAAAGCTATTCCACTGTGTTTCCTTTTTGGTGTGCTTTCATAATAATAGTAAGGAAAGCAAAAACTTACTGATCACTGTGTACTAGGCACTGTTTTAAATATTTTGTAAAAATTAACTCAAAAAATTCTAAGGTAAGTACCCCATTCTATTCTCATTTTGTAACTGAGATAACTGAGGCAGTGAGAGGCTGTTTAACTTGCTTGATATTGTACAGATATGTGGGAAAATGAGGATTTGAAACTGTGCCCACTAGGATATAGGACTTCTCTTTTACTTCCCTTAAAACACCTTGTTTCCTTTGCTGTGACTTCTGACATATTCTCATCAGCCATTTGACTGTGTCGATATAAAATCAGCATGGTATCATTTTTCTTCTCAGGTCTTTTGCACATAAAATTCACTCATGCATTTTTTTGTCCTGCTACCTTCTATTCATCAGTAAGATTTCAGATGAAAGATCATTTTCTCAGAGAAACTTTCCTTGACCTCTGTCTGCATTTATTCTTATGACATCCTATACCTCTTCTTTGAGCACTTAACCCTGATTGTGATCAAATCTTTATTTGTTAAATAGTCTCTCCTACTAATATTCCATGCGGGTAAAGATTCTAGTTATGTGTCTCCAGTGAAGTGAAATACTCATCACTGAGCTTAATGCAAGAATTGTAGGTGAATAAATCAATTGGTGTCTACGTTTCCTCATCCATAGAGAAGGAACAAAAACATGTATCTTACAGAAATTTTGTAAAGATGAATTATAATAATTCTAATGGCATGTAGCACAAAGCTTAGCATATATTAATTGTTCAATAAATAATAGTTATTGCTAGATATGGTAGAAACAGTATTATTCTTCACAATGTTTTCTTCTCCTCCCCTCCCATCCCTCTCTCCATGGGAAGATCCTACATTCCTGACCCTTTGATGTTAGGCTACATCATGTGACTTGATTTGGCAAGTGAAAAACAAGTAGAAATGATATGTGTTGCTTTCAAGTAGAAACCTTAAAAGTCATTGAGTCATTGAGTGATTAGTCAATGCTCCCTTTTCCCTCTACCATGAGACTTTCCCTAGGCCAGCAAATCTCCAGACATGAGCTGCTCTTTCACAGATCAGGCACACATGAGGTGATGTTTAGCCCAACTTCAGTTGATAGATGTGAAGTGTGATCCAGAAATAAAACTTAATTGTTGCAAGTCAATGAGATTTTGAGGCTGTTTTTACACAATAGTAAAAATTAAACTAAGCTTACTGATATATTAGCCCAATAGCTTCATGTGCACGCAGCAATTCTTTTAGAAGAGTAATTTATTTTATTTTATTATTTTATATATATATATATTTTTTAGACAGAGTCTCACTCTGTCACCCAGGCTGGAGTTCAGTGGCATGATCTCAGCTCACTGCAACCTCCACCTCCTGGGTTCAAGCAATTCTCCTGCCTCAGCCTCCTGAGCAGTTGGGACTACAGGCACCTGCCACCACACCTGGCTAATTTTTTGTATTTTTAGTAGAGATGGGGTTTCACCGTGTTAGCCAGGATGGTCTCGATCTCCTGACCTCATGAACCACCCGCCTCGGCCTTCCAAAGTGCTGGGATTATAGGCATGAGCCACCGCGCCCGGCCTTTGGAAGAGTAATTTCTATTTTATTTTATTGTGGTAAAAACATGGAAGTCATTTTTAAGGGCATTTTCTTTCAGTATCAAGTGTTTTCTTAAACATTTGAAAAACATACCTAAATGTATATACAAAATAAAAATAATAGCTAGCAATTATCAAGCATTTACTATATGTTAAGGATGTTTACAAGTGCTTTGCAAATGTTTAAGTATTTAATCCTCTAAAAGCTTGTGTGGTTGGTTCTGCTATGATATCCTTTTCACAGATGTGGAAAATGAGGCACAGAGCAGCTAAATTTATTTTTCCAAGGCCAGACAAGTAGTAAGTGACAGAGCCTGAATTTAAGCCCAAGTGTTGAGTTCAGAGCCTGCAATTAACCGCCATGCTTCATTATGTCATATGTAAAATGCTTCATTATGTCATATGTACAAATGTGCAGACACAGGTCGAAACACAAATACGCGTGAAGTGCTAAGAAGAATATATATTTAAGTACAGTTGGCCCCTGAACAACACGAGTTTGAGCTGCTTGGATCTACTTACATGCAATTTTTTTTAGTATTTATATTGGAAAATATTTTGGAGCCTTGCAACAATTTGAAAAAACTTGCAGCTGAACCCCATAGACTAGAAGGAATAAAAATTAGAAAAAACTTAAGTATGTCATGAGAGTATAAAATATGTGTAGATACTAGTCTATTTTATTCTTTACTAACATAAAATATGCACAAATCTATTATAAAAAGTTAAAATGTATCAGAACTTACCCACACAAACACAGACTGAATATGGAGCCATTTGCAGTCAAGGGAAATGTAAACAAAGTTAAAGACCTGTGTTAAAGCCTAACTGCAAAAATTAACTGTAGTACATACTGTTCTACTGTAATCATTTCATAGCCACCTCCTGTTGCTATTGTAGTGAGCTCAAGTGTTGTGAGTATCCACTTAAAACGCTGTGTGATACTGATCATCTCTATGTGGGCAGTTCACCTCCCCAGTAAATTGCATATTGCAGTAAAACGTGATCTCTCATAGTTCTCATGTATTTTTCATGGTGTTTAGTGAAATACCATAAGCCTCAAATAACACCATAGAACCCATTCTAGTGATGCTGTAAGTGCTCCCAAGAAACAGAAAAAAAGTCATGACATTACAAGGAAACGTTGAATTGCTTGATATGTACCTGATTGAGGTCTGCAGCTTTGTTTGCCCACCATTTTAGACAGACAATTGACCTTGAAAACAGAAAACATAAACTTATGGTATCAATCATAATTAAGAAAATTATGAGGAAGAGAAAATACAGTACAGTGCTATAAATGTGTTTTCTCTTCCTCATAATTTTCTTAATAACTTTTTCTTTTCTCTAGCTTACTTTAAGAATACAGTATATAATACATATACAAAATATGTATTAATTGACTATACATTATCAGTAAGACTTTCGATCAACAGTAGGTTATTAGCAGTTAAGTTTTTGGGTAGTCAAAAGTTACACTCAAATTTTCAACTGTGCAGGGAGTCAGCACCCTTAAACCCCATGTTGTTTAAGGATCAACTGTACATATTGAATATCACCATACAGAAAATAAAAGGATTGACTGTATTGAGATTCTTCCCAGATCTCACATTCTGTCATTTAATTTTATTTTTGTTTTCCCATGAGTATGACTCAGCCAGGAAAAAGATCAGTCCTGCTCATTGAAATCTCCCAATTGCTGCCCTACAAGAGAGGGTGGGACCATGGTTCAAATTCACAGATCCTTGAAAAGCATATCCTTATGCACAATAGCAAAGACTTGGAACCAACCCAAATGTCCAACAATGATAGACTGGATTAAGCAAATGTGGCACATATACACCATGGAATACTATGCAGCCATAAAAATGATGAGTTCATGTCCTTTGTAGGGACATGGATGAAGCTGGGAGTTTGCTTTTAAAGGGATTATTCAGTGCTCCCCTTCATTTACTGATTTAACAAGGATTCTTCAGTAATGTCCAAACAATCATTCCCAAGTTGGATAGATGGTCCAATCTTAAGGGTCGACCCCCTACTGAAATTTCTGAGTTCTTTATAATAACATAGAAAATATGTGCTTTTGTTTTGATGAAATTATCAAAAATAAATATAAACACAGTTTGAATTAATTGGGAGGTGAATGGAAATTTGATAAAAGCCAAAATGTTAGTGTTGTTGGAAGCAATTAGTTTTGAGTCAGCCAGACCTGGTTTCAAATTGTAGCTCTGCCTCTGTGTGAATTGGAACCATGTTGTTTGTGGTCCCTAAGTTTCAGATTCCTTATCTACAAATTGAAGATGATAAATTCCTAAATCATTGGGTTGCTGTGAAAACTGAATTTAATGTTATCTTCAAGTAGCATACAATAAATGTCCTATAAATTAATAAAGTAGCTATTCTTTATAATTAATTATTAATTATAATTAATTATTAATTAAAGAACAAATTCCTTAAAAGAATCATTTTATATTGTAATATACTGGATAGGAACTTATTTACCCAGGTATCTCTCAAAGGACTTCCTCAGGGATTGATAATAACATGAATGTTACTGCACAAAAACTGGCTCCCTTTTAAAGATGTTAGGTTTGGCAAACTGGAAAAGCTCGGCTTACCCAAACTATGATTCCACACTGTTTCCGAGCAGGGCGTAGATAAGCGGACATTCCAAGGAAGAAACTATTTTAGCACAACAACAAAAACAGGTAAAGCAGAGGCAATAAAATAGAGCAAAACAAATAGATTTTATAAATAGAAAGTGAAAACCAAACAACTGTGGCAATTACAGCTTTCATATGATTTATGTCTTTAATTTGTCTAAATCAGTGACCCATGGAGTATTGGCATAAAAATTTCAAATTCAGCAAAAACCTAAATCACTATAAAGAAACACTGAATTTTTATTAGTTATCCTTCTTTCATTGACTTCTCTGAAACAAAATGAATTCTTCCCTGAGTGAGGCAAAATGAAGTATTATATTTTACCAAGGTATTATTGATCTGCAATTCTTAGGATCCAATATGTCACAGAAACATAGCAACAGAACTTACCCGTGAGATTGACAGTACAGAATCACTGCCCAAAGGCCTTTTGCCCCTTGCTTCTGTTTAACACTAACACTAGGTATCGGTTAAGATTATTTAGTAGAAACTAACAGAAATGGACTCTGGCTAACTTGGGTAAAAACAAACAGACAAAAAAACCAAAAAGCTTCTTGGGAAGATAAGATATAGTTCAAAGAGTCAAGAGACTAGATAAATATCCAGGCTTCAGAAAGGACAGAAATCAGGACCATCTCCATGTAAAGAAAAGACGTATGGTTTCACACAGGCAGCGATGCCAGGGATCTAGAAGGTATAAATAAATGACCAGTCATTTCAAGTTCTTGCAGATGCAGCGAAATAACTCTGGTGGATTCCAACCTTAAATTACAGCCCTCAAAATTCAAATACTTGGGCAAAATGGTTTGACTGGCCTTCATTGGCCAGAGGAGGGAAAGTCACCTTGACACACAGTGTAACGATGAAGGCATGGTGTTCCCCACATTGAGGAACCCCACCAGCCTCCAGAAATGATCAAAGTCCTGTCAATTAAAATGTTACTTTCAGTCCTGTGATACTCATGTTGGGCTAAACTACAGAGCCGTGCGGTAAGAAATCTGCGTTGTTTTAAGCCTGGTAATATGTTACAGCAACAACAGAACATTAATACAACTACTTTTTTTAGTATAAATATGTCTCAAGTATTGCATGTGACACATGATATTTTAAAATATGATAGATGCTATGTACCCTCTTATCCTAAAATGAGAAGCTAAGTCACCAAAGCAATACATGCTAAGAGATGGCAAAGCTGGTTGGCCAGGTTCTGAGAATACCCACCGCTGGCAATTAAGGTGGGAGGAAGATATGAGGAAATGCATGGTGTGGTATATCCCTTTGTTTTCACACCTTCCCTGATGGAGGAGGGGAGAGCTGTGTGTGCAACCTAAGCCCAACTTTAAGTGATGCAAGGAAAACACTAGTGGAGATAAATGCCTGTTCATTCTGGTTTAGGCCTATGGTGGTAAAGCAAAGAGGACGACACTCTACGGACAGGTTATTTTTTTCTTTCTTCTCTCTTCTCTCTTCCTCTTCCTCTCCTCCTCCTCCCCTCCTCCTTCCCTTTTCCCCTCCTTTTCCTCCTTCTTCTACTCATCTTCCTCCTCCTTCTCCTTCTCCTTCTCTTATTCTTCTTGATGGAGTCTTGCTCTTTTGCCCAGACTGGAGAGAAGTGATGCAATCAGCCTCAAACTCCTGGACTCAGGTGATCCTCCCACCTCAGCCGCCCAAGTAGCTAGAACTAAAGGCACATGCCACCACACCTTGCTAATTTTTAATTTTTTTGTATAAATGCAGTCTCACAATTTTGCCCAGGCTGGTCTTAAACTCCTGAGCTCGAGTAATCCCCATGCCTTGGCCTCCCAAAGTGCTGGGATTGTAGGCATGGGCCACAATGCCTGGCGTCAGATGCTTCTTGGCTTTACATCCTAGTAAACCCACTGTAAGTTGAAACTATTCTAAGTTGAAAATGCATTTAATATTCCTAACCTACCAAACATCATAGCTGAGCCTAGCCTAAAATGTTCTCAGATCACTTCCATTAGCCTGTGGTTGGACGAAATCATTTAGCACAAAGCCTATTTTATAATAATGTTGATTGTTGCATGTGATTTATTGAATATTGTACTACAAATGAAAAACAGAATGGTTTTGTGGGTACTTAAAGTACAGTTACACCATTATAAAGTTGAAAAATCATAGCCAAGCCATAGTGAGTTGGGACCATCTGTGCTTATCTCCATATTAAGGAAAGATGTATGGTTTTGCAGAGGCAGCGTGAAAGAGTTTCCACCCAGAGAGCTTCCGGTGGGGGGCAAGTGACCCAGGAGAGTGTTGGAGGGTAGGAATTCCAGGGATAAGACGGGGGGCAGGAAGCATACCAAAGGTATTGCTAGTGTCATAGGAGCTGTGGTCAGAAGGCCCCCATGGGAGGGTGTCCTAGGAAACACTGAAGAGCCCCCACCTGTAGAAATCTGCATTTGTATTCCTGCCACCCTCCAGAAGGCTCAGCTCCTAAGCCATGACTTCCTTCTGGATTAGAGTCTTCAGGCCTCAGAAACAGAGCTGGTGAAGAAGCTGTGTGTATTAATCAGGGTTCTCTAGAGGGACAGGACTAATAGAATAGATGTATATATGAAAGGGAGTTTATTAGGAGAATTGACTCACACAATCACAAGGTGAAGTCCCACAATAGGCCATCTACAAGCTGAGGAGCAAGTAAGTCAGCCCAAGTCCCAAAACCTCAAAAGTAGGGAAGTGCAGCTTTCAGTCTGTGGCCAAAGGCCTGAGACCCTCTGGCAAACCACTGTTGTAGGTCCAAAAGTACAAAAGCTGAAGAACTTGGAGTTTGATATTTGAGGGCAGGAAGCATCCAATACAGGAGAAAGATAGGAGTCCAGAAGACTCAGCCAGTCTAGCCTTTCTATGTTCCTTGGCCTCTTTTTATCCTAGCCATGCTGACAGCTGATTATATGGTGCCCACCCAGATTGAGGGTGGGTCTGCCTCTCCTAGTCCACTGACTCAAATGTTAATCTCCTTTGGCAACACCCTTACAGACATACCCAGGAACAATATTTTGCATCTTTCAATCCAATCAAGTTGACACCCAATATTAACCATCACAGTGTGGACGGATGGGACAGGGCAAAAAAAGAAGCAACCACACCTCCTGCCCTCACTGAAAACTTCCCCTCTTAAGGTGAATTTGAACTAGGGAAGGAGAACACTTTAAAATTTAGAGTTGTAATATACTTTAAAGTGGACTTTGTAGTTACTGAAATGAGATTGTTCTTGTGACTTGAAAGGGACCAGAGAAGCTTTGGGTGTTATCTCACTTTTCATGTAAGAACAAAAAAGATTAACACAAAGTACAGGTTGGATGAGATGGGGAGGAAGCATACCAACTTTTTTCATGATGTGTCCTGTTGAGTCCAGCATTTCTCATGTATTAGCTATAAAAACAACAGAGTGATTTGTAGACTCAAGGAAACAGATCAATAAGTAGAAATATCAAGTAAGAGAATCAACATTGAACATTTAATTATTGACATAGAAGGGAGACTATACATAATTACAGTGAATCCAGATGAGATTAAAACAGTAAGAATGCTAATAGATAAATAAGACTAAAACAAGCAGCTTAATAATAAATGGTGTCTCTAAGGTGGATATTCCTCCCAAAGCAAAAAATAAAAATAAAAAAAAGGGCACTCAGAGATATAACACAAAATAATTTCCCCAAAATGAAGAGAAAATCACATCTGCAGATCCAGGAGCACACACTGATTCAGCACATCCCGTCCTTGAGGTTTCCAGGCAGAAAAAGCAAATTATGTACCTGGGAGAAGAAATCCGTATGGCCTCAGACTTTTCCATGTTGACATCCAAGGCCAGAAGACAGAAAGTCTGCAGTGCTTGAGGGAGAGAGAGCACCACCCAATGACAGATTACCCACCAAAGTTGCTTTTATTTCTAATGGTTACAGAGCAACATTGTCAAACACGAAAGAAATCAGGAAATGTAGAGCCTGTGAGCTCTTGCTGGGGGAAACTCTCCTGAAAACTAAAGCCAGCCAATGGAGAGACCAGTCAGAGTAAGAATTCAGGAATGACAAATCCAGGAATGAGAAACAGTCTGGTGGGGAGCACTGACTGTGTTTAAATATAAATATGATATTTTGACAGGTGTAGGAAAGTAACTTAGTCAACAGCCATCCTACCCTCCATTTATAGTGCAAGGTTGTGAAAGCAAAACTTTCATTTCCCAGCACCTCTTAATTTAGATTGTGCCAACCAGATGCTCTCTAGACAAAGGTTCTGAATGTGGAAATAAAGTGTAGGCATGCTGTCTTGACTTCTGCGTTTTCTGCTGCAGGCACCCAAGGGGAAGCCTTGAGTTTTCCGTTGCCGTTCTCCAATTGTGAATTGTGGTATCAAGTTAGTTCTCTTTCCTGCCAAGGTGGATCTAAGAAGCAGGGTGTAGTTCTGAAACCCATAGTTGGATGGCAATGGTTTTCTGATACCTGTGTTAGTCCCTAGAGTTGACCATTCTATTGTCGTTTGCCAAGATGTGGACCTTCTTGACGGTGACAGTGGTAATAACTCTCATTTTGGACCCATTCTTTCATATTCAAAATGGAGTTTCTCAACCTAAGTATTGTTGACATTTTGGGTCAAATAATTCTGTTGTGAGGGCTATCCTGTACAAAGTAGGATGTTGATCATCTACATGTCAGATGTCTACAGCACCCGCCCTCCTCCCAAGTTGTGACAATCAAAAATGTCTTCAGACATTACTTAATGTCCCCTAGGGACCAAATGCCTCCTGTTGAGAACCTCTGCTCTGTAATCATAAAGCCTGCTTCTACAACTCTTGCAATCCTCCTGTTCAGTTTTGTGTTGTGTAAGATTCGAAAAAAGAGAGATTTAAAAGAGTTCCACAGAGCAAGAGTTTGGAACAAGGATCACAGAGTGACTTTCTGCCCCTGGAACAGTAGAGTTTTGTTTAGGGAGACTGAGTCTCTATCTGGGTATGTAGCAAGAGTAGTGGCTGGACTTACGGGTGCCCTAAATCTTCACCTTGTGATTCTTTGAGGAGTCTCTTCCATCCCCATTGATATTGTGGTGCAGGTCTTGAACTATTAGAAAACCATGTGGCAGAGGTATATTCTAAGGAGAATTACTCTGCCTCAACCTGATGTCCTGTACATTATTTGATGATGATGACGATGACAACAAGGATTACGAGAGGAGTGGTAGTACAGTAGTCTGCACTTATCCTTGGGGAATTTGTCCCAGGACTCCCAGTGGATGCCTATCACAGATAGCACTGAATCCTAGATATACTCTGTTTTTTTTTCCCCCTGTACATACATAGTCATGATAAAGTTTAATTTACAATAAGATATTAAGAACAATAATAAGAAAATAGAACAGTTATAACCATATGCTATAATAAAAGTTATGTGAATGTGGTCTTTTTCTCTCAAACTTATTGTACTGTACTTGCCTATTTTTGGACCACGGTTGACCCTGGGTAACTGCATCACAGGAAGCAAAAGCTCTGATGAAGAAGGTCCATTGTAGGAGTAGTTTTGGCCCAACAGGCACAGTCTTTGTCCTATCTTCTAATAAATTATAAAATGACTTTCTTATTCCACATCCCTCTCTTCTTTTCTCCATTGAATTTTGGGTGGACTTCTTAAAGCATTACTTTTTGAATTATAAATTATAGGTTCATCTAGAAAAAATCTGAAAAATATAAAGAATACAACAAAAATTTTCTACAATCCCACTGGCCATGGATTCTGATTGTTTACATTTTGCTGCATTTCCTTGAAATGTTTTCCTTTATGTTTCTCTATATACATGCATGCCAATGTTTGTAATTATATACCTTTTAAAAACAAAACTGCCATGATAAATATACACATAGTTTACATCCTGCTTCTTCACATAAAGGTATTTCATGTAATATTTCGCATAACATTGTGATGGAAAAATATGAATTTTCTTTCCACTATCCCCTATGTTTGTGCTTTTTAGAGCCAATCTTCTTCCCCTTGTCTTGCGCCATTCATTTATTCAACAGATATTTGTTGAGTCTTTCCAATAGGGCAAATTCTGGCTTAGACACTGAGGATACAAAGCTCAGAAAGAAATGACTTCTGTGCTTGAGGAGCCCTTTCAATTGGAGAGACATGAGGAAAGAAATCACTTCAATGCCATTTTCTTTGCTGCCACTATCACCAGCCACTTCCTTGCCATTATTTAAAAACAGGAATTAAGCTCCTGATTGCAGAAAGGACTGATTCAGGCAAGATGTTAGAAATCTCTGGCAGACATGCTGATACAGAGGCACATCTGTAAGTCAGTGAGCTGTTCACATCCACTGGAGGTTAAGGACAACTGCATATTAGCAGAAGAAAGCAAGGGTCAGTATGTAATTGGGAGGAGAACTGGAAAAGTGATTATAGACATGGCACAATCAGTTATTTGCCCAGCCAGACCCTAGAGAGGATTGGAAGCAAAAAAGTTGTAAGAGAGGACTGATTAGTGGCACCAGCTGGTAAACATGTTTTCTGCAGAATGATACCTGTTGCTTTAGATTTCAATATCTGCAACATTTCTATGTCTGCAACATTGTAGCCGAAGTCATTTGCATCAATCCTCTGCTTCCAAGCAGCCATATCTCTCTTTTCAGTCATCATGAACAGAAATGCTTGACTTGTACTCATCAGATTTGTGGAAAGAGTTCTGAGAGTCAAAAACCCTGAAGGTCAAGAAGCATGTTGAAATCTTACTGCAGTTCTCTCTATCCAGGGCTTAAACTGGCTAAATAATAGTGTAGTGGGCTCTTGCTGCCATGTAAGTCATGACATTTTTTTTGTTCAGAGATACTTTACAAAGTGTCCTTGACCTATCTTCTATCCGTGAGGAAGAACCATATATATATATGTGTGTGTTTTTGTTTGTGTGTGTATATATACACACACACTTTTATACTACATATATACATTTATACTACATATACGTGTATATATATACATACATTTATACACACATACATATACCTGTATATGTGCATATGTATGTATGTATATGTATATGTATGTATGTATATGTATACGTATGTATGTGGTATAAATTTAGGCAGTACAAGTGCAATTTTGTTACATGGATATATTGCATAGTAGTGAAGTCTGGGCTTTTATTGTAACCATCACACAAATAGTGTATATTGTACTGATTAAGTGATTTCTCATCTCCCATCCCTCTCCCACCCTCCCACTTTCAGAGTCTCCAATGATTATTATTCCACACGCTTGATGTATATACTTTATTTAGCTCCCACTTATAAGTCAGAACATGTAGTATTTGACTTTCTGATTCTGAGTTGTTTCACTTAAGATAATGGCCTCCAGTTCCACCCATGTTGCTGCAAGAACCACATATTCTTTAAATGAGTCCATCACAAGGGGAGAGGTACTAGATCCAGGTTATGTGCCACCTCATACTTGCTCAGTCTGCCTGCACCCTCTCACTTGGGGCCTCAGCTACCTGCCCAGCATCCTGTTGGAATGGCCCAGGGAAGGCTCCTGTTCTTATGTTTCTAAAGTTCCTGTGGACATTCCCTTCCCTAGGGACAAAAGCCTAGGCTTGGTTGTACTCACTGTGGCATGGTCCATAGCAGTTCCAGCTCCTGGATCTGGACCTACAAGGCTCTGGCTTTCCCAGAGCTGCCCAGAAGGGCCTTGTACCACAATATAAAAGTGCAGGAAAGATAATAGCCCATGGGGAGAACTTTGATCAGTAAGTGATAGGAGAGGGGAAAGGAGCCACAGATAGTGTTGCTACCATTCCCCTTGATGGACCGTTCTTCAACATGGCCATCCCATGTGGCTTCTGAGCGACTGAGTGATGGTGTTATGTTCTGCTGGGAAGCCAAGGTCAACTTACTGATGCACCACCCTGCTTTGGTTTCCCTTCCTTCCCTAATTCACGTCCCCATTTCTGTTACTCTTGCTACCCCAGGATTAAACTCCCTTAATAAAGTGTGAACACAATTTTTTCAAAGTGTGTCAATCAGGGTTGAATAGTTATAGCTAACTCTTATTTTGAATTGTAATTAATTTCAAAAACAAATAAGAACTTCGTAGGCTGTTGTGGTCAGTTCAGGCTGTTATAACAAATTACCATATACTGGTTATGGCTTATAAATAGGAGTTACCTATTTCTCACAGTTATAGAGGCTGAAAGTCCAAGATCAGGGTGCCAGCATGGTCAGGTTCTGGTGAAGGCTTTCCTCTTAATTATGTCCTCACCCAGCCTTCCTTGATGGATGCACACAGAGAAGAGAGCAAGAGAGATCTTGTGCCTCTTCCTTTTCTTATAAGGACATTAATCCCATCATGGGGCTCCACCCTCAGGATCTTGTCTAAACCTAAATACCTCTGGAAGATCTACCTCCTAATACTATTACATTGAGAATTAGGGCTTCAATATAGGAATTTGGGAAGTGGGATATTACACAAATATTCAGTCCTTAGCACAGGCCATCTCCCTGAACAGTTTTGCAAAAACAATAGATTTCATCTTACAGTATAACTACTAGAACAATCAATGACAGCAATTTGCCTACAAGGTCATAGTGCCAGTGGGGTGGGAAGGACTGGAATTGAAGACCATCTATCTATCATTGGAGTCTCTTAGAAAAGTGTGCTATAGGGTGCTAGCTTTAGGTCAGTGGGTGTGGTTTTTTGGGGGGAAACATAAAAGTTTATGACGAGAGAGCTCAATGCACCGAAACATAAATTCTCTGATGGAAGTGGGCTTTGTGCATTCTCAGTCGTTAACGTATGTCCCTGCCAAATGCGTCACTGAAAAAAAATGAAAAGACCAATACATCACCCTGGGAATATCAACCTTCCAAACCGTCAGCTAGGTATTTCTTTCAAGGTACGACATGTACCTATTCAACAAAATTTTCCGAAATAGAAATGGCACCAAGAGGGGAAACCCCTCAGGCATAAATTCATCACATATGCTCAATACTCAATGGGATGTTTTCAAATTAAAATAAGGCCCCTAAAGCAGAAACTAACATTTTACTAGATGAAGTAAATTGAGGATATTGGCTGCTGAGAAATTTTGGCAGGGCTTTCTGAGGTATGTAATATCAGTACAACCATATTGCCACATTTTCATTTCTGTTGAAAAACTTAAAATGCCTTTCAGATGCAGTAAGTTAAATCTTTAATTCTCATCGCCTGTGGCCTCAGGAGCAAACCAGAACTTTTATATCCAGTCCGCTGCTCTATCTGTTGGGGGCAGAATTTTCAACACTAATAAAATATTTTCTTATTCTCTGATTCAGTCGCAGCCCCAGGATTACTTTCCTGTAACTTTTCTTTGGCAGCTCATTTCCTTCGAGGAGTTGTTTGTTATAAAACCCAATGGGAAATGAATAATATATAAATTTTTAAGACTACCCCTATTCAGCTCGCTCATTATGGCCCACTGTGTTTTTAGGAGCATATGTGTTAGCGGAGTGTTTGCAGTATTCATAACTTGAACTTCTAATTTACGAGCTCTTAAAGGTACACTAAGCATCGGCATACTAATTATTAATATTGTGCTCTGAGGATTTTTTTTCTCTAGCTCTTATTGCAGGCAAAAGGAATGTTCTTAAAAGTAATATTCGGCAATTTCCAGACAAGCATGGCTAGGTCAGGCTGGAACATGGGCCTCTGGCATTGATGTGTGGATAGTAATATCATAAGAAATTATTTATTACATGAAATGCCAACCTTGCCAATTTTTAAATGTTAATGGCCTTATGGTGAAGATAAAAGGTTTATACTCTCCACCTAGAGATTTCAGAATTTTGTAATCCTAGCATGGGAATGGTTTCATTATCTCATGAGTCATTTTTAGTTCTCTTTTAATTATAGGTGTTTATGAACTTTTATAAATTAAAAATCACAACTTTCTGGAATATTGTCTATAATAATTGAGTCAAAATGACTGAATTTGATATGCTGGATGTACTGACTTCTAGGGAGGAAAGATTTCCCTGTTGGTTCTGGGGGAAAAAAAGAACCAAAATAAATTTTAAGTATATTATATGGATTTGTCTAAGCTAATCCAGAATGTTTAGCTGCATTCATAGGAAATCCTAATTTACTCAATAACTTGAAAATATCATCTTTAGCAAATTAGAACAAATTGCTCAGGGCCTAGCTTTTCCTAAGAGATTTTGCCTAAATGTCCATAAAGCTCTTAGTTCATTACTTAATTTTTATTTATTGTATGTGAATTTTTTTAAATGTTCAACTAAAAATATATCTCATATTTGGATAATATTCCTTAGGGGTAGTTCCCATTGATTTATTGCATACTAAGTTAAACATTTTAGAGGGCTAGCCTTAAAGTTCTTATTTTAGAATATGGTTACAACTTGCTCAAATTATTCATAGGATGTTACTATAGTTAACATGTTATGTATATGTAATTTGTATGGATGATACTGCTAAATCTAGTAGTAATCATTACCTAAACATGTGTTTAATATGAAAAAGCTATATGCTTTTCTTATCTGAAGTTACTTGCGATTTCAGGAGATTTAAGGAAATGTACTGCCTTATTAAAATTGAGTACAGAGAATAAATAGAAATTCTTGTGACTGTGCATAATGTTCAAGTTAGAATTTTCATTAACCTCTTTGAGAAACACATTTTCAGCAATGATTAAGTTGCAACCTAATAAAAATGCTAAACACAATTTAGTAATCATAGAAGCTAACTTTCTAACTTCCCACTAGTACAAATAAATGGAACATAGGTTTAAAAATCACTCATATTACTATTATCAAAGGTAATTTTATCTTTTGGTATATTTATTTCTATTCTTTTATCTACACATAGCCTGTTTGTGTTTTTAATAGTGCAACATTAAAATATATCTTGAAATTCTATTTTACATGATACTTATGCTGTAAATATTTTTTTGTGTAACTTCAAAGTCTTTGTTTACATAATAAAATGACTATAGAGTGTTACACAGCGGACATATAGTAATGGTGATGTGAAGATGCCAGGCAGTTCTTTCTTCAGAAAACAGTGTAAAAAGACCCATATTTGGAACTTGCCACCTCTATGTCTTCTCCAGTGAAAAATTTCTTCATATATTTTGCCGATTTTCTAATTGTTAAGATTGTTTTGAGAGTCCCTTATATATACTAGCTATGAGTCCTTCAGGGAAATTCAAATTAAAACCACAATCAGATATAACTACACATCTATCAGAGTGGCTAAAGTTAAGAATAATAGCAATGCCAAATGCTGGTGAGAATGTGGAGATAATAATCACTTATGCTAGTGAAAGTGAGAAATGATAGTCACTCTGGGAAATAGTTTGATAGTTTCTTTCAAAACTAAGCATGCAGTTACCATATAACCAAGCAATTGCACTCTTAGGCATTTATGCAGCAAAATGAGAACCTATGTTCACAAATAATACTGTACACAAATGTTCATAGCAGCTATTCATAATAGCTTAAAACTGGAAACATCCCAGATAACCTTTAACCAGTGAATGGCAAACAAACTGTGGTGTATTTATTCCATGGAATGCTACTCAACAATAAGAAGAAAATAAAAATTGATTTCTGTCTAACTTGGATGAATCTCTGAAAAAGTATGCTAAGTGAAAAAGGCCAATGTCAGAAGGTTATGTAATGTAGAGTTCCAGTTATACAACATTTTGAAATGACAAACTTGGAGAAATGGTATACAGATTAGCGGTTTCTAGGGGCTAAGAGAGATGGGGGTGGAAGGGAAGTGAATTTGGTCATAAAAGGGATCCTTGGAGTTAAGGAAGTGTTGAGTAGCTTGATTGTGGTGGTAAATATGTGAATCTACATATATGACAAAATTTTATAGAACTACATACACAAACACACACATACATGAATACATGTAAATCAGGGAAATATAAATAAGATCAGTGGATAATATCAGTCAGTGTTAGTATCCTGGTCATAATATCATACTGTAATTTTTCAAAATGTTACAACATATAAGTAAAGTATATGTAGGATCTCTATTGTTCCTTACAAATTCATAATAACTTAAATTATATTAATAACAAATATTTTAAAAATTGGACTACTATGTCTGGCATGACTGGCAAAAACTATACATTTATGGCTTTTGTACATGGTTTCCCCCAGTGAACTACCCCAACCAGTCATACCAGTTTGAAGTAGATTATAGCACCAAGAGGACAGGAATATTTGACCTTTACAAACGAATTCTGGAAGTGAGAGAGATGCAAAAGTATTGAAGTTCAAAGTCCAAGTATAAACTTTCCCCAAATCCCTGGCTGACCCCAGAACTGCAAACACCAGCTACTGTACGTAATAGGGGAAACTATTTTCATAGTTTGAATCTAGACCAATCAAATTGCCTACTCAAATGAAAATAATAAAACAAGCAAACCAATAATCCTCAGATGTCTCAGAGTCACTACGAGGTATAATCTACAACATTTAATTTGAAACAAGAAATTACTAGATATAGAAATAAACATGATGGTGCTTCTTTGCCTGAGTTTGTGTGACAGTCACTGGAAACTGACACGGAATGGGCCTTGATGATATATTGAGCAGATAAACATTTCAAAGAGGCAATTTTAAATTCATTCAGATAATTAAAGGAGACTATAATATTTATAAATAAACAGATAGGAAATTGTGACAGAGAAATGTAAGCAATAAGAAAAAAACAAGTGGAAATTCTAGAACTATAAAGTACAGTACTGGAAATGAAAACTTCACTATATGGTCTCAAAAGCAGAGTTGAAATGACAGGATAAAGAATCAGTGAAATTGGCCAGCACAGTAGTTTACATCTGTAATCCTAGCACTTTGGGAGGCTAAGACAGGAAGATTGCTTGAGCCCAAGGGTTTGAGTCCAGCCTGGGCAACAGAGGGAGACCCTGTCTTTACAAAAAATAAAAAATTAGCTGGGCACGGTGGCGTGCACTTCTGGTATCAGCTTCTTTGGAGGCTGAGGAGGGAGGATCACTTGAGTCCAAGAGGTTGAGGCTACAATGAGCCGTGATTGTGCCACTGCACTGCAGCCTGGGTGACAAAAGGAGACCCTGTCTTTAAAAAGAAGAAGAAATTAAAGTTAGATCAGTAGAAACTATCAAATTTGAATAACATGGAAAAAAAACATTTAGCAAAAATGAACAAAACCCCAGAAAACTGTGGAACAACATCAAACAGTTCAACATGTGTGTGAATGGGGTCCCAGAAGGTGAAGAAGGAGAGAAAGGGACAAAAAAATTTGAGGGAAGAATGGCCCATATCCTCTTAAATTTGCTAAAGAAAACCCACTAACTTAGTCACTCAAGAAGTTCAATGAAACCCAAATAATATAAAGACACACACACACACCCCCCCACCAACAATCCAATCTCAGTACGCTACAGCAAGACACCTAAAAAGAAAACATAAAAACCTCAGAAAACCTTAAAAATGGCAAGAGAAAAACAACACATTACATGCAGAAAGTAGCAAGAGAAAAACAACAATATGATCAATTGCTGATTTATCACCAGAAATAATGCAGACCAGAAGACATTCGACTTACATATTCAACATACTGAGTAATTAAGAAAAAAAAACAAAAACAAAACACTGGCAGCCAAGAATTCTATAACTAGTCAAACTATTCTACAAATATAAAAATGAAATAGAAGTTTTTAGGCAAAAACCTAGAAAATCCATAGCTAACAGACTAGCAGTACCAGAAACACTAAAGAAACTTTGAGTGCAAGGAAAATGACACCAGATGGTAATGTGGATATGCAGAAAGAAATAAGAAGCATTGAAAAAATATAGTAAAATATAAAAGCTTATACAAATATTTTGTTCTTTTAAATATTTTTGAAAAGACATTATAGAGTTTATAAAGTACATTGGTGTAATATATGTGAGAACAACAGCATGGAAGATAGAGGGTAAATGGAACTGTACTGTTTTAAGATTCTGGTATTTTAATAAAAATAATAACTGAAGGTCACATGTGGTGGTTCACACCTGCAATCCTAGCACTTTGGGAGGCCAAGGCAGGCTGATTGCTTGAGCCCAGGAGTTCAAGACCAGCCTGGGCAACATAGCAAGACCCTGTGTCAACTAAAAATAAAAAAATAGCTGGGTGTGGTGATGTGTACCTGTAGTCCCAGGTTTATAGGAGGCTGAGGTGGGGAGATTATTTGAACCTGGAGGGATGAGGCTGCAATGAGGAGTGATTGTGCCACTGTATTCCAGCCTGGGTGACAGAGTGAGACCCTGTCTCAATAATAATAATAATAATAATAATAATAATAGTAATTCAATATTAAATCTAAGAAAATTATCATGAGCTAACAATGCACGTTGTTAACCCTAAGCAACCACTAAAAAAAATGCAAAGAAATATAGTTGAAAGCTAACAGAGTGTAAAATGACATACTAAAATATTTGTGGAAAACCAAAGAAAAGCTAGGAAAGGAGGAAGAGAGGAATAAAAAAGGGATGAGACAAAAAAACAAATAGCACGATGGCAGACTAAAATCCTGTTACATAATCATATTAAATATATGGATAAATATTTTAAATGAAAGGCAGATAATATTGGATTGGATTTTTAAAAACCCAGATCTGTCTATAAAAGTTGTACTTTAAACACAGACACAAATAAACTCTAAGTAAAAGTATAGAAAATGATACACACTATTCAAATAGTAAGCTTAAAAAGAGGGACTGGAAGGAAGGACATGGTGAGAGAACAATTTGAAGAGTGCCGAAGTGTGGAAGTGTCTTCTGCCCAAAAGGCATGGTCTGAAGGTGGAACTAACTATGCCTGGCAGTCTTTAACCTCAGGATGCTATTGGGGTATCCCTGAGTCCTAGTACTTCTTCTCTTTTCATGCTTTGAGGGTCAAGAAAACAAGAAAACTCTTACACCATCAACAGCATCCTCATGAAGATCCAGCCAAATTTGGTGCAAACAGAGCAGAACCTGACCCTGTAGTGCATCATAGATGCCAGCACCACCTTGTACATCAAGCCTCAGCACCTGGTGCTTTTTTAGAAGGATGGCACAACATTTTTACTTCTCCCTAGGCAACATAGAAGTATTTTTCATTTCTCAGGCTTGGGTCTATGACTCAGGGAAATAGAAGTACATTGTGGTTCAGAACAACAAGGAGAAAACCACGCCAGAGTACCAGGTGTTAGTGAAAGGAGTGGTCAGTCCCAGAGCAATGCAGGACAAGAAGGAGGTGATAGAAGGCAAAGTCTTGATGGTGAATTGTTCTGTTCCAGAGGTAAAGTCCCAACATACTTCACAGCTGAAAAACTTGAACTAGAAACAAAAAGAGTCAAGCAAAAAAGAGAGAATACTTCTCAGAACCAGAATTTTGTGATGCTGGAATTCCGCAAATGAGAAGCAAGACCATGCTTTAATATTCCAATGTTAAGCTATGATTGTTTCTGGGATCTGGGTGGTGACCTTGGAATCCACCAGAAGTCACCTGGCCACCACGGGGGGTCAGAGTCCTGCTCTCCTTTTCACCATTTTTTTTTTTTTGGTGGTTTCCTTGTTTGGTATGAGGAGAAAGAGCCCAAAATTGGAAAGGGGCTGGGGCTTTCTGGATGGATTTCTGTTCTCAGGACTTAAGACCTGTTATTAATCACTTTAACAATTTATATCGGTATTTTTCAAATTATTTGACTGTGAAATATATATATATATATTATATATATGTATATATAATATATATATATAAAATCTATATGTCCTAAACAAAAGTTTTATAAACAATACTTGCCTTTAATGCACATGATACATTTTGATGTTTTCTACTCTATTGTAGTTTTTTAAAGCACTGGCCATGACAGTAAATTGATTCATTATGTAACCTGCAGTTTGGAAACCCAGTGAGGGTCAGACACCAAGAAGCAGGGTCTGGAGGAGATTGTAAGGGAAGGCAGGCCAGGTCCTCAGCCTTTGCATTTGATGAGAAGCTCTCCACTTTTCTACCTCCACCAGCCCCCAACATCCAAGACATTGGACAAACAGGAAACTAATGAGGTGGCCTGAGAAATGCTCTCAGGAGAGAAAGAGGCTACAACAGACGAAAGCCTGAGTGAGTATCCAGGACAAACAGGTCCCCAGAAGCTCCCAGTGATCTATGGGGTGGGCTAGGACTGGTGAAGCTGAAAAGTTAGGGGAAGGCACACCCTGCTATAGACAGCTGCAAATATTCCCAAAGTAGAAAACCTAATTTGTCATAAATGACCTCCTTATTTTGACACCTCTCTTCACCCCGCCAATTGTTTATGTATATAAAAATACCTCCTATTTCAGTGATTATAATTCATGTTTTTGGTAAAATTTTCAGAAAATATGCTACAATATAAAGTACTAAGTGACAATCACTCATGGTACCACTATTGAGAGAAAACATATGGTCTGGACTTTTTTTTTACCTATACATTCACACACACACACACACACACACACACAGAGTTTTTGTTTCTCTTTGTTTTTACAAAAAATGAGGACATAGCAAACCTATTATTTTATAACTTTTAAAGACACTTAATATATTACAGACTTTTGTCTAGATCAAGAAATATGGTTGTACCTCATTTTAGCGGCAACTTGGAATTCTATTGTAGGGATGTGCCATAATTTATTTACCCCATTTTTAAAAATGGATATTTAAGTATTTCCCAGTTTTTTGCTATTAAAACAATCTTGCAATGCACATGTCTATATTTATATCTTGTGTACTTTTGCAAGTAATTTATTATTATTATTATTTATGGAGTTAATTCTTAGCACTAAAGTTGTTGATGCAAATATTTCATACATTTTCAATATTGATATATATTGCCAAATATCTCCTCCAAATAGTTGAATACTGCCATGAAAAGTGAGTTTATTTTCCAAATATTTCCCAATACATACTATTATCAATGCTTTATTATTTTTCCCAATCAAATTAAGGCACAATGATATATCATTAGTATTGTGATTTGTATTTTTTTTAGGTTTTAGTGAGGTTAAGTATGTTTCTTATGTTTATTGGTCTATGCTATTTTCCCCTATAAACTGCCTGTTCATAAATACTGCCCATTCTTACTATTTTGATTTGTTTGATCCCTTTGTGAATTAAAGAAATTAACTCTTTGTCAGAGATATGATGAAAAAAAAGAAAATATAAATGGGATATATGAATATCATGTAAATTACACTTTAAAGAGAGTTGGTTGAAAGCTCTAATGTATAACATGAAGACTATAGTTAATAATAATGCATTGTATTCAGGATCTTTGCTAAATAAGAAAATTATAGCTGCTCTTGCTATAGAAAGGAAAATGGGTAACTATGTGACCTAATAGATATGTTAATTTGTTTCTCTATAGTAAACATTTAACTATATATTTATATATGTATTTTATAAAATCAGGTTGTATATTTTAAATATTTACAATAACACTTATTTAAAAAGAAAACAAGATTTTTTCAATCCATGAAAAAAAGATAAAGTAGTATTAGTAGACGAAGAGGGATATTTGATTAAAAAAAGAATCAGTATAACAGGAACAATGGTTCTATAAAACTGTTATAGTAGTCTGTGTACCCAGTAACAGAGCTCCACATTGCATGAAGCAAAAACTGTCAGAATTGAAAAGATAGTAGACAATTTAACAATTATTAGCAAGTATAGTTACAAATTTCAAAACTCCTTTCTCAGTAATTAGAACAAATAGGTAAAAAATCAGTAATGATATAAAAAAATTTGCATAGTATCAGGGGAAACAGCCCCCAGTATTTTAACGTAGGTTCTTTTCTATTTTCCCTAAATGTCAGCCGGTCTGAGAAATAAAGAGAAAGAGTACAAAGAGAGAAAGTTTACAGCTGGGCCTCCGGGGGTGACATCGCATATTGGTAGGACCGTGATGACGACCTGGAGCCGCAAAACCAGCAAGTTTTTATTAGGGATTTTAAAAGGGGAGGGGGTGTATGAACAGGGAGTAGGTCACAAGGATCACATGCTTCAGAGGACAATTAAGATCACAAGGCAAAGGTAAAATTAGAATTACTGATGAGGGTCTATGTCCCGCTGTGCAGGTATTGTCTTGATAAACATCTTAACAGGAAACAGTGTTTGAGAGCAGAGAACTGGTCTGACTAGAATTTACCAGGCTGGAGTTTCCCAATCCTGGTAAGCCTGAGGGTACTGCAGGAGACCAGGGCGTATTTCAGTCCTTATCTCAACTGCATTAGACAGACATTCCCAGAGCAGTCATCTACAGACCTCCCCGCAGGAATGCATTCCTTCCCCAGGGTTATTCCTTGCTGGGAAAAGAATTCATCGATGTCTCTCCTACTCACACATCCACTTATAGGCTTTCTGCAAGAAGAAAAATATGGCTCTATTCTGCCTGACCCTGCAGGCAGTCAGACCTTATGGTTATCTTCCCTTCTTCCCCAAAATCACTGTTATTCTGTTCTTTTCAAAGTGCACTAATTTCATATTGTTCAAACACACATGTCTTAAAATCAGTTTGTACAATAGTGATCCTGAGGTGACATCCTGAGGTACATTCTCAGCTGATGAAGATAATGGGATTAAGAGATTAAAGTAAAGACAGACATAAGAAATTATAAGAGTATTATTAGGGAAGTGATAAATGTCCATGAAATCTTCACAATTTATGTTCAGAGATTGCAGTAAAGACAGGCGTAAGAAATTATAAAAGTGTTAATTTTGGGAACTGATAAATGTCCATGAAATCTTCACAATTTATATTCTTTGCCTCAGCTGCAGCTGGTCCCTCCGTTCAGGGTCCCTGACTTCCTGCAACAGCATAGGCCAGGTGCGGTGGCTCACGCCTGTATTCCCAGCATTTTGGGAGGCCGAGGCAGGTGGATCACCTGAGGTCAAGAGTTCAAGACCAGCCTGGCCAACATGGTGAAACCCCATCTCTACTAAAAATACAAAAATTAGCTGAGTATCGTGGTGCATGCCTGTAATCCCAGCTACTCAGGAGGCTGAGGCAGGAGAATTCCTTGAACCCAGGAGGCAGAGGTTGCAGTGAGCCGAGATTGTGCCACTGCACTCCAGCCTAGGCGACAGAGTGAGACTCCATCGCAAAAAAAAAAAAAACAAAAAAAACAGAAAAAAAAGGTTTGAACAATATGAACCAACATAAAGAAACTGGCATTTATAAAATAGTTTATGCCTAAACGGAATAATATATATTCTTTTCACAAACACATGGAGCATTCACTAAGATATACCAAATGCAGGGTCATAAAACAAATGTCAACGAATACAAAAATATTTAAATCATATGATGTTTTCTCTATAATAGAATTAAATTATGAATTTATAACTGAAAATCATCTGGAAAATCACCCAAATATTTGGACAATAAAAAATACAGTTATAAATAACCCATGTTCAAAACAAAGTTACAAATTTTACTTCTGGGTGTATAGCCAAAAAAATTGAAAAAAGTGACATAAAGAGATATTTTTATACTCACATTTATAGCAGCATTATTCACAATAGCTAAAAGCTAGTATTAATCCAAATGTCCATTGTTGGATAAATGGATAAACAACATGTGGTAAATATGTACAATGAAATATTATTCAGCCTTAAAATTAAGGAAATTTGGACACATGCTACAACATGGAAGAACTTTGAAAACATTATGCTAAGTGTAATAAACCAGACCAAAAAGGACAAATATTGTATGATTTCACTTATGTGAAGTACCTAGAATTGTCAAATTTGTAGAGATAGAAAGTAGAAAGGTAGTTTCCAGGGGTTCAGGAAAAGGAATCAGGAGTTATTGTTTAATGGGTAAAGTTTCAGTTTGGAAATATGACAAAGTTGTTCTAGAGATGGATGGTGGTGACTGCTGCACAACAGTATGAATGTACTTAGTGCTACTAAACTGTACACTTAAAAGGATTAAAATGGTAAATTTTATGTATTCTGTATCATCATATAAATTATTTAAAAACTAGAAAACATCTTAATAGCAAAAAATGAAAGAAAAGCATATTAGATTTTGTGGATTGTGACTAATCAGTGTTCAGCAGCACTTTTATAGATTTAAATGCTTGTGTTTAAAAGGTGAAACATCTCAAATCAAGATCTAAGCTTGCACCATAGGAAGCTAGCAAAAACCAGCAAACTAATTAAGTAGAAGAAATGAATTAATAAAAATAAGAGCATAAATCCATAACAGGAAACTTTATGAAAAATTTTATGCCAATAAATTTGACACTTTAGATGAAACGGACAAATATCTTGAAAAACAACTCACCAAAATAGCCTCAAGAAGAAATAGAGCACTTAGATAACCCTATATCCATTAAAAACATTAAATTGGTAATTTAAAAATGTTCTGAGAAAGAAAACGATAGGACATGGTGGCTTCACTAGTGAAGTCTATCAAATATTTAATGAAGAAAGTGTAACAATCTTACAAAAACTGTTTCAGAAAATAGAAGAGGGTTCACTTCCCAACAGATTTTACGAGGCCAGTATTACACTGATACCAAAACCAGATTAAGATATTCCCAAAATTGAAAACTACAGACCAACAGCTCTCATGAATATAGATGAAAACATTCTTAATATTAGCAAATCAAATTCAACATTATATAAAAAGAATAGCTCATCACATACAAGAGGCTTTAATCTCAAGAATTGAAGATTTGCTTAATATTCAAATATCACTCAATGCAATTCATCATATTAATTGAATAAAGAAGAAAAATTCTTTGGCCATCTTGATAGCAGTAGAAAAAAATTCTTAAAAATTAACACTTATTCATGATAAAAATTTCAGGTAACTAGCATTTAAAAATACCTTCCCAGCTTGATAAAGGCTTCTATAAAAAATTCACAGTAAACATAATACTTAGTAAAAGACTAAATTTGTTATACCAAAAATATGGAATAATGAAGAACGTCTGCTTTCACCATTTCAATTCAGTATTGTTCTAGAGGTCTAAATCAGTCCAATAAGGGAAGAAAAATAATAAGATTGTACAAAAGGAGAAAAACTATCTCTATTTGCAGATGATATTGTCATATATGTAGAAAATCCTAAGGAATATATTTAAAAAGCTATTAGTGCCTTCACAAGGCATGAAGGCAATATACAAAAAAAGGACTGCATTTCTAAGAACAGTAATGAACAACTGGAAAATGAAATTAAAAATACAATTGCATTGACAATGGAACCTGAAATAAGTATAGCCCTTAGAAATAAATTTAACAAAGATATGTGAGACCTGTATACTAACTATTACAAAACAGTGCTGAGATAAATTAAAGAAGACCTAAATAAGTGAAGAAAGATGCCATGTTTGCCGTCTGAAGTCTCCATATTGTTAACATGTCCATTCTCCAATGAACATATAAATCCAATGCAATTCCCACAAAAATCCACATATGGAAATACAAAATATCTGGAATTGCCAAAATAATTGTGAGAAGGAAGAAAGTTGAAGGGCTTACAGTAACTGACCTGAATCTACAGTGAACAAAACAATGTGGTTTTGTTTAAAACAGTATTCCCCAACCTTTTTGACACAAGGAACCAGTTTCAAGGAAGACAATTTTTCCACAGATGGGTTGGGATGGGGTGGGACTCAAGCATATTGCATTTATTGTGCACTTTATTTCTATTATTATTACATACTCACCATAATATAGAATCAGTGGGAGTCCTGAGCTTGTGTTCCTGCAACTAGTCGGTCCCATCTAGCAGTGATGGGAGACAGTGGCAGATCATCACGCATTAGATTCTCATAAAGAGCATGCCGTCTAGATCCCTCTCATGCACAGTTCACAATAGGGTCCATGATCCTATGAGACTCTAATGCCACCACCCATCTGACAGGAGGCAGAGCTCAGCTTCGCTCACTCTCCTGTCACTCACCTCCTACTGTGTGGCCTGGTTTCTAACAGGCCACAGACCAAAACTAGTCTGTAGGCCATGGGTTGGGGACCCCTGGTTTAAAAGATAGACAAAGAAATCAGAGGAATAGAATATAATCCAGAAATAGATCCATACATGGTCAACTGATTTTCAACCAAGATGCCACATTAGTTCAATGGGAAAAGGAGTCTTTGTAACATACAGCCTTGGTACATTTGATACAATAGACAAAATAATGCCTCCACTCCCACCCCAAAGATGTCCAGATTCTAATCCTCAGAACCTGTGAATGTGTTTGGATACATGGCAAAGAGGAATTAAGTTTGCAAATCCAATTGTTAACTTTAAAATAGGAAGATAAACTGGGTTATCCAGGTGGGCCCACTGTAATCACAAGTGTTTTTGAGAGGAGAGAGGCAGAAAAGAACCAGAGAGATGGTAGAGGAGAATAACTGGTCCAATGTTGCAGGCTTTAAAGATGGAGAAAGAGGCCATGAGTTACAGAATATGAGTTGCCTCGGGAAGATAGAAAGGGCAAATATATGAATTCCTCCCTAGGTCTCCAGAAAGAGATGTAGCCTTGCTGACAACTTGGACTTCTAACTTATAGAATTGCACAATAATATATTTGTGTTGTTTTAAAACTGTAAGTTTGTGTTAATTTTCTTTTCTTTTTTTTTTAATTGTACTTTAAGTTTTAGGGTACATATGCACATTGTGCAGGTTAGTTACATATGTATACATGTGCCATGCTGGTGCGCTGCACCCACTAACTCGTCATCTAGCGTTAGGTATATCTCCCAATGCTATCCCTCCCCCCTCCCCCCTCCCCACCACAGTCCCCAGAGTGTGATATCCCCCTTCCTGTGTCCATGTGATCTCATAGTTCAATTCCCACCTATGAGTGAGAATATGCGGTGTTTGGTTTTTTGTTCTTGTGATAGTTTACTGAGAATGATGGTTTCCAATTTCATCCATGTCCCTACAAAGGACATGAACTCATCATTTTTTATGGCTGCATAGTATTCCGTGGTGTATATGTGCCACATTTTCTTAATCCAGTCTATCATTGTTGGACATTTGGGTTGGTTCCAAGTCTTTGCTATTGTGAATAATGCCGCAATAAACATACATGTGCATGTGTCTTTATAGCAGCATGATTTATAGTCCTTTGGGTATATACCCAGTAATGGGATGGCTGGGTCAAATGGTATTTCTAGTTCTAGATCCCTGAGGAATCGCCACACTGACTTCCACAATGGTTGAACTAGTTTACAGTCCCACCAACAGTGTAAAAGTGTTCCTATTTCTCCACATCCTCTCCAGCACCTGTTGTTTCCTGACTTTTTAATGATTGCCATTCTAACTGGTGTGAGATGATATCTCATAGTGGTTTTGATTTGCATTTCTCTGATGGCCAGTGATGATGAGCATTTTTTCATGTGTTTTTTGGCTGCATAAATGTCTTCATGTCCAAAACACCAAAAGCAACGGCAACAAAAGCCAAAATTGACAAATGGGATCTAATTAAACTAAAGAGCTTCTGCACAGCAAAAGAAACTACCATCAGAGTGAACAGGCAACCTACAACATGGGAGAAAATTTTCGCAACCTACTCATCTGACAAAGGGCTAATATCCAGAATCTACAATGAACTCAAACAAATTTACAAGAAAAAAACAAACAACCCCATCAAAAAGTGGGCGAAGGACATGAACAGACACTTCTCAAAAGAAGACATTTATGCAGTTTGTGTTAATTTTCTATAGCTGCCATAGAAAAGTAATATAATTAAGTATCTCTCTGGGGTGAAATACAGAAGCATCTCAGCCCTTATATTTATATAATTTACAAATTAAATGGAAATAAATTGTAAACCTAAATGTAAAACCTAAAACCATAAAACATCTGTATAAAACCAGGAAAAAAAACCCATTGTGTTCTTGGTATAACCAAGGATTTCTTAAGTATGATACAAAAAGCATTAACCAGAAAAGAAAAAAAATTATAAATTGGACTTTATCAAAGTTAAAAACCATTTATTTTTGAAAGACTCTTAAGAAAAAGGTAATTGACAGATCAGTAAAAAATATTTGCAAAACCATATATCTGACTAAGAACTTGTATCCAGAATTTGTGAAAAACTTTTACAACTCAATAAGAAAACATGTAACAATTAAGAATGTGCAAAAATTTGAACAGACACTTCACTGAGGAAGATACATGATGGCAAATAAGCACATTGTATGTGTCCCATCCTGCTGATCATCAGCAAAATGAAAATTGAATTCACAAACAAGCACTGGATATCCACTAAAATGGCTGAAATTAAAAAGGCTCACTATACTAAGTGTTGGCAAGTATGTAAAGCCAATGGAAGTCTCATTCATTGCTGGTAGAAATGAGAAAATGTTATAGCCACTTTGGAAGACAGATTGGCAGTTTTTTATAAAGTTAAACTTGTACTTGTTTTTATGACTCATCATGGGTTCCTTTCCTGGTTTATTATCTACCCAAGGAAAATGAACATGCATGGGATTAACTGCGGGGGATTAACTGCTCAACTGATACTGTCTACCTTAGATTTGTAATGCTGCAGTGAATATTCAAAGCAGCATTATTTGTAAAATCCAAAAATTAGAATAAGCCAAAGTTTTCATCAGCTGATGAATGGATAAGGAAAATGTGGTATATCCAAACAATAAAACACTATTAAACAGTAAAAAGGAGCAAACCACTTAAACATGCACCAACATAGATGACTCTCAATAGATACTTCATTGTTATACTGAGCAATAGAACATAAATCCAAAAGATTGTGTATTTTATGTTTCCATTCATATGAAATTCTAGAAAAGGGAAAACTATAGTGACAGGAAGCATATTGGTGGTTGTCTAGGAGAGATGAGGGAATTTACTGCAAAGTGGCAAGAGAAAACTGAGATGAGAGAAATGTCTGTCTTATGTGGTGGTAGTTACAAGGCTGTATACTTTGGGCAAAACACATCAAGCTGTGCACTTAAAATAGAATTTGCATTTATTTTATGAAAATTATACTTTAATGAATATCTTAAACCATTAAAATATAATGTCCCTATAGCATTTGTCATGTTTATGCTAACAGTAATTAACATTAATAATGAATAACATTTACTGAGTTCCTACTAGTGGATTTGTACTTACTGAACTTACATTTTTAAATTATGAAACTCTGTGAATCTCAGTTGCTTTATGGCAGTATTGAAAATAAACAGGAAGGCCTGGCCTGATGGCTCATGCCTGTAATACCAACACTTTGGGAGATTGAGGTGAGAGGATTGCTTGAGCCCAGGAGTTCAAGACCAGCCTGGGCAATATAGAGAATCCTCATCTCTACAATTTTTTAAAAAAAATCAGCAAGGGGTGGAGGCACATTCCTGTAGTGCCAGCTACACGGGAGGTTGAGGTGGGAGGATCGCTTGAGCCTAGCAGCTTCAGGCTGCAGTGAGCTATGATCATGCCACTGCACTCCAGCCTGAGCAACAGAGTGAGAACCTGTCTCAAAAAGAAACAAAAGAAAAAGCAGAATTGGTTATTTGAAATACATCAACTAGTATGGCACAGGAACCAATTAACTGAAAGGCACATTGGCCAGTTAGAAAGGTCTTGGTGTAAATAGCTGGTGTAGGTGAATAGGTACACAATTTCACATCATTCCTAGAAATAATAACAATCATGTCTACCTCAATATTGCCATAGAATTAAATGAAAGGAGGCATGTGACATGCTTAGCACAGTGCTTGACACATAACTATCCCTGAATACAAGGAAGTTGTTACCCTGCATGAAATCTGAGCTTTTTCCATGGGAAAATCATGATAGTAGCAGTCAAATGTTGTTTCTACCTGTTCAACATAATCTTCCCCTTTCTTCACGTAAGAAAACATTTTATTTTTCCTTTGGGTAACTGCCGTGGTGTCCTGTTAAGCAGTTAATCCCGTGGGGGCACTCAGGGAGAGCCCCTCAGGTTCTTTGATTTTGTTACTATAATTCATAACTAATTTTATATTCTGTCTCTGATATTCCTATATTAAATAATTAGGTGTCTAAATCTGATTGTTTGCTTGCTTTTGCTGACTCTCTCACCCATGGTGGTTTGTGGGCTCCTACTGGTTGAACTTAATGCATTGGAAACCTAGGGGGTTACACCGGGGATAATTTCCACCATGGGGGATTTGCTTTTTCATTTGCTAAGGGCCAGGGGATATTAGCCTGGGACAACTTTAAACCCTTCGGGGGCCACAGGCTAAATCTAGGAATCTCAGGTTCTGCTCATCTAATCATCCTTGATAGTCATGTTCTCCTGAAATCTAGACATAGACAATATTCAAGCGTATGCATACATAACCTCTGACAGTGTATCAGATGTCTCTTATACAGCACTTTATATAACCTCTTTGTGCCATCTCTCACTCTAGCCACTGATGCAATGATGGCCTCTTCCAAGTTTTGACCAGCTTTGTGCTGGTACAACCTTATGTGTTCTTTGACCTCTAGGCTGCAGTGATTAGGTAAGAAAGGGCCCTCAATCCAAGTCAGGCCAATTAGAATTTTATCTGAGATTTGGTAGCTCATCAATAAAGGTGCATATTTGAGGTTACTTGTTGCTATCTTCTGAGCCTTCTGGAAACATGAGCCTGAGAATGAAGCCCACATACTATCAGAAGAAATAAAAGCTAAGTGAGGCAGAGTGCTAGGGACATTGTTTATGCTTCTGAGTCAGATGAACTTGAGACCTTCTAGTTTTATGAGTGAATAAAATATCTCCTCCCACCCCTTTTACCTAAACTAGTTTGATTTGGGTTTCCACCATTTGTAACCAAAAGAATTCACTGTTTCAGACATTGCTTTCACCAAGAATCTTTCTTCATGCACACAATTGTATTTATCTCTTATGGCTTGTATTTTCTTATGCATTTGAAACATTAGTTCTCATGATTCATTAATAATAGTAAATTTTGAATATTGTGTGATAAACCGATTGAAAAGAAAATGTTCTTAGGCCATTGTATACAAGGCTATCTGATATTTCTGACATTTTGGCTCTTTGAGGCAGTTTGCATTTGAACTGGTGATAGGCAATGCATGTATCTTTGGTCAGTCCTTTGAAACAAATCGTGACAACTTTTGGAGAGTTTTAAATATCTATTCAGACTTAGCCACAGCATGTTGATAGTTCTTTATCTGAAGGTAAAATAAAAACTTTTATGGTTCTTATTATTTTTAAAAATTTTATTTATTTTGGATTCAGGGGTACATGTGCAGTGTTACATGTATATATTGTTTAATGGTGAGGTTTGGACTTCTAGTGTACCCATCACCCCAAAAGTGACCATTGTACTCAATAGATAGTTCCAAATATAGCATAGCTGGCACTCATGATACTTACAACATTTCATTTGTGGATTATTTTAAAATTCGTATTCATGAACATCCTGATAATCCTCCCTCTCCCTCTAGAAAGCTTTGGCTTTTGAATCTTGGTTCCGCTACTTCCTGGCAGTAAGACCCTGAGCAAGTTTCCAGATAACTCTGGGTAGGTTCCTTGTCTCAAAAATAAAGGTGATGATTGTACCTATTTTGCAAAAGGTTGTAAGGATTAAATAAATAAATGAAGTAATGTGTTCAAAAGGCTTAGAACAGTGTCTGAAACCTAGCTAATTCTAGATAAGGCTTTGCTGTTGTTATTATTAAAATCCATTTTTCTTCTTGAAGCTGTGTTTTGATAGGCTGAGGAAGGGTTTGTAAGACATAGGTATAAAAATTTCTAACAGCCATTGTCATTAATGACTAGATTAAGAAATTAATTAAATGAAATAGATAAGAAATTTTACTTATATGTATAACAAAGTTATTAATTTCAAATGCATTTTCCATACCAAGTGTTTTGCCTAGAGTAGGGACTCAATATTGGTCAAATGAAATTGATTCCCAGTAGTTTACAATCAAAGCATACACAATAACTTTGTTTCCTTTATGACAGTGGCAAGTTCACACTGTCATAGGTGACTTGCTTAGCTAGTTGTAGTTATATCATCTGTGAGAAAAACCTTAACAACAATAACGATAAAAAAAATTTTAGCCATAAAATGAAAGCCTTTCTACAATGGATTGTGGCTTTCTCTGCCATCTTAAGTTGCAGTTTGAACAGAATTTCATGTTCTGTATAAGATGCCTAGGGGTTATCCTTTTTACTGTTATCGAACCATGTGGAAAACAGAGGTATCTTGAGGTACCTTTGCTGATTCAAGAGGAGTATGCTTTTTGAATACTTGCATACAATGCTGTGTTATTTTCTATACTTTGCCTCAGTATTAGACAGCACTTCTTGCAGGAAGTGTGCCTTAAGAGCTTTCTTTCTATTTATAATTTATTTGTTAATAATATTCACAGGAAAATGTAATAGGTAACATTGTTAAAAGTATGTCTAAGATAAAAGTAAATAAGTCATTAGTGAGTACACTTTCCTAAGACTTAAATACCTTAGTTGGTGACGTTTACACGTGTCGGTGCCTCAGGATTCTGTTTGGGGTCTTATTTAACCCAATCTCTCATCCCAGTTGAATTCCACATATGAATTTGCTTGAAAAAGTTCCCCATGTGAATGAATGATCATTATAAAGTGCTCTGGTAATTCCATGAGCTCAACTGGTGGTCTTTATTCAATGTTAGTTTTTCTAATGGATGATTTAGGTAATATGACTTTTCTTTGGTTATGTAACATATTATTAGGAAAACATTAGGATTTAAGGGTAAAACTTCCTAAATAATATTCTCAATATACCACTTGCATAAGTAGTGGATTTTTCAATAGTATAAAAATTAAGTTTTTGATCAGAATTGTCTAAGTGTTATGGTCTTTGCTAAATATCTGATAGATGCCTAAATTTGCATTTACATCTTGCTAAATGTGTAAAATAGTACATACATAGTGACTTAAAGCCAAATCAGGATTTGGCATAAAAGCTTTACTAGGCCCTTCTGTAAGAGGTGATAAGAGACACTGAGAAAAAAAAAATTGAATACATCGCTTGTTGTCAACTATACACTCAGAAATTGAATCTCCCTTACAATGAAGTACAGTAAGTCATGATTTAAAATAACAAATTAGGAAGTTCAGTGTCACTAACAACATACAGACATGATACAGAGCTTCATAATTTCTTTCTCAATATTTGGGTTCTAGGCAACAGCTGTGGGGGTTATAGTGGCATTTCCCTAAATGCTAGTATGATTTCAGAAGAGACTTCCACAATATGGAGAAGTCACAATTTTCATCATTAGTTTAAACTAAGGCACCTTATCTCACTTCCTCTAAGTCACATAATTCTCATTTTATGTTAATAGAAGTTAAACCTAATTATCAAGGGGAGAGTAGATTTCTAAGTTATAGTTTCTTCTTGAAGAGTTATGAGTGTAACCTCCATTAACACTAGGCCATGTTAAAAAAGGCAACTCTTTGAATGTTGGGATAAAAATACATCCCTCTAGTGGAGGGTTATATTTTATCTGTAACTGAGTAATTTGGACTCAAGTGACCTATATTGAGAAATAGATTTAATAGTGAAAAGACTGTGGATTGATGGATCCCTGCCAGGCAGGAACTGAAAGTTCAGAGCATTAGCAGTAGCTGGCAGAATATAGGACATGATGTTATTCCCAAAATTATCAGGAAGAGAAAATATAATAGAGAGGAAAAAATAGTGTGAAACGATTTCTACTCCCACCTCCCCGGATGTTCAAACTAATGTTTCCTTAGATGAAGTTTTTGCATCAGATTTCACTTTTCAAAAAGTTCAGCCTTTTACAGACTCTCTCCCAGTGAGAAATAAACCGAAAGCTTTTGTTTATTTTTGTAGTGATCACTGTGTCCTCACTATATAATTCTCTGAAGCCCACTTGTTGGTATTCTAAGAAAATTTGCTGCCTCATATGAGATAAAACTAGCATACATGGTAATCTTCCAATATAAAGTTAAGAATGTCTCCTAGTCATCTTGCAAGCTAAGTGTCTCTAATAGCATTGCTTCTCCATGGAAACACTACTGTTGGGAGTAGGCTATCTTGGTTCTCTTCCTCTCTCCCTCCCTCCTCCTCCCCTCAACCTGCCTTTTTCCCCCTCTCCTTCCTCCTTTTCTTCCTTTTCTTCTGCCTCCCCCCCCTTCTTCCTCCCACGTTAGTTCCTGTAACATTGCTGAAAAAAAATCTGTCCCAGATTTGAAGCACTTTGAAATTCTTATGTTAGGAAATGTATCCTGAATTTAATCTGATTATTAAAAAAGAACTGCAGATTTAATTTCTTATAATAACTTGCTACTATGTTATTGACTTTATATCTTCAGGATGTAGCTAAAGTCATCTAAAGTAGGTGGTATAGATGAAAAGAATAAAAAAACCAAAACCAAAACCAAACCAAACCCAAGCCATGTCTCTTCAATACATAATACAGACTAGAAACTGTTTCAGAAATTTAGAAACTACATCACTGATTTGTTTTTCTGTACTAGATGCTAAAAGGAATTTAGATGTGCTTGTGGTGCATCATTCTATTTTTAAAGGTGATTTCATGATGGGCAGTCATCGAGCCACAAATGTTCCTCTGAAAGATGCAGAATCCTGAGTTGGATAAACTTGGCTTCTGAGTAAGTGTGGCCTTGTTCTTTGAACACAGTACTTGCATCTGTAAGATCCCTGCCTGCATGATCTAATTATTTCTGGGCTTGGGGTCTATAAACCAGACATTCTGACACTTGGTTGCTGCTTTTCTCAGCATTTGATTTTCTTTTAAGGTTGTAAATTGATCCCCCACATAAGACAGTCTTAGGCAATACATGACTTCTTATTAAATAATGACTAATATCATTACGACAATAAAATATTTCCATAAACAAATAATTAAACCCTTATAAGACCTAGGTCCAAATTGAAGTCCCATTCTCTCAGCCCTTTCAAGTTTTGGGACTGATTTTTTATTTAAATCTGTGACGACTACAGGCTTAAGCGTGTAGTATGGGCCCATTAAATGTTGCTTCAAAGAGAGAGGGAAAAAATGGCCTCTAATGATCCCCAACTTTCTGGCAATCATACCCTGTCAGTGAAAGGAATAAAAAAATACTGAAAAGTGAATAGAAAATGTGAAGCTTTTAACAGTCTTCTATTTACTGGAGGATTGGCCATTACCGTCACTCAACCATTAACCCCCATATGCCTTGGCCTGGGAACATCTCATTTCAAATCTCTGTGCTTTAAAATCTATACATACCGATAATGAGTTCCAAGACAAACTGTAAAGTGCAAAGCATCAAGGAGGGGAGCAGGTAAACATACATGCAAATACACATGCATGTACAATATATATACAAAACAAATGGAGCATCTCTGGAAGCATACGTAACACACTGGCAATGATGACACTGCCTTTAAAATGGAACAGCGAAAGAAGATAAACTTAATTTTTCGGTATTTTTTTTTGTTTTTTGAGATGGAGTCTCGCTGTGTCCCCCAGTCTGGAATGCAGTGGTGCCATCTTGGCTCACTGCAACCTATGCTTTTTGGGTTCAAGTGATTCTTCTGCCTCAGCCTCCCGAGTAGCTGGGACTACAGGCACATACCACCATGCCCGGCTAATTTTTTTGTATTTTTAGTAGAGATGGGGTTTCACCATATTGGCCAGGCTGGTCTCAAACTCCTGACCTCATGATCCGCCCACCTTGGCCTCCCAAAGTGCTGGGATTACAGGCATGAGGCACTGCGCCCAACCTATATGTTCCTTTTTACCTATTTAAATTTTAAAAAGATTAAAAGTACCTACTCCTGTGTAACTATTCATAATTCTAAGCTGGTATTTAAAGTTGATCTTCTCAATTAGGTATTTCCTAATTGTGCATCAAGTTTGAAAGAAGATGCATACTCTACTACGTTGGCCAGAATCTCTGATACGCATGTTGGTTAAATAATTTATTTATAATGTGACAGATGGAAAATGACCAGACTATGCTGGTGATTAGGATCTAAGTCTTTTTTATTGTAGGGTCATGGATACTTTGTTATGAAAGAGGTGAATCAATGGGACACATTTTTATATACCCAACCCCTGGGTTTGTGCACATATGTATCTTTGTGGAATATTATGGAATGTCTGAACATATTACATAATGTGTAGGAATACTACAATGTGTCTGAACCACATGTTGCAATTAATGCTCTAGGGTTAAATAAAAATTTTGAATGGATTAGAAAATAGGCAGTCTCTATCAGATAGGTATGGTTGAGTAAAAATTCACTCAAAATGTGTTGACTTAAAATAACAATTGTGTATTTGGCTCATGATTCTGCTGGGCAGTACTAGTGTGTCTTCCTTGTGTGTCTGTGGTCAGCTGTGAGTGACCACAGTAGAGCTGTAGGCTGGCTTTGGTGGCTTTGCTAATCAATGTGGGTCTGGCAGGTGTCTGGGACCTCAACTGGCATAAGTAGGCTGACTGGCCTCTGACCCACATTGTATCTCTTCCTCCGGCAGTGTAGCCCAAAGTTATGCTCATGACTGAGGCAGAGTCCCCAGAGACAAATTGAGAGCCCACATGGCTTCTGGAGGCCTAAATCTGGAATAGGCACTCAGCCCCTTTTGCTGAGTTCAGTTGGCCAAGCATTCCATAGCCAGCAATCATCCAGTGGCCTAAGAAATACACCTCACCTCTTGATGGAGGGCCATCAAAGCCATATTGCCAGGGGAGTGGAAAGGGAACCACAGTGGCCACATGGTCTTGAGCTTTGGGAAAAGGATGCTGAGTGAGGTGGATACTACATATTTTTAAAATTTTTTAAATTTTTCCACACAGTTTGAAAAAGTGTAATTAATTTTAAACTTTGCTTTGGGACTGTGTCATAATTTTATCTTTTATTTATTTTCACATTCTTCTACCACAATAATAATAGCTGTTATTTACTGAGCACTCACAACATGCTGGATACTATGCTGCCCAGAAGGCATTTTAGATACATTCACATTTTGCCATTACAATGTAAGGTAGATATTCAGATTTTTCAGAAGAGTAAACTAAAAATTTTATGAATTCAATTATGGGTGCACTACATTGGGGTCAGGGATGGGGACTGAGCGAAAGCAAAAGGGAAAATAATTTAAATAATAAGGGCAGTCCAACCAGCCACTCTACCCAGTGAGTGTACGTCCTACAGGAACTCTGAGTTGGACTGCATGACTTTGCTATTACCTCAGTTAATTACAGCTCCCAGGTGCTTCTGAGGCTGGTGTGATTCTGATATTTTGTTTCCTTTTATTAATATAATTGTAAATACCAGCTAGTTCCTTTATCTCATCTTCAATCAGAGAAAAAGTGATCAAATTAGTGTTAAAGCAGAAACCATCTATCTTGTACAGACTATGAGTTGTAGTTCAATCTCTGGTGTACCACATCACTGGGGAATTTTCAAGGATAATTTTGACGCTATGTATTTTTCCTTTTAAGAGCTAAGGAAACTTCAGTAGGATACAAATTCAGTTAACTATGTTGTATTTTCTGGAAGGGGGTTTTTAATGTTTGTGTAATAAAATGCCTTTCTAAAGTGGGGTATAAAATATTCTGCAATCTTCAGGTGTAGTAATCTGGTTAAACACATCAGAAAAATAAGTGACGTTACTATGACGATGTCTACTGCAATGCCATTTTGTGGAAGAACTAGACTCTGCATTATGTTTTATGAATGAATCACTAGTTAATTAAAAAATGTTCTGCAGGGAAGATGATAGTTTTGTTATTAAGAATTCTTTGCTGTTGATTATTATAGAGTTAATGTGGAAAACAGTATATAAATTGAAGTGAGCAAACAAAATTATCTTATCCCAAGCATTCTGCTTTTATTTTTTATGGTTTAAATTTTATTAAAATATAATTTACATGGAGAAATGTGCACATGAAAGTGGATCATTCAATATGTTTTCACAAACTGAATACAACTGTGTGACTAGCACTCACAAACAAGCATCTTAGAAGCCCACTCCTGCTCCCTTCCAGACACAAATCTCCCTACTCCCCAGACTAGCCACTATTTGGGCTTTTTAATCATATAGATTAATTTTGCCTGTATTGTATTTCATAGAATAGAATCCTATATAGTATGTACTTCCTGTGTGTGTCTGAGGTCTTTCATTTAGCATTAAGTTTCAAAGATTGGTCCACCAGACTACATGTCATTGCAGATGGTTCATTTGCATTGCTGATGAGTGAATATACCACAATTCATCCACTAAACTGGGATGAGCATTTGGGTAGTTCCTAGTATGGGGCTGTATTGGGCCATTTTTGCATTGCTATAAACAGATACCTGAGACTGGGTAATTTATAAAGAAAAGAGTTTTAATTGACTTGTGGTTCTGCAGGCTTTACAAGAGGCATGGTGCTGGCATCTGCTTGGCTTCTAGGGAGGCCTCAGGAAGCTTACAATCATGGTGGAAGACAAAGGGGGAGCAGGCAATCTCACATAGTCGAGCAGGAGCAAGGGAAAGAGAGAGTGTATGTGTGGAGGGATGCCACACACTTTTAAATGACCATATCTCCTGTGAACTCAGAGCAGGAGCTCATTTATCACCAAGGGAATAGTCCAAGCCATTCATGAGGGATTCACCATCATGATCCAAACACCGCCCACTATGTCCCACCTCTGACACTGGGGATTACGTTTCATAAATACTTTAATATATCTTTTTATGAACACATATCATATTTCTATTGTGAATATATCTAAGAATGGACTTTTGGTTTATGGAGTGTGCATGTTTACATCTTTGGTGAGAAACATCACTTCTCAAAAGTGGTTGCCAATTCACTGCCATCAGAAGTATTTGAGAGCTCCTAGTACTTGGTATTTTTCTTCTTTTTTATCTTAGCTAGTAAGGTTTCCTCTTACCTAAAACATTGTAATTATTGAAGTTTCCTGTGCTAAATATATATAATCTCAATGTTTCAGGTTAACAACTCTAAGAAGACAATTATTAAAAGACACCTCTGATGATTCCAGGGAAGATATTACTCTTAAAAGTATCACACTAAACTCACCTTCATGAAAATATGACACAGAATAATTGAAATTTAAGTTAAAAGTGATGGTAGCTGGTTTGTGTGTATCTTTTGGTCTTCTTTATCTTTTAAAACCATTAGTAATGACTAATGTATACTGTACACTCATTTAAAAAGACTCATTTAAAAAGACTCAATGCAAGACAATCTTTTTTTTCCCCTCATTTTGTCCAGTGACTTTAGTTTTCTTTCCTAACTATGACCAAGGTCTCAAGTTAGAAAACAGTATTTTCAAAGCAGTCTTGTGCATTACAATCCTGTGACACAATTCTATGCAGAAGAAATGCCTGTGGTTTTATTATCTTAGCATATGCCTCAAAGAAGATGCCCATCTGTACATGCAAGTTTCCCTTTTGCATCTGAAAAGATAAAATGTCTCTCAAAATAGTAACTCTCTCAAGGGCATGTAATTTTTGGAGAATTGAAGGTTTCATCAGTATTTTGTTTGGGAGCTATGACTTATAAAGTCAGTAATAGAATTCTTGTGAATTGCTTAACTAAATTAGGAATCTAAAAGTTAAAATTACAGAAACTATAGGAAGGCACTCCTCAAAGTCAATAGTGGTATGACTTTAAAGTTACCGTTTCTCAGTTGTAAGTATTGTGTTGCAATACAAAAGGCTTTATCAATCAAGGATATAGTCATTTTCAGATAATATCAACTGTTCTGACTTTATTGTGTGAGTTACTTTAACATTAATGCACAGATTAACTACTACTTGTTTCAGTTATTCGTTTTAAATAAGTCTTATGAAAAGAGACTTTATATGCAGGTCATGACCATTCTGAGGTGTATTTTTTATTTATTTATTTATTTAGAGATGAAGTCTTGCTCTGTCACCAGGCTGGAGTGCAGTGGTGTGATCTCGGCTCACTGCAACCTCTGCCTCCCAGGTTCAAGTGATTCCCCTGCCTCAGTGTCCTGTGTAGCTGGGACTACGGGAGTGCGCCACCACACCCAACTATTTTTTTTATTGTATTTTAGTAGAGACAGGGTTTCACCATGTTGGCCAGAATGGTCTCAATCTGCTGACCTCGTGATCCACCCACCTTGGCCTCTCAAAATGCTGGGATTACAGGCATGAGCCACTGTGCCTGGCTGTGTAATCTTATGGGTGAATAGCAACTGATATGAACAGAATATCTTTGAAACTTGTAAGCCAAACTTGTAACTTTGAGGGAGATAAAGAAACAATTTACCAAACAATATGGAAAACACTGAAATCCCCAAAGAAAGGGAAAATTAAATGTAGCTTTTACTAGGAAATTACCATATTAACATCCTACCTGGCACATGATAAGTGCCCAATGAATGATAACCAGAAGAAAAAAACCATAATGTTAAGTGTGGTTACTGGCTCTATTTTACAAATAAAGATGTTGAAACTCAAAGGGATTAGAATAAGTAATTTGTTCAAATCATACAGCTGATATGTTTGAGAGGTAGGATTCGAGAGACAGGATTCAAACTTATTAAACAAGACTTGTCAAGTGCTTCCAAGATGGCCAAATAGGAACAGCTCCAGTCTGCAGCTCCCAGAGAGACTGACACAGAAGACGGGTGATTTCTGCATTTCCAACTGAGATACCTCGTTCATCTCACTGGGACTGGTTGGACAGTGGGTGCAGCCCACAGAGGGTGAGCTGAAGGAGAGCGGGGTGTCACCTCACCTGGGAAGTGCAAGGGGTCAGGGGATTTCCCTTTTCTAGCCAAGGGAAGCTGTGACAGACTGTATCTGGAGAAACAATACTCTCCTGACCAAATACTGTGTTTTTCCCACAGTCTTAGCAACCAGCAGACCAGGAGATACCCTCCCTTGCCTGGCTCGGTGGCTCCCGCGCCCACAGAGCCTTGTTTGCTGCTAGCACAGCAGTCTGAGATCAACCTGTGATTCTGCAGCTTCACAGGGGGAGGGGCGTCCACCATTGCTGAGGCTTGAGTAGCTCACAGTATAAACAAAGAGGCCAGGAAGCATGAAATGGGTGGAGCCCACCACAGCTCAGCAAGTCCTGCTGCCTCTATAGATTCCACCTCTGAGGGCAGGGCATAATAGAACAAAAGGCAGCAGACAACTTCTGCAGACTTAAACATACCGGTCTGACAGCTCTGAAGAGAGCAGTGATTCTCTCAGCATGGTGTTCGAGCTCTGAGAACGGACAGAGGACAGACTACCTCCTCAAGCTGGTCCCTCACCCCCATGTAGCCTGACTAGGAAACACCTCCCAGTAGGGGCTGACAGACACCTCAAACAGGCGGGTGCTCCTCTGGAATGAAGCTTCCAGGGGAATGTTCAGGCAGCAATATTTGCTGTTCTGCAGCCTCCGCTGGTGACTACAACAGACCTGCAGCTGATGGGTCTGACTGTTAGAAGAAAAATTAACAAACTGAAAAGAATAGCATCAACATCAACAAAAAGGACGTCCACACCAAAACCCCATCTGTAGGTCACCAATATCAATGACCAAAGGTAGATAAAACCACAAAGACGGGGAGAAACCAGAGCAGAAAAGCAGAAAATTTCAAAAAAACAGAGTGCCTCTTCTCCTCCAAAGGATCGCAGCTCCTTGCCAGCAAAGGAACAAAACTGGACAGAGAATGAGTTTGATGAGTTGACAGAAGTAGACTTCAGAAGGTCAGTAATAACAAACTTCTCTGAGCTAAAGGAGCATGTTCTAACCCATCGCAAGGAAGCTAAAAAGCTTGAAAAAAGATTAGATGAATAGCTAACTAGAAAAAACAGTGCAGAGAAGACCTTATATGAACTGATGGAGGTGAAAAACATGGCACAAGAATTTCATGACACATGCACAAGCTTCAATAGCCAATTTGATCAAGTGGAAGAAAGGATATCAGTGATTGAAGATCAAATTAATGAAATAAAGTGAGAATACAAGATTAGAGAAAAAAAAGTGAAAAGAAATGAACAAAGCTTCCAAGAAATATGGGACTATGTGAAAAGACCAAATATACATTTGATTGGTGTACCAGAAAGTGATGGGGAGAATGGAATCAAGTTAGAAAACACTCTTCAGGATATTATCCAGGAGAACTTCCCTAACCTAGCAAAGCAGGCCAACATTCAAATTCAGGAAATACAGAGAACAACACAAAGATACTCCTCGAGAAGAGCAACCCCAAGACACATAATTGTCAGATTCACCAAGATTGAAATAAATGAAAAATTGCTAAGGGTAGCCAGCGAGAAAGGTCGGGTTACCCACAAAGGGAAGCCTATCAGACTAACAGCAGATCTCTTGGCAGATACCCTACAAGCCAGAAGAGAGTGGGGGCCAATATTCAACATTCTTAAAGAAAAGAATTTTCAACCCAGAATCCCATATCCAGCCAAACTAAGCTTCATAAGTGAAGGAGACATAAAATCCTTTACAGACAAGCGAATGCTGAGAGATTTTGTCACCACCAGGCCTGCCTTACAAGAACTCCTGAAGGAAGCACTAAACATGGAAAGGAACAACTGGTACCAGCCACTGCAAAAACATGCCAAATGGTAAAGACTGTCGAAACTATGAAGAAACTGCATCAATTAACAAGCAAAATAACCAGCTAACATCATAATGACAGGATGAAATTAAAACATAACAATATTAACCTTAAATGTAAATGGACTAAATGCCCCAATTAAAAGACACAGACTGGCAAATTGGATAAAGAGTCAAGAATAATTGGTGTGCTGTATTCAGGAGACCCATCACACATGCAAAGATGCACATAGGCTCAAAATAAAGGGATGGAAGGAGATCTACCAAGCAAATGGAAAGCAAAAAAAAAAAAAGCAGGGGTTGCAATCCTACTCTCTGATAAAACAGACTTTAAACCAACAAAGATCAAAAGAAACAAAGAAGGCCCTCCATAATGGTAAAGAGATCAATTCACCAAGAAGAGCTAACTATCCTAAATATATATGCACCCAATGCAAGAGCACCCAGATTCATAAAGCAAGTCCTTAGGGACTTATGAAGAGACTTAGACTTCCACACAATAATAATGGGAGACTTTAACATCCCATTGTCAATATTACACAGATCAATGAGACAGAAGGTTAACAAGGATATCCAGGACTTGAACTCATCTCTGGACCAAGCAGACCTAATAGACATCTACAGAATTCTACACCCCAAATCAACAGAATATACATTCTTCTCAGCACCACATTGCACTTATTCTAAAATTGACCGCATAATTGGTAGTAAAACACTTCTCAGCAAATGTAAAAGAACAGAAATCACAACAAACTGTGTCTCCAACCACACTGCAATCAAATTAGAGCTCAGGATTAAGAACCTCACTCAAAACCACACAACTACATGGAAACTGAACAACCTGCTCCTGAATGACTACTGGGTAAATAATGAAATGAAGGGAGAAATAAAGATGTTCTTTGAATCCAGTGAGAACCAAGACACAACATACCAGAATCTCTGGGACACCTTTAAAGCAGTGTGTAGAGAGAAATTTATAGCACTAAATGCCCGCAAGAGACAGCAGGGAAGATCTAACATCGACACCGTAACATCACAATTAAAAGAACTGGAGAAGCAAGAGCAAACAAATTCAAAAGGCAGCAGAAGGCAAGAAATAACTAAGATCAGAGCAGAACTGAAGGAGATAGAGACACAAAAAACCCTTCAAAAAATCAATGAACCCAGGAGCTGGTGTTTTGAAAAGATCAACAGAATAGATAGCTAGCAAGACTAATAAAGAATAAAGGAGAGAAGAATCAAATAAACACAACAAAAATGATGAAGGGGATATCACCACCAATCCCACAGAAATACAAACTACCATCAGAGAATACTATAAACACCTCTATGCAAATAAACTTGAAAATCTAGAAGAAATGGATAAATTCCTGGACACATACACCCTCCTAAGACTAAACCAGGAAGAAGTTGCATCTCCGAATAGACCAATAATAGGTTGTGAAATTCAGGCAATAATTAATAAATAGCCTACCAACCAAAAAAGGTCCAGGACCAGACAGATTCACAGCCGAATTCTGCCAGAGGTACAAAGAGGAACTGGTACCATTCCTTCTGAAAGTATTTCAATCAATAGAAAAAGAAGGAATCCTCCCTAACTCATTTTATAAGGCTAGTATCATCCTGACACCAAAGCCTGGTAGAGACACAACAATAAAAGAGAATTTTAGGCCAATATCCCTGATGAACATCAACGTGAAAATCCTCGATAAAATATTGGCAAACCAAATCCAGCAGGACATCAAAAAGCTTATCCACCACGACCAAGACGGCTTCATCCCTGGGATGCAAAGCTGGTTCAACATATGCAAATCAATACACGTAATCCATCACATACACAGAACCAATCACAAAAACCACATGATTATCTTAATAGATGCAGAAAAGGCCTTTGATAAAATTCAGCATCCCTTCATGCTAAAAACTCTCAATAAATAGGTATTGTTGGAAATGTATCTCAAAATAATAAGAGCTATTTATGACAAACACACAGCCAATAACATACTGAATGGGCAAAAACTGGAAGCATTCCCTTTGAAAACCGGCACAAGACAGGGATGCCCTCTCTCACCACTCCTATTCAACATAGTGTTGGATGTTCTGGCTAGGGCAATCAGGCAAGAGAAAGAAATAAAGCGTATTCCATTAGGAAAGGAGGAAGTCAAATTGTCTCTGTTTGCAGATGACATGATTGTATATTTAGAAAACCCCATGGTCTCAGCCCAAAATCTCCTTAAGTTGATAAGCAACTTCAGCAAAGTCTCAGGATACAAAATCAATGTGCAAAAATCACAAGCATTCCTATACACCAAGAACAGACAAACAGAGAGCCAAATCATGAGTGAACTCCCATTCACAATTACTACAAAGAGAATAAAATTCCTAGGAATCTAACTTCCAAGGGATGTGAAGGACCTCTTCAAGGAGAACTACAAACCACTGCTCAATGAAATAAAAGAGGACACAAACAAATGGAAGAACATTTAATGCTCATGGATAGGAAGAATCAATATCGTGAAAATGGCCATATTGCCCAAGGTAATTTATAGATTCGAAGCCATCCCCATTAAGCTACCAATGACTTTCTTCACAGAATTTTAAAGTTCCTATGGAACCAAATATAACCTGCATAGCCAAGTCAATCCTAAGCTAAAAGAACAAAGCTGGAGGCATCACAATACCTGACTTCAAACTATACTACAGGGCTGCAGCAACCAAATCAGCATGGTACTGGTACCAAAACAGAGATATAGATCAATGGAACAGAACAGAGGCCTCAGAAATAATACCACACATCTACAACTATCAGATCTTTGACAAACCTGACAAAAACAAGGAATGGGGAAAGGATTTCCTATTTAATAAATGATGCTGGGAAAACTGGCTAGCCATATGTAGAAAGCTGAAACTGGATCCCTTCCTTACATTGTATACAAAAATTAACTCAAGATGGATTAAAGACTTAAAGGTAAGACCTAACAACATAAAAACCCTAGAAGAAAACCTAGGCAATACCATTCAGGACATAGGCATGTGCAAAGACTTCATGACTAAAACACCAAAAGCAATGGCAACAAAAGCCAAAATAGAAAAATGGGATCTAATTAAACTAAAGAGCTTCTGCATAGCAAAAGAAACTATCATCAGAGTGTACAGGAAACCTACAGAATGGGAGGAAATCTTTGCCATCTGCCTATCTGAGAAAGGGCTAATATCCAGAATCCATAGAGAACTTGAACAAATTTACAAGAATAAAACAAACCACTCCATCAAAAAGTGGTCAAAGGATATGAACAGACAATTCTCAAAAGAAGACATTTATGCAGCCAACAGACATATGAAAAAATTCTCATCATCACTGGTCATCAGAGAAATGCAAATCAAAATCACAATGAGATACAATTTCATGCCAGTTAGAATGGCGATCATTAAAAAGTAAGGAAACAACAGATGCTGGAGAGGATGTGGAGAAATAGAAACGCTTTTACACTGTTCGTGGGAGTGTAAATTAGTTCAACGATTGTGGAAGACAGTGTGGTGATTCCTCAAGGATCTAGAACTAGAAATACCATTTGACCCAGCAATCCCATTACTGGGTATATACCCAAATTATTATAAATCAAGTTACTATAAAGACGCATGCACACAAATGTTTATTGTGGTACTATTCACAATAGCAGAGACTTAGAATCAACCCAAATGTCCATCATTGATAGAATGGCTTAAGAAAATGTGACACATATACACCATGGAATACTATGCAGCCATAAAAAAGAATGAGTTCATGTCCTTTGCCAGGGACATGGGTGAAGCTGGAAACCATCATTCTAAACCAATTATCACAAGGACAGAAAACCAAACACCACATGTTCTCACTCATAGGTGGAAGTTGAACTACGAGAACACATGGCCAGGGTGGGGAGCATCACACACCGAGGCCTGTTGGGGGTTGTAGGACTGGGGGCAGGATAGCGTTAGGAGGAATACCTAATGTAAATGACGAGTTGATGGGTGCAGCAAACCAACATGGCATATGTATATTTATGTAACAAACCTGCACATTGCACACATGTACCCTGGAACTTAAAGTATAATATAAAAAACACCAAGACTTGTCACCTTTCATCTATCTAAATGATGAAGATGAAAAACATAATATAGTAAGTATTTGTTTTGTATGGTAGTGACATGCACAAATTTCATTCACCACCTGTTAATTCACTGGCACCAGCCCTCCAAAATCACAGTTCAAATTTCAATTACCACAGAATATTAGCTGTAATTGTATGAATTCCAATCTTCTCTTACTAGTTCTTCAATCCACAAATCACTACATAAATAACAGATGAACATCATAACCAGAGACCCATGATGTCATTTCTTTCAAAGCCCATTGGCAATTGGTCACTGTGCACCTGTTATTTATATTATGCACAGACAGCAATGCATGTAGTTGTGTTGCCTCTTGTCTGCCAGTGGTAGAACTACATGACGTTTTATAGAAATGGATAATTGAATTAAGGAATTGGCCAATAAATATGAAAATGGAGGAAGGAAAACAAAAACGATAATACTGGAACTGAAATTAAAACTGAATGTGGGTGAAATCAGAGAAGAAAGAGCTGACTGTGGGAACATTGACACTACCATCATTTGAGAGATTCTACATGTGTAGCCAGAGGAACTTAGTGAAGGTGAACTTGTCAATATAAATGAGAAAAGTGATTCATGTGAAAGTATGAAGATGTCCCAGAGAAAGTGACATTAGAAAAAAGTTTTCACATTCAAGAAACTCCTGGAGATATTTCATGACATTGAAATCCCAAAGGATAAAATGTTGGAAGCCGATTGAGACTTAGAAGGGAGTATGACAATTTGCCAAGGTATAGAATAGATTTGGCTCGAGTATACAAGTTCTGTGATGAGAAGAGGAAGGCAAACACTGGTTAAACTACTCTTGATAAGTTTGTTTGGTTTTAGAGTTGAGGTCTTGCTCTGTTGTTCAGGCTGGAGTACAGTGGCACAATCATAGCTCATTGAAGCCTCAAACTCCTGGGCTCAAGAGATCCTCCCATGTCAGCCACCCAAGTAGCTGGGACTACAGGTGTGCACCACTGCACTTGGATAATTTTTTATGTATTTTTATTTTTATTTTTTTTAGAGATGGGGTCTCCATGTGTTGCCCAGGATGGTTTTGAACTCCTGGGTTCAAGCAGTCCTCCTGCCTCAGCCTCCCAAGTAGTTGGTATTACAGGCACAAGCCACTGTGCCCAACTTTTTGTTTTCTTTTTAACAAACAAATAAAATACCTTGTCTTATCTCAGACTATCATAACAAAATACAATTGACTGGGTGATTTAAACTACAGGAAGTTGTTTCTCACAGTTCTGGAAGCTGGGAAGTTTAAAATCAAAGGGCTGGCTAAGTAGATTTTATTCCAAGGCTGCTTCTCTCAGTTTATAAGCAGCTGTTATCTCACTGTGTCACATGACCTCTTCTTTATGCGAGTGAGGGAAGAGAGAGATCTCTTTCTCCTCCTCTTCTTGTAAGGTCACTCATCACATAAGATAAGATTCACTCTCAGGACCTCATCTGACTTTAGTTATCTCCTAAAAGCCCTATTTTCAAATACAGTCACTTTGGGGATTAAAGTTTCAACATATGAATTTGAGGAAGGGACAAAATTAAGTTCATAGCACACCTTACTTTTCAGTGTTTCTAATGTTTAGTGTTCTACTAAATATATGCATTTTACTGTCTTTTAAATTTCTCTATATATTTATAGCTGAGAGTGAGTTTTAATGATTTAACAAAAAGTTTAAAAGGTCAGAGAATAATTGCCATTTTTCTATTGGTTATTAAGATCCCTTTGTACAGTTTCAGTTTGTGTGGTCATTTTTACACTCTCAGATTGCCTAGCCAAGGAGAGACCACTTGGGCTGAGTGCTGGTGACTTTACAGTGAGGTGAGCATTCTCAAACATGGCTAGCAGGAGTAGAAATTAATAAATGAAACTCTTCATTTAGGACAAGTTGACTGAATGTAACAGGGAATGGAAAAAATTACCATTTCTGGCCTTGTAATTTTACTACTTGGATTATGTCACCTGTAAATAGAGACACAGTCAGATATTTATATACCAGTATGTTTATTTTTAGCATCAAAGATTGATACATTAGCTGAAGAGGTAATGTGGCTTCGGATACAAACAAATAGAAGACAGACATAAGGACATTTTCTCAAATACAAAACGAAGATTATGAATTCAGAACAAGTTCAAATTGTTCCCAGTATGTGTGTGTGTGTGTGTGTGTGTATATATATATATATATATATATATTTTTTTTTTTTTTTGAGACAGAGTTTTTCTCTTGTCACTGTGATGGAGTGCAATGGTGCGATCTTGGCTCACTGCAACCTCTGCCTCTCGAGTTCAAGCGATTCTCCTGCCTCAGACTTTCGAGTAGCTAGGAGTACAGTCACCTGCCACCATGCCCAGCTAATTTTTGTATTTTTAGTAAAGACGGGGTTTCACCATGTTGGCCAGGCTTGTCTCGAACTTCTGACCTCAGTGATCCACCTGCCTCAGCCTCCCAAAGTGCTGGGATCCCTGGTGTGAGCCACCGTTCTGTGAGTTATATGTATTTTAAAAAAATGAACACAGTTTCTGAGATCTGACTCTTAGGACTGCCTAGCAGGTTTCTTGACCATGTACAAATCAGATTGTCTTATTCTCCTTCCCATAACTATCAAAAGGCTTCTTGATCCAATCAAAATGAATCCCAGATTCTCTACAGTGGCTGATAGGGTCTTCTGGGAGTAGACCTTGACCAAGCATTTAACTTCCTTTCCTACTGCATTGATTTTCTTTCTGTTTCTTTTCACCTCAGAGGTTTGCCACCAGTTGTTTCTGTATTTAGAAGACAGCACCCACATTCTCATGGGGTTGACTCCTTTTATACCTTGGGGTCTCAGCTCAACTCTCCTCTTTTCCTAAAAGGCTCTCTGAGCTTCTTCTCCTCAACTCCAATCACTCTATCATTTTACTCTGTTTTATTTTCTTCCTAATCTTGTTCTGTTTTAGGATGAGTTGACCAGGAATCAGAGTATGAAACAAAGTTCTGAGTGCAGGAAGCTTACTGGAGAAATGATCCAGGGAGCAGGAGAAATAGATAAGCTTGATGAACAAGGAAATAAAGAAAGTCAATATAAGGATGAGTTATAGGATTGGCTGCTGTTAAGGGGCACTGTGGTGCTAGACCCTTTGAAATGCATTTCTGAGCTATTCATCTTGAGGATAGAGACACATTTATCTTTATGTTTCCAGCCCCCAGGGGTCAGAAGTAGCCCCATGGCATTAGCTACCTCACATTTCCAAGAATTAAGCAACTTCTTGTAGGCACCCTGTGCCGTAGTGTCTTAGATAAATTTGGGTCAGGAAGCAAGAGGTACATGAAGTGGGGCAAAATTTCACCTTCAAGGAACTCTTGGGTATATTCTATGACACAGAAAATGAAAAGCATGAAATGTTGGAAATTGATCTAACTTCAAAAAGGCATGAGTCACTGTAAGGTTGCACCAGTATGAAGCTCATCAAAACTTGGGAGAGGCCATTATGGTATCAGTGGTTAGAGTGAGTGAGAGATGGTATAAAGAAGTTATTTAAAGTGCTGTAGAAGAGGCATCCGATACATCACCAGAAATTTTGTTTGTGTACAGTTGAGTATTCTTCATCTCTAAATTTCAGGAGAACATGACTATCAAGGATGACTATATGAGCAGAACTTTATATTCCTAGATTTAGCCTGTGCCCTTGAAGGATCTAAAGTTATTACTGGCTAATAGCATCTTCTGGCTCTTAGCAAGTCTAGAAGCAAATCCCACATGATGAAATGTAACCCCAGTATAACCGCCTAGGGTTTCAATTCACTGAGGTCAACCAATAGGAGTCCAAAAACCACAATGGGTGAGACTCAGCAAAAGCAAGCAAACAATCAGATTTAGACACCTAGTTATTTAACATGGGAATATCAGAAACAAAATACAAAATTACCTTATGAAATATTTAAAGAAATAAAAGATGAAATAAAAATGAGCAAGCAATAAGGAAGCTATTTAAAATAATCAGATATTTACCAAGTAAAAGTCTATTTTTGCATCCAGTATGGCCAACTCTTTGATGTTAGAACTGTGCTAGAAAAGGCAAATACATGGTTCATGTATGTAAATCCATACAGAAAAAAATTAATTAATTAAAAAATATTAGGCTGAACAGACCAATAACAAGTAGCAAGATCAAAGTCCTAATAAAAAGTCTACCAGTAATGAAAAGCCCAGGACCCAATGTCTTCACTGATAAATTCTACCAAACATTTAAAGAACTAATACCAATCCTACTCAAACTATTCCAAAAAAGTGGAGGAGGAGAGAATACTTCCAAACTCATTCTACAAGGCCAGTACTACTCCAATACCAAAACCAGACAAAGACACATCAAAGAAACAAACAAACAAACACTACAGGCCAACATCCCTGACGAATATTAATGCAAAAAACCTCAACAAAATAATAGAAAATTCAATTCAACAACACATTAAAAAGGTCATTCATTATGACCAAGTGGGATTTATTCCACGGATGCAAGAATGATTCAATATGTGCAAATCAATCAGTGTGTACATCATACTAACACAATGAAGGACAAAAACCATGTGATCATTTCAATTGATGCTGAAAATTTAAAAAAAAAATTCAACATCCTGGCATGATAAAAACTATAAAAATACTGTTTATAGAAGGAATATACCTCAGCATAATAAAAGCTGTAGTGACAGACTCATAGCTAGTATCATACTGAATGGGGAAAGACTGAAACCTTTTCTGTAAAATGGGGAACACAACAAGCATGTCTACTTTCACCAGTGTTATTCAATACACTACTGGAAATCCTAGCTAGAGCAAACAGACAAGAGAAAGATATAAAGGGCTTTCAAAACCCATTTATGCCTAGTGTTCCATTATTGGAACACTAAACATGTGGGAGTTATTTTTATTCTACTGCTCAAGGTCATCACCAAAGTCCGATTTTTCAAATTCAAAAAATTGCAACCTCAAGCATAAATGGGTTAAAATGGAAGACTTCTAATTATCCTTGTTTGCAGGTTATGATCTTACATTTGGAAAAACCCTAAAGACTCCATCAAAAAACTGTTAGAACTGATAAACAAATTCAGTAAATTTGTAGCACACAAAATCAACATAAAAAATTAGTAGCATATCTATATGCTAATAGTGAACAATCAGAAAAAGAAATCAAGAAAGTAATCCCATTTACAATAGCTACAAGTACAAGTAAATACTTAGGAAATAATTTAACCAAGAAAGATCTGTACAATGAAAACTGTAAAACATTGATGTCAGAAATTAAAGACACAAGAAATGAAAGTATTCCATGTTCATGGATTGGAAGAATCAATATTGTTAAAATGTCTATACTACTCAAAGTGATGTACAGACTTCGTGCAAAGACCCAGAATAGCCAAAGCTATCCTAAGTTTTGGCTACAATGAATAAAACTGGAAGAATTATATTACGTGATTTCAAATTATACTACGGATCTATAGTAACCAAAGCATCATTGTACTGACATAGAAACACACACATAGACCAATGGAAAAGAATAGAGAACCCATAAATAAATCCATACAGTGTACTCATTTTTTACAAAGGTGCCAAGAACATACCTTGGGGGAAAGAATAATTTCTACAACAAATGGTGCTGAAAAACTGGATATCCAGATTCAGAAGAATAAAACTAGACTACCATCTCTCACCATACACAAAAGTAAAATAAAAATGAATTAAAGACTTAAATCTAAGACCTCACTATGAAACTACTACACAAAAACAGTGGGGACATTGGACTGGGCAAACACTCCTTGAGAAATGCCCTACAAGTAAAGGTAACCAAAGCAAAAATGGACATATGGGATTACATCAAGTTAAAAAGCTTCTGAACAGCAAAGGATGCAATCAACAAAGTGAAGATCAACCAACAGAATCAGAGAAAATATTTACAAACTACCTATTTGACCAGAGACTAATAACCAGAATATATAAGGAGCTCAAACAACTCTATAGGAAAAAAAATAAATGTTCTGATTTAAAAATGGGCAAATAATCTGACTAGACATTTCTCAAAAGAAGACATACAAATGACAAACAGGCATATGAAAAGGTGCTCAACATCACTGATCAAAAGGAAATGCAAATTAAAACTACGATGGGATATTATCTCACCCTAGTTAAAATGGCTTATATCCAAAAGACAGAAAATAACAAATGCTGGTGAAGATGTGGAGAAAAGGCAGCCCTTGTACACTGTTGGAGGGAATGTAAATTAGTGCAACATCTATGGAGGACAGCTTGGAGGTTCCTCAAAAAACTAAAAAATACAGCAACTATATCATCTAGCAATCCCACTGCTAGGTGTATACCCAAAAGAAAGGAAATCATTATATTGAAAAGACACCTTTACTTTCATTTTTTTTGCAGTATTATTCACAATAGCCAAGATTTGGAAACAACCTAAGTGCCAATCAATAGACAAATGGATAAAGACAATGTGGTACATATCAGTAATGGAGTACTATTCAGTCATAAAAAACAATACGATAGCTAAGACAATTCTAAGCAAAAAGAACAAAGCTGCAGGCATCACTCAACCTGATTTCAAACTATACTACTAGGCTACAGTAACCAAAACAGCATGGTACTGGTACCAGAACAGGCATATAGACCAATGGAACAGAACAGAGACCTCAGAAACAGCATCACATATCTACAACTATCTGATCTTCAACAAGCCTGACAAAAACAAGGAATGGGGAAAGGATTCCCTATTTAATAAGTGGTGCTGGGAAAATGAGGTAGCCATATGCAGGAAACTGAAAGTAGACCCCTTTCTTACATCTTATATAAAAATTAACACAAGATATATTAAAGACTTAAATGTAAAACCCAAAACCATAAAAACCCTAGAAGAAAACCTAGACAATACCATTCAGGATGTACGCATGGGCAAAGACTTCATGATGAAAACCCTAAAAGCAATTGCAACAAAAGCCAAAATTAACAAATGGGATATAATTAAACTAAAGAGCTTCTGCACAGCAAAGAAACTAGCATCAGAGTGATCAGGCAACATACAGAATGGGAGAAAATGTTTGCAATCTACCCATCTGACAAAGGTCTAATATCCAGAATCTACAAGGAACTTAAACAAATTTACAAGAAAAAAGCAACCCCATCAAAAAGAGGGCAAAGGATATGAACAGAAACTTCTCAAAAGGAGACATTTATCCAGCCAACAAACATGAAAAAAAAGCTCAACATCACTGATCACTAAAGAAATGCAAATCAAAACCACAATGAGATACCATCTCACACCAGTCAAAATGCGATTATTAAAAAGTCAAGAAACAATAGATGCTGGCGAGGCTGTGGAGAAATAGTAATGGTTTTACACTGTTGGTGGGAGTGTAAATTAGTTCAACCATTGTGGAAGACAATGTGGTGATTCCTCAAGGATCTAGAACCAGAAATACCATTTGACCCAGCAATCCCATTACTGGGTATCTACCCAAAGGAATATAAATCATTCTACTATGAAGACACATGCACATGTATGTTCATTGCAGCACTGTTTACAATAGCAAAGACATGGAACCAACCCAAATGCCCATCAATTTTAGACTGGATAAAGAAAATGTGGCACATATACACCATGGAATACTATATAGCCATAAAGAAGAATGAGCTCATGTCCTTTGCAGGGACATGGATGAAGCTGGAGGCCATCATCCTCAGCAAACTAACACAGGCACAGAAGACCAGGAACCTCATGTTCTCACTCATAAGTGGGATTTGAACAGAGAACACATGGACACAGGGAGGGGAACAACAAACACCAGGGCCTGTCAGGGGGTGGAGAGCAAGGGGAAGTAGAGCATTAGGACAAATAGCTAATGCATGCAGGGCTTAAAACCTAGATGATGGGTTGATAGATGCAGCAAACCACCATAGCACATATATACCGATGTAATAAACCTGTATGTTCTACATACGTATCTGGAACTTAAAGTAAAATAAAAACAAACACACAGAAACAATCCGATCCTGTCATTTGCATCAATGTGAATGGGACTGGAGGTCATTACGTTAAATGAAATAGGCCAGGCATGGAAAGACAAACTTTGCATACTCTCACTTATTGTGGGAGGTAAAAATTAAAACAATTGAAGTCATGGAGATAGGGAGTAAAGGGATGATTCCCAGAGCCTGGGAAAGGTAGTGGTGGTGCTTGGTGGGGGGAATGGGGATGGTTAATGGTTACAAAAACATAGTTAGAAAGAATGAATAAGATCTCATATTTGATAGCACAACAGCGTGACTATAGTCAATAATAATTTAATTATATATTTAAAAATAACTAAAAGAATATAACAGGATTGTTTGTCACACAAAGGATCAATGCTCAAGTTGATGGATATCCCCATTTGCCCTGATGTAATTTTTATGTACTGAATGATTGTATCAAAATAACTCATGTATACACTTACTATGTATCCGAATTTTTTTTAATTTAAAATATTATTAGATACAAAAATCATTTACTAAAAGTAAATCTCAACTCACTAGGAAGATATAGTCTCAACCTATATAAAGCAAAAATTGCTACAACTACAGAAAGAAACTGACAAATCTAACATCACAGTAGGAGATTTACAGAACTTCATGCTTTACTGAAAAGTCTGTCAGTTATCCATCTCATTAGAATTGCCTGTTTTGTTAATCTTTTTAATAGTGCTGATTCCTTAAAATGGGCTGAGTCTTTCTCTTTGGCCTAGATCATGGTAAGATTTTATGACATTATCACATTGGTTTAAGAAGAATGTGGCTTATCCAGTTGATAGGCACAAGACATAACTCTAAACATGTATGTACTTCAAAAAATAGTCTTCTATAGATTCAGGCTTATTAATTATATCATTCAAACCTTGTATAACTTAGCTTTATAAATTTCTTTTTTCAAACCAAGAAAACACCAGATTTTGATGGCTTTATAGGATATTCTACAAAACTTTATGGAACAAATCATTGCAATTTTATAAAAATTCTTTCACACGATACAAAAAAGGGACACTATCACATAATTTCATTCTATGATCCAAAATGGAAATAAGAAGTGATCTTACTCATAAATATAAATGCAAAGGTATTACCCCAAGTATTAGAAAAATAAAATTCGGCAATCTGTTTTAGAAAAATAAAGTTCAGCAATCTGCACAAAGGGTAATGTGCCAAAACTAAGCTGAATTTATTCCAAAAATTCACAAGTGAGTTAAAAAGTTTATTCATGTAATTTCCACATTAATGTATTTAAGGATGAAAACAACATGATTTCAACAGATGTCAGACAAGCGCTTAACAAACTCCACATTTATTTGTGACGAAACTTTTAGCAAATTATGAATAAAAGGAAATTTCTTTAATCTATTAAAAAGTACCAAAAAACTCCTACAGTAAACATAATTCTTAATAGTAAAACATTAAAAACATTATCTTTAAAACTTCAAACAAGGCAAGGATGCTTATTTTTACTACTGCTATCCAACATTATGGTGCAGGTCCCAGCCAGTGCAGCATGGAAAGAAAGAGGAAAAAATGTAAAATATGGAAAGGAAAAACACCATGCTTTTATCATTTTTTTGGCATGTGATTGTCCATACAGAAAATTGAAAGATCTCTCTCTCTCTCTATATATATATATACACATATATATAAGATATATATATGGTAGATATATATATACGTATTTCTATAAAATGTAGATATCTCTATATACACATGTATATATCTATATATATGTCAAAATAATAGAGGGTAGAGAGGTGGATGGTTGTAACACCAGCAGTCCAAAATTGCATTTATATACACTAACCAAAAATTTATGAAACATAATTTTGAGAAGGTAATATTATATTAGCAGCAAAGTATGTATGGTACTTAGGAATAAATTTAGAAGTAAATGTGCAAAATGTGGAGAAATATAGTACTTTATTACTTTATTTAAAAATATAAACAATAAAAATTATTATTTTATGAATACAAAGGCTTAATACTGTAAAGATATTAATTCTTCCCTGTTGATCTAGAGATTAAATGAATTTTTAATCACAGTCCAGACATTTAAGAAATGATTTATAAGCTGATTTTATATTTTAATGGAAGATCAAACGACCAGGAATAGTCAAGAGACTCCTGAAAAAACAAAACAAAACAAAACAAAGGGAGGAAGGTGAAAGGTCTAGCTTTACCACATAAGAACAACTATAATAAAGTTACAATAATTTGCCCATAATAGTGTGGTAGGCAAATTGGCCATTGAAACAGACTCAAGATCCTAAAAAGAAACCCATACTTATAAGGCACCTTAATATGTGATGGTTACTTTGTGAATTAATAAAAGAAAAATGAACATTTTAGTAAGCGGTATTGGAAAAATTTATTACCCCAAAACAAACAAACAAAAAAAACCCAAACAATAAAATCAATAAAATTAAATCCTTGCCTCACATCCATAAGCAAAGTCAGTATCTGATAAATTAACAACATTTAAATGTGAAGACAAGTCTTTAAAACTTCAGAAGGTAATATACAGGGTATCTTTACAGCTTTAAGATGTAAAAAATTTTTACAGCACAAAAATTCCTAACCATTGTATTTGTTTTCTGTGGCTGCTATAACAAATTACCACAAACTAGGTGGCTTACAACATAGAAATTTCTTCTCTCACATTTCTGGAGGCTGCAAGTCAGAGGTCATGGTGTCAGCAGGCTCATGCTCCCTCTGAATATCTAGGGAAGTCCTTCCTTGCCTCTGCAGCTTCTGGTGTTTGCTGGCAGTCTTTAGCATTCCTTGGCTTACAGCTGCATCATTCCAATGTCTTCTTTCTTTGTCACATGGCTGTTTTCCCTGTGTCTCCTCTGTCTCTGTGTCTGAATTTCTCTCTTCTTATAAGAGAACAACAGTGTTTTGATTTGGGGTCCACCCTAATTCCGTGTGACCTGTATCAACCCTATTCCAAATAAGGTCACATCCACGGATTCTGGTGGACATGAATTTTGGGGGGACACTATTCAAACTAGTATAAGCATTGTATTAGTTTGTTTTTATGCTGCTAATAAAGACATACCCGAGACTGGGAAGAAAAAGAGGTTTAATTGGACTTATAGTTCCACATGGTTGGGGAGGGGTCAAAATTATGATGGGAGGAAAAATGCACTTTTTACATGACAGTGGCAAGAGAAAATGAGGAAGATGAAAAAGCAGAAAGTCCTGATAAAACCATCAGGTCTCATGAAACTTATTCACTACCATGAGAACAGTATGGGGGACACTGTCCCCATGATTCAAATTATTTCCCACTAGGTCCCTCCCACAACATGTGGGAATTATGGGAGTACAATTCAAGATGAGATTTGGGTGGGGACACAGAGCCAAACCATATCAACCATTAAGGAAAAGATTGATAAATCCTTTCACTATTTACCATGAAGAGAATAAAAAGACAAGCCATAAACTGAAAGAGAATATTAATGTTATATATATAATGAAAAATTTATGTGAATATACTGTATAAACAGACACATAACTGACATGACTCAATAAGGAAGATAATGCAATAGGAAAATTGGCAAGGGTCATCAACAAGCAGTTCACAGAAGAGAAAACATGTATGATGAATTACCTTATGAAAATGTGCTAAGCCTTTGCAGTAAGCAGAGAAATGGAAATTAAGAACACAATAAGATATTTTTTTACTTTCCTTAAATTATGGGGTCTGACAATAACAAGGATGGCTGAAGATTTAGCATAATGGGAAATCTCATGCATTACTAGTGAGATTGTTCATAGAAGCATTATTTATGATGGCAAAACATTAAAAGCAAACCAACATTCATTGGTAAGATAACTGATGTAATGCGATATATTCATTAACTGTACTATTTTTACACATCAATAAAAAATAAATTAACTGTAGATAAAAGTGACAGCACAGTTGAGCAAAACTATTTGATACAGATATGTATGATCAATCTATCCTTAACAAAAAGCAAGAGAATGAAAAATATAAAATTCAAGATAGTGGTTACCTTCAGGGAGGAGTCAGGAAGTTGAGCCAGAGAAGGATCATGTGAGGATATTGGTAATAGTCTAGTTCTTTGGTGGTAGATTTTTATGTGTTTATTTTATTAGGCATTACCATGTGGATGTGTGCTATGAATGGTTGTGTATAGCAAATATTCCATGATATAAATAAAAAATATATTTTAAATGTCATGATATGGGAACCCAGATATATTCAACACTCTGAAACTAGCCCCATTTTAATTGCAGTATTGATGAACAAGGATTTAAGTCATTAATAGAATGTACTGACGAAACTTGTGCTCAAATCTGGACTCGACCATTGACTAACTGTGGGATATTGGTAAATTTTCTTAATTCTCTTTGCTTTGGTTTTCTCATCTATAAAACTAGGATAAAAATGGACCTCGCTTTACAGGGTTGTTATGAAAATCGTATAAAACAATGGGGATAAAGTTCTTCATAACAATTGCTTGAACATGCAGTAAGCACCTAGTAAATGTGATGTATGTAGATTAGACAGAGGCCTGAAATGTACTTAGGCAAGTGCTCTCTTGCCCATCTGTCATTGCCCTGAAAAGGCCTTGCTTCCAGGTAACTGCTGCCCCTTTTGCCTGGGTTCTAGAATGAACACACATGAGCCCAGCCCGCACTGAGGATCTAAGCCCAAGTGAGCTTGCAGTTTGAAACAGAGCTGCCTGCCTGAGCCCAGACTCAATTAACAAGTCCCCAGCTGATATGCTGGTTGAAGAATTGAGAATAAATAATTGTGTTAAGCCTATGAGTCTTAGAGCATTTTGTTTATAAAAGTAGTTGACCAATACAGGAGCTGCTATTATTGTTATAATAATTATTATTTATATTAAAGATAACAAAGATAGTTGCTCTTGGGTCTGCAATGTTTATCTCATGCCCACTGGTTGTAAATAAACTGATTGTTTAATGCCTTAAAACATGGAGAACTTTCCATTTCTATCTTGAGCAACTGCCATAAGCATAAATGGCTTACTCACATCAGCTTCATCCCTCCTATATCTCCAGAACACACTGGCTTGTATCAGCTCTGCTTCAGCACACACTGCCATTGTGAAAAAGACCTGAGCACAGAGGAGAGACACGCTATCCCTACTTTAGTGGAGTCAGTTGTGTAACTGGATGTTCCACATCAATATTATGAATGCCTCTTTTTGTTGTTAGAACATTGTACAGTCCATAAACCACTCATTCACCTATTGTCCTATTGATCTGCACTGCAATCTTCCCAATAGCCATGGTCAGGATTATGCTGCCTCCTGTGTAATAAAAAGCCCTAATCTTTCAGCAGTTATAGTGACTTGCCAAAGGCCAGAAAGCTTGTACAGTACAAAAGGACTCAAATCTACAACTTCTAATGCCAAACCCTGGCTTACTTTCACTGCCTCATGGATGCCTCTTAATGCTCACAATTTTCTTTCTCAAGAATAGACAATTTTCAATGAATTGGGTCACCAACAGGTTGGGCCAGTCTCTTATGTGACCCTGGTGTCACAGGAAATGTGCTACCACATACATAGCGACATTCTGTCACTCCTCTGTCAGACACTGGAACTCATACAAATACACAAATTCTAAAACATTGACAGTGGCTTCTGGAACTCTTAGTCTTTGCTGGTTTCTCAAACTGTTTTTGGTTAGAAGATTCGAAGGTTGGGGAGCAGATGGAGTAGGGACAGATCCTTATCTAAGGTACTTGGAAATATCTGAACCCAAACTATCCAATGCATTAATACAAGATTACAGAATTAAGAAACCAAGTCCTGTTTCCATAGACTCGTTTGTAAATTCAGATATCATGTGAAATAAATTGACAAATGAATTTAATGTGTTTTCTTTAAAACTTCTGCACAACCAGTAAGAACGTAAGGGAAGCTTTCCAAAGTATTGCCTCTGTTTATGACACAAGATGTCCTTGTGTGTAAAATTCTTTTAAATAGTTGCCTAGATTTTTAATAATACACTTTATTTTTATCAAATAAAGCTGTGAGTTTCTGAACACTTCCTCTTTGGGAGAAAACTGGGTTCAATAATTTAGCATCGGAGTAAAGCACTGGGTATTTGTCTGTCTGGGTTATAATCTCAATTCCACCACCTATTGGTTCTGTGACTTTGGACAAGATGCTTCAGATTTCTAAACCTCAAGTTTCTCATCTATAAATTGGGACAATTAATAAGACTTTTCTCATAGGTTTTTATGAGGATTAAACTAGGCAATTCATATACAGTGCTTAGAAAAACAGCTGGTGTAGTTGAAGGTCAAATACTAGCAATTTAGTAGTAATTGTTCCTCAAATTATTAGGATTTAGCTGGATATGATTTTTGGCAGGTGATTTCATTTTTGTCATTGCTTCATCAGAGCGCTATAGTGTGTTTATTGCTTTATCTGAGTATTATATGATGGTTAAAGGAGTTGTGCTTAAATCAGATTTTTGAGGTTTCAGATTGCATGGGCAAGAAACAGAACAATTTTAGGCTCTAGTGTCTTATTTTAAAAAATACTGAAAAATAAGAGAATCCACCCCATAGGATCATTCATAAGATAAAGTGAGAAAATGGATGGCAAGCCCTTAGAAGAATGCCTTGAACACGCCAATTCCATAGTGACAAAACAACAGCAAGGGAGTTAGAATAAAGACCCAAAGTCTGTTATCTTTGTCTCCATTGGTCTGAAGGTATTGACTCTGTAAACCTCTAACAAGAATATTTTAAACTCAAGTCACTGACATCTTTGTGCTGTTAGTTGCCAGTCCCTGGGTTGTCAGTCTCTGGCTCGTGTTGGGTTGCTCCACCTGCCCTTGGCTTTGGGCCCTTTCTCCCTAAAGGGGCATGTTTGGAGCTGAGCCAGAGTCCATATACTCACAGTGGGCACCACAGCTCACAGCTGCTGCCAGTGTGTTGCCCGGAACACACTCTCCTTGAGAGAGCTTCTCCAAGTTGTCATCCCAGTAGTGGTTGGAGTAGAAGATGTCCCTTTTTCCAGCATTAGGCTACATTTCTGACAATTCCCAAAACCCATTTCCGCACAGCCCTGGTGCCAGCCCAGCCAGAATTTATCAACTCTGATCCCTTATCCATTCCTGCAATACTTCTATCTTTCACCCCAGGCTGTAAAAATCCAGGCCTATCCATATTTAAAGGTCTAGTCAGAACATTTCTTGCTTCACAGCTAATCAGAAATTCTCTCTTTTATTGAAACCTCTCATCACACTTAAAAAAGAATAAATCTAAGCTCTCTGTCATGACCTGAAAGTCTTTTTCTGCCTTTCTGATTCTATTTCCTTCTTCATTTGTGTTCTTCAGTCACACAAATCCTTTGTATGTTCTTTGGACTTTCCAAGTTCATTATCAAGTATAGCATTTGCTGTTTACCGTGCTTGGAAAACTTGCTTCCAAAATCATCGCTTGGTTGGGTGTATTTTTTTCAGTTTTGAATCGTTTCCCCTCCATCAAACAACAACAACAACAACAACAACAACAACAACAACAGCACAACTCACTTTCCAGTCAATCTTGACTGGGGTTCTTGACTAGGGGTGCTGCCCCCACCCTCAATTGGGGGACATTAGGCAATCTCTGGAGACATTCTTAATTTTCACAACTTCTTTTCGACAAAGTACTAGAAGCACTATCAAGAGCAATTAGACAAGAAAAATAAATGAAGGATATCTAAATTGGAAAAGAAAAAGTAAAATTGTCTCTATTTGCAGATGACATGATCCTGTATATAGAAAATCCCGAAGACTCCACCAAAAAACTTCTATATCTAATAAATGAATTCATTAAAGTTGTGAAACATAAAATCAACATACAAAAAAATCCATGACATTTCTATTTGCAAATATCAACCTACCTGAAAAAGAAATCAAGAAACACTCCCATCACTCCCATTTATGATAGTATCAAAAAGAGTTCGAAATAAATTTAACTAAGGAGATGAAAGACCTATAAACTGGATACTATAAAACATTGATGTTGTTGTTGTTTTAAATCAACAATATATACTCTCTGCTTTACCTTGACTAATAAAGATAAAGCTTTTTAAAAAGCTTTTAAAAAACTAGTTAATTCAGATTTTTCTCTCATGAACCTATGCCTGACTTTACTCTCACCAAGAATGAACGCTAACTACAATTTACTTCTTTAGCTGTATGCTTTTCCAAAATTCTTTAAACACTTTCTAGCATATTCTAACATAAAATCATATATTCTTACTTGGAAGAACACTTTGTATTTGTGATAAACCAGTCTAGAATAAATAAATTGTTATTAATCCAACTAATGACAGTAACTAATTAATTCACCTGTTTCTTCTAACAATTTCCTGATAAAATGTTTTCTTATCTATCTGTTTTTTAACACAAATGTTGATATAATGATTTACTATGATAATATAGTTAACACAACTTTTTCCTTGTATATATTTTTTTATACCTCCTGGAAATATACACCTATGTTCTTCATGCTTATCTCCTTTATCTCTTGACAATTTTTTAGAACCAAAGATCTGATTTTGGTGACTAAGTGAAATAAAAAGAAACCATTAAGCAAATTTAATAATAATAATAATTATTATTATTATTACTATATTTTGAGATGGAGTCTTGCTCTGTCACGCAGGCTGTAGTGCAGTGGCGCGATCTCAGCTCACTGCAACCTCTGCCTCCTGGGTTCAAGGGATTCTCCTGGCCCAGCCTCCCAAATAGCTGGGACAGGCATGTGCCACCACGCCTGGCTAATTTTTGTATTTTTAATAGAGACGGGGTTTCACCATGTTGGCCAGGCTGGTCTCAAACTCCTGATCTCAGGTGATCTGCCCACCTTGGCCTTCTAAAGTGCTGGGATTACACGTGTGAGACACCGTGTCCAGCCAAATTTAATATTATGTAACTGTTGGTGATTCTACTTTTAATCATTTTATAATTTACTTATTTAGGCAAAGTCCTATTTTTTAGAAATCTTTTCCTATAGAAATGTTTTTAATATAGATTTTAGTTCAAAAAGAGCAACAATGCTGACAATATAATCATCATCAACATTAACTCAATAGCAATTATAGTTACCATTCCTTATGTCACATCCTTCTCTACAAATTCAATGAAAATATTTTATTTAATCCTCAAAACAACAGTGGAGAGAAGACAGGACAATTTGGAGAAAATGAGATATATGAATTTTAAGTGACTTATGCAATATGCAAACTAAGGCTTGATCCTAGGCCTTCTGTCTCTGCCAAGTATTCCTTTCCTCCCTTGTGCAATCCCAACACTTGTGGAACCCAAACTTATCACATGTAACAAGCATTAATTTCTATACAAACTGGAGATACCTCATTGAAACAATTCTTGAGTCTCAAAAGAGAAGTAAATCTATGATTTTCATGGATTAACCTATTGTTGTATCTTAGGCATTAGTCACAGTTTTGCTATACCTAGATTTTTGCTATCCAACATGGTAGTCACTAATTACATGTGGCTGTTGAGCACTTGAAATGTAAATAGTCTGAATTGAGATGTGGTGTAAGTATCAAATACATACTGGATTTCAAAAATTTAGTATAAGAAGAAGAATGCACTAAAAATCTTCTGTACAGCAAAGAAAACAATCAACAGAGGAAGTGAAAATCCATGGAATGGGAGAATACATTTGTAAACCATGTGTCTGATAATGAGCTAATATCCAAAATATGTAAGAAACTTAAGCAACTCAATAGCAAGCAAACAAATAATTTGATTAAAATGGACAAAGGACCTGCATAGTCATTTCTCAAAAGGAGACATACAAGTGGCCAAAAAGTATATGAAAAAATATTCAACATCACTAATCACCAGAGAAATGCAAATCAAAATCACAACTGTTAGAATGGCTATTATCAAAATGGCAAAAGTTAACAAGGGGTGGTGAGGTTGTAAAGAAAAGGAAACCCTTGCATACTGTTGTTGGGAATGTAAATTACTATAGCACTTATGGAAAACAATATGGAGGTTTCTCAAAAACTTAAAAATAGAACTATCATATTATACAGCAATCCCACCACTGGGTATACATCCAAAGGAAATGAAATCAGTATGCCAAAGAGATACCTGCACTCCCATGTTCATAAAAGCATTTTTCACAATAGCCAAAGTATGGAATCAACCTAAGTGTCTATCAGTGGATGAATGGCTAAAGAAAATGTGGTACACATACACAATGGAATACTCTTCAACCATACAAAAGAAGGAAATTCTGTCATCTGTGACAACATAAATGAACCTGGAGGACATTAGGTTAAGTGAAATAACCTAGCACAGAAAGACAAATATCACATGATCTCACTTGTATATGGAATCTAAAAAAGTTGAGCTCATAGAAGCAGACAGTAGAATGGTGGTCACCAGGTTGGAGGGTGAGATTACGGGGATGTTGGTTAAAGAATAAAAAGTTCCAGTAAGATAGGAGGAATAAGTTCAAGAGATCTGTTGTATAACATGGTGACTACAGTTAATAGCAATGTATTTCATCTTTGAAAATCACTGAGATAGTAGATTTTGTGTTCTCACCACAAAAAATAAGTATGTGAGGTAATGCTTATGTTAATTAGTATGATTTAGCCATTCCATAACATATACAAACATTTCAAAACATCATGTTGTACAGAATAAACATGCAATTTTTATTTCTCAATTATAAATTAACTTATTTTATTTATTTATTTATTTATTTATTTTTATTTTTTGAGATGGAGTCTTGCTTTGTTGCCCAGGCTGGAGTGCTGTGGTGAGATCTTGGCTCACTTCAACCTCTGCCTCCTAAGTTCAAGTGATTCTCCTGCTTCAGCCTCCCAAGTAGCTGGGACTACAGGCGCATGACACCACATTTGGCTACTTTTTGTATTTTTAGTAGAGATGAGATTTCACCATGTTGGTCAAGCTGGTCTGGAACTCCTGGCCTCAAGTGATCTGCCCACCTCTGCCTCCCAAAGTGCTAGGATTACAGGTTCACAGGTGTGAACCACCATGCCCAGCGAAGTAATTAATTTTTAAAAAGGAATGTAAAATATCTCATTAATAATTTTTAATATTCATTATACATGGAAATGAAAATATTTTGGATGTAATGTGTTTAACATACCATTATAACTAATTTTACTGTTTTTAAACATTCTTATAATGTGGGTTACTAGAGAATATGGAATAATATACATGGTTCACATGCATGCCTCACATTCTGTTTTTATTGGACAGCTCTGTCCTAGAGTTTTTAATCTTTCTTGGGCATAGTTCCTGATTTTACTCTTTATTTAATATGTTTTCCCTTTCAAAATGATTGAAACTTTTCTGCCAGTACTTAAGCCTCATTATCACATAATCATCTGTTTATTTCCTATATTTGGCACTTGACACTTTAATCTAGACCCTGTTATGCTAAACACATAACTTAAAAAATTTTATAAGACCTCTTTAGATATTCAAAATTACTTTCAAGTTAGAATTTCAAGTGTATTCTTAAGAAAAAGAAAAGGACAAAGTATAAAGGCAGAGGGAGAGGGCATAGCACAAGTCAATTTTATCCTGCAGGGAGAGCACTTAAAGTAAAATTTTATCGAATAATTATACTGGGAAATTCTGCTTGAGTTTCCCCATGTACTGTGTGCCTATGTGTGTGTATTAGAGTCTTTCAAGGATCAGATGAGTCAATAAGCATAAAACACATAGAACAGTGTTTGCCATCGAATAAACAACAAATATTAGCTTTTATGTTATTATAAAAATAATACCTCACAGATCAATATATTTCCAAATGATCTATGGCCACAATAGAACTTAATAGCTAATATGGGAGTGATTATTAATAAAAGACAGTTGTAACATAGAAATAATAAATATTTGAAGTGATGCTTGCCCTAAATCCTCTGATGCTTGCCCTAAATCCTCTGAGTTGAACGTTGCACATATGCACGTAACAAATTATCACATGGACCCCATAAATAGGTATAAATATGTATCACTAAAAAATAAAATAAAATAATATTCTCCGCATCCCATCAGTCACTCTCCCCTACCTGCCTTATCCAACTTCACAGCCCTTTCCCCCACCTGACATGTTTCTATACATTTGTTTGTCATTGGTCTGCCCACCAGAATGTAAGCTGCCTGAGGGCAGGATCTTTGTTTGGCTTCTTGTTGAATCCTCTGAGCCTAGAATAACACCTGACAGAGTAGGTAGTCCCATAGGGGTCTGTTAAATAAACTGTGGACAAATAAAAAAAAAATGTTTAAAGAGAGTTGTAGAAACATATTTCAATGCAATACTCTCTTTCTGTATCCTTTCACCTAACTATCCCTTCAATTTTACAACCATGCACTTTATATTTCTATTGTTCTTAGTATTGCAAAATTGTACCACTGAAGGGGAAATAATACAGTATTATCTAGTCAAACTTCCTTACTTAACAGATGAAAAAGATGCCACCCAAAGAAGTTAAGTAACAGGTCTTGTTCTAAAAGAGTAATTTAAGAGATGGAAGAGTGATAGTGGCATTTTATTAAGCAATTGCCATCAGCCAGCACTATATACAAGCTTTAAAGACAGTATCTCATTTAGTCCCCATAACAAGTGATTAAGAGAAATACTGCTTCTTCTTGCATGACACAAGTGGGAAAATGGAAACTGGAAGGGATTGGGTTAGTTGTCTAAGGTTGCACATCAGGCAGGCTAAGAGTTGGGGTATAAACTGGAGTTTGATTCCAAAGTTGTGGGCTTCACACTGTGTTTTTGCTGTTTTTCTTACTAGTTTTGTTTTGTTTTTAAAGTAAAGTGATACAATAAGGGAATTACAAAGTAACCGTTCAGCCTCTCTTTTGGTTAGTCTTGGATGAATGTGAATTGAAGGCGTCTGTCAGATCTAGACTCTCTTTGGTAGCAAATGCCAAGAAGGAAAGGAGGCAGCCCATTTCATGGTTATAAAGCCCAGAGCAAAGACCCCGGGGAGGCCCTTGATGTGTTCAGTTTCAGTGGGAATAAACATAAAGGATGAGGAATTAACTGAGTTATGACGGACAAAATATATAGACACTCTTCCTTGAGGGACATGTAAATTGATTTAAGGAGCAAACAGGGAGAGTATGTGAAATGGACTGTAAAAATGACTCTGTGCTTCTTCTCTGTCTAGAGATATCAGAGATTAACTTTTCTCTCACAACAGCATCATCAAGTTATCAAACACATTTAAGAGTCTTTATTCTGACAGAACCAGTATTAATAAATTAAAATAACTTTAAAATTGGGTAAAAGCAAGTTGAAATTATGTAATTCCTTGTTCATTGAATGAAAAAAATGATTTCTTATTTATTATTAAGCTGTTTTAAAGTTTGTCTTAAGTAATTTACCTAAAGTAGTATGAGATCTATGGGGCTTAATGTTTTGAACAGTGAAATTTGATTTGGAAATGATATGAATTCCTTGGATCTTTCTTGCTGGAAAATAAAACACTCACAAACATATAAATCACCCAACCCTAAACTGAGGGAGATAGAGGTAAAATGGAAGATGAACGAAGTTTATTCAAACCCAAATATTGTTTCTAAGTTACTGGATAATATAGTTCCAGAAAATTCACATGAGAAAAGGCCACTCCTGGTAAGAATGAGTATATTAATTTCCTGTTGTTACTGTAACAAATTACCCCAAATTTAGTGGTATAAAAAAATGACTGGTTCTATTATAGTTCTGTATACCAGAAGTCTCACTGGGCTAAAAATCAAGATGCCAACAGGGCTACGTTCCTTCTGGAGGCTTCAGAGGATAATCTATTTCCTTGAGATTGCCAGCTTCTGGAGGCTGCCTGCATTCCATGTCTTCTGGCCCCTTCCTCCACCTTAAAGGCCAGCAGAATAGCATCTTCAAATCTCTAACTTTCACACTCTCTTCTGCCTTCCTTTTCCATTTATCAGAACCTGGAGGCAGTCATCCTTCATCTCAAAGTCACAATCTCTTTGTGCTGTCTCCTCTGTGTTCAACTTTTCCCCATTCTTTTCTTCCCAGGTCCTCTGTCATCAAGTCTTGGTAGTCACAGGTCCTGCTTTAGACTAGCATTGTTCTCATTTCTATAACTTACCATTTTATTGGACTCAATTATCACCTAAGGGGCATTCTTCAGCAGGAAACACGTTTATCTGAGATAAAGTAAGTTTTGTCATCTGTCCTCTTGAGACTTTGGTTATTTTACAATCTTGCAACAATGCTGCTAGATCCTTCTTCTGCATGATAGTTGTGTGTCATCACTGGTATTGTTCCTTCCAGCCTCTCCATGAAATTTCTATTATTCAGAATTACCTGGCTTAATTCTAGTTCTCCACTTCCATTTTGGCATGTGTATAGATGCCCACAATATCTGTGTGCACACAGATACACATCATATCTTGGATGCCTACTGATGCTCACAATATATGGGTATGTGTATATACACATATATACACATACGTATATATGCATATAACTATATGTAATTCATGGATGTAAATATTTAGCAAGAACACACTCACTTAAGAGAAGAATAATATCCAGTACTTGTGCTGTATGTTCAGAAAGATTTGAAGATGAATTACATGGAATCAGCTATGATGGAATTATGTAGATAGTTTCCTCAAAAGAGGACCATTTTCTGTGTATAAATACTAAACTTTGGTCTCTGGGACCCAGACATGTCTCACTGAAAGAAGGTAAATCTTATTACAAAATCATGGGAATGTTTAATCACCAGGAGTCAGCTTGTAGAAGAACTGCTGTCTTCTGTTTAAATGAATCATGACTGGTGAGTTAATGGTAGACGCTAGATGTTATTTTACCACATATTTTATCACTTAATATAAACCACATTGTGAAAGAAGTAAGCCTATCAGCATTATATTCAGACCGAATAAATGGTAATCTTTCCCATTGAAGTTTGGTAAATAATTTAATAAATCTTCTACTAGAATCTCATGAAATTTCAAATAAACCAGTAGACTTTCAGTTTAGCTATTTAGTACTCATAATGAATCCTTAATGTCTAACAGCATCTACTGTTTACATTTGCCTGAGGTCTCTAAAACATTATGAGATGAAATGATTTTTTTCTCTTCCTTGGTGTATGACTGTCATAGAATTAAAGTGTTTCATGAATTTCATATTTGAGTGAATGACTTCCATTCTTCAGCCTCTTGTGGGAAAGAAGAAATAGGTGGCGCTTCATTTAATAGTATACTGTCTTGTCTAGATTGAATTTGTTATGAATTACATGGTTCTCAATTGTACTCTCATGTGTCCTTAAAACAAACCACAAATTCTATGGGACTCATATTTTGTTCTTTGCTGAACACTAAGAGTATATAAATGATGATTTAAGGGCCATGTAACTGAAGTTGGTATAAGGCTACAAACAGTATGTTAATTTTCCTTAGTAACAGAAAAGAAAGCTTGTTTTGAATATCCTTAAAAGTTTATTAAGAGTTCCTTTCAAGGCACTATAGAAATACAGCTCCACAGAAAAAAAGTGTGTATCCATTAGCTTTTGCTAAAATGTACCCAGATTTCCAATTACAAAATTCTTGTAAAGCCAATGATTTCCTCCTTTTAGAATCACTTAAAACAAGTGGGAAGAATTATATTGTTATTCAAACAGGAAACATTTGTGTATATAGAATGGATTTCTGTCTAAACTTAGGAGATGGCCAAACTTAAAAATTATTCCATTTGAACGCTTTGGAAAATTTAACAGGAGTCAAAAGAGCACAGAGGAGGGAGTTAACTGGGTGAGCTCTGTGGATCAATTGATCAATAACCTTTTCTGTGAACTCAGATCACCAGGTTCATTCAGCAAATCTCTACTGAGGTCCTATTAGGGCTAGACGTTGTTCTGGGTACTAAGGATGCAATACTGGCCATGTTAGATAATGTCTCTGACTCAGTGGTATTTACCTTCTTCTGTTGAAGAAACAGACAACACTCATAAATAAACACTCATAAATAAATTGACATGTAATATACTGTTAGATGATTACTTTTAAGTGCTACCAGGAAAAATAAAACAAGGGTAGGGCTGGAAATGATAGGAGTGTGACTGAATTGCCCTGGTTTAATTTTCCTCACAAGCTTTGTTATTTCAATGAGCATGAGAGTTTAAAGCAGCTTCTAAAAACACGTAAGGTACAGAATAATTACATAAATATTAGAGGGAGTTTGGTATAAGGTTAGAAAAAACTATTACGTTCCAGGGTTAAATTTAATCACAGACCTATAGACTTTAAAGTCTGGTATAGTTGCTAGAAAGAGGCCGTAGACTTGACCCTAAACCTCCTATAAGCCAAAGCAAAAAGGAGTATCCGACTGCTTAAGACTGGCTATGTCTAAAACATGGATACTGTGGAGGTGTTTATGAGAGGAACATTTTGCCTAAATAGAGACCTACAATGATTTTCCTGTATGGAGCAGATAACATGAGATAGAGTGAGTGACTCTTCGATGCCCCTCAAAGAAGTTTGGCATTTTGTCACTTAAGACTAGATCAACAAAAGCAATTAAAGATCTACTGTCTCTTCAGAATTGTTTATTTTCTCTTGGTTGGTCTTACTTTTTTGTGTGTGCTGTGGGGAGATGTCCTAGACCCTTTTGAGAATTTAATGAAAGGCATGGCCCTTATCCCTAGAAAAATCCAATTATATATGTCCACCTATAATTTGACATACTGCATCAGGGGTGTCAAGGAGGCTGTGAAGACCAAGCCAAAGTCCTAAGTTGTCCATTCCCTCTTACTATACTATCATAAAAATACAGAAACATGTTTTTCACACAATCCTCCCTAAATAATCCTGTGACTATATTCTTCTTAAGTAATGAGTTGCAAAGAATTCACTGTTGTAGGCACTAATTATTTTTTTAAAAAGCAAAATCTCATGTGCAAATATTTTTTGGCCAGTTGTTAACAGAACCACATGCTTTAAAAATCAAAGCCACCTAAGAAAAATTAAGGGACTAAACAAGACACTAGCATCACTGAAAGTATGTTAATACGCTGGACAAGCCAACTCATATCACATCCAAGTCCATCGGCATTTATGTCTACAATTTCTAGCTGTCTACTTTTCCTTTCTCTTCTATTTTATTCAATACTTTTGTAGTTTTAAGTAACATAGAAAAGATTTTTGCGACAGCGTGTATGTCTGTTTCTCAGTATGATTTTAGATCTTAGAAAATTAACTTAGCTACCTAACTAATAGAATGAAATTGAAAACAGTTTCACAAAACCTCTTTAGTTAAGCCATAACTGAAACTCATATCACGGAGACATATACCAAGAACAGAGAAGAAAGTAGTAATAATCTAGGTGGATAAATATTTTAATTGCCAGGTATCAGTTTTTAACAGTTTGGTTGGCATCATTAAGAAGATTTCATGTAATTTCAACTACCAGGACTCCTTTTACCACACCCACAACATTTACCCACTTAGCCTAACAAAATTAAATAAATTAGAATAAAAATGCTTGTTGTGACACTATATAACTTTAGCCATTATTTTTCAGCAGTTTCTTTTCCATTCTCTTCTTGTTTCTCCATTCTCTCTAGCTTGGTATTCAAAACCTTTATTGGAAGCTGAGAGAGCAGAGGGTATGGGAGTCATTAGTTACCACGAAAGAGAAGTGAGGTCTCTGCATGAGGCACACACATCTTTGGTGTCCAAGTGGTTCTGAAGTCATGAATTGCAAACACCTGCCTCTGTTTTAGAGCCCTGCAATGGTGACACCTAGCAGGAGAGAAAAATTCTCTTTTAAGAAATAATTCCCTTTAATGTGAATTTCTTTTCAGATACATGTCCACAAACACTTGTTTTTTATGAGTGGATCTTGTGACATAGAGTAGGTGTGTTTCTTGAAAGTTCAATAGCCATGAGACCTTTCTAACTTGAGTTTTGTTTACCCAGGGAATTTAATTAGTTTTCAGAAAATTTTTTATTTGTGACTTGCTGGTGTACTGATCATTGTTTAAGAGAATCATAAAGCCAGTATATGGTGAAAGACTTATGTATGTATGTATAAATTTAATGTAAAATATTTCTGAAAAGTATAGTGTTATATCCAAATAGTTCTTTAGTTGGCAGCACTAAATGAGATAACTGTATGTGTATTTCTGCTGAGAAAGCAGATTTTTCATTTGGACCCTCTCTAATCCTGAAAAAGTACACTTATTTTTTTCTTACTACATTGAGATTGTTCTCCTTTTCTGTTGTCATTATATGTTAAATAAAGGAGTTGAAGAATTGGTGGGGGGGTGGGGAGAGAATCATAAACCATAATGAAATAAGTATATCCTTAAGGCTACTGGTCCAGGAATATTCTCTAGGGTTGCCCATGTGTGAAGCAGCTTGTGGCAAATCAATGCCTGAGATTCAAGGTGTCTTCTCTATGACTTTTTGTTTGAGCATGTATTTGGAACATAGTGTTTGTTCTCTTGGTATAGTAAAGTGTTATGACTTAATCTGTCCAATCATTAGTTTGATTGTCATAAAATGGGGATAAAAATATTGCCTGTGGCATTAAGTGGTGGCAAGACCCAATGAAGGATGCATGCAAAACACACGGTACAGTGTTGTTGCTCAACGTCAGTGCCCAACAGTGCTGGCTGTCATGATATGGTGATGATAGCTTTTCTCTCTCAATTGGAAAAGGCATAGATTTCTCTTTGTACCTAAGTTCTCATGCTTTGAAGAATAGCGTCCTTTCTCAGTGATGACCTTCAATTTTACATACATAATTTAGCAGATTTTATTTGTGTGTGTATGTGGTCTACCTGGATTACACACCAGCTGCTGATGTGATGGAGGGTTCCTGTGATGGTAAGGTCATCCCACATCAAATGCCCCCAGTATCTTTCTGCTCTTCTGCCTCAAGACTTCTTCCTAAGCCATGAGTAGTGTTCATATGCAAAGAAGATAATACCCAGGGTGAATCCCAATCACTGGAGGATGAGAGTCTATGGATAAATGTCCCAGTCTCTCTGGCTTTTGAAGGGACCATTCTGAAACACGTTCGTTATGGTTCTTAGACATTCCCCAGTAGGAATGAGCCTAGTTGCTTATAGTCATCACCAGTTCAGTGATGCAGCTGTCTTGGCTTTTTCTCCTTCCTTCCTTCCTGCCACCAAGAATTATCTCTCAAATAAATTACTCTAGACGTTCAGATCTTTGTGAAGGAATCCAACTTGATATGAAGAACATAACCTATATTATCACTCAAATCATCACATATATTCTCTCCAAAATTTGTGAAAATTCATCCAGACATTTTTCATGTGATGCAGTAACAGTAGACAAGCTGACAGAAGTCTAATTTTATTTATATAGCCAATCCATAAACCTAAATACTGTCCCTTGAAATTATTTATGGGCCTCTGCATGTCAAATGTATTGTTAGTAAAACAAAAACAAAAAGAAAAAAGGCCACTTAGATATCCTAAGGGTGCTTACTATTTAATCCTTTTAATCTTTCCATGGAAGAAAAAAAAATCCTATTTATAGTGTCAATTATATCCTCACTTGTCTATTTTTTAGTTTAGGGCATTGGGACAACTCTTATGATTCATGACCACTTCTGTTCATCATTTCAATGCAAGTGATCAGAAATAAAGAGTATCTTGATTTAGAGTTTAAAAGGTCAAATTGCAGTTGTCTAAGGCCCGTCAGGAAAACCAGTTTGTGTTATTTTATTAGCATTTTTATTATATCCCATGCCTGTCTTTCTGTCTGTCTGTCTTGATCTATTATAAACACTTAACTTTTTTCTTGCAGGGTCATGCATAAGGTTAGTATTAGGTTGCTGCAAAAATTATTGTGGTTTTTGCCATTGAAAGTAACGGCAAAACCGCAATAACTTTTGCACCAACCTAATAGTTATTTTTCAGAGAGAAAACTAATTAAGATGAGGACTCATGTGACCTGATACTCTCCTTATGGACATTTAGCATGCAACAATAATCCCTGAAGGGATAAATCTTAACCAATATGACTTTAACATGCAAACTAATAGCTTTCAGGTTGGATTCAGCTAGAAGACATGTTGATTTGGTCCACATAGTGATAACAATGTTTCACATTTGAATTGCTTGTGATTTAAAGATCCAGGTGTTTTAGGCTGGGCGCGGTGGCTCACACCTGTAATCCTAGCACTTTGGGAGGCCGAGGCAGGCGGATCACGAGGTCAGGAGCTCGAGACCAGCCAGGCCAACATGGTAAAACCCCATCTCCACTAAAAATCAAAAATTAGCTGGGCGTGAGTCTGTAGTCCCAGCTACGCGGGAAGCTGAGGCAGGAGAAGTGCTTGAACCTGGGAGGTGGAGGTTGCAGTGAGCTGAGATTGCATCATTGCACTCTAGCTCTGGACGACAGAGCAAGACTCCATCTCAAGAAAAAAAGAAATCTAGGTGTTTTAAATACCAACAACAACAATGAGTATTTTGAGCTTCTGAAATGGATTGTGTAACAAACCTGGGTCTCTATTCTTGCATTGCATGCATAGCACAGCCTGGAGCTGAGTACCAGTTGCTTTTTATTTGGAGGTTGCCACTACCCCCTCCTAGCTTGCACCTTCTTGGTCCTTGGCTTTGTTTTCTTTGCCTTTTACCTGCTTCACTCATTGATGCTACTAGCCTAGCCTCGAAAGGAATTTGAATTTTAATCTCAGTGTTAATATCCTAGAAGACATGCATTAAAATAACTTTCCTCTTTTAAAGCCAAAATAAATATAGGGCAAAATAGTACAATTTAAATTAGTTAATTCTTGAATTTACTGAGCCCTTCATGACTTGACCCAAATAAAAGTGAAGGGTCCGAACTCCCTTAGTTTACTGATGTGGAAACTGAGAAACAGAGAAGTTTTTTTTTTTTTCTGAAACACAATATTTGTACATTGTTATAGGATATATTTGATATGTCTTTACATGCATAGACTGTACAATGATCCAGTCAGGGTATGTAGGGTATTTATCACTTCAAGTATTTATCATTTCTCTGTTTTGTGAATGTTTTGAGTATTCTCTTTTAGCTATTTTGAAATATACAATACTTCATTGTTAACTATAGTCACCCTATGCTGCTATCAAACATTAAAAATTACTCCTTCTAACTATATATTTGTAGCTATTAATCAACCTCTGTTTTTCACCCCCCACCCATACACCCTTCCCAGCCTCTGGTATCTATCATTCTACTCTCTACCTCCATGAGATCAACTTAGAGAAATTAAGTTTTGCTTATAGTCACATCACTAATGATACAGTATGTCTGCTCTGAAGTGGTCTAAGTAAGACTTGGAAGATGCTTCACTTTTTATGTTGAAGTAGAAAGGTCCTAAGCTATGTCTTCCATGAAGATTTTGGTTATTTAAACAAAATATCCTTTTTTTGAAAAACTAAGGTATTTGTAAAACCCAAATTATAAAATTTTGAATTCCTTTCAAACAGGCAAGACCTAAAACCATGATGTTTTTGAAGGGGTCTGAGTAGATTTTATGAGCATATTGCCAAGATGATAGATCAATGGGAAGGTGGGAGCACACACAGAATGAAAGGGAAATGTGGTAATAGAAATCAAATACTTTCGAAAAGCTTGAATGCATTGTTCTCTTCTAAATATCCCTTTTCGTGTCATTATTAATCTTGGTATTTTGCTTTATTCTTCATATTTGGGAATTTCTTCTACTGTGAGAACTGGGTTTTATATAAAAAGATAATATATATTCTATTTTAGGACCTTCTTAAAGGTCACCCTGTGAATGATCTGAGAACTTTACCAGAGCATGCACATTAGAGTCCTCATTAGCTACTCAAACAAAAGCTCTTAAAATTCACAGGATTCTGAGTTGGTGTGAGGGTGGAATGAAAAGACCCTTTTTTTTCCTTCAAAAGCAAGCCAGGCAATCAACTCCAGGGAATGCCTACAGGGCCCATTAAAAATTTCAAGATGTGACATGAGCTTGATTGCTAAATTGGTGACACATGGAGGGGAAGCCAGTGTGCCTCAGAAGCAATATAATGCCTATGAAATAAATGTTCTTCTGTAAGCATGCCAAGCTTTCAAGGCACCAGGGAAGTCAAATCTCTTATTTACATATTTGTTTTCTGTGAACAAACCCAATTGCTCCTCCCTGCTCCCGAAATACTCTGGGTCACTGGCAACGCATACTTGCTCATGTCTACTTTTTAGTAGATCCTTCACATTATGCACTTTTTGTTGCAATAATCTCACAACTCGACTGTGCCTCCACTCTTCACCCCTTACAGTCTATTCTCAACCCAAATAGTTTCCTGCTGAAAAGGAAGTCACATTGTGTTGCTCCTCTGCTCTAACCCTCAGAAATATTTTAGCCAACTCAGAACAAAGGCCTACGTCCTTAGGATGGCCTACAGCAGTGGTTCCCAAAGTGTGGTCCCTGGATCTGCAAGATCAGTATCCCCTGGGAAGCTGTTAGACATTCATTGTCTCAGGCCCTGCCCCAGATCTGCTGAACCAGAAACACTGAGGGTGAGCTGAGCCCAGAAATCAGTATTTTAACAAGTCACCTGGGTAATTATGATGCTGAGTTTCAGTTTGAACACTGCTGTGTTAGAAGACCATTGGTATTTGTGTCACATTTACCCTTTCGCTCCATTGACTGCTCTTCTTCTCACACTACCCCAGCCACTCTGACCTCTGTGCTCAGTACATGCCTACCTCAGGGACTTAGGATATTTTATTCCCTCTCCCCTAGATAGCTACATGCTCTGAAGTCTCTTGTCCCTGAATAATGATGTCTCTGCTCATACACCTGTTTGTTCATTCATTTATTCAACAAATATTTGCATATCTAAATGTTGGGCTCTAGGCTACAAGCTTGGGTTATAAGACTAGGTCTCTGAACTTTGGGTATTTGCACTGTAAAAATGGGTTAAATATAAGCGATGACCATTGCATCACAGCCATTCTTTTGATTTGGCAAGGACTGCTTGAGTTATTTTTGTACCTACCCTCACCAACTTCAGGTCTTTTCTCAGATACCATCCTCACAGACGAGGTCTCCTTGCCCGCCATATTAAGCTTCCTAGGGCTGCTGTTACAAGTGCCACCAACCACGGGTCTTAGGAAACAAGAGATATTTCTTCTCCCACAGTTCTGAAGGCTAGAAAAATCCAGGTGCCAGCAGGGCTGTACTTCCTCTGAGACTCTAGATAGAATCTTTCCTTTCCTCTTCCTAGCTTCTGGTGACAGCCAGACATCCTTGGTGTTCCTTGGCTTGTCTCTGTATCCTTCTAGTCTCTGCCTCTGTTGTCGTGGTGCTCTCCCAGTGTGTCTTCACCCTATCTTCTTAGAAGGACACCAGTCATTTTGGTTTCAGAGCCCACTCTACTCCAGTATAGCCTTATCGTAGCTAGCTACATCTTCAACAAATCTGTTTCCAAATATCACATTCTGGGGCACTGGAAAATAGGATGTCAATAAACGTTTTCTTAATGGGGGCGCACATGTAACCTATAATTCCCACCCTACTTAAAATTGTACCTTGCCCTCTGCGTGGCATACCCCGCTTCTTCTGTGCTCTGTTTCTCTTCTTGCTGCTTGTGACCTCCCAACACACTCTATGTTTTACTTCTCTATTTGGCTTCCTGTCAGGCTCCCTCCACTGGAATTTAAGTTTCATAAGGGCAAGGATTCTTGTCCCTTTCATTTTCATACCCACAAAATCCATAGCTTTTAGAATATACCTGGCACACAGTGGCTCCATATATATTTGTTGAATGAATGAAAATGATAGATAACTAACAATATCATTTAGTTGTTCAGAAGTCTGATTAATTTAAAGCTCAAAAAGCACTCTCTATTTTTTAATTTTTTATTTTTTATGCCCGGGAGGCTAAGTACAGAGAGAGTATTATGACAGTGCCACCTGAGAAAAGTTAAATTTATTCTAAAATAAATGGTAAGCTTCTTGGTGGACGCGGTTTTCTTTTTTTGTTGGTTTTTTTTTTTTTTTTTTTTTTTTTTTTTGAGACGGAGTCTGGCTCTGTCGCCCAAGCTGGAGTGCGGTGGTGCAATCTCGGCTCACTGCAAGCTCCGCCTCCCGGGTTCATGCCATTCTCCTGCCTCAGCCTCCTGAGTAGCTGGGACCACAGGCACCCACCACCACGCCCGGCTAATTTTTTTGGGTTTTTAATAGAGACGGGGTTTCACCGTGTTGGCCAGGATGGTCTCAAGCACCTGACCCCGTGATCCACCTGCCTCTGCCTCCCAAAGTGCTGGGATTACAGGCGTGAGCCACCACGCTGGACGGGCTTTCTATCAGGGAAAGACCCAAGGGAAGTTTTGCTTCTGGGGATGTTTCCGGATAACTGAACTGGCACCCAGGGATCAGGAAAGAACTGGTATCAGAAGTATCATTGGTCAAAGCAAGACAGAGTAAAAGGCTCTCCCATTGCAGTTTCTTGTCCCTGGGTAATGAAGTCTCTGTTCATACACTTGTTCATTTATTCAACAAATATGTGTATATCTAAATGTTGAACTCTGCGCTACAAGCTTGGGATATAAGACTAGGTCTGTGATCTTCTGGAATTTCCCCGGTAGAAAGAGGTTCAATATAAGTGATGATAGCCACTCTTCATTTGGCAAGGACTGCTTGAACTATCTCTGTACCTATCCCAAAGAGAATCAGCTTCTTTTTACCCAGTCTAGGCACAAAATAATACAGATATTTAGTGGCCAAGTGGGAAGCCACCAAAACGGAGGACTGGATTGGAATTTCAAAGATAAGTCTGCTATTGATCAGTAAGGATGCTAAAGTCAGTGCTCAAGCATCCTGCTGAGCCATGGAATTAAATGAAGGTGCTGTTTAGTGAAGGTTAGAACCTTATACCCAAGTTTGCATTTCTGTTCTGCTATTTATGAGACGTATGACTTCGGAAAAGGTACCTAACCTATCTGAGGCTGTTTTCTCATCTATAAAATAGCATTAATCTTTCAGTATTGTGTGATTAACACAGATAAAAAATATAAGGTTTAGCACAGTGGGAGGTCCACAGTAAGCACTCAATAAGTTGGTATTCAAGAGAAACATAAATCCAGATGGTATACTTAAGAGTTTGGTGGATCTTGGCTTCTCTTTCAGGGCATCATGGGACAGAAAAAAATGGAGTTATGAAAACAATGTGAGCCAGATTCTGGAAATGGGAACACCCACACAAATCAAGAGGCAGACAATGGTGTCAGGAACATAGGAAAAATTGCAAACTTCTCATGTATTTATTTTTAGGGAGGTTGCCTACGTTTTATCAGTTATGAATCTCGGATGGCAAATTTAAGGCAAGTTTCATAAAACACTTTGGGAAAGTTAACCATAATATTAAAGCATGAGGTTTCATCCCAGTATTGTTAAAATTAGGCAGAATGGCTTGGGAGGCCGTTCTCTTTAGCAGCTCGCTTAACCATGCTGCTTAGAAAAGATGGCAGTGAATTGAAACTGAAAGGCAAACTGTGCTCTCACCATCTGTCTTGAAAGAAGTATGATATGGTTGTCATTCAGACTGTTTGGAAGGGAAAACCATTTATAAGTTTCTCCAGCCCTGGACTGAGCACTCTGGACAGAGTTGGATCCAAACTATAAACAAAATTCTTCCTAAGGTTATTTCCAAGGCTTCCATTTCAATGGCAATGCTTTCATAATCAGGCTTAAGCCATCCATTGACTTAAATTACTTTATGAGAGTGGATTAATTAAAATGCTCAAGATAAGAAATCCCCATCTATCTCCCTTTCCTACTTATCCCGTTCTTCCCCCACGGATCATCAAAATTTGGATAGCGTGTTGAGGGCTACTCAAATGGTCAGGAAATAACAACTGTGATTAACATGGTGGCTTTAGAAAAGTTGCATCTGTAGCGACAATCAGATTTTACACTGGGAGAACAATTGCACATGATTAAAAATTCTGCACCTACACAAACAAAGTGTCATTTTCTAGAGCAAAGATGTCCTTGTGCTTTAGAGACTGAGACAAGGAAGGAACGAAGTCCACATCCCCTCCTGCCCCCTTTGCTAGACTCTTCAGCATGCTGTCAAGGTGTCAGTTTGCTGGCCCACTTCTGACTAAACAGAAGGATCTTTTCATACAGGTAAGGTATTTCATATGCATTTTCCCACTCTGGAAACATGAGCGGTGGCCTCTTTAGGTCAGATATATAGGTCTACATTATGGATGGCACACAGTGCCTGCTTTTATAAGCTGATTGCCGATCTGTCCTTGCTTACCCTAGAGCAGAGAAGATGTTCAATCCAAATAAGCATCTTTCAGCTAAATGACCTTTGCTCAGCCTTACTCTCTTTAGAACTTTACCTGTCTACAGCACTGGATGAAACTAGGTTTAATATCTATTCAGTCATTCCTTAAGCATTAGATGTTTACATTTCAAGCAATACAGAATAATTCTGCTTTGTTGCTAGTACTGGGGGTGGGGGAGATACTATTTTATGAGGATAAATAACTTGACTTAGAATATTTCTACCTTTTGTAACAGTGTGCTGTATTTTAAGTTCAAATGAAACGTTTTATAGACTCATCACAGCTGGTGGCTGGAAGTGACTATTGGTCAATCACTCCATACCATCCTCTTCTTAAAAATTACAGGCTTAATTGTCCTACCCATGATTCCTAAGTGGAGAATCATAAGCCACAGAATTAAGAAAAATGTTTAACAAGTGGCCCAGTGGGAGAAGAATAGAGTTCTTTAAAGAATGACTAGGAGAGAATGTCTTTCTATGTGGTACCTGCAAGACAATTTCAAGCCCCTATGAATAAGTAGTATTATTATTACTTTTACTATATATTAGGCACGATGCTGTAAGGTACCTGGAAGAAGAAGATAAACATTTTTTGGGAGCTTTGAGGATAGTTTCTATCCTGTGGAACTGAGTACTTCTCATTAGCAAAATTGTAGGCCAAATTTCTTCCTCTCAGTCTTCTCTTTTAGATCCTCCTAGGCCAGTTTTGGAGCATCTGCCCACCCCTACCCTCAACTGCATTTCGTGGAATCCATTTTTTGCTACAGGCATCATTTACCTCTCCCCGTGCCAGCAGCTCCTGGCCGCCTTTCCCCTGTTTGTATGTCTTACTCCTGTTTCTAAATCTGTTCACCATTAACATCTTCATGGAGTTTATCTTATTTGTTGAATGAGACACTCTTTGTTTTAGTGAATGTAATTTGACTGAAAGAATTCCAGTTAAGGTAGAAATGTGGTTGCTGATAGGACCCGGAGAAATTTCATAGAAATCAGGGGCAGGAAATACTATAATGCCTGGGCCTTGTGGGAGACAGAACTGGAAAATGAATCTGGATTTAAACAGGTCTGGGAGCCTCAACAGACATGGAGTCCACTGGCTTCATTCGAATGCTTTGTCATCATTATGCTTCTGTAGGCTTTTATGTGTCCTTCATTTTGAGCCCTGCCACCAACCCATCCACTGTCTTACAATCCCAAATCCAAATTCCTTGGAAGCAAATCCACTGGACTGCCTCATCTTTTCCCATTATTTCCCAGGTCATCAAACAGCCCATCAGATGCTCTTGGGTCGAGCTGCATCGAGGGGAGAGTAAGGAGGAAGAGTCTCACACAGACACACACACACACAGACACAGATACACACACACACATACACACACACACACACACACACACGGAGCATCCAAGGCTGTGGCCTCTGACAGATAGTTTGAGAAAGGGGAGTGGTGTATCCTCTAATATAAGATCTTAAGATAAGATAAAGGCCCAGGGACCTTTATCGAATAGCTAATATGTTATCTCAGCAAAGTAGTGTTTGAAAGGGAGTAAAGAGCTAAGGTTGATTTTCACTTATATTCAAATCGTATTGAAACATCATTGCCTATTTTTCCCAGGGTCAATTCCTGACAGCAGTTTGAAAATAGAAGACTTAATACACATATTCTTATGTGTGTGTGTGTGTCAAGAGAAAGCATATGGACACTATTGCAGCGGCAACAGAAGAGAAAGTAGTATGGACTTTTCGTGCTAGAGGAGATTTTAGAGATCTGCCGGCCCAACCCACACATTTTACACATGAAGAAATCCGCACTCATAAAATTTAGATGGCTAACTTAAGGGTGTACAGCTATTAAGTGGCAGAACAGAGACTCGGATCTCGGATCTCAGGCAGAACAAAGCTCAGATCCCCAATCCATTGAGCTTCACAACCCAGCTCTATTATATTTTTGTCTCCAGAAAGAAAGTCTTTATTATTAGGTTGGTGCAAAAGTAATTGCGGTTTTTACCATTAAAACTGCAAAAACTGCAATTACTTGTGCACTGACCTATAATTGAAGCAAGCCCAAATATATATCATGCTTTGTCACTGCATGATTGCTTATTACCTTTTAGTTCTCACCTCAAAGGTTAGTACCCCAAAGGGCTCCTTGACCACTACCTACAGTCAGTTCCACTCCTTGTTCCCCACGTTTTCCATGATACCATTCTTTTCTTACATTCAGGTCACATGCCCCAATCTTTAATCACCTTGTGCATTTGTGTCCTCATTTTACTCTTCCAGTAAAATATGAGGCTCCATGAAGGTAAAGATTGTTTCTCTTCTTCACGTCTGCATCCCTAGCTCCTGTAATCATGCCCAGCATATTGTAGGAGCACCTAAATAAATAGTCATGCCTGTGTACATTTAATACATATAAATATTAAAATAATAAGTGGTTGGAGAGAACACATAAAATCTTCTTGGCCATATATACTTCCTAATTACTAACAGCATACAAAGTTTAATATCTCTGTGCTATTAGATTTCTCTAAAGATCCCCACATATTTTTGTGTGCTGTGTCATAATTTCAAGCTAAAACAAAACCTGAAATTCGTAGCAAAGGGAACCAGCAACATCTGATTGAGATGTGATTTTACCTGTGTGGGTGTATTCCACATAACTGTGAGTGTGCTCATAACAGAGAGTAACTTGGCTTAGAGATGCTGCATCCCAAATATCCTCTTTGTTTGTGACTCTGACTTTGTCCTGTCACTTTGTTTGTGACTTGTGACTTTGTCCTGTGACTCTGACGGTAAGAACTGTTCATTCTTATTTCTGGCTCTTGGCAGCCTACAGATGCTTCCTGTTAGTGCTCCTGGCAGGTTACTGATGGGGCCTGTTGTTTATTGCCCTATCTATCAAGTCCTATTTATTTTTAAAATAAACTTTAAGTATACTGTAAACTCCCTTCACAAACAAATTTTTCCTCCTCTTTTACACTTGACAAGCCTCTAAAAGGAATAGTAACTCTGTCTCATAAATATTTGAATCTGAACCTTTTAGGAAAGAAGTATACTTAAGCTACTCAAAAGCGGGAAAGGTCTTTCTGAAACCTCCCTTCTAACTACTCACTTCTCTCTTCCTCTTCAATCTTTCTCTCACTTTTTTTTTTGCGTGATCTTATCCCAACTTTTGTACTGCTCTCTTATCCCACTGCAGACCCAATTCTCTGGTCAAAACTGCTGTCCATATCTTTATTAAGTATTGCTTATATAATGTAAATGTCTTTATTAAAAATATTAAAGGGCTTACTATTTCCAAGCTCATCAAACCCAAATGTTTTACATCTCTTGCTTGGTCCTACATCATGTAAATTTACTATTTTATTCAATCATCTAACACAAAGCTGATGAGAAAAGACATTGACATGGTAAAACAAAACAAAAAATGTCTTGGGGTTTAGATTCATACTGACTTGGGTTCAATTTTAACACTACTACTTATTAACTGACAGCCTTGAGGAAGTCTCCTAACTTCTCTTACTATGCTTTCTCATTGGAAAAGTGAACACTAATAATACCCATTTGAGTACAGATTCATGGTTGTGATAATTAATTTGAGGTGTCAACTTGATTGGATTAAGGAATACTTAGGAAGCTGGAAAGTATTACTTCTGGTTGTGTCTGTGAGGTTTCCAGAGGAGACTGGTGCATGAATCAGTGGACTGAGTGGGGAAGATCCACCCTCAATGTGGGTGGGCACTATCCAATTGGCTGGGGGCCCAGATAGAGCAAAAAAGGAGAGAAAAAGATTTCCTTTCTGTCTCTCCTAGAGCTAGGACATTCTTCTCCTCCTGTCCTTGGACATCAGAACCCCAGGCTCTCCAGCCTTTGGACTTCAGGACTTACACAAGCAACCTGCTGGGTTCTTAGGCCTTTGGCCTTGTACTGAGACTTACACCATCAGCTTCCCTGGTCCTGAGACTTTTGGACTTGGATTGAGCCACGCTACTGGCATCCCAGGATCTCCAGCTTGCAGACAGCCTGTCGTGGGACTTCACAGCCTCCATAATTATGTGAGCCAATTCCCCTAATAAATCTCCTCATATGTCTATCTATGTCTATATCTATACCTATATCTATATCATCTTTCTATATCTATAAACTATCAATATATCTATATCCTATTGGTTCTGTTTCTCTGGAGAACCCTGACTAATGCCCTGGCATTCTCTAAATATTTATAGCTCTTGTCTTTCTAAGCACATGGTAGCATTACATTCCACCAGTACTTTTCAGTTTAGGAATGGTTAAATGATTTGTTTTGACTAATGAAATGTGAGTGGAAGGGATGTGTTTCACTAGTGGACAGACATTTTTAGAGACAGTGTGTGATTTACAATGGTCCCTTCCCCCAATGAGGCAAATATGAAAACATATGGAGAAAGCTTTCATTATCCTGGGATCTTGGCTGTTTGCAATAAGCAAATCCTCCTACTGACCCCCACTGGATATGCAGCATGAGCTATTGGGGTTGCTTGTTATTACAGCAAACATTTTTGTATCCTAACTGAAACATCTATTTGGCGAGGTTGTTTGGAGGATGAGTGACAATATACTTAGAGAGGCAACACAGTGCCACTATGCAGTCAATCAATGGTATCTGTCATCATCAGGAACATTATCATTGTTAGCATTGTTATTTTGTTAGATTTATTTCTATCCTGCGTTTTGTCTTTATTCCCATTATCTTATTGTGCTTTAATGTTTACATTTCTTGCCCTTCACTAAATTATAAGATCTTTGAGAAGGACAGCATACTTCATGTGCCCTCAGTCAGGAATAACCCATTGGATATGGTATCATTCCAACAATTTTACTGTTGTAGCCTGAATGCAAGGATACATAATACATAAACAAATGGGCATGTTTGTATTCCAGTAAAACTTAATTTATAAAAACAGAAGGCAAACCATAGTCTGTAACCTTCATTTAGACTCTATTCTTATCCTTCTCCCTCCTTCTCTCGCTCCATCTTCAACCCTAGTTTTCCTCTTTCTCTTGTGGGTATGATTGTATTCTCTGCTTCCCCAGGTAACCTTTTTCCTCAAAGATAAAAGTAGCCACCACTATAAAGGAAGTAAATCCCCTCCTCCCCTGTGTTCTTCCTTGGGTAATGTGCCCACACTTGAGCCAATCTCTGCTGACAGAGCATGGGAATTCCTGAGTGGTCAGGCTTGAGTCATGTGACCAACCTGATGATCAGAGAATGGTCTGTGATTGAGGAATCTTTCAAAGCCATCAGGGGTGCAGATGGAAGAAAGTAAGATGCTTGGTAGACACAACAGGGGGCTTCTTACAAGCTCTTTTCTCCTACACATGCAGAGAAATAGGAAAGAACATAGTTCACAGGACCATCCTTAACAAATATATATTGGGTAGTAGGCTTGATACTTCATAGCCAATTTCCCTGGATATTCTTTAAAGGCTTCCTGTGGGATCTGCAAACAAAAGCGTTAGCTTGTATTTCTGATGGTTTGGTTGTGAGAGGTAGGAAATACAGCAAACGAAGAAGACTCTTAAGTTTCTGGCCGAAGCGCCTGGGTGAGTGGAGGTACCATATATTTAGATGGTTAGAATTCATCTCCTAAACTGTAAGGCGGAAGCAGCAATATGGATACTCCCCAGTTGGCTTGTAAGTATTTTCCAATGATCTGGGAAAACTTACCAAACTTTACAAAAGCTAATAAACAAAGTAATATAATGTTATATGAGTCAGGACTCCCTGGAAACTATCCAAATTCCTCTCTGTAATATGGGGAATGCCTGAAAATTCCTAATGTGAAATACCATACTACAGGGGGAAAAATAAACACCTTATTCTTGCTATTCCTGGCCACATAAGGTCTGTGTAAAGGGCTTTACTGGCTGCCGTAGATATGTGTTGGGCACTCAAAAACGGAGTCAGTTTAGTATACCAGTACATCTTCTATTTTTACTTTGCTCAGAAAATCTGATGAAATTATACAAATCCCTGAAATCTAATATTTTTATGTGATAAGATTGTGTAAGAGGAGGGGGTGGAAGAGAAGTTTGGAAAATGTGGTGACAGATGGCAAGTGGGCTCAGGCACATAGCGTTCCTATATATAGGGGAGGGGACAATCTGGTTAATCAAGGGGAGGGGGGAGCACTTTCAAATTTAGATTCAAGTATTTTATATATTCAGCAACATCATTTAGTGAAGCAGCCTAGCCGGGTAGAATTTTTAATTTTTTTCTTGGTTGGGGGTGAGCTGTGTGATATATATTTTCAACAGTTTTCCATATTCTTTCATGATGTCTACATTTAACAATCAAATTGTATCTGTAAGTTTTGGGTGTGTCTGTTGAGAGAGGGCTGAGACTATATATTTCTAGAGAGAGTTCCTTCCAAGGAAATTTACAACATTTCAAAAATTAGGGTCATTACAACTAATTTAACAAGAATGGAAAATTAAAGTGAATGTTCACAATGAAGATGTCTTTATAGTTCAGTAGAATGAGCAGTGAGCTGGCAATGAGGACACTTGAGTTCCAGGCCCAGCTCTAGGTAATACAGTCCCAGGTAGACTGTGTTGCCTTACATGGGGCACTTCAGCTCTTTGAATCTTAGTCTGTTTATTTTTAAACTGAGAGTCCAGATTAAATTATCTATAGGATAATCTTGGTTTTATATTTCCATTGTTATAGGCTGTGTGTTAGTGCTCAGTTAGTTAGAATGCTTTTGATTCCAAGTAACAACAGAAAGCCCAACTGAAGCTGTCTTAATTCATCACAGGGAAAGCCTAGTGTTGAGTGGACTTTCGGATTGGTTTGATTCAAAAAAGGACATTTCCCCAGCTTGTTTACTCTTCTTTCCAGGGTGTCGGCCTCATCCTGACAGGTTGGTGGCTCTTCAGAATCTGAAAATATCAGTTAATGACTCCTGATTAATGTCATGCTTTTTTATACAACTCTGGATGAAAAGAGAAAATCACTTTCTGAGGCTGTCTTAGACAAGTGAGGAAATGTCTTTTAGAAGATCCCTGAAAACTTGTCCTTGCATGACTTTGGCCCAAACTGACTTTTGTTCACATGTGTGATCATGTCAAGGGAATGGGGCTACCGTGAACTATAGGAAAGACTTCTGGAACCAGCGGTTAGCTTGGCAGGGAGATTGTGGTTACATAAGTGAAAATCAAGAAGGATCATAAGTAATGGAAGCAACCATGAAATCTACCAAACATGGCTTTGAACACTTAAGTTTCATATGATCTACACAGTTAAATATGAACTAGAAAAAAAAACAAATTAATGAAATGGAGGCTTTATATGGTAGCTATTATCGTACCAAGCACATAGTAAGCATTCAATAAAGATGCCTACCTTGGGCTAACCTTAAATCTGTTAAACACAGAGAACATATCTCTTAGTTGGCAACTAAATAACAAGAAATTGCAGGTATTTTGGGGGTTGCCATAGTGACCAGAGGCCTTCTGCTGTACATTTTTGTTTTAATGCAGTGGTTTTCAAACTTGGCTGCAAATTGGAACCACTTAGGGAGCTTTGAAAAACGCTATTGCTTGAGTCCCATCTCCAGAGTTCCTGATTTGATTGATCTGGGTGGGGGCCAGGGCATTTAGAGTTTTAAAAACTCTCCAGATTATTGTAACTTACTGCCAAGATTGAGGATTTCTGGCTTAGGGACTCCAAACATGAGCATGCGAGGTGTGTTCTCATCCCCTCTTCCCTTGAACTCCCTTTTATAATTCTCTTTTTCTCTACTCTAAACTTGTAACTGTTAGATTCTTCTCCCTGAGCTGGGACTCCCAGAGATACCACATGTTCTCCATTACACTATGACAAAAACCTGAATGTGAGGGTGGAAACCAAGAGTAGGGAAGGCGTACTGTCAATAGGGTGTGTTAGAAGAAGGGGACAAAGGGGTGGAGAAAAGAAGAAGTGATGCAAAAAGCATTTTCCTCTGGCACTAGGATGAGGTTGGAGATGCACATTTAGGCACTCTCAGACTCAGATTCCCACACAAACACCCATACACATACAGACACATCATCTGAAATTCTTCCCAGCCTCCTCCCTGCTCAGCCCACTGCCAACGGCTTGCTTAGAATCTTGCTGCAAATTCATAAAACACCTAAAACATGAATAAATGAGAAGTGACTGTGTATTCATTCATTCACACATTCATGTATTCATATGTTCTATAAATATTGATTAGGCACCTACTATGTGCCAGGTACATTGCCAGATGGTGAGTGAACAGTGATAAATAAAACAGGAGCTTATAGCACATTAAAGGCCTTAAATCTGGAAAGGGTTTGGAGTGTATGAAGCAGGGAAATGATTATCTTCTTCAACAGTAATTGAGTTCTAGTCTCCGTACCTCATTTGTTGAGTGAGTCCTTGGTAAACGAATGACTGCCCAAATGAATTAGTGAGAAAAGACCAGAGTGACTGGAGCATGGTGCATGTGCAGGTGTTTAGGGAAAAGTGGAATAATATTAGGTTGGAAATAGGTGTGGATATCAGTACATGCTGGATCTAGTTTTTAAAAAATCAGACATTATATTCTGTGCATTGGGAAATAATTACATATTTTCAAGAAAGGAATGATATGGTCAGAGAAAGTATCTCTGAAATCAGGGGGGATAAAGAAAGGGCTATCTGGGAAAATAATAAAATGGAAAAATGTTTCTGAAAGAGAGAACAGAATGTGCAAAAGCTTTGAGTCCAGAATGGTATAATATGGCTGGGTGTGGTGAGTCATGCCTGCAATCCCAGCACTTTGGGAAGCCAAGGTGGGCAGACCACTTGAGGCCAGGAGTTCGAGACCAGCCTGGCCAACATGATGAAACCCCATCTCTACTAAAAATACAAAAATTAGCCAGGTGTGGTGGTCTGTGCCTATAATCCCAGCTATTCAGGAGGCTGAGGGACGAGAATTCCCTGAACTTGGGAGGCAGAGGTTGCAGTGAGCCGAGGTCACTGTACTTCAGCTTGGGCAACAGAGCAAAACTCCACCTCAAAAAAACAAAAATAAGAAAAAAAAATGGTATAATATGTTTGAGGAGCTGAAAGGCACTATGCTACTTTGCCTAATTATATGGACATAAAAGATAGTCTAGTGGAGAGACAATAAGAGAGAAATATGGCACAGAACAATAGATGCTACAGCAAGTGCAGTTGACAGAATCTATGGGAGTGTAGAGGAGGGATCTCTAACTTAGACTTGGGAGGCCAAGAGAAACTCCATAGAGAATGACATCAAGAACCTAATCTGGAAAAGCAAGCTGAGTTAGGAAAAAGGAAGGGGAAGGGAAATGGTAGGTAGAAATGAAAGACAGAGCAAGGATTTTTCAAATGGAAAGAATGTTTCAATAGAATTCTATACATTTGCACATTCAAAGGTATAGAGAAGTGAGAAAACATCTTACAATTCTGAGCAAAATCTTAATTACACCAAATAAATCACATTTAATTTTAAAACTTTAAAGAGATTTATGGTATACCAGATACACTGATATGCATCTAACAATGATCTTTTGAAGCAGGTATCAGTGAGGCAACTTAGGTGAAGTTACATAGAATCCAACAGCTAGTAAGAGGTAGAGCTGAAATAGACTCAAGCAGTTTGACTCCAGAGTTCATTATCTCATTCCTGCTGTTAGATTGCCTCTCTGACTACATTAAAAATTAAATAAAAGGAGGAAGACCCAAAGAGATATAGATTAAAATATATATATTGCTATTTTCCTGTGTTTTTCTACTATTTCTGGAAATTGTCTAGTTCACATAATTAAAAACTCAAGCCAGACAAAAGAGAATAATCAGCTATATTAACAGTAAGCCAAAGACTTCTATTCTTCAGAAATTTACTTAAAGGCAAATCAGATATAAACCTAGGAAGTCGAGAAAAGTTAATAGGACTTAAGCCCACACCAAGAAAATAAGATATATGTATGATTACCTTTTTTTTGTAGTTAACCACTGACACTATGTAGGATCCTATAGAAAAAGAAAGGCATTCCTGTTTTTAATTTTTTGTTTCATGTAGTAAAAAATTTACTACCACAAAAGTAAAATCAACCACAATTAACAAGCAGTGAATGGATGTTGAATATTTCAAGAAACAAAAGTACAATACTTTAGATTGGTTAAGTGGATTAAGAGCACCATTAGAGGACTGACATGAGAAATGTGATATTTTGAGGAAAAAATAATAAAATATAAAAAATACAATGAAAAATCATAAAACATAAAAAACATATATTAAACAAAAAAAATTAAACAAAAAAAACCATATATTAAATTACAATGTTTTAAAAAAAACAACAGCACCAAATAGGCATGTTTGGAAAAGTGTTAGAAGTATGTACACTTAAAATACTGGTAACATTTGTGTGATAGATTATAGATGACTTTTAAAATTTTTAGTTTAGATCTTATCTACCTTTTAACATATGAATACATTATTTTATAAGTAGGAAGAAATTATAAAACATATCAAAGTCCTTTAGTCCTGAAAGTACATATGAAAGCTTTGCTAGCCTTAGTCAACATTATAATTATGCCCTCAATATTCATTCTCCTTTTCCCATTATTATCCTAATTCTCCTTTAAGTGCCACCCTCCCCCACTGCATGCATCTCTTTTGGGGGATGCTCTCCTGAGTTAGGGATGTGGCATGTACTGTAGTTCTAAGCCCAACAATGTGATCTTTCCCCCTGGTCAAGGTCACTGGCTTAAGGAGGGGCAAGTGACCCAAGTTAAACTAATGAGGCATGACAAGTAATTTGCTGGAGGAAGCTAGGAATAAATAATCCTTGCTCATGTGAGAAAAACCCAAAACAATCCTTTCTCTTGTTCCTATGTGGATGAGGAAGCACATAGCCCAGGCAGCCATTGGCAGCCATGTTTCAGCCGTGAGGAGACACCTTTCTTAGAATGAATAGAAATCCTGGAAGGCAGAGAGAGTTGGAAATAAGCTAGTTCTTTCATGGGTTAGTGGAATTGCTGATCAAACCCAACTGCAAGTGAGTGCCACCTGTGGGCTATCAACCCATAGGAAACCATACATCTTCTTTATTATTTACTCCAGTTTGAATTTTGTGTGTGCATGTTTGTTTTTCTGTTAATTGTAACCAAACACATCCTACTTCTTTCTTTCTATGCTATTTTCATCCTGGAAGTTTACTATCAGGTAATTAAAGATCTTTCTTCTAGCTTACTAAAAATTATTCAAAATCACAGGTTTTATTTTCCTTGACCTGGCTGGTGTATTCTAGAACTGTGCTGTCCAATACAGTAGCTATCAACCAAATGTGGCTATTTAAATTTAAAATAGTTAAAATTAAATAGAATTAAAAATTCAGTTTCTTGGTTGCACTTGTGACATTTCAAATGCTTAATAGCTACATGTCAATAGTGGCTACCATATTAGCCAGCAGAAATAGAGAACATCTTCAACACTGCAGAAAGTTCTACTGAATAGTGCTCGCTCTCTCTCATTCTCTCTATCCCTCTCTCTCTCTCTCTCTGTGTGTGTGTGTGTGTGTGTGTGTGTGTGTATGTGTGTGTCTACGTTGGAGGGAGGGGAAGCATACAAAAGAGTAATATTAGATTGGGAAAGTTGTATTCTAACATCATCTATGCTAGTTAATTTACCACGTTCCCTTGAGTAAGCCTCTTCCCCTTTCTTAGGTCTTCATCTTTCTTCTAAAAGTAAGAGGCTAGACTAGGAGATTTTGGGGGTCTCTTCTAGGTCCAATATACTGAAATTTTAAGTGCTTTCTTGTGAGTTTTAACATCTGTAGACTTTTTTTATTCTCCAGGGATCAGCTGTGAGCTCTACCATCAGATCATATTGGATATCAAATACTGAGAACCAGGGTAGAAAATTCAGGACAGTTTCATTTTTTTTTCTTCTAGCAAAAAAAATCCAACACAAATTTAGTGGCAAGTAGGCATTGTTTTAAACGATGTACAGGCCAGTTTCCTTTACTTAGTGTCATTGCAATAGGCTAACACAGGACAAGGTGTTCACCCTTATTTCTTTCCTTTCTTTTTTTTTTGAGATCGAGTTTCTCATCACTCAGGCTGGAGTGCAATGGTGATCTCGGCTCACTGCAACCTCTGCCTCTGGGGTTCAAGCAATTCTCCTGTTTCAGCCTCCTGAGTAGTTGGAATTACAGGCACCTGCCACCATACCCAGCTACTTTTCATATTTTTAGTAGAGACAGGGTTTCACCATGTTTTCCAGGCTTGTCTTGAACTCCTGACCTCAGGCCATCTGCCCGCCTCGGCCTCCCAAAGTGCTGGGATTCTAGGCGTGAGCCACTGTGCCTGGTCAAAGCTACTTATTTCTGTAAAGGCAGCTCATTATGCATGCCATCCTGATGGTGAATTAGTATTTTATTTTTGATTCATTTATTATTATTCATTTAGTCATTCAAGCATTTTATTGTCTACTATATGCCAGGCAGTATGTTAGACTCTGAAGATGCAGCAGTGACCAATATGCTTGTCCTCCTTGCCCTCATGGTGATTCTTGTAAGGAGATAAAGCAGGCATTAAACAAATAATTCCAGAAATAGCTATTAACACTTGTATTTAAGATTCTAGAGGTGCTGTAACAAGGGATATAAGGGGACATAGCACAATGATCTGATCTTGTCTGGAGTACTAGAGAAGGCTTTGGAAAGAAAGTTTCTCCATCCTATTCAAGGATCCAAGAGAAGAGCCTAGTAGAAGCCAAGAATTAGAACATTTGTAAGAGATGAGGCTAGAGAAGTAGGTGGGTCAGTTCATGCAGAGCCTTGTCAACCATGGACATAAGATTTGGACTTTATTTTAAATGCAATGGGAAACTATTGAAAGGCTTTTAAGTAACAGGAATGACATAATCATCATGTGTCTTAAATATGCTCCCTCAAGATGCAGAGTTGGGGAGACACAGGTGGGAGGTACATACTCCAAGACAAGTATACTTGCTATAGTTCAGGTAAAAGATGATGGTAGCCTGGATGAGGGTAGTTGAATGGAGAGGGAGAAAGTGGATGGATTTGAGGCATAAACAGGAAGTAGAATTAATAGGTGGTAGTGACTGATTGGATGCAGAAGTTTATGGGGAGGGACATGGCCAGAAGAGTCTTCATTTCTGGCTCAAACTATTGTGTTGTTGAATGGCCATTGGAATTGAGTAGCTTTGGGGGATCTGATATTAAATCAGCTATGGATTTGAAAGTTTTATAAACCAAAAAAACATATTATTGTTTTTATTATTGCCAAAGCAATCATTTTCATGACCTTTATATGCTTCTGATATATGTTCATATCCTTGCAAAAAAGAGAGACTACTTTGTTGCTATAAAAATATACATGTATTGCTTTGGTTAGAGAAAAGGAGGTGAAGCTGGTGGGATTTCAACTTTCTCTCAGTCCTAAAAGGAGAATAAAGAATAAAGAAATGAGAAGCGTAAGAACAAAAGAAATGACCTTATTCTTTCTTTTTCTTCTGCCTGTAAGACAGACAAGATAAGCAATGAGGAATTATAGTTGATAAAGTAATTGTAGAGATAGGCTGCTGGAGGTGAAAAATGAGACTCCTACATGAAGGTTATCTTTTTTTCCAGCCTAAGAAAAATCTTGTCTCCCATTTTCTTTTTCTTACAGTTACTGAAAATTCTGCCTTACGGATCCAGATTCAAATTATAGTATAGAATATTGCCAGTTTGATAGAAAATGATTTAGCCTCTTTTTCCAACTGTGTGCATTCCTTGTTGCTACTAAGGATTTTTATTCTTTCTTAAGCAGTAGTTGGGTTTTATTTTGTTGTGTTTTTTTTTTTTTTGGTTGCTGCTTTTGTTTGTTTGGTGTTTACCTTGTGAATGCTTTGTATTTTTAAGACATAGTTTGATTATTGATGTGTATAATGCTCTCCTCATGGCCTAGTGCAGTGCATGGAACATAAAAATTCAATTAATAAGTGAATTACAAGATAAAGTTTTCATCAGTCAGTATAGACTAGATGATGCTGCAATAACAAATAACTCCTAAGTTGCAATTGCTTAAAAAAAAAAACTATTTCTTATTCACTAGGTAGATCCATTAAGGATTGGTAGGGGAAGAGGAGGCCTCTGCTCAAGGACTCAGGCTGATAGTGCAACTTGTCCCTGCTTCAAAGGCAAGAAGAGATCTGAGGGTGTCACTTCAGCAATTAAACGCTCTATTGCTTGAGGAAATGACATCAGTTCTAATGACACCTCATTGGCTGAACCTTATGGCATACCCAACCCTAAAGGGATCAGGAAGTGCAATCCTACCATGGTCAGAAGGTGGAAAGGCTCAACTTCTCTGAAAAATGTGAGAGTAGTTTTGCTTTGAGTTGGGAGAATACACTAAACAGCCTCAAAGATCAATATATGTTGATTCTTACATTATTAGGACAAATGATCATTGGCTGCAATGCAATGGACTGCAAGGTATTTGGAAGAAAAAAATAGAACTATGCTAATATTCTTGCTTCATTACATGCATTTAGAATGATAGTTAAGGCGAGTCTTTATTCCAGTATTTTTTTCTTAATTTTCAGCAATGCCTATCTGAATGCCTTGAATGTAATCCATTAGGTGGTCGATTAAATTGAATTATGGAAGTAACTATCTTGACCCTTATTTTAATCTCTAGAAATGAAAAACATAAAGGTTACAGGTTTTCAAAATAGTAGACTTTGTTAGCAAAGGTGAACTTCCTTTTAATTTTAATTCATTAGCATAGCAAAACCACAACCAACAACAATCACGGGGCAAAAGCTATCTTGTATACTTCTATATTTCAAATGCCTGGTGTAATATGTACCTCTAGAAAGAATGAATAATCATTTTTTGAGACTATCTTAATGTTAAAGAAATAAGAAAATATAATAGTTATTTTTTTGGATTTTTTTTCCATTAAATATTTTGTCCCAGTGTTTAAGAATGTACTCTTGAGCCAAATCATTTGGGCTTGAAATCTGCTCTGTCTTTTACTACCACACAACCTTGTGCACGTTCTTTAACCTTCCTGTCTCCTCTCACATTCCCCATCTGTGAAACAGAGATAATAATAATAATACTTGTCTTATGGGGTTGGTAAAAAGAATTAAATTAGACTTTACAAGACATACTATAGAATGTGCTAGCATCTGGTGAAGGTTTGATAAACATTACCTGCTGCCACTGCTGTTATTATTTTTTTATCTTGATGCTGTACAGTCAGTGTAAACTTTCTGTACATACTCATGAACAACAATAATGAGGCACAGATGTGAAACATGCAACACCAACTAGAACTTTGACATTTTAAACTAATTTTTAACTGTGAGATTAATATTTACTATTACTTAGAAATCTGTTTAGAGGTAAGATTTAGTGAACAGTTGTTATGTTACAAAGAGCTATTATGTGTGTTTTGTGCAATGTGAAAGACCAATTGGCAAGACTGACGAGTCTGAAGGATCCCTAACTCTCTCACTGTGTGTAACGTGAGAAAACAGAATCACTTGCAAAGATGTGCAGCAGCATTGGACCTTCTTTATTGTGCCTCTGAAAGGCAAGAGAGTATTCTGGGGAATTTCAAAATGTTTCCAAGGAAGGAATATTATGAGAACTACCTTGATTTTGAAAACACCATGAAAGACTAGACAGTATCATCTATAACAGTGGGGATCTCATCAATCACGTTTTCTGCTTTGTTCCCAGGCACCTAACACATAGTAGGTGCTTTATAAGTGATTTCTGAAATAACTGAGGGTATTTCAGAGAATTATTACGAGCACAATCTATAAATGAAAACTAGGTCATCTTGTATTCATCATTGAAATTTAGGCAAAATTATACTATATTTCTGAAGAAGAAAGGGTCCAAACCATAGTAAGAGAAACAAGATGTTGAACTTCTGAGTGTTTTCCCTCCCCACCCCAGCATGTTATTTGAAGGAGAGGAAAAATTTTTAAAAAAAAGAGCTGTGAGCATATTTCTTCATTTGGTGCTGAAAATAACATATTTTTATTTATTAAACATGTTCAAAAAGTTCAGAAGGTTTTTATTGGACTTATGCATATACGCATCTATGTCCTATTCCAGGTAAATTCTAGTCTATTTAACTGCTGAAGCAACCAGCAGACTTAAATTAGTATAAACCTGACAATATTTGTGGTTAACTTACTGGTAAAAAGAACATTAAGAGGTAAGAAATGGCTTATATTTCACTTTCCCGTTTACTGTTAGAAGTCTAACTCCCACTAATACTATCAGTATTTTGCAGAATGCTTTTTTCTTGTTTCTCCTTCCCTCTTTACTCTTTTGTTAAATCAATGGTATCAGTAGAACTTCTAACGTAATAAATTAGGCTATATAATGTTAAAGCACTGCTTGAGTTGTTGAAGAGTTAGTGGGCAGATATTACAATTCACTGTAGCTGTAATAGAGGGTAATGTCACTTTAAGACATGTGATACTTTAGAGCGGAGGGATGTATTGAAACAGACTACTGCTACTTACAGCACCGTATAGCAGCCCTGCTCCTACATTTTGCTGCCTTACTCTGCCCCGAATGCGCTGGAGTGGGGATGGTCCATCGGCAACTATAAACTGATTCTCATCAGGAAACTGCACATTATCTCCCCATCACTTCAAAGGTCTCGTCAGGCAGAGGTGACGCCAGGAGATGATTTAAAGGTGAAAATGACAAGGTTTCCACCCCTCAAACCTTGGCTCCTTTTCTGACAATACAGTCTGAATGAACCCGATGTCTTTTTTTTACTGTGGAAATAGGATCGGAAGAGAGTAACATTTTTTTTTTTTAATCCTGATAAAGAAGATTGTTGGGAAGCTCTTTGAAAAAAAATTTTAAATTGTGGCACAGATGGATTTTAAAAAGTGTTAGATCTTTCCAATGAACACTAATAGAGTACTCTGCTCTTGGCTGGATTTTTCAGGTAAGAAGCATCTTTAAGGGTTTAAGATTCAGAAAGCAGATCTGAAACATATCCAGGCATATCTAGAGAACTGTGCAAGGCTGAATGCTTTATTTGGGGAAGACGCTTAATAACATTGAGACAACCCCTTGGTAAAGGAGCAAGCAGTGAGAGTGACATGCAGGAGGCTTGGAAGTAATGCTGAGAATTTAAAAAAGTTAAATTAAAAATATATATATTGCAAGCATAAAGTCACAGTAATACTTTTGAGTGGTAGGATCTATATGGGTGAAGAAATGAGCGAGAGAAAGCAGTCATTGAAAAACTATTAAGTTTTGGTTGTGGCAGGATTTTTTTTTCAAGTTTGGATGAATTTCCAGTACATTTTAACTGCAATTCACAAGCAGTAAATACATCCACAGTCACCTCTGTTTTGTCTTTCTGTAATTTGCAGGGTATTCTGAAAAAGTCCCCAAATACATTCATTTTAGGTTTCACAGGAGGGGTGTTGCTATTTATTTCCACTGAAGAGAATGCATGTATGTTATCCCAATAGTTCTGAAAACAATAAGGCAAAGTATGTTGTATACAAAAGTAAACAGTGGGCAGTGAAACTAATTAGAAAGTGAATGCTCCATCTGAATCACAGACTTAGGCATGAATAGCACCAAGCTGTTGAAAATAATGTTTTCCTGCTTTGCACTTAATTATAGTTGTCACCATTTGTCTATTATAGTCCTAAAATCCTTCCAAGACTGCATCTCTCTGCTAAAATCCACAAATTAGCGTGCATTATGTGCATACATATGATGTATATTTTTGTTTTCTGAACATCAGTTTTTAATAAAGAACCAATTTTCATGAATAAAGAAGCCAGGCTGGGAGGTTACTAGCACGTTTTCAACGTATAGTTGAGATTTTTGAAGGGTATGATTTGACAGTGAAAAGGAAATGAAAGAAAGAAATCTTCTTCCAAAGCCCTCTCTGCCTAACAGAAAAGCATACAGTTAACTGGATTCTTGTGTAGAAAATGCTTCCCTATCACTGGCTGAGTAAGGACGGTGCTTCAAGTTTGATTAATTTGGCAATAAGAAATGCAGCATAAGGTGTTGTTTGAGAAATTGGACAATATATAGCGCAGTTGAGCCTTTGTAGTTCCTAAGATCCTCATAGGTGCAGATAAGACTGTCAAAGTTTCAGCGCCCGAGAAAAGGTACATATTCATCCATAAATACATATGCCACCTGTATATGCATATTCATCAATGCTATACAACAAAAGCTACAATGGAATCTTAGGAGGCTAAAGCAATATTGCAAATTATGGCTTGCTCTAGGATAGAAGCATAGGTGTTGCATCTGAAACTCATTCTGGCTAAACACAATCCCTTCTGATTCTTAGGTCCAGTCAAAAGGATCGGTTCTATCAGGAGATTACAACATGCCTCTGAGAAATGATTACTTAGTTTAGAAGACAGCATTGCAATTAAAAATTCATGACTGTAGAATTAAAAAAAAAAAGAACCCACTCTTTCCTTCCAGGCTTATGTCAGACTTGCAATGAAGTTAGAATGAACAGGAGGAGTCTGCAGCTTTTCAGTGCCTGGGATAACTATAGTTTAAAGATCATTGTGTAAAACAGGATTTTTAGTCAGCATGCATTGTTTTAAACCGACTAACTGATAGTCTAAAACTTTATTTTTGCATTTTGCCAATCCTTGGAGTTTTGTTTTGCAGAATTAAGAAAAAAATTTATGTATGATCATCTGAAAAGGGCTTTCCCTCAATCCCACTTCATGGCATGACCTCTGCTGGATCATTAGTTCTAGCCAGAGAAGTAGCAAAGGAACATGACGTCTGAGACCTCCCTTCCCTCATCAGTGGGGCTGACTGAGCTGGGGGCTTGAAGCCGGAGGTAACCTTTCCTGTCGAATGTTCTCTTTAGAGAATGGCAATGGTCTCTGCGATGTCCTGGGTCCTGTATTTGTGGATAAGTGCTTGTGCAATGCTACTCTGCCATGGATCCCTTCAGCACACTTTCCAGCAGCATCACCTGCACAGACCAGGTAAGTCAGGAGCTGGCTCCACTGCAGCCTCCTCCAGTCTTACCACTATTTCCTTAACAGATGGTTGAATGCAAGTGACATAAAGTGCTATAGTGTGGGCAGCTTGCCTTTGAATTCCAAGACATATTGTTGGCTGGATGCTTTGGGGGAAGGGGAGTGTGCCAAAATGTCTTGGAGGTATTTCTATTAATTTCTCAGAAAAGGTGTGTTTTTCTAAGTGTCACCCCACCTGCTTCTACACACCTTGAAAAGTAGAAGTCATCTGTTTTTGGATGCTTTGGCCAATAGCAGAATATTCTGCAAAAGGTGGAATAACTTTCAAGACTTGAGGATTTTACCTACTATAATCTTGGTCTGTATGTGGCTAAGAATTTTGTGGGGGCATAGTCCCCAAACTAACTTTGGAAGCAAGTTGTCAATGAAAAAGAAATTAAAAAGTAACTTACTATTTCTTGTCTGGTTTAATGTGCCTTCTTTCCTTTCTCCCTTCCTTCACTTTCTGTTCTTCCGGTATGCTCAGTGGCATTTTTCCCTCTCTTTTGGCAGTTTCAGGGACGAAGTCCCTCCCACCTGATTTTTGTTTTCTTTTGTTTTGTTTTTCCTATATTGAATTTTTAGTTCCGGACGCATTTTGCTTTCTTCCTCTTAATGTTCAAAGTATATTTCTCACCCTTCCACGGCCTCGCTCTTCATTCTGGATTTTGCTCCCCTTCTTTGCCTCTCCAGCTTTCTCATTACAGTCCCTCCCAGCTCGATTGTCCTTACCTTCCCCGGTTCTTGGAAAAATTTCCTTCCATTTTCTGTTCAGTATCAGCCTCCGCATCCTTCTACTACTCACCCCGCCTTCACCCTCCACCCCACCTCCCTCCCTCCCCTCCCTTCCTCTCTCGCGACGGTCAAGTTCGGGCTCTGGGGACCAGTTGCGCGCCCAAGTTTCTGATGCTCAGTTCTGAAGTGCTCCCAGCCCTCCACCTGCCTCTCCAAATCCCATCAATGGCCTCCTCCCCCCATCCGTCGAGCTTCCTCCTGCTGCGCGGTCCAGCGTCTACGCCCTCGCCTTTCCCTGGCTCCTCAGTCGGCCTGGACACCGATACTAGGCTCTTCTGTACAGCCCTCCAGCAATACCTTCCGGGGCCCCGCTTGCTGCCTCCTGGGGCTCAGCTTCCCTGCTGGGGGCAGGAATGTCAGAGCGCGGATGCAGCCCAGGGTCCTCCCGCGCGCCTGCACCAGGCTGCAGCGAGCGCGCAAGCCTGCTGGGTGCTGGAGCTCGGGCCGCCCCGGGAGAAGGGGTGGGGCTGGCTTGTGCTAGGGGCTGAGGCTGGGGGCTGTTTCTGGGCCCTGTCACCCTGTTTCCCCCAGCCCTGGTCTGAGAGGGAAGGCGAGGGGGCGCTGGTGCCCCTGCAGGTGGGCAGGGAAACCGCCCTCTTCAGGACGCGCTTGTATTTCTGCATCCTGTGTCCTGAGCCTGGCGCGGGAACGGCCACTCAAACCCTCAGTGCAGCCGAGATGGAGGGAAAACAAAAGTGAATTTGAGATTCCCACGTTACCTCCAATCACTTAATCACAATTTGTTCTGGCACAAATGTCTTTCACTTGTTACATGGTCATAAATAATAAACAGTGCGGGACATCTGCATTCGTTGTGATGCTCAAGAATAAGAATTCATAATAAAAACAACTATTACGTGTATGTTTTAGGCAGGGCTCTGAGGATTAGTTCACACTGTTCAGTTTAATCCTTATGCAAGTGGGTGTAATTTCTCCCCTTTCGCCCAGGAAACAGAAGCTCTGAAAGGTTAGGTGGCTTGTCTGAGGCCACACAGGGAATAGCTGCCATTGGAAGTCAAATCAGCATGATTCACCGCCAGAGCCTGTGTCCTCAGGAGGCGAAAATGCCTCTCGGTGCACCGAGTGACCATGCCAAATAGCTTCTTTGAGGAAGTGTGAGCCCCTTCATATAATTTTTGAAAACTTTCATTATGTCAATACTTGGTCCAATCTGAACTGCACACCCATTCTGAGAGGTGGCCATGGCAGAACTAGTGAGTGGCACGTGGTTGAGGGGGGAAGGCAGGGCTCGGGGCTGGCCACCTGAGTCTCTGTCACTTAAGGTTAGTGACATAACCTTGGGCAACTGACTTTTCTGCTCTCATTCCCCATTTATAGATATGGTGGTTGCGGGGGGGTGAGGTGGGGTGTAAATATAATAAAAATAACTTTGAATAAGTCTTTTGTAAGCTGTAAAGTTCTTCACAAATATTGGGAATTACTGATGTCCCCCCTTAATAGACTGTAAACCCACAAGCCAGGGATGTTTGATGAATAAAGTTTTGCTGTTCACACAGCTAATAATCCACATAGCCAAGGCAACAACTCTTTTTTTTCTCTTGCTGTTGTTTTGTTAACCATGTGGTACATGGCTAGAATATACTACCAATGCTGTGTGTCTTATTTTACTCTGTGCGTATAATCATGAAATAGATACAGTACCGTTTGTAACAAGCTTTCACATAGTTGTCTCTCTTAATCAGTGAATATATGGAGTTTTTCGTTGGGGGTTATGTATAATAAGTAAACTTATGTCTTTATAGGGCTTATTGTTAAAATACCGTATTTTAAAACTGAGAATCACATGTTAGGTTCTGGCTGAAATTAAACTCAATATTTGTTTTCTCCATTTTCTTCCTTAGAATTTGTGTATTATCAACCAATGCGTGGTTGATCTGTGCATCAAATACCCCAAGAAACTGCAGCACTGAAACCAATTTTGACCCCAAGTGCTAATACATCTGAGACCCATTTCAGCTTTATTGTTGAAATGAAGAAACTATAGATATCCCTTCCTAGATGCAGAATGATTAAAATGATATTAAACTTAACATCCAATAGTTCTATATAATACGTTTATTCAACTTTCCTTGGTTTTTGACAATAGCTGCAAAGATTAAAGTGATAGATCTTGGTCATAGCCATATTCTAGATTATTCCAGTCAGACTCTTTAATACAATCTTTTGATTTTAAGAATAAAAATATGCTTTTATTTTGGATGAGAGTTGTGACGTTTTCCCTTGTAGGTCTTAAATCTCCAGGGACACTAATGAAATGTGTATGAAAACAAGATAGAAATCAGGGCCAGTTATCTGTGACAATCCACCCCTAAATGAACAAATAAATAAACAAATTACTGGATAAATGAGCAAAAAGGAAAAACATAATCTCATTTTCTCAAATCGGTTAAAACAAGTGACATGATGAGAAAAAAATGAGACACCCGCAGACCCTGAGCTCTGCCACATTTGCCTAAGCTTGAAAAATCACCTATTTCATAAAGCAAGAGCAGGCAGACTCCGCGTGCATACCAAGTATCTGGGAAATGTGGAAAATGACAAATCTTTCACTCAGAGCCTTGAATGGAAGGAGAGTGAAAGCTTTACAGCTGCTTCCTCACCTGCTTAGGAATGGCTCCCCCCAATCCCCTCCCTCTGTTCCCCAGCCTCTTACGGGCACTTTGGCTGTTCCTTGCATGGTAATATTGATGGTATTCAGACAGCAAACAGCCAATTTCAGTCTCTCAAGAAATAATCCACTACACTGACAGATGAGTGGAATTTGACGTGATGTTCCCCTCGTTCAGATTGCCTCACCTGGATGGCACCAGCCAGCCAGGGTCCTTTAGGGGAAATGGTTAGAGACTTGGGCCAATTTCTGCTGTCATAACATGAAATCGAGACCATGTTTTTGTGAGGCCGTGAATTTGTGATCTGTCTTCTCAATGCAGTGGGTTTGTACACAAACAGAATGAGAATATGTTAACTAGAAAACTGACTCATTTTAATGTATTCGCCTGCAGTCCCTAACTACTTCCTATTTTTCATATTTATAGTATTAGGAATGCACCATTTATTTTCAGTTACTCACTAGTTAAGGAAGATTAAAACAGTCAATCAAATGAAAGTGAATTTTAAAATTACACTAATGAGTAAAATGTGCTGTAGATTAACAGACTTGTAATTTCAATAATTTAATATTTGGCTGGATCAAGTTTTTATTTGGGGAATGATGTAGGAAAATACCCTAACAACTTGAAGAATACTTGCGCTTCTTTTTTATTTTTCATTATAAAGCTATAGACAGGACATTTAGTTGTAAAAAGACACACTAAAAAATGAAAACTCAAAAATGGTGTTCAATTGTTTCAGGTAATTATAAAATAGACACCTGAACTCTTTATAATCACCAGGTTTTTTTGTGTAACAGGTAAAAAAAGATTGAATGGTTTTTGCTAATTGTAATTTTCTGTTTTAGGATGAGTTTTCCCCTTATGGATATATGAATTAGGACAGCAATTTGGATAGTTACTTAATTTTGAATGTGTGTGTGTGTGGGGGGGGGGGGTTGGGGGGGTGGGTGTCCTTGAAACTTAGTAAAATATAAATCATCTCAAAATTATTTAGCAAGAAAAGATCCTTGGGATTCTTCAGTAATTTTAAATTATATAGATAAATTACATGAGACAAGAAGTTTTAAATGCCTAATGAATCATTTATTCCTGAGTCACTGCTATTTTATCGACAGGGGTGTACGGAAATGATATATAAAAAGACTACCCTGAATAGAGTTGTCTGTGTAATTTATACTTGACCTGATTTAAAGCTATATTAAGCAAACTATGTGTGTTAGATATATTCATTTTTGCCTTGATTATTACATACTGAACATCACCTTCCATTTTAAAGTATGATATTTTTGTTAAAATATTAAAAAGCATTTTTGTATGCCTTATACTTATTTTTACCTTACTATTCAATATTACTTTATTGAAAGCTGCTCAAAGAATATGCAGTAGAATACCAGAGTACATTACAATAAAGGGTTGTTTTATAACTGTAATATAAAAGAAATAGTGGGAACAACTATGGTCGCATATTGGCTATTTAAGAATGCGTACCAGTGCTAGGCTGCTAAATATAGCGAATTGGCCTAAGGATTGGAGCAGACAGGTTGTTACTCGGTGCAAGCTGGTGCTTAGTGATAATCCATCGATCATCTGATTGATCATATTGACCTCATCGCAGAGTCAGGGTGCAGCTATTGATATTTGATCAGACCCCATAATATCAAAGCCAAGTAGAGATGCAAATAAATATTTCCTGCTGATCTTATGAACTTATGAGAAAATTATTACAATGCTATAAAAACTCTTACTTACGTAAGCTCAAACCTATGGTTTCAACTCCTAGTTAGGGAAAATAGATGTTATACCACACTGCAAACAAAAATATTTAGAAATGGCAAAAATGAAGTTTAGCCTTTAATTGTTAATTTCTTAAAGTTTACTTAAGAAGACAATTTGAACTCTTTTAAACATTCTTTCAATTTTAAACTTTGTGCCAAAGTATCAAAGCTTAACTGGGTAAATCAGCATGCCATTTTTGGTAACAATTTAGTAACATCTCCCAAAATGTAAAATGTGCAAATCCTGACACTTCCATTTCCAGGTGCTTATACTAAGAAAATTATTAGACAAATGTGAAAAGATGTATGTTAAGCTATAGTTATTGCAACAATGGTTTTAATGGCAAAAAATTGAAGAGGAGTTTCATCTCCGTCAAAAGGGGATTGGTAAAATAAATCATAGCACATCCACACAATGGGATTTGATGTAGACATTATAAGGGATGAGAATATGTCTATCTACCCATGAGGAAAAATGCCCATGTTACATTGCTGAGTGGAGAAAACAAGGAACAGAATACTCTGCTTCAAAATAATTTTGGAGAAAAGAATCATATTTGCATATACATAAAAATGTCAACAAGGATATAAACATCCTTTCTACAGTGGTAGTTAAATCTGGTGAGAGGACTAGAATGACTTGAACTTTTAACTTCCTATAATTTTTATTTTTTGGATTCATTTTTGGAATGAACATATATTGCTTTTTATCAAAATCTTAAAATATTAGTGAGAGAGTTTCAATGGTAAAATTAGAAAGATACCAAACCATGTTTCCAGTTTAAGAAAAAAGAAGGGAGAGTAAGTAGGAAAATATCATGAGGCCCTTTTCCTTTTAAGGGTCTTAATCCAGTAAAATGTCTAGGCCAGCATTTCAGAATTATACTTCATGAAACACTGTCTTCTCAAGATACTCCTTGGACAAAAGTGTCCACTGTTTGTTATGTTCTCCTCCTGGAGATTTGCAGTGTTTGTTAAGTATATGAAAGTTCTGGAAAGATTTGCATGTAAGAAATCTGATTTTGTTTAACTAAAATTTTCCAGACACTTTTTATTTGGACAGCATCTACCATACCTATTTAGATTACATGCATTGAGAAGCATGGGCCAAGATAATTCTGGAATCCTCTGTTCATCTTTTTATCTCTCACTTCTACTGAGTTGACACATACTAGGTTCTCAGAAAATACTTGTTTAATTACTAAGGAAAGGAGGAATGAAGATTCTGGTGGAATCTTAAACTGTTCCTTAGTTGTTACTACTTGTGTGTGAGTGTGTGTGTACATACAGATGTATGTATGTGCATTTTTGTGTGTGTGTTTATAATTTCGAGATTTCTCAAATGGAGAGTGTCATAAACATTATGTTGTCAGTATAACATACATGTATTATGTGTGTATCTTTATGTAGATATTTGACTCTATTCAATTTTGACAGCTACTCCATTCAAAATAATTCAAAGACTATACTTACAAATGTAGTAAAAAATTAAATCCCTAAGGTTTTCAGTCACAGGTTTGGGGATTTTTCTCCTCTATAATTTTAGAAAAGATTGTAGGAGTTGTCTTGAGGGACTGAAGAGGCTTCACTTGGCAAATAGGGAAAGGACTTTTACTTTCCAAATCTTTTGATATCAAGAGAAAAAGTCACTTTGCCTTTGTAACAGAGAGAAAATAACACCAGACAAGCACTTTTTCCTTTCTTTGGGAATAAAGAGAAGATGAATTTTGTTTAAAATTTGTATAACCTAATTGAATTCCCCAAAGATAATACCCTCAAAGCACTTAGGGAACTCTGTTGGCCCATTATTTCTTTCTCTTTTCCCAACTTCATATAATAAAGGTCCAAAAAAGAAAAGAAAAATGATATTATCACAGGGTTTCTCCAAGAAAATGGATAGGAATGCTGAGGGATCTGCCTATTCATTAAGCAGATCTTTCTTTAACGCAGGGAAGGAGTCAAACCAAGTTGTTCTCTGAGTCTGCAAGGGAGGAAGACCTCTCACATCCTTAGGTGTGGCATTGTTCTACTGATGTAATTACCGGCATTTACCTTTACTACGCAGTTACTAGACCTTCTTTTCTAGGTGTGCTTTCATATCACACAAGAATAAATCCAAGCTGAATCTGTATACATTCAGAGGACTTTTCTTATTTTCCACTTTTGTGGATGAAGAATGGACCAATTGACTCACATACTTTCAAGTGAATACAGAATGTCAGCTCCTAGATTTAGATAAGCTAATACACAGGCAGGGGGTAAAGCACCTCATTGTTCCTGAAATTAACAGTATACTGCATTAGGATCATCAGGCCAGCAGGTCTTACTTCTCATTGAATTAATATTGGGTATGTATTCAATAATTATTTATTGACCAACCTAGCTTTAGCCGAGTGAGAACTTTACATTCTTCAAAATTCAAAAAGTGGTAGAAAATCATCACATTAAGCCTTTTTAAAAAATATCAAATGGTAATGAGGAAAGAGCACCAGAGTAGGAGTCAGAGGCTGGAGCTTTCAAGATCTCCTTTAAGTTGTCAAATTGCAAAGCTCCAGATGAGAGGGTGGGAAGGAATTCAACAGTTTTCATGTTGTACCTGGTAGCTCCAAGAGGGGGATCCATGTGTTCCATAAACAGTGAAGTATATTCTGCCAAATAAGTTTTAAACTACCCAAGGAACTGGTTTATTAACTTTATCTATTTGACATAGCAGGATTCAAAATTACCTTTTCTTATGTAAAAAAGCATTCTGCTAAAACTATTTGAAAACTTTGTGGATGATTTCATAGGTAGGCAAAGCAAACACCATCATGGACCAGGCAGGTGACAAAATGATGGGTCAGATATTAGGAAATGCTGAATATTGCAAGGCAAGCCAGAAATCTAAAAATTGATGTGTAATTTTCTTACCTTGGAAATGTCAGGTGGGCCAAATAAATCAAGACTGATGGCTCTAACCTACCTGCAGGCTGTCAGTGCATAATCTCAGACAAGACTACCTCTGACTCTAACATTTTATGATTTCTAATGATTTTATCGAATATCTTTATGCAAGCAGAGTAGAGAGAGAAGCGAGGGAAGTGGAATCAAAAGGGGATGTTCTGTGCACATGTGTTTTGACCTACTTTGAAAATATGCCCATGGTGTAGTCCTATACTGAGTTATACCCAGCAGACTAAAACATTGTGTCTGTAAGCTAAATGGTATTACTGGGACTCTGGTAAACAGCTTTGGTATAATGAAGACAATAGTCGATTCAATAGCCTCATTTGAATCTCAGCTAAAAATCAATTAATTTTCTTTCTTTCTTTTTTATTTATTTCTTTATTTTTTTTTTTTTTTGAGACGTAGTTTTGCTCTTGTTGCCTAGGCTGGAGTGCAATGGCATGCTCTCGGCTCACTGCAACCTCTGCCTCCCAGGTTCAAGCGATTCTCCTGCCTTAGCCTCCTGAGTAGCTGGGACTACAGGCACATGCCACCACGCCCAGCTAATTTTTATATTTTTAGTAGAGACGAGGGTTTCACCATGTTGGCCAGGCTGGTCTCAAACCTCTGACCTCAGGTGATCCGCCCACTTAGGCCTCCCAACGTGCTGGAATTATAGGTGTGAACCACCGTGCCCAGCCTAATTTTCTTCTTGATTATGGTTGGGAAAAAATAGTAATCAGCAAATCTAATAAAACAGAAGCATCAAGCAGCATAGAGATGCATATGTAAAACTCTTAATTTAATACTTTATGAAAGTTCTCCAAATCTAGTCTGCAGCCCACTAGTGAGTTATAAATTTATCTTGAAACCCAAGGTTCTCTTTTGGGAAAATGATTTATGATATCATATATATTCATTTTGTCTATGAATAAAGGCTACTTATTAGTAAAACAACTGAGTTATCATTTTGCTATAAATTACATGTTAACTGATGTTTACTGGACTTCCTTAATTCAGTATTCTTTAACTGGCTGCCAGCTCTTGGAAACATTGCAAAGTTTCTGTATGCAAAGAATTAGAATTCATGCAATGTGGAGAAGGATAATTTGTTATCAGTGTGTCATGAGTGTTGTCTTGAGTTGTTAGTGATTTTCAATTGCTGTGGTCCTTGTTTTTTAATTATAAATTAGTAGTGGTTTAGTTTCATCATTATCAATTAAGTTTGCTGTGGACGATTGGGTTAACCCTGTAGTCTGTGATGATGGATATTTACATATTTTGGATTTTAAATTTGCTGAAGACTAGACTTTAAGACATTGCTTAATTGTGGTTCAGAAAATATTTTATCTATATTCCTATTGCTAAAACATGTATAGTCATGTGCTGCATAACGATGAATGGCTTATACCACAGTGGTCCCATAAGATTATAATACCATATTTTTACCGTACCTTTTCTAGGTTTAGTTAGGCTTTTTAAACTTTTGCTTTAGGTTCAGAGGTACATATGCAGGTTTGTTATGTAGGTAAATTCGTGTCATGGGGGTTTGTTGTATAGATTATTTCATCACTTAGGTACTAGAGTTAGGTTTAAATACACAAATACTTATCGTTGTGCTACAATTTCCTACAACATTCAGTACCCTAATGTTCTATACAGCTTGTAGCTTAGGAGCAATAATCTATATCATATAGCCTAGGTGGGTAGTAGTCTATCTCATCTAGGTCTGTGTAAGTACACTCTGATGTTCACACAATGACAAAATCGCCTAATGATGTATTTCTCAGAACATGTCCCTGTTGTTAAGCGATACATGACCGTATTTGTAATTATCTTTAAATTTTCTTGTATGGTGATGTATGGTGACATTGTTGGTGACATTCACTGCCTGCAAACCTCTGCAACATATTCTCATGACCCATAATATTTATCTTTTATTTTTTGGTTCATAGGGCATCATTTTATAATATAAGAGCATGTTAATAGGTCTTTCTTATTGTATGAAAAATAATTTGTGATTCATATGAATTTCCTTCTAAGTGTTTATTACTTAAGCACTTTTCCACTGGAAAGTGAAGACAGGAATTAGATATTTCAACTACTGAGTGTGCTGTGGTCAAGGAAAGTTTGAACACCACTGTTCTATAGAGAAATGGTAACTAGAGGTCAGCCCTTTATAAAAATTGTGACTTTAAAAATATGTGGCATAGCAAAAAGTATAAATAAATCAATAAATCCCCTATTCTGAAATAAAATGATAAGATATAAGACATGAGTACATGTTACTTGGAAGCTTCCCGGATGGGGGTCTTATTAAAATGAATTGGTTTTGTAGCTTTTTACATCTCTTTATCTGATGAACATGCAAGATGCCACCTACTGGACAGGTGCTTGAGAATCTAGGTCACTGGGTGAACATTTGTAGGGCAACACTTTTGACAGTTGCTTGCAGGATTGTTTAGAAGTAAGAGCAAATTTATGGCGTGCATGTTGCCAATCTCCAGACTTCTATCTATCACCAGCTTAGGTTAATCAGTCACAGCAGTTGCTCACACAGAGCCTAGATGTAATTTTAGAATCTTTTTCAATCTTTCTCCAGGCACTCCCTGTCAAATGATTGACACTGGCATGCAAGTTGAGAGTCACTGACCATCCCTTATGTGGGTTAATTTGCTAACCATCTTCAGAGTGTCTCTTCTATCCAAAAAATGTGTGCCATGAAGTTTTTTTTCATTAAAAAAGAAGAAAATGACCTAAGTTTAATTAAATCAAATTGAAATTTAAAGAGCCACATGGGTCCAATAGCTACTGTTTAAGATAGTGCAGCTTTAGACAGTTCTGTCAACTTCTGAGAGTTGAAAAACTTACTTTGTATTACCTCCAGAAAGTTTTGAGTCCTCGCCTGATTCTTCTCTAACTCTGTGTCTAAGATGCAAAGCTGCTTGTGTTATGGGTCATAACTGAATAGGGTACTATGTAATCATAAAGCAGGAAGCAATTCATTCTGAGCAGAGAAGATTTGGGAAGCCCTCATGAAGGAGGTGATTTTGTGTTGGACTTTGGAGGTTGGGTAGGAAGTCAGCTAGAAGGAACAGAAGGGTGGTTTATTTAACACAAAGGAACAGAACAAGTAAAGACTTAGAGACAGGTAAGTGTAAAAGGATGGGGTAGCAGACCTTGATGGCTAGAGGCCCTGCACTAGTTAGAGAAACTTTTGTATCATTCCAATTAAAGGGAAAACAAGATTTTATTTCTTAATTACTTAGTTTTACAATCTCAAGGCTGCCTTATCAGTGTACATTGATGATCACAGATGGAGATGGATGGAAAGAGCCCCAGTGTCACAATGAGAGTCTCTATGGAACACAAGTCAGCCAATTATCAAAGACGTGGCAACCATATTCTGGCCAGACTCTCTGAGCCCTGTGGGGCCTTTCACACCTTTGAATTATTGTTATCTTTGTGCAACGAAAGACAAGATGTGTCATAACTGTTGATTTCAAACATCTGGTTATTGTATTAAAGGAAGCTGCATAACTCTAACTCAAACCTAAGATAGTAATTATTTTTAACTTACAACAAACTTAATATTTATATCCAACAAATGGTTTGTTGCACCTCCTAGGGGCGGAGGACTACAGTTACCTAGTAGTAATAGAAATGACACTTTACTATGGTCCCTGGTTTAACTCTGATTTCCCTACCACATCACAAGCTATGTGAGGGTAAGGAACCCAGCAGTCTGACAATGCCTGAAACAGTGTGGCACACAGTGAGGGCCAAATAAATACTTGCTAAATGAAGGAACGATCTTAAGCATTTGATATTTCAGTTAAACCTCACAATATCCTCATGAGGTAGAGCATCTTCCCATTTTTCTAGTAACAAAAATGTAAAAGAATATGTTAATGGATTTGTTTAAGGTCACCTAGATTGGGAGGGCAAGTTGGGAGTTTTGCCAGCTTCTGAATAATGGCTCGGTTTACTGAGTGCTTGCTGTATACAAGCCTTAATATGGGATGTTTCTTATGATATGACATTTGGTCTGAACCAAAACCCTACGTAGATGGTACTGTTATTCCCATTTGTACAAAACATTGCAAAATGTGCTTAATAAGTATAAACATAAAAGGAAAACTTAGGTTGTGTAACAACTCTCAGTCAGGTTTCCATTACAAACAAGTACTACTTTTAGGAATATCAGCAATCTACTCTTGGTCAATTGAAATTAAATAACAAATTTCTATGTTGAGGAGCATTGTTCTACATTAGCCAGGCATCTGTTTCTTGGGCAGTTAGCTTGTTGTATATCATGTAATAGTTTTGAGTACTGCAGCTGAATAATGCTTGATTCTTAATTTCCCTATGCAAACAGGCCTGGCTGAAAGCATGGTTTTTATCCTTTCTGGATTAACAGTGCCTAATTTTCAAGCATTTTTTACAGAGTTATTGTTTCCCAATAAATTCTTTTAGACTCCATAGACCCTTTTGTGCCCCAGTCAGGGAAGCAGCAGCATAGGATAAATCTACATTTATTAGACTTGCTCTTAGTGTAGATTTTTTGGTTTACTTAAAATGAAGTTATAAATCATTCACACTGGAAAAGAATGCTCTCCAACTGCAATTTAACTTTTTCATAAGATTGTTTGGCATTTATCATGTTGAGACTTTATAAATTATCTAGAATATTGTATAATGGGTTGACCTTTCTGGTAAGTGATTTGATCATTTGCAGCAGTATCTTTTTGCTAAAATATAGAATATGCTGTCTTTCAAATAAAACTTGCTAGACCCATAGCCTAATAACATGTTAGGTAGAAATTGCCTATATAATCAGACCTGAAATTTCCCTTTCCAATTCTTGTCATCATCAAAAACAAACAACAACAACAACAACAACGAAAACAACACCCCTCTCTTCCAAAGATAGCCCCCCGGCCAGTGATGGCAAATTCCTGACACACAGCCCATTCTTCCTATGATTTTGCTCTAGCAGACATTGCTGATCAATTACTATATGCTTTGTGTTTGAACCCAGATTCAACCTCTGAATCCTTCCAAGCACAGTATAGTTCTCCAGTCATTGAGTAATTAAATGAGACAGGAATAAATTCAGAAACAACCAGAATAACTCCTCTTAGAAGAATCATCATCCAGCACTACTATATGTCACATACTGGGCTAAGTGCTCTACATGGACTTACTTGTTTTGTTTTGAGATGAAACATGTTGTCTGTTCCTGGGATAGGCTGTTCTTTTATGCAATTCAATTGTCCCATCAAAATGGGCCACGTAGCATCTACTTACATCTTTGGAAATTGGGCAAAGAGTTGATTTGCTTGCAGGTCTTTTACCTGCCTTCATCCTCTTTGCTACCAGTGACTCTGGGTCTGAGGAGTCTGCAGGGACAGGGGAAACTTGGTATACTAGGCCAACCGGGAGTTTACATCCCATCTCTATCATTATTACACTTATTTGCTCCAGGCATGGGCAAGTCAGTGTAACTTTCTCTGCCTCACCCATAGAGTGGGGGTTTATAAAACCCCTACCTTGCCAGCTTAAGTAAGAGATAGCGATAATGTGTATTCTGTAAGAAATAGAGACAATGTTTGTTCTACACTTGCCATATAGTAGGTGTTTAGGACATGATATCTTCTTATATTTTATGTAAATATGTGAATGTCAGAGCAAGGATGGAACAGATAAACTGCCTACTACTAACCTGTATGCTGATAATATTTTATTATATGAAAAGATGCACATAGAAGTTTTACAACTTGGACTTATTTACTCACCTATTATCACACCTGAGTCTTCTGATAATAAAATCCATGTACTCATCACAGTACATGATATAGATTTTTATGGTTAATCTCTACTATGGAATACATAATAGTTGGCCACATGTTCTAAGTCAATATAAACAGGTCAATGCTTATTGTATCCTTCCTTCCAAAAGTACATTGTGTACGTAATTACAGGTGAAGGTGGTCTAGTTAAGAAGTTTAGTGGTGTCTGACCGGGAGCAGTGGCTCACACCTGTAATCCCAGCACTTTGGGAGGCTGATGAGGGTAGATCACCTGAGGTCAGGAGTTTGGGACCAGCCTGGCCAACATGGTGAAACCCCATCTCTACTAAAAATACAAAAATCAGCCGGACATGGTGGCATGTGCCTGTAATCCCAGCTACTCGGGAGGCTGAGGTGGGAGAATTGCTTGAACCTGGGAGGCAGAGGCTTCAGTGAGCCAAGATCGCGCCACTGCACTCCAGCCTAGTCAACAGAACAAGACCCTGTCTCAAAAAAAAAAAAAAAAAAAGTAGTTTAGTGGTGTCTGGTGTCTGTGTGGTGTCACTAATAGGGAAGTTTGATTAATTAATGAAGATACCTGACCAATAACTCATTAAAGGGAAATAATCCAAAAGTTAGCATTGGTGTTTTGTGACCCTCAGACTGGATTATAATTGTGCTATAATTCTATTAAAAGAGCTACTAGTCAGCTGAAATCTTACAGTGTGTATCCACACTTCTTGGGATGTTTTTTTCTTTTCAATAATTGTGTTGTTCTTACAATAATCCATCACCCTTTTATCATAGGATTCAGTCACTAAAGGAAGAAATCCAGGCATATTCTAATAAACACAATGGTAGCTAAATGTCCATCCCAAGGTATCATATGTGTGTTTCATCTATACTGCTGTATGTACCCTGTATTTTCTACTCTGAATACAAAATGACATCTATGTGTATTAAGAATTACATAACTAACAAGGTGTGTAATATTTTGAGCTCTAGCAAGAAAGAAAAGAAGAAGGAAAAAAAGAAGTTATCAGTAGTCAGTATCTTATGATTTAAGACTCCAGGGAATGTAAGCTAGTGTGAGAGAGTAGCCTATATAGTTAAAACCATGGATTAAAGACATTATAAGATGATGGTAAATTTGCAATTAGTGTTTCAGGGTCTCCTAAGAATTTGTACACGACAGGCATTAGCTCTCTACTGAAGAGGGCAAAAACCATATAGAAGCCTTACCAAGTGCTTTGATCAAACTTTATTATCTCTTTTTTACTGTCCTCATTAACATACTTCAAAAACGCTGTTAAGTATTTCTGGCAAGCAGAGCATCAGAGTAATTTTACAGTAGTGTAAAGGATTTATTAATTATAATCTTTTCATTAGTCTATTTATATTCAATTGTGACATTAATAGGTTGCCAAAACAAACTAGATTTAATTGTATTTAATTAAATTGTTGAAAGTCAGTAAGGGTAGTTTATTATTATTGTAAGCAGAAAACCCTATTGATGTACTTGTTCATGTGAATAAGATCTGGTGTAAAGTTCTTTCTACAGGATACGGTATTATTCATCCACAGGAAACAATATAAAAATGCTAAGTCAAGAAAGTTGTCATCATAATAGAACATTTGGAGGCAGAAGAATCAGATGGTATTTCTAAACTTATATCCAGTGTTAGGTAAATGAAGTGGGGTTCCTGACAGGACAGACATTCTTGTCTTTCTACTATGGCCCCTGGGTAACTCCAATACTATCTGTCCATCCTTCTTTCCTTTCTTGGAGGGGCTGTTGGTGGGGGGAAGGGTCTAAGACACAGGTCAAAGTTTCAGTGAAAAGTAGTGCTTCAAATATCACCTGAAGAAGTAGGAATGGGTTATGCCAAGAGTAAGAGATGGAATTTGAGTAGCGAAGAATTCTAGGCAAAGAAACTTACATTGTCTTTAGTCAGGAGGCAGAATGTGAGAAAACCAGAATTAGAGAAAATCAGAAGAATATAAGGGAAAATGCATTGGTTTATCATGAATTAATGCATGTAAATGCATTGAGGGTAGGAGAAGACAAAGTGGAAGCTGGCTTTGAAAAAAAATAGCACTTTTCTCCTTCAATTATGTATTAGATTTATATATATATATAATATATATAATATATATATTATATATGTATATATATAAAATTAAGATTTGTATTAAGTGTTTATTATGTGCCTGGCCCTGTGCTAATCATTCTATATTATTTCATTAATCCTTATATTTACCACTGTGAGAAAGTTACTCTTGTTTTTTTTTTTTTTTTTTACTTTGTACCAGTGAAGGAAATCAGGCTCAGAGAGGTTAAATAACTTGTTCAAAGTGCACAGTTAGTAAGTGGTAAAGCCAGTATTTGAACTGGGGTAACCTGATTCCAGATCCTGTGCTGTTATAGACTACAACACAGAAATTTTCTCTGCCAGTATCATTAGTTTTGTTTGTGATGGACAGCATTAAGATGGAAGTAAATGTATGTCAGGATATGCTAGGTGATGCTATGGTAACCAATCAGCCCCATATCTCTATGCATACTTCTTTCTTGCTCATGCCACTGTCTGCCAAGGTTGGGTGGGGGCTGTGCTCTACATTGTCTTCAATCCAGAATTCAGAGCAGCATCTTTTTGAAACAGTGTTGTTCACCATGGCAGAAAAAGGAGAGTTTTGTAGGTTCAACATCAAATAAATGCCTTGACTTGGAAGTAACTTGCATCACAACTCACTGGCCAGACCTTGTCGTATGGCTTAACCCGGTAGCAAGGGGCCATGAAGTACACTTCTACCATGTTCCCGGAAGGCAGACAGCAAGAGCTATTTGTTGAACAGCATTCATGATATGGCCACAAAATACCTTAGTGGTTAGAAAATGATATTTTCTTTGTGACGGTACTCTTTCATTCTTAGATATCCAAGCTTAGATATCTTAGCTTATTTCAGTATTTGTTGGATACTGAAATATCCAATGTTGTATCAGTTTACTCAGTCTATAAAGAAGGCAAAAGTGTAGATTTGAGAAGGGAATAATCCGGTGTGTGAATCAAAAAAATAACATGACATCAAGCTTGTTTTGTTTTATTTACATATAGCTGACTTTTGAATGAATTGTCATATGGCCCAGCTCCTCATTTAAGTAAAAATGAAGCAAACCTTTGAGGCTATGGAACTTTCTTTCCTATTCTCCATCAAAGCTCTTCACCATAGCAAATACCTAAGGGTCTTGCTTGCTTACTCTCTCCTGCCCTCTCTCCACCTTCTCATTTGTGAATCTAATCTGTGAACTGATTCCCAGTTTTAAGAAGAATTGCCACCTTGGAATAAAAGGTCAAAACATTCAATACTACACTGTCTGGAATGCTGCTGTTTGCTTCAGATGAAACTTTTATAGGGCATATTCAGTAAGTAGGTGATATTTTTATATTATCCTAAGTATTTTTTATTCTCCTTATTTTTACTTCCAGAACTGTATCGTTTCTAGTAATAAATCAGTTATGGATCAAATGCATCCATTTGTCATGGATGAATGCCTATACATGCCTTGATGATGATAGGAAACAAAACCTTGTAAGGGTGGATGCTGGCTTTGGAAGAAAAAAATTAATGAAGCTGGGAAAACAGTGATAGCAGGGGACATTGCAATTTTAGGTGTTAAATGACTTATTTTCAAACCCTACGAGTATGGCAATATTTTTCCTCTCCCCCTTCCTTTAATTAAACATTCTTGTAGTGCAGAGTGACCCCAGCTGAAGAAAAATTGTGTTAGGGAAAGTTAGGCTTCCTAAGCGCTGTTATTTAATAAACAGTCTTTCTTATTAGCTAAAATATTTGCCTTGATGGGCAGAGTACATTGTGAGGCCAAAATAAGAGAAGAAAAAATGGGAAGGCTAGCCTGGTTTACCAATACTTCTGTGTCACAAACATCATTACCAAGTGCTGCTTTCTTGTTGATGGTTCAGGAAGATGGCATTTACATATCAGGTTTAGTTTTGTGAAACTTGGCTTTAATCTCTCACCTCCCATCCCTTAGGGGCAGAATAAGGCTGAGGCAATTATTCTGTCAAGATTTTAAAGGACTCTCTAGACCATCTCCTTAATGCACACACACACACACACACACACACACACACACACTATTATACATTGTTAAGGTATTTAACAATCATATTTCGGAAATAAAGAGTTGGAAGTTGCCTTAGCAACCATGAAGACTGTGCTTTCATTGGACACTTCATTTGCCTCAAAACCTCCTCTGTCAAGTGGTTGTTGATTCACTGGTTGGATTTTCTCCCATATTGTTTTGGGGCATACTGAAATTGGGGATGACTCGTTTCTCTGGCCTGGGCAAAATGTTTTTAATTATAAAACAGATCTTCCCTAGTCCCCACACCTCTTCCATCCATACCTTTCTTCATTGCAGTGAATAGCAACTCCATCTTTTCCATTCCTCACTCACATCGAAAACCTAGGAATTGCCAACTACTGTCTTCAGATTTTACATTCCATTCTTCTCAGATTTTACATTCCATTCTTCTCAGATTTTACATTAAATTTATTGGAAAAGCTATCTTTCTCTAACTTCATGATATATTCAGACTCCAACCACTTCCCACCACCTCTATTGCTGTCATCCTGGGCCGAGCCACAACTTCTTCTAGGTGGATTATAGGGGAAGCCTAGGGTGGTCTCTTGCTTTCACCTTTGCCACAGTCTATATTCTACAATCTATATTTTTCACACAGCAGGCAGATGGTGAGGTTAAAAAGTTAGTCAGGTCTTGTCAGTCATCTGTTCCAAACCCACACACAGTGGTTTCATAATTTCAAGGTAAGAGTCAAAGTCCTTGCAAAGGGCCCTAATAATATGCCCTCAACTTTTACCGGCATTATCTCCACAGCATCTTCTCCTACTTCACTCTTCTTTGCTCACTCTCCTTTATCCACACTGGGCTCCTTGCTGGCCCTTCAAAGATAGGCACACATCTGTATTCATTGGCTCTTGCTCTGTTTGGAATGCTCTTCCCCAGATGTCTACGTGATGTACGTTCTCCCTGCTCCAAGTCTCTGCTCAGATATCACCTCCTCTGTGAGGTCTTCCCTTACCACTTTATTGATTTTAATTTCACCCTCATCTCAGAACTGCACATCTCCATTCTCCTGGTCTATTTTTGCAGTAGCATTTGCTGCCTTTCACCTTACTATAACTCACTTACTTACCAAACTTGTTGTCTCCCTCCACAAGAATGTAAGTTCCACAAAGGCAGGGATTGTCATTAGTTTTGATCCCTGTTATGTCAGAGGGCAAAAAGAAGGCTCTTAATAAATATTTGCTGACTAAATGAATGAATAAATAAAAGAAAAATGTCAGGACCACATGAGATAGAGACCATTCCTTTTATTTCCTATCAAATCTAACGTAAGTATTTACATAATTCCTCCACAGCCTTCAGCTCTTTGCTAAAAATGAAATTCCTCCCTTGCTTCAGAGGCCCTGGTCCCCTGAACTGCATGACTCTTTGGTCATGGGAGTGAGGGCAGGGGTTGGCCCACAGACAAATCCTTGTGAAGATGAGGTAACTGGTCCAGCAGCGGGGGAATGAGAGATCTTTTGCTGCTAAGGCTGATATTATGGCCAATGGAGAAATTCCATCCCCACCGAGAGGGTCCATTTTCTCCCAATCGCCTAACAGAAATCCAAATGGCAAGTTACTATGATTTTCAAACACAGAAGAATTTTATAGAGAGACTTTTCAGATTTAAATGTCCTTTTCTTCTGATGTAATAATAATACCCAAAACTTATGGAGCCTTTATCATGTACTGTGCCCTACCCTAAGCACTGCAGACCCACACACACATATATACATCTGTATATATTATTTAACCCTGACAATGACCTGAGGAGGTAGGAACTTTTATTATCCCAGTTTTTCAGATGAGGAGATAGAAACTCAAAGTAAATTTCCCAATGTCTCACAGCTAGTAAAGGACAGAGCTAGGATTCAAACCCAGTCAGTCTCAGTCTGCAGTCTGTGCTCCTAACTACTGTCCTGTATGTTCACTTCTATGCACCTTGTTTCTGAAAAAGAGTACACAGTTACCTCAGGAGGTTGTATTAATTCATTCTTGCATTGCTATAAAGAAATATCTGAGCCTGGATAATTTATATAGGAAAGAGTTTTAATTGGTTCAGGGTTCTGCAGGCTATATAGGAAGCACAGTGGTTTCTGCTTCTGGGGAGGCCCCAGGAAGCTTCCAATCATGGCAGAAGGCAAAGGGGAAGCAGGCATTTCACATGGCTGGAGTAGGAGGAAGAGAGAGAGGGGGGAGGTGGCACACACTTTTAAAGAATCCAAAACTGACTATCATGACGATGGTACCAAGCAGGGATGGTATTAAACCACGAGAAACCACCTGCATGATCCAATCACCTCCCACCAGGCCCCACCTGCAACACTGGGAATTGCAATTGAATATGAGATTTACGTGGGACTTCATGGTGGTCCCTTTTCTGAGAGTCTTCTCTAAGACGTGAGAGGTTTACTGCCTTTTGAGGTAGACTATTTCAATACTGGAGAGTTGAAATTAGACTTTTCTCCCAATATTTAGCAGAATCCTGAGGACACTGGGGCTAGGGAAGATGTGGATTGTTTCTATTTTTGTGGCAGGTTGCAGAGCCAGCCATCTCTCAGTGAAGAGCCATTTAGTTGTAAAGGCAGTTCCTATGTTATTCCTGAACTGTCCCTTTTCCAGGCTAATTGTTTGTCATTGGAAATGGCTCAGCTGTGGCCTAAGACATGACTGGCATTTGTAGAACCCCGATATTTATTTGAACAACTCAAGGTCACAATAGGCAGCTGTATCAGCCTGCCAACTTGGATTGAATCTGCCATCAGTGAAAACCCCCAGGTCTCTTTCACACATGCCACCGTGAAGTCACATCTCCTTGTCTCTGTTTTCACAGCTTGCTATTTGATCCTAAGTGTGGACTTTAAATTTGTCTCTGTTATTTTCTATCATGTTAGATTTCAATCTTCCTTCCATCTTCTTGGAAACTTTGAAAATGTCATTTCTGTCATCTAATATATTAACTAGGGTTCTCAGCTTAATGTTTTTGAATGAATAAAGAAACCTACAAGTTAACACTTAATAAATTAATTCCCAAACATGGATTGGGGATTCCATGTTCCAGGAATGATGATATCATGCTAACGTTTCATCGCTTTGTGAACTGAAGAGGGTTTTTGGCTTCTTACATATGTAACCTAAGAGATGGAAATCCCAAGAAAAATATTTGGAAAGATAGACACTGTGGGATAGTTTATTCTACAGCAGTATAGTTCAATAGAAATATGATGGACTTGGGGAGGCTGAGGTGGGTGGACCACTTGAGGCCAGGAGTTCAAGACCAGCCTGGCCAACGTGGTGAAACCCCGTCTCTACAAAAAATACAAAAATTAGCCAGGTGTGGTGGCACATGCCTGTAATCCCAGCTACCCAGGAAGGTGAGGCAGGAGAATCGCTTGAGCCTGAAAGGTGGAGGTTGCAATGAGCCAACATCATGCCACTGCACTCCAGCCTGGGTGACAGAGCGAGACTCTGTCTCAAAAAACAAACAAAACAAAACAAAACAAAAAAGTATATATATATAGCTGCATCTATAATTTAAAATTTTCTAGCTAGCCACATATAAAGAAGTTGAACAAAAAGATGAAAATAATTTAAATATTATTTTTAACCCAAAATACTTTATTGGTCTTCTATGACTGCTGTAACAAGTTACCACAAACTGGGTGGCTTAAAGCAATAGAAATTTTTTCTCTCATGGTTCTGGAGAACAGAAGTCCCAGACATGAAATCAAGGTGTCAGCAGGGCTACGCTCCCATGGGAGGCTCTAGAGAAAAATCCCTTCTTTGCTTCTTCCAGATTCTTGTGGATGCTGACTTGTGGATTGACTTGTGGCTGCCATATCACTCCAATCTTGGCCTCCATTGTCATGTTGCCTGTTCATCTTCTGTCTGTCAAATCTCCCTCAGCCTCACTCTTTTTTTTTAAATTTTTTTTTTTCTATTTTTTTGAGATAGGGTTTCACTCTGTTGCCCAGGCGGGAATGCAGTGACACAATCATGTCTCACTGCAGGCTGAAACTCTCCAGGCTCAGGTGATTCTTTCTCCACAGCCTCCTGAGTAGCTGAGACTACAAGCTCATGCCATCACACCTGGCTGATGTTTGTATTTTTTGTAGAGATGGGGTTTTGCCATTTGCCCAGGCTGTTCTCGAACTCCTGAGCTGAAGCTATCCACTTACCTTGGTTTCTCAAAGTGCTGGGATTAGACGCATGAGCCACCATGACCCGCTAGCCTCACTCTTAACAGAAAACTTGTCATTGGATTTAAGGCCACCTAGATAATCAAGGGTAAGCTCCTTCTCTCAAGATTCTCTATCACATTTTTTTTAACCACATAAGGTAATATTCACTTGTTTACCATATAAGGTAGTACTGATAAGTTCTAGGGATTAGGACATGGACACATCTTTCTGGAGGCTATCAGCCCACTACAATTATGTCTACATGTAATCAGTATAAAGAATTATTAATGAGATAGTTTACTTTTTTTTCTGTAACAAGTCTTTGAAATCTGGTGTGTGTTTAACACTGACAGCACATCTCAATTCAGATGCTCAATTTTTCTTGAAAATACTTGATCTGCGTTTAGATTTTATAAAATGTACAGTTATAAACATTGATTAACATACTTGAGTTGTTTCAACCTTAAACTGTTCCAGTAAGTAAATCAAACATCAGTTCTAAAATTTAAGTTAAGTAAATCAGTAAAAATTAAAAATTCATTTCTTTAGTCTCACTAGCCACATTTCAAGTGAAGCCTGGGACCTCCTTGTACAGTGGCCAGTGGCTACTGTCTTATATTCTGCCATGATGCAAACGTAAAGCCCACTTCAGTTATAGCATATGAACTATAATACATAAAGTAGCGGATGTACTCTTACGTAATAATGCCTAGACTTTAAGTAGCATTAAGTTTGGTAATTTATTCTGAAAGTATTTTGAATGCCCTCAGGAGCCAAGACCTGTAAATATGGTAATAAACAAAATCAACATGGTCTCAACCTCATGGGGTTTTCTGTCTGAATGCACGTTAGTTTCGTTACCTTGCCTAAGCCTCAGCTGTCAGAAATTGGTATGGGACGATAGTTAAGAAAACCACTGGGCAAATATATCTGAAAATGCCTGGGTAAGAAGCCTGCTTAGTCTGTAGAGATCCTATGATCAGAACCTCAGTAGAACCTGGTGTTCAACCTTTTGTCAAGTGTAAGCTGAATTCCCATCTAAATAACTTTTCTTCAGGATATTAACTTGATGTTTTGTAAGGTGAAGAAATTAGAGAATATACTTAAAATATCATGAGAATAAAGATAAATGGAAATAAAATGGATGACATTATTAATAATGGCAAACAGTAATATCACAACAGTAAAACACATTATAAAAATAAAACCAGTTCATGCTTTAAAAATTTTTCTTTTCACCTGCACACACTTGATGGATTTTTTTTTCTACTTTAAGTTCTGAGATACCTGTGCAGAATGTGAAGGTTTGTTACATAAGTATATATATATATGTGCTGTGGTGGTTTCCTGCACCCATCAACCCGTCATCTACATTAGGTATTTCTTCTAATGCTATCCTTCCCCTAACCCCCCACCAGCCGACAGGCCCCAGTGTGTGATGTTCCCCTCCTTGTGTCCATGTATTCTCATTGTTCAACTCCCACTTATGAGTGAGAACATGCAGTGTTTGGTTTTCTGTTCCTGTGTTAGTTTGCTGAGAATGATGGTTTCCAGCTTCATCCATGTCCCTGCAAAGGACATGAACTCATCTATTTTTATGGCTGCATAGTATTCCATGGTGTATATGTACCACATTTTCTTTACCCAGTCTATCATTGGTGGGCATTTGGGTTGGTTCCAAGTCTTTGCTATTGTGAACAGTGCTGCAGTAAACCTGTGTGTATGTGTCTTTATAGTAGAATGATTTATAATCCTTTGGGTATATAGTCCACTTGATGGAATTTTAAGCCATCTGTCTATCTCTCATACAGTATATTTTGCCTGAGAGGTTTCCCAGATAAGATGCTGTTGGTTTGCTCCTTGTAGCAATGTACCCTTAGGAATAGAAAGGATGTCCCCTTTTTAGTGGTTTTAGAGAGACCACAAGTCAGCTTACTTACTACTTTACAAGAGTTTAGACTCATTACCAGAAAGAATTGTACCAACAAAAAAGAAATATCATGGATTTTGAGATGATCAAGCTTCTAAAATATGTTGCTACTCTTTGGCTATTATACATCAGTTTCAAGTTTTGGGATTGTTTCCTATGTTAACTTAGCAGTTCTTATTCAGAATCAATTCTCAGCCAATTTTTAGAAAACAAAAATCCTTATGGAAGAGAAGGACCTGAAGGTTTGAGTCGATAATGTTTTAATACAAACATTATTATAAAAAGATAAATATTCAGTATGGATTGGGGCCTGAATTTATTTGTATTGAGAAATTGATTTTGAATTCATTTCCTTATGGGGCATCTGGTGACCAATCTTATATCCCATCTGGGTTCTTATTTCATTCTACAAACATTTATGTGGAGTGCTGTGCTAGCACTTACAGGTGCCAAAGGAGAAGATGAATCAAAGGATACGTTATTACAAAGCACTCGGAAATAGTGGGCAGTGCTTATAAATGAAAAATAATATAAGGCAAGAAGTATGTGCTGAGTAAAGGTGTGAGGACGAAGAAAGAATAATCATTCCAATCTAGAAGGACTGGGAAAGACCTCGTTTGTGGAGGAGATGGCCGGGAGAAAGATGAAAATCATCATTTCCATTTGCTGAAATGTTCCTATGTGGCAGGCTTGCCATAAATCCCAAAGCCTAGCAGAGTGGCCGGTAATTAAAAAGGATGATTAATACATGAAACAAGCAAGTTTAAAAATTTCGTTTAAAAAATTTTAGGCTTCATTGTGTGAACATCCATCCCAAAATAACCCAGACATATACTATTTGTCAGAAGGTTAGATTGGATGACTTCTATCTTCTATTATTTTTTCCGTGGCTTCATTTTCTGTTCAAATCTAGATATTGCTTGAATCATATCCCATTGTGATAAACCAAGCCAGAATCATTGGGACACGTTTTTTAATAGTTAATCTGTAAATTATATGGATTTGAATCTTCTTATAGTTTTTCCTTCTCTAAGCTGCAGTGTTTACCTATTTACGTATTGAGTGCGCTGACATCTAAGTCTTGATATTTTTATATTCTCTGAGATTTCTTTGCATTTTTAATCTTAAATCTTAAATATCATGTAGGTACCTTCATGTTTTTTTCAGACCATTTTGGTTTTTGGCTGCCTGATCTTTGAGAACAAAGTAACAGCTTATCTGGTCTGTATGAGATTCATTAGTTGAAGCTCTCAAAAGACTTTTGTTTTTTTAAAACAGTGCCTTAAAATATAGACAAACATTTTCTCTAGATGAGCAAGTGTACTAAAGTATGGAGAAGAAATGTGAAAGAAATGTACTAAAATTATCAAATGTTGGTATATTTAGTCTACCCTTGTTTTGATTTCATCACTTCTCTCCTCTTTCCCTCTGACTCTCATGCCATATAAATTCTGGGCATCCAGCCCTCACCCAGAGCTCATTTCAACTCACTCACATATCCAAAAGAAACACCACTGTGATGGCAAAAATTTTAGAAGAAAGTAGGACTTTGTTGACAGACTCTTGTAGAGGTAGTGCAAAAAGAATTACATCCTAGAACACAGAGTGAGAATTTGCTGAAATTCTCCTGTCCATATCTCAGTCTGTGTCATCTTCCATGTTCATCCAGACTCCAAACCACTCCTTTCCCACTGCCTGGTTCCACTTCCCTTCCCACTCCTCCTTCTCTCTGGCTCTGCTTTTTCCCTCCCAGACTCCTGTGTCTGTTTCCTTCAGTGGAACCTCAAGCCGTTTCTTGTACAGAAATCAGTTCCTCTTGAGCTTCACCCTCATATCATCCTGTCCAGGAAAACAAAAGGATCTTCCTTAGGACCTACAGAGCCAAGAATCTGGGGGAAAGTCAAAATGTGTAAACTAATGATTTGCTCTTGTGCTTTTCAGTTCTTTTCAATTCTTTTCAGTACTTGCTTCCTACTCCTGCTCCACTTGTTTCTTCTCGTCACATCCCAATTCCTCATTCTCTTCCTTCCTGTGTATGATATCCTTTCATTTCCCCCAAAATTAAGTCAGAAGCAAGAACATTTATATATAAATGGTTGAAGGAAAATATATATACTCAACAGTCACTTAGGAAGTTAATACCTAGTTGTGAAACACAATAATGAAAAAGTGGTCAAATTGCCTTCAATTTTCCACAGAAATAGATAACATCTCTTGTAATTTTCCACGTTTTTCCATTGACCTAGTTGCTATTTCATTGTATAAAAGTGAGCACTCGTATTTTTCTGTACCTGAGCTTTCATACTCACTTCCTTTTCTGCCAACTTGCTCAGCTGTTTCGATCTTCACCTTCTGTCTGTCCTCACAGTTGGGGATTATACTTTGACTTTCAACACCTGACATATCTGGAACATTCTACCTCAAAAAAGTCATTTATCTTTATATCCTTTAGGAGCATTGGATTATAAAGGTTGTACTTTTTCATTTTATTTTGTATGTTTTTTAAGGGCATTTACAAGGCAAGCATTTAGCTTCTGACATTGATATTTTCTTTGCATTATGCTAGACATTTATCGTTTAAACAAGAACATTCTCCATCCAATTTCAATACCTCCTCTGAGAGCATTGTACTTTTATATGCATGTAAGCCAATGAGATATGACAAATATCAGTTTGTGATTTGCTGGATTAAGTCATGCTAGATATTTACTTATTAAGGAATGGATAGAATGAAAAAAATTAGCATATGAAGTATTTTTTAAAGCAGACAGTATTTCTTCTTTTCTGTAGGAAGAGGAACTGGAATATATGTTTTCCCCATCAAAAAATCCTTATTAGACGACATCATTATCTGCTTACAAATACTGGAAATACAATTTACAACCTCCTTTGGATCAAACATGATGAACAAATAGACACAAAATTTGATATCCCATATCACCTTTCACTTAGGAGTTTGGTGTACTTTTCAGATCAGTTCATTTGGAAGAAATATGGACAGGTTACAGGATCACTGTGAAATAAATGAGAGCATAATCACACTGTAAGGAAGCAAAGCTGTATAGACCGGAGCAAAGATCTTCATTGTGAAATCGCTCTTCACCTTTGACCTACAAACTAGAGACAGTGGTGTCTTCTGCAGGTACAACATTGCCTGCTTGCTACTCATAACCACCTCCAGTGTCCACGACCTAATTTATAGACTAAGCGAAATACATAGTACCTTGGACTTGTGAAAGAAAAAATGACCCATGTGATTTTAGCATGAAAGGAGACTGAGAGTCCCTGGAATGCTTCCTTTACTTGCTATAGGATGCTGTTAACTATGATGATAATGACAAATGTAAACATAACAGCTAACATGAGACACTTATTCTGTGCCAGGCACTACTCTAGTCTCCTTGTTTGTATAAATTCATTTGATCCTCACCATAAACCTATAATGTACTACCATTACTAACTTCATTTTACTTAAGAGGAACCTGCAGCACAGCTCTTCATAACTTGCCCAGTAGTGTCACACACTTAGCAAGTAAGGGAGAAGGATTTGAGCCCAAGCAGTCTGATTTCAGACTTCATACTCTTCAATGTTAGCTTAAATGGACTCTATTGTGACCTAGCTTTCAGCAGGAAGCATAAACCAGTGTCTTTACAAAATGCTGATTTCTGCTTTAGTACTTGTCTTCCTTTGAGTGGACAGTGAAGAAATTGCTATTGCCCTTTCATGTCCTTGCTTGGTGAGGAGGAACATTTTCTGTTCCACAGTGTAGGGACCCTTCTGTCCTTGTCTACCTGACAGTTTGGAGGAGAAAGATACTGGGAACACTATAGATTGGGGAGGACAGGAATTCTGAGATGAATTTTGGGCTGGACACATGTGCTGGCAAATGTAATACTATTTTAGAAAGGGGAAATTTTAAAATTTCACACTCCAAACCAGATATATTATCTATTGATTATTGGTTATGCATTCATCCTTATATAGTGGTGCCCAGTTGGGTGGCATCTTAGGGCTTGCTCACAAATTCTTCTAATTTCCACCTGAAGATCCTGGCTTTGGGTCACCTGCCCAATATTTACAGATAGGGCTGCTCATCCAGTGGACTTTTATATTCCCCCTACTTTACCATGTCACCACTTTGGCCTTTTAAAAAAGTCAATAATTGTAATTTATTTCCCAGATCTTGCCTCATCTCAGATTTATTTTTAAGAAACAAAGCACCCCTCTGATTTATGATCTAAATAAAAGTCTAATTAGACTTTTATTTCCAGAGATCTGTGGGCCAGGCCAGCCTGTGGTCCTATCAGCTCAATGACTGCTGTTTCTCACACGCAATGTTGAGGCATCTCTCACTCAGCACAAACCTATTTTGCTAATAGTCATATACTCTGTCTTCTCAAACCCAAGTTTCTGTGTATATTCCCTCATACTTTTCCTTAGGTTGATTAAATATTTAATATATTTGGTTAAAAAAAACTCTCCATTTTTAGTATATCATTAATATTAACTTATTTTATAACATTATACATGATTATTATCTGTTTAAGATCTCACCTTCTATTTCCAAGTATCTCATCTAAAAAATTCCGATTAGAATGGCAAAAATAAAAAAATTCCTGACAATGCCAAGTGCTAACGAGGATGTGAAACAATTGTATGGGAACAAAAATGACATAAGCACTTCAGAAAACTGGAAGTTTCTTATCAAATTAAACATACATTTACTTTACGATGCAGAAATCCCACTTCTGAGTATTTGCCCAAAAGAAATGCGACTTATGTTCACACAAAAAACATGTGTGAATATTGATAGAAGCGCTATTCAATCACTAGGAACTGAAGACACTCCACATGTCCTTTAATGGGTTGGATAGATAAACAGACTGGTGCAGCCACGCAATGTAATGGCAATAAAATGGAACAAACTACAGAAACATGCAGCAACAGGGCTGAATCTCAATTGCATTAGTGCTGAGTGAAAGCAGCCAGACAAAAAACCACATGATTCCACTTGTGTGCATTCTGGAAAAGGCAAAAAAGGGATAGAAAACTGATTAGTGGTGTCCAGGGGCTAAGGTTGAGGGTAGGCATTGACTACAAAGAGTCAGTGTAAGGAAATTCTGGTGGGAAGGTGATGGAAATGCTCCACATATTAGGATACTGGCTGTAGTTACATGGCTGTGAATTTGTTGAAACTCATGAAACAGTTCACCAAAAAGAAGGAATTTTACAGCCAGGCACGGTGTCTCACGCCAGTAATTCTAGCACTTTGGGAGGCCGAGGTGGGCGGATCATGAGGTCAGCAGTTCTAAACCAGTCTGACCAAAATGGTGAAACCCCATCTCTACTAAAAATACAAAAATTAGCCATGCATGGTGGTGCGCACCTGTAATCCCAGCTACTCAGGAGGCTGAAGCAGGAGAATTGCTTGAACCCGGGAGGTGGAGGTTGCAGTGAGCCAAGACTGTGCCACTGCACTCCAGCCTTGGCGACAGAGCGAGACTCTGTCAAAAAAAAAAAAAGGAATTTTACTGTAAGTAAATTTTAAAATAGTGAATAAAATATACAACAAAAAGATCCTCTGGCATCATTTATAAGTTGATTGCATGTTTTGCCTAATGTCGTAGAGCCTGTCACCTCTCTTTCAAGTTGAGGAAAACTCTCTCTGAGCCCACCAATTCCTGGATGTCAAGTTTGGCTACAGGCGACCTTCAGAGAAGGCTTGGTAAATCCATGTGAGGTTAGACTAGTTGCACAATTACTGGTGAAAGTGGGTCCCTTAACTCTCTCCTATTTATCTATCTGCCCTGCCCCCAAATCTTGGCCACTTTCTAATAAATATTACAGCTTGAAGGCTACTCTGTGGATCTCCGAAGAGATACTGACTTCAAGGGCAATTCCTCTCATTTCCCTGCCAGTATGGTTCCAGGAGCCCAGAACACTTAATAATAAAGCCATTTCTTCAAGTAAGGAAAACCTAGTCTTAGCCATTCTGAGATCAATGGGATTTTGAATACTTTCTTGCCACATTGATATTCATTTGTTTTTTCATTTGTACAATCATTCACTTATTGAGCACTTATCTAACACTTATTAAGTGCTAAGTCCCTCACCAGGAACTAATTCCTGCTCTCTGAAACCCATAGTCTAGTGGAGCAGACAAATATGTGATTGTTAGCTGTGTCACGATAATTGCAGCCATGACATAGAGCTATGAGGAGACATAGCTTGGGAGAGGTCAGGGAAGAATGTAGAAATAATGGTAGCTGTGCTAAGTCTTGAAGAATAAGTGCACTTGTTTCCAGGCAGAGAAGGGTAGGAGAACGGTGCTCCAGACAGAAGAAAGAACAAGTAGAAAGGCAATAGGCATGAACGAGCACAGTGTGTCTAGAGAAACTTGAGGAGTGCAGAACTGCAGGTGGGTGACCTATGAAGGGGCTTTTGTCTGGAGATGACGCCAAAGAGGCAAGGACCAGATGTGCGGGGCCTTGTGTATCATGTCGAAGAATTTGTACTTCTATCTTAGAAGCCTGTAATGAAGCATCCACAAACCATGGGTCCTATATGACCCTCCCCAAGCCCACAGTCTTGCTTCAGGTGGAAAGATTAGAAAGTTACCTTCTTGTTGCTGCTTTTAAAAAATGTCTAGGTGTTAATATTTTATGTCTAAACTACAGTTTCCATTTTTTTCCAATGACATTCTTTTACTCAATAAAGTAGGCAATCCATTTTGGAAGAAATACAGTTCAGTAAAATGACTTTCAGTTTTAGTGGAAAAAAAATCAGCCTATAAATATTTTAATCTTTTCCTCTGGTATGTGGAAGGGGTCTTTTTCAGTGGTTTCTGCAGGGAAGAGAAACAGTAAGATTTGCATTTTAGAGAGATCACTCCAGAGGCAATGTGGAGAGAGAAGGTCTCTGGCAAGATGCATTCTACTGCTCTGAAGGCCCAATTTAAGCAAATCCTTTTAAAGCATCTTTTGGCCAGACAGGACAACAGGAAGAAAACATATTTTGACGGCATGCCATTTTATGCAAGTGGGAATGCAATTCAAAGAAAATTGTGTGTGTGCTCTCTTTCTCTGAAACAGAGAAATGAAGAAAAGAAAGACAAAGAAAACCACAAGACACCTTTCCATAGATTGCATAAAAGCCTGATGGTATTTAAATTATTATATTATAAATGATTCTCTGTTGATTGTACCATTAACAGACCACAGATAGAAGCATTAGGAAATCACAGGGCGATGCTGAATTTTGTCTACAGTATGTGTAGTTTAATGGACTGTCTTGCCTTGTAGAATTCTTTATCGTATTTTATCATAATTTTAATGACTCTCATTGTCATATTTCAGAACAATGAGTCTGAAAAATCTTCCTTATGATTTTTTAGTGAGTCGCTTTGGGAAGGTGATGACCAAGAAGAAAGTTGGAAAAATCGAGACAGATTATCAAAACCTTTAGAAAGTCAAGATTTTGTGTTCCAGGAATCTTTAGTCAATGTTGGTGCGAAGGTGTAATTTCAGGGTAACCAATCAGGAATTCTGTATCGAGGTCAGTGTAACAGTTTGTCCAGTGCTTTGCAGAACCTGTCTTCTTTCCTGGACAGTAAGCTGTCTGAGGCTAGAAGCCACGTTCCTCTCTGCTCACAGCTGAATCCACAGTACATGGCACAGAGCCCGAACTCTAGCAGGAGCTCAGTGAATGTCAAGTGGATGTATAAATGATGCCTGCATGGCTGCAGTAATCTATAGAATCTAGGGTTCAGGGTAGTCACATTTGCTGAATTATAAGCAGTTTAAAGTAGAAGCTATTGTTAAAAAAAAACTTTAAAAAAATTATGCAGGGGTCAATACTCGTCAGAAAAGCAATGACATTAAAAGTAGGAAGATAAACAACAACCCTAGTTTCTTAGAGATGTTTAGCCAAGATGTTTTTGACTACATCATTTCACTACAAAGAGATCATTGCTGTTACCATTTCATTATGTAACCTCTCATCTTGTTTACAATGCATAACTCTATGTGAGCATTTATTTTCATAAAAAGGGATGCTATTGTATGTTCAGTTCAGTAGCCTATTTTTTCTACAAATCTATCACCCATATCTGCGTTTTAACTCATATGTGACTTTCACTGTACATGATCCTGCTTCAGTATCTTCCTTCTCTAGTACACTATAAACTCCAAGTGGGCAGGGGCTGTGTCTCTCTTGTCCTCTGTCTACATCCAAGCCCTGCCACCTGCTGGTCCCCATATCAGCACTAGTTGATTGATGGCTACTGTTTTGTTTGTATTAATTGCATAGTTTCTTATTCTCTGAATATAGCATAATTCATTTGCTTAATCTTCTATTGTTGAAATCTTAGACTTTAAAAAATGTTTTTCTCCAGAGTATTCATAGATGATTTTACTCATATTAATCTTAGCAATTATGCATATTTCTAATTGTTTTAGTAATTATTATAGAATAATACATGAATATAATCACCATATAAAAGTGGAAACCTTATAGATAAGGGACAAGTACTCTTTAACAATCAACTTTCTGTGCAAGAAGAGTCATAATAATCAGTTTGAGTCTTTTTAGGTCATTTCTAGGCTTTTATATAATATATATGCACTAAGAAAATGTATGCTATTGTACATGTGTGTATTTTATACAATTGATATGATGTCATTCTTATTATTCTGCAAATTTCTCTCCAGTCAAAGATTGTGTAGCATTTCATCTTATAGATCTCCTATGATAGACAATCTCTTATATTTCTTACTATTTTAAACCATGAACAGCCGCATTACTCCAGATGCAGAGCTTGAAACAAGGATTTGAGTCAGGTAGTTAACTTGGAGGTCATTGATGATCTCCAGAGATACAAGTGGGCAAATGAGACAGGAAAGGGAAAGCAACCAATATGTGTTGCTTCCATTAGTGAGTTGCTGATGCAGACAACTGAGACTCAGTTTTGCTGGGGCTTTCTGGGGGACTGTGAAGGACATACCTCAGAGAAGTCCCATTGGAGGGGTGAATAAACCAGGGTATTAACCCGCCAACTCCAGCACATTGGCTGGGGATGCTCCCAGGGCTAATCACTCCATACATTTCTGATCTGCCCTGTGGGTGGGCCAAACACATCCCTGCATTTATATTCATAGAAAGTCCTCCAGCAGTCACAGACATGCACGATAGGAAGCTGCTGGTATGTGGAACGACGCCTTCTGATAGGATATGGACAGGACATTGAGGGCATCTGCTATAACATTGTTTTGTGTTTATGGCTATATTTTAATAAATATTTTTGGGATGATATTCAGATTATTCTTTTAACATTTGTAACTGGACCTTACGTCTTGGCTTGCTGTGTTTCTTGAGAAAAACACTATTGCAAGGCAATCTTACTCACCTGCTCCATCGTTCAGTCACTTAAAACTGCTCCTATTCCCTTTAAGCCTCCCCTCCTCCTGAGCCAGCCAATCACCTTAACACTCTCTGACTGTCCCATAAACAAATGAAGTCTGTCTCTCTGTAACCTTCTCTCAAGGGAGGGTCACTGCTCCTATAGGTGGGGTTCAACTGAGTAGAGTCAAGAAAACTAGTCTCTGATTTAATGACTCTGAAGCTCTAATGTAAACTCTGTGTCCAAGAAAGTGCCTATATTAATACCGACTAAAGAGAATGTAATTTTTCCTGGTGCTCTGGTGGTGGGACTAATGATCTACACTTATTTTGAGAAGGTTGTTATGGTTTCCTCTAGTCCAGTGGCTCAGGAAGTGTGGTCATCATACCAGCAGCATCAACATCACCTGGAACCTGTTAGAATTGCACATTCCTGATTTCTTCCTTCCTCTTTCTGCCAGACCTACTAATTAAAATTCTCTGGAAGTGAGACCCAGCAATCTGTTTAGAAAAGCCCTTCAGGAGATTTTGATGAACACTAATGTTTGAGAATCACTGTTCTAGTCTTTTATAATTTACATTTATCCCAATTATTTTGTTCAACCAGTTTTTACAAAATAAAAAGTTTTGAGCAAAGTAGTAAATTCCTTTCCATTTCAAAACTTTTTTTCTTTAATAACACATACATCGCCAATGAAGATTCCAGTGCTCTCAGTCCCTGCACATTCATGGATCATGCAACTCTAAGATACGTAACATTGTTTTGAAAATTGCATTAAGACAGTGCCTCTCTTCTGCCAAACATCAAAGATTATTGCAAATGTACACATTAATTATCTTATTTGCAATTAATATGGCTAATAATTATAAAGCCATGTGCCTTGCTGTAAATAAAGACATAATCCAAAAACAAAAACAAAAATCCCTTTTATTCCAGTTGCTCTTCCTCCACCTTGTATGATTGTTTACATTCCCGAAAGACTGTGTTGAGATTCTTTTACATAAACATATCCTTCTTGCATGTAAAATGACCTGATTAAAAATAATGGAACCAACAAATTTGGGTTACCAAAATTCAGTTTTTGTACTCTCCAAGAGTTTATGCATGGATTAAAGTTAGAGAACAAACATATATGCCTTTGAGTTGCAATGGAAACATTCTTACTGAGAACATTATGCCAATCATATAGACTATTTCATGCATCTTTGCTCCATCCCTGTAAAGGACAGATTTTTTTTCTCCCATTTTCCTGATAGGGATAACTCAAAGTGGAGAAGTTTAGAAACTGAACCTGGGTTGAAAAGGTTTGGAAACTAATACTTTGCTCATTTTTTCCATTCAGGTATTGAAAACTCTTTATTGAGTGTCTACTATGTTAGGCATTGTGCTAGGTGCTGGAGCTGTGTGGAGAAACAGGACAGTCAGCCAGAGCTTTCGGTCTAGAATGGGCAAAAGCCATGTTCTCTAGGACTTTTCCCACTATAAACCAGAGTTTTCTCAATTTCTTCACCTTTGATTTGAATGTATCTTATCTACAGTAAAAGATAAAATTTGAGTTATGCTGGTGAAGGAAGGGCATAGAGGACCCAAGAAGGTATGGCTTGTGGAACACAATTCTTTATTTCCTATCTGAGCTCTTGGTTCTTCACATACCATGGCTTGAAAATCATGGACCTAGAGTAGAGATTGCAAACATATCTTACAAAGAGCTTTGGCTGGACCCCATCAGTGCTGTTATCATATTGTTCAACAATTTTGCATTATTTGCCAATAGTTTTAAAATATTAAAAAATCCAGATTTTCTACTTTAATGGGAAAATTGACAGACCTGGCCACAATGAGCCTTCTTTTTCTCATGACTGACCTCCATTCTTCAAAGACTCCTCACCCCTCCACTTTCAGTTTTTTCCTACCCTAATTTGCATTACCTGCCTTGAGCCTGTAGGGTACTGTATTTATAGACATAACTTTATATTTGGGAAACTAAACAATATAGAATTTCCCCAGTGTTTGAAACCATAATAATTCTTTACATTTGTCTAGTGATTACATCCTTGTGCATTATACCTAGCAGATATTGTTTTCAATTTTGATCAATGAAAACATTAAACTTTATATATTGCTGGGCACGGTGGCTCATGCCTGTAATCCCAGCACTTTGGGAGGCCAAGGTGGATGGATCACCTGAGGTCAGGAGTTCAAGACCAGCTTGACCAACATGGTGTAGCCCTGTCTCTACTAAATTCAAAAAATTAGCTTGGTGTGGTGGCACATGCCTGTAATCCCAGCTACTTGGGAGGCTGAGGCAGGAGAATCTCTTGAACCTGGGAGGTGGAGGTTGCAGTGAGCCAAGATTGTGCCATTGCACTCCAGACTGGGCAACAAAAGCAAAACTCCATCTCAAACACACAAACAAAAACTTTATGTATTATATTTAAATAGAGCACCAACTATAGCTGTGCGTAGTCTATGTGTTTATGCGCTAATTTTCATGACATATCTTAGAATGGTAGTATTTTTGCTACTGTTTTATAGTTGACAGGCACAGAGGCTGGTGACTCCAGTTCAATTCCTCAGACCTTCAAGCCTACATTAATTTTCATTTTAATCACCATTTAAATTGTGCCATTCTTTTTTTTTTTTTTTTTTTGAGACGGGGTCTTGCTCTGTCACCCAGGCTGGAGTGCAGTGGCACGGTCTCGGCTCACTGCAACCTCTACCTCACGGGTTCAAGCAATTCTGCCTCAGCCTCCCAAGTAGTTGGGATTACAGGTGCCCGCCACCATGCTCAGCTAATTTTTGTATTTTTAGTAGAGACAGGGTTTCACCATGTTAGTCAGGCTGGTCCTCAGGTGATCTGCCTGCCTCGGCCTCCCAAAGTGCTGGGATTACAGGTGTGAGCCACCGTGCCCAGCCTATATTATGCCATTCTGAGTTTGTATGTTAACAGAAAGAGAGTACACTGCTTTATGTAAAAAACTGACAGGTGCTTGCCTTTTGCTTCACTCTTTGTTGAGTGATTCTGGTGCTACTTACTTAAAGTAGAAAGTGGTGATACTGGAAGGAGAAAAGGGACTGTTAAAATTGTCTTTGCAATAATTTATTATTTTTGTTCTTTATAAGCCACCTAGGTCCCCTGAGCCTCTGAGTTTTTCTATAAGGGATGGAAGAAGACTTGTTTTAAAAAAATAATTGAAAGATTAACTTGCTTAATTAATTTCCTTTAAAAGTAAAGAACTGTGCAAATAGAATAAGGAATACTGCTCAGTTTCAAAGAAATCGCTCACGAATTTTTATTTTTAGCTATATATATATATATAAAACATGTATTTTCAAGATAGATGATTAAAAGATCAGCCAGACCAAAACACATAAGCATTTAGTCTATTTCAGAAACCAATTTTACTTAATATATATCAGAATTCTTCAAAGTAGTTCAATTTTGCTTTTGCTACTGAAGAAAAAATCTGAAGCCACACATGAAAAATAAAGAAGTGAGTCCATTATTCATAGAATTTTCTATGAGTTCTTTTTCTCTGGCATCTAAAAGTGAGGCTGGACTTTTGCCTTTTTTCCCTCTGAATTCTAAAAGAGGCTAAGGCTGCTTGCAGGATTTAAACATTTTTTCTCTCCTAGATTTCTTTCTTCCCAGGTCATTTTACAGGCTCTTGGATGTTGCTTGCCAGAATCAAAACCTGCCTGGGTTGTTGCTGAGGGCATTTATTTTGAAGTGGGCTATTTCTAGGAATGCATGTAGGAGTCTTCAAGAAAAATTCATTTCTGTTTTTTTTAACTTATTTTTTATTATACTTTAATTTCTAGGGTACATGTGCACAATGTGCAGGTTTGTTACATATGTATACATGTAAAAATAAAAAGAAAGAAAAATTCATTTCTGTTTTCTGACCTAGAACCCCCTGCCCATTATCCCAGCCAACCTTTTCCACTCAGACAAAAAGCCTAGGAAAATCACAGTCCTCAATTTTAGGATTCTACTCTTTGAAGACCCAAGCCTGGTACCATGTTTCACAAACATACTGTGTCCTTAGATTTGGATGGGAACCCTTTCTATTACTTCATTCGTTTGTTCCTTCATTCTTCTTTCCTAATTCAACTTCTCTCCTAGTTCAGACTCTTAAAGGATTATGAACTTCTCCCTTGCAGGACTTACTGCAATTATAGTGTTACATTTATTTTTAATTCTTCAATTAATATCTTGCTTTTATCTCTGGCATTTTAACTCAATGATGGTAGGGACTTCTGTTCTTTTATGGTTTGTCACTGAAACCCTAGTGTCTTACAAAATGATGATTACATATCTGTTGAGTGAAAACGTGGTAAGCAGCTTGTGTTGTCCATTTTTATGGCTCTTTGTTTTGCTCAGAAAAAAATCTGAACTTTCTGCAGTGACCTAAGAGGCCCTGGATAATCCTGCCTCCAGTCACCTCCCTGACTTCACCTCCTGCTGCTTTCCCTCTTGGCTGTTTCACTCCAGCCTGGGCCTGGGTTCTCCCACGGTTTAAGGAAACAGATATATTCTCTTCATTCAAGACACTGAAAACAATTTCATTTTTTTACATTGACATATTGACATTGATAGTCAAATAGGAGATGAAAGTAGAGAGAGAGAAAGTGTGCTACTAAAGAATGAACATGGAATTTTAGAATTGGGCCAGAATTCAAATTATGGTCCAGCCACTTGCTAGGTGTTAGACCTTGGGCAAGTTTCAAAATTTTTCTGGGTCTCTTCTCCCAGTCTTTAAGATGGGAATGATAATACTGTTGTTGCAGAAATGTTGTGAGGATTGGACATAAAGTGGCAAAATTACTGACATATAGAAGTTAATTGATAGTAATTATTATCACATGTTCATCGTAATTGTATGAATCGGCTATTGCTGTGTGGAAAGTTACCCACAGGAACTCAGGGCTTAAATAGTAGCATTTTCTTTTTCTGCAGGCCTCTGTGGGTTGACTGGGGGCACCTCAGCTGATCTCAGCTGGCTCACTTATACAACTAGGAGTGTGCTGATCTTGGCTGGGAGTTTCTGCTCTGAGTCGTGGGGCCAGTTAGCTGAGGTCTGGGTCTGCTCCTTGTGTCTCATTCTCTGGCCTAGGTAGAAGGGCATTAGCTATCCAAATGGAGCTCTTCTCATGGCAATGGCAGAGGAGCAATAGGGGAAAAATAATACAAGAGACCTCTTAAGACCTAGGCTTGAAACTGGCACAATGTACCTATCCCTATAATCCACTGACCAAATAAAGTCATATGTGCGAGTCCAATGTTCAGAGGTGGGGCATTACATTTTCTTTTGTTAGATAAACTACAAAGGTATCTGGCAAAAGATAAGAATACAGGAAGAGCTGAAGGACTGGGACCAATAATGTAATCCACCATAGTTAGTATTATAGAAAATTAGATACATAGTCAGGAAATCTGGGCTCTTCTGCCTTTACCACAAATTGTGCGGCCTTGGGAAGCTCCTCCTGTAAGCCTTGGTTTCAACATCTGTAGAATGATGAGATTCTGCTACTAGATATATGGCCAATGGGCTTGGTCTTGAGACTTGAGTCCTAGTATGGAGCGACTGGGAATAGTCACCTTGCATTCTTTAAGGACAAATACGGTACTGGGCTTGATGGATTATGTCTAGCGTGGGCACTAGGGAAGGGAGTGGTGGCACAGATGATGTGTATGTATTATTCTGTGACTAGATGATTTCTTTAGTCCTTTTCCACTCTTTAATCATTCATTTCGTTATTTTTCAAGTTTTATTCCATTTTGAAAATTAACAAAGGGAACATTCTTAGGCTGAGGACACTTTGTACTTTCGAAAAGACTTTATTCATAAGTGACTATGAGCTGTAAATAATCTGAAGTAGCATTCTAGTGATATTGTCATAAATTAATTACTAAAGTTTTGGGAATTAGCTTAGTGACATGTTTTAATTAATTTGCCCCCCTGGAAGTATCTTTCCCCTAATAGGTTTACAGCTCCTCTTAAATTTACAGTAATTCCTTCATTTTTCTCTTATCTCCATTGTTTATGTAAGCCATATTCCCACTGAGGATACTTACTTTTGCAACTGCAATGTTGGATGGAATATAGTGATTCTGGCAGCGGTTTTCAGGATTTGAAACAAATCCATATTTTTATTTAGTTTCTGTACTACATGAGAAATTGGAACACAGGTCTAGATGATTTTTTTTGTATTGCTGCCTATATTGATAAGGTTATATTTAGGTGACTCTGATTGTAGGAGTATAAAATAATTTATCCTTAAAGCAAAGACATAGTTAACCAGACTTCTAAATGTATTATTATTTCATTAATTCCAGAAAATACTTAATTTCAACTTTATTAAAAAAATTTTCCATGATGAATACACTCTCTCACAGTTGTGCTGCTAAGTTTGCAATGATACATTTTCAACTTTTTAAACAAATGGTTGGCTGTAAGAATCCTAGAAATAAATCAGCAAAATTGTCCAGTTAGGGTCCAATTGTCTTATTGTTAAGATCAATGTTGGGTAAGTTGATTCTTTGATGATAAATATTGATTGAGTGCTTACTGAGTTCAAGCATCATGATAAGGGTCATTCATGGATTATCTCATTTAATTCACATAACACTTTATATGGTGGGTAGGCCAACTGAACTTATAAGTGGATAGAGATTTGGAGAGGTTAAGTAACTTCTTTGGCTAGACAGTCAGCTATTGATAGAGTTAAGAGTTGAACACAGCCTCCAGTCATCCCCAGAGACCTAGCTCTAGATCCTGAATGGTACTGTACATGCTGCTGTACTGTATCTAAGATAAGGTTAAGCCTGATGATATTAGTTTATCCTGGCAAGTATTATAGTATCACATAAGGCATATTGATTTTTTAAAAAACCAAGTATGTACTTCTTGCATCAGAAGTTGTTAGAAATATGCAAGCACTGTGTTTAATATTTGAATAAAGCTTTTGCTTCATTCATTATCTTAGTGTGATATCTATGAAAAACTGTTTTAATATTGAAAGTAGTTGAGCTTTATCTGCTCAACTGTTCTCATCCCCATGAGGGTAGGCAAGGTACAGATGCTACACATATTATCTTTATAAAGCACCGACAGTGAGAGCAGTTTTTCTTTCTTTAGACAAGTCTAGGGTCTTATGTGGGGACAATAGCACATCTTTCAGCTTAGGAAACTTTTATACAGATTCAAAATATCCTCCTTCAGATGTTGACGTAGACCCACATACCTGGCCCCAGATATGAAATGATTCTGGAACAACCTTCCAGTTGAAATAAAGCTCACATAAAATATGAGAAAAATGCATAAATTCAAGAAGGGGTTCACCACAAAGGGATGGCATAGCAGCCAACTGAATTTTCACAGAAGGGAAAGTTTATTTTATATGGGTAGCAGCCACTTTTAATGAAGATGGGAAGCCCTCATTTCTGAAATGAACCAGAATTAATGGGATCTATTCTTTCTTTTGGAAATGCCACATAATTTCACTGGATCCAGCTGTCAAGGAGAAACACCCTTCTCTGTTAACAGCTGAGTGGATTGGTTACACTATTTGGCTATAAGGAATAGAGACTCAAGTTATTGTAAGTAATGAAGGGGAGGGATATATTGGCAATATTTACATCTATGGAACCCAGGAGCACAACAACCTGACCTGAAGAAGACACCTGCCAATATAATCACCCAATAGACACAACAACTTTTGCCATTAAAAGTAATGGAAAAAATCACAATTACTTTTGCACCAACCTAATAGGTATGATAGCTGTAGAGACTTCAGAAATTTCAGAAGCTTCTGACTCCATCACTCTCCTATGAGAGAGGGAGACTCCATCACTGCAAGGGCCTTCCAGATTATGCGAATGGATGAAGTTGGCCACATGCTTGTAAGGGATGATGCTTAGAGCTGCAGTAACCATCTTCTGAGCAAGAGGAGGAACCCAAGCTTAATTGTAGAGAAATCAACCCAGAGCCTAGACATCATGGAATCATGAAGGTAACAAACCCCAGAACTGCCTGTTTCCTTTCTTCCTGCTTTATGAAATGTAAGTGCTGTTAGTTGAGTACTCTGTTTCTGACAAGTGGAAACATTCTTATACTCCCTCTGCAAATCATTAATATTAAATAATATAATGTCTATGATTATAAGAATGTATTAGGGAAAATAGACATATGTGGGGTTCATGAATATTGAAGACGGGCTTATGGCAGGGCTGTCACGTATAGTTGGAGGGATATTTTCAAATTAGAAAAAATTTGTGGGTACGTAGTAGGTAAATATATTCATGGGGTACATGAGATATTTTGATATGGGCATACAATGCATAATAATCACATCAGGATAAATGAGGCATCTATCACCACAAACATTTATTCTTTGTGTTACAAAGAATCCAATTATACCCTTTAATTGTTTTCAAATATATATTATTGTCAACTGTTGTTATTCTGTTGTACTATCAAACACTAGATCTTATTCATTCTCCCTTTCCATATTTTTGTACACATCAACTATCCCTAGTTTCCCCTTCTCCCCCTACTAGCCTTCCCAGCCTCTGGTAATCATCATTCTACTCTCTATCTCCATTAAATCAATTGTTTTAATTTTTTCAGCTCCCACAAATAAGTGAGAATATGTGAAGTTTGTCTTTCTTTGCCTGGCTTATTTCATTTAACATAATAACCTCCCATTCCATTGATGTTGCTGCAAATGACAAAATCTCATTCTTTTTAATGGCTGAATAGTACTCTATTGTGCGTATGTACCACATTTTAAAAAATCTATTCATCTGTTGATGTACACTGAGGTTTCTCTCAAATCTTGGCTATTGTGAATAATGGTGCAATTAACATGGATGTGCAGATATCTCTTTGATATACTGGTTTCTTTTCTTTGGGGCATATACCTAGCAGTGGGATTACTGAATCATACGGAAGTTCTATTTTTAGTTTTTTGTGGAACCCCTGAACTGTTCTCCATAGTGATTGTACTAATTTACATTATAGCTGGGCACATTTTTTACTGCACATTTCTAGGGGGATACCAATCATAGCCTACAATGTATAACTATATGCAGTGGCCTTGGCTTAATTACTCATTTTCTCTAAGACTGCTGAAGTTCTTAGAAATTTCCTTTTTTACAACTCATAGGCTATTAAAAGGAAATAAACTCTAAATCTTTGCCTACGGTGTCTAGAGTGTCTATTGAAGAAAGGCTTTTCTCCTTGGGGAGCAGCTCTTGCTCAGCCACCAGGTGTCTATGTGACAGGCAGAATGATTTCAGTGCCTCTCATTGTATGAGGATTGTGGGCTGCAGATGAAGAATTATGGTAGCTGTCTATCAATCAAGTGTGTGGGCTTTTTTAATCCCTAAAGAAAAGAGAGTGATTATTTGTTTGTTTTCCAACACTGAAGAGGAGAAGAAATGTGATTTGTGTTGCTTGGCACACATGAATTCTGCATCTCAGTAATGGAACCTGGACAGAATTGTACTACTATCAAGCCTGGGGAAATGGTAGCCCTGATAGGTTACTTGGAGTTGGAGGGAATATTTCCCAATTGAGGCTGGTAGTGGAGCACAAGCAAAGGAGGTGTACAGATGTTAATTTCTACGACTGGAGAGAGGAAAGTTTCCCTCTGTCCCTCTCACTTGTCTGGCAACACAGAAATTGACTGCCATCATAACAGAAGCTCTGTCCTTTTTAGGTGGTGAGGGGAAGGAGCAGGGAGAGAACATTTTCTGCATATTTTTTTTCCACCCTCAAATGGCTTTCATCCCGCTCTGAATAAACTCCCAAAGATGGTGTTCATGATTATGTGTTTATCCTGCTTTGTAGAGAAAGGGGAACAGTAGTACTCAGATACTCCCATAAATGGCTGTTCTGTGGGAGTGGTGTGGATAAGAATGTGGACTCTGGAGCTAGATGTCCTGGCTCACATCTCCAATTACTAGTTTTGTGACTTTGTGCAGGTTACATAACCTCTCTGGGCCTTAGTTTTCTTGCCTGTAAAAATGGTGTATCGTAGTTTTATTCCCTCAGAAACAGACTCTGAAACAAGAATTTAACTATAAATAGTTCCTTTGGAAGGTGATGCCAGGAAACATAGATTGGGAAGTGAGGAATTACAGTAGGGAAGAAGGAAAAACCATTGAAGGATGTATTAGCAAACCAGTTACCACTGTGAGGATGTGGGTACTCAAGAGAGTATAGAAGAGCCCCTGAGCAATGTATCACCCTCAGAGTCTTTGAAGGCTGCATATGGGCCATTTATGCTATGGCACTTGCCACTTGTCCTGTGTTTGCATCCAATGTGCTCATAAGGCTAGGAAATAGAAGTCGTCAGGGTGTAGAAGTGAATGCTGAGGGGATTTGGCTGGGGATTTGGGCTGGGCACCACCATCGTCTGCTATGGCACGTAATGATACTTCACTGAGTTATTGAGAAGATTAAATGAGTTTGCTGATAGGAATGTGTACAAAAGTACCTGACATATAGTAAGCCCTACCTCTGTGCTGGCTGCCTTTCCTATTGTCCTCAGCAGAGCCTTATGGGTAAGAGCCTCAATCCCAGATAGGGCTGGATTCAAGTTCTGGCTCTGCCACTTACCATTTAAGAGGCCAGATTTTCAGCTTCTAAAGCAAGGGTCAGCCATTGACTAACTTTTCCTGTAAAAGTCCAGAGAATAATTATATGTCATTTTAGCCAGCCCTGCTATCGTGACTGCTCAACTTACCTTTTTAGTGTGAAAGCAACCAAAGACAATAAGTAAATGAATGGTTGTGGCTGCTTTCCAGTAAAACTTGATTTGCTAAAACAGGTGGTGGGCTGGATTTGACCCACCAGCCATTGTTTGGCCCATAAGCCAAAGTATCTTTTCCTACAGCTGCATAATGTGAGAACAAACAGTGTTTACTTCTCAGCACAGATACTAAAAGTACAGTCTATGTCAACCTGCCTGGTATTGTATCTCAGCTTGATGACTTTCTACTTTGGCAACTATATGCACACATTTATTATTGTTAACCATCAGTTTTCTCATCTGTAAAATAGGGATGATAAATATACCTGGCTCGTAGGGTTGTTGGAGGAGATGGACTGCATAGGCTAATCCATATGCTAGGCTTAGAGTATGTGGATTACAAAAGAAGTGAATAAATGTTTCTATTATATTCATTTCAATTTCTACTATTATTGTGCTTTCTTCCTGGCAGAACTCACTGCAATTCTATTGGAGAAAAGACAACAGAATAGTTCTTAAGATTCTTACTAAGAATCAGATCTGGCAGAGATATTTACTAGTTAAAATTGAATAACCTATTAGAACTGCATGGATTCGGATCAGTGGTTATTAACCAGGGGCAATTTTTGCCACCTAGGGGATATTTGACAAAGTCTAGGAGGTTCTTTGGATTGTCCTAACTAGGGAAGAGTGGGCTACTGGCATGTCATGGGTAGAGGTCAGTAAAATCTAAAAATCCTTTAATACAGGACAGTTCTGTACAATAAAGGCTTACCTGGCTCAAAATGACATTAGTATTCAGGTTAAGAAACTCTCGTTTAGATTGTATATATCACTTGTGAACTTTTACCCTCTAATATATGGCACTGTTTATATCACAGTATTTCACATGATTTGCAAATTATCATCATGATTTCTCTGACTCACAGGCTTTGAAAAGATGTATGGAAATATTTTGTCAAGATAAGTCAATTTAGGTGAGAAGTGTTTTCTTTTTTTAACAACACGATCATTTAAAAAATACACCAGGTAGCTAGCTGACAAAACTACATAATTAATTTTCTTCTAAAATAATTTTAAATGTTGGAGAGTCTTTTTAAGAATACAAATGACATTCTTTGCATTCTATAATTTCTATGAATATAGGACAATTTGAGAAGATAAAGGACAGACTCCAGAATTCCTCATCTTTGTTGTAATTTAAGGAAGTCTTTTTTTCCATAAATTACTAAGGTGTCTCTGTCAATGAAAAGTGTGCAAAGCTATTATTTACACCTGTTTGACTCTCAATATTATGACTTCATGATTTTTGAAATGGAATATCCCCATTCAAAATGCTTTCTGTACTGAATTTCACCACACTGGAGTGATTGTTAATAGCTCTTTGCTGTCAAGAAACCACCATGACCTCTTCTTTCTCTTATTTTCTAAGTATTGAGATCTTCTCTCAACTTGACAGATGAATTTGCTAGAGAATTTTTATTAAACAATGGCCCTAAACAGGCCATCTCCATCAAACCATCCCTTCTCAATGGCACTCTTTTTTGTTTTGATACTCAAATTTCACCTAGATATCCCCAGGTTCCTGTGACTACTCTGAGTCCTCCAATGTCCTCACAATGTTTTTAAATCCTCCTCTAGCTCACGTGGAACTTTGGACTCATTAAAGAAAGAAATCCTCTGAGAAGATACATCTCATAAACTAGGACACAGAACTCTGATTGGGAGCTCTTGATCAGCGAACAACTTACACTCTTACTTGGCATTTCTGAAAGTTTTATACTGTAGCTAGGTTTGTCCCCTGGCTTTACATCCTATTTGGACATCTTCATTCACTTTATTTGTTAATTCATTTGTTCATTTCTTCACTCACCAGCAAATATTTATTGTTTCCATTATGTGCCTGTCACGATATTGAATAAGACAACACCACCCTCTATCTGACTCACTTATGAATATTGTGTCTAGTGTTAAAGGATAATTTTCAAAAAGGTAAAATCATGACTCCCACAAATACAACATGAACACATGTCAAAGATTTATGTGACTTACTAATTAATAAGGGGAACAGGAAGAGTTTATAATTGGTTCAAATGAGAACTGGATTTACAAAGATTTATAATCTCTACTGGACAATATTCATTTTCACTGCCACAAGCAGGAATAATTTGCCTTGCATTGGACAGGAAATTTTTACTTCACTGACATCATCAGCAATTTAACTTCTTTCTCCTGAAAGACAATCAAAAGTGTGTGTGTACCCAGTGAAATCAGATTACCCCTGGAGTATCTGTTAAACTTCATCCAGCATTCTATAGCAGTCATTTCTGGTCCATTCCAAAGTCTTCACGACTTTTTCTAACACTAGCACAGACAATTTTCAAATATGAACATTGCAGATATGATGAGTGCAATGGCAGAAATAAAGTAGTGTGTTGGGAAACAGAGTAGTTGGTGGGGGTGGGGACTTCTTTAGATGGAGGAGCCAAGGAGAACTCCCCTGATGATTTTTTAGTTTTACTCCCCATAGGTTGCCTATTTAAATCTTAACAGATGTGATAAAGACCTTAATCTACATGTGACAAATGTTGGCATTTAAGTCATGAGCATGAACTACCTGTAGAGTCTGATGGTACTTTTTCTAGTAGGAATGGAAACAAAATCAGGTCTACCTACTAGATACTCTCTTTACATTTCTCCTCCAAAACCTTGGCATCTGTATTTTAATGTATCTATTTACTTTTATGCATGCTATGGAATCTGCCTCTGCTCTTCATTTTGATAACATTGTATTTCACAGTAATTTGTGGGATGTAGAGACACTCAAATGGCAAATTAAGCTTCCAGCAAAGAAGAGCCACAAAAAAATGAGAAATCGGTTCCCTGGAAAATAATTTTAGATTTTATTTTATTATTTTTTAGAGATAGGGTCTCGCTCTGTCACCTAGGCTGAAGTGCAGTGATGCAATCATAGCTCACTGCAGCCTTGAACTTCCGGGCTCAAGCCATCCTCCTGCCTCAGCCTCCCAGGTAGCTCAGACTATAAGCAAGCATCATCTCACTTGGCTAATTTTTAAATTCTTTTGTAGAGATGAGGTCTTACTATATTGCCCAGGCTGATCTTGAACTTCCAGCCTCAAGTGATCCTCCTACCTTGGCTTCTCAAAGCACTGGGATTACAAGCATGAGCCACCATGACTGACCTACTTTTACATTTTAAAAAGTATCAAAATAGCCATCAGAGAAATTACAAGTTTTCTGGACTCCCCTTCACAGATATGAAGTTTTAATTTTTATTTGCACTAGCAATTGGCAAACTATGTTGCTATAGTTTGGATGCTTGTCCCTTCCAAATTTCACATTGAAATGTGATCCCCAGTGTTGGAAGATGAGGCCTAGTGGGAGGGGCTTGGGTCATGGAGATGGACCTCTTGTGAGTAGATGAATGTCTTCCCTTTGGGAGCCAGGGGTCAGGGGAGTAGGGAGGGTAGTGAGTGAGTTCCCACTCTATTAGTTCCCACCATAGCTGGCTGTTAAAAGGAGCCTGGCACCTCCCCTCCTCTCTCTCCATGTGATCTGTTCACTCGAGCTCCCCTTCACCTTCTGTTGTGAGTGGAAGCAGCCTGAGGCCCTTATTAGATGCCCAATCTTCTAGGCAACATAACTACAAGCCAAATAAACCTTTTTTCTTTATAAATTACCCAGCCTTAGCTATTCCTTTATAGCAATACAAAATAGACTAAGAAGACATGTGGCCTGTGGACCAAATCTGATGTGCTGTTTTTGTGAATAAAGTTTTCTTGAGACACAGGTACACTCATTCATTACATATTGTCCATGGCTGCTTTCACACTACAACAGCAGAGGTGAATAGTCATAGCACATACTGTATGGCCTGCAAGGCCTAAACTGTTTACTATCTGGTGCTTTACAGGCAAAGCTTTGCCAACCTCTGAGTTCAATTGATTGGGGTTAACATTATTCATTCATTTGTTTATTCATCTATTTAATAGACAGTTAACAAGTAGCTACCATTTGCCAGACACTATTTTAAGATCTAAGGTTATAGCACTAGTTACATTTTTAGACAAGTTTATGATCCTCAATTTCTTAATCTAGTACTACGTATGTTTGTCTTTTATTTATTTGGGGTAGACTATGCTCTGAAGTTTTTATAATGAGATATGTACCTCTATGCCTTGGTTTAGGGTCTCCCACAAGCAGACCTTCAGGCAGTTGTTTTGGTGGAGGCATCTTATTTGGATGGTAAGAAAACATGACCAGGAGTGGGGAAGTATGAAAGGAAAGGGAGGACAGTCAAAAAAGAGTTAATTACCAAGCCACCTGCCATAGTGCGTGATAGAAACTTAATCCCCTGAAGAAACTCTGGGAAATCTGTAAAGCACACAACTCAGAAACACCTCACCTAAGGGCTGAGGAGCAGAGGAATTTATAATCCAACTCTTAAGTGTCATCGGTAGATACTCATGTGTGTGTATGTGTGCGGGGGGCAAGAGGTGGGATGGTTTGATTCTTTGTTTGCCTTGTATGGTGAATGCCTCCATATCAATAAACTCCATTACCCAGCACTATATTTTGCTCCCTTCCCCTACCCCAAGGGTACAGAACTCTCAAAGTTCACTGCCACACCTGTTTTCCTAGTTTCGGTAGCTACCTATTAACCAGAACTTGAAACACAGTTATTAAATAATTCTTTACTTCTTGAAGCAGAGTAAGTGCTTCCTTACTCAAGCCATGTTAGAACATGGGGACAGATCTTGAGGAAGGCAAGTATCATCTCCCAAGGCTGCCTCCTAGGTGAAGCTTCTGCTTGGTCTCCCAGCAAGGAAAGGATGCTATATTCTAAGAATAAGATGTAGATAACTTCTGAAGTCTCAGAGGGTTAAGGAGAATCTGAGAGTTCAAGAGTCTGGAGTGCATTTACCCAGATGTCCCTCTCCCTGGACATATCTCAGGGTTTTCCATCTTCTTTATCTATGCTCTGCCTTAGAATGTTGGCTGGGGCTGTTGCTTCAACACTCTAGACAGTTCTCTCACATCAGGTCCTAGCCCCGATTTTCAGCCTGATCTTTTCTCTGCCTGCAGAAGATGAGAGTCTCTTTAAATGATGCCGGAGAGGCCTCTGGCTTTCCATACTGAACCCTGGGTTGGTGTTCAGCTCACTTGAGCCTGTCATTTTCTTCTTTCAGCTCATTGATGGTACTTGGTCCAACTATCCAATTCCACAATCTTTCCAATGGCCAATGCCACCCTATCTCTCAAGTGCTAGAGAAATTGCATAAGCTAGTGCATCCTCTTCCAGCTGTGCCCCATCCCAATTCAATCTTAGGTAAGAGTCTCAGCAGTTATGATTTCATAGCACACCATTCCACTCATGACTAGCAATGGTAATTTTGTTGCCATTTTGCTAGTTTCTAGCTGCAAAGACCAATTCTAGAGATCTGTTTCCTAGGACCACTTTGAGTTCCAACCTGAGTTCTCAGGTTTTAGTACTGAAAGTCCCACATCCTGAAAAGCTACAAGTTCTAGGCAAATTTGAAATGCTTTTCCTGGGACTGTCTTGGTTTTAAAATTGCAAGTCCCATGTCCCAGGAACACCCTCTGTCCTTACCAAACCAGATGGGTGGTCACCCAAGTTGCAACTGTGTAATTACTCCAGAATTAGATCCTGAGGTAGATCCAGGTTTATTTTGGAGATGCAAAACCCTTTAATATGATACAGTGAAGATAAGACAGCCAATCAATAAAAGAAACATTATTAAGCCAGATATCCCAGTGAGCAACCAGAGCTTAATCCCATGGGAAACTCCGGGAAATAGGGCAAAACACATGCTTCAGAAATTTCCCAGTAGAGAAGCAAGGGTGTGGGAGATTTACATGCCAATTTCTGAGAGTCATTGGCGAAGGGCTACTCCTAGAGGGTTTTAAATTCCAGGCACTTTCAGCCTGCTGGCCACGAATAGTATGGTTTGATTGTAGTTCCAAGAAAAAAAGCAAATTCTGGCTTAAGTATGCAGACATTGGCAGCAGGAATTTGGTGGGAGACTCTGAGGGGTCTGGATGAGACGAGTAGGGAAAATTAGCATTTGTTACTGCTCACCTCTTGCAATACCCAGATCCATTTGTGACCCCTGTTAAGTTGACATCATCATAGTAAGGGAGTGGCTGACTGGTCACGACTTATTACAGGAGTTTTTATGGGAAAAGCTACAATTCTGCCCATCATCTCTCTTCTCTAACACACGTTTTAGGTTCTTCTGCCCTTGGCCAGCAATTCGATTTCCCCAGTGAGGGCAGAGCATCCTCTCCTGAACCCAAATCAATGTATATTTCACCCTCTTGAATTGGGAGCTAGGAATAGAAACTCATAGTTTGTAGATTTGGCAGTGTGATAATTCAAATGCTGTCTAATGGTCCATAGTTAGAGATATTTCAGTTATCTATGTTATGGGGCCGAATCTCATCACTTGAAACAGAACTCCTGTATTCACCCAAGGCCAGCTCCTTCTCATCAGTGTTGAAAAGAGGTGATCCTGTGTATTTTCTTCATCCCTCTATTGCACATCACATTAATCATTTTACTACATTAATGAGACAATATCAATTCCAATGCTTCATTTAAATATGGAACTTCATCTCAGGAAATATGCTAAGGTGGAAGCAATCTGCTTCGTTTCCCTTTTTATACATTAGAAACAATTTTTAATTGTAATTTTATAACTTGGTCATTGCAGTGTGTGATATGCAAAATAAGGGCTCTCCCTAAAGATGTGCATATCCCAATCCACAGAACCTGTGAATGGGTTACCTTACACAGCAAAAGGGACTTTGCAGGTGTTTTTAAATTAAGGATCTTGGTATGGGAAGATTATCCTGTACTACCTGAGTGGATTCAATGTAATTACAAGAATTCTTGTAAGTGAAAGACACAGCCTCCAGTGAGAGTCAGAGAAGGAAATGTGACGACAGAAGCAGTGGGTGGAGTGGCGCAGTGGTTGGTTTGAAGACAGAGGAAGTGGTCATGAACCAAGTGATGTGGGTGGCTTCTAGAAGCTGGAGAAGGCAAACAATCGATTCTCCCCTAGAACCTTCAGAAGGAGTGCAGCCCTGCTGACACCTTAATTTAAGCCACCTGAAATGCATTTCAGACTTCTGATCTCACTGCAAGGTAATACATTTTTGTATTTTAAACCACTAAGTTCATGGTAGTTTGCTACTGCAGCAATAAGAAACTAATCACAGGTGTAAAGGATGACAATCATCTTTGCAGCTGAAGTGGAAGCAGTGATGTCTCTACTTCTGCTGGAACTATAGTATAGATGCTAATAATCTAGTTAGTGAAATCAAGTTCACAGCTCTATCACTTACTCGCTGTGTGGCCTTGAGAAAGTTATGCAACAACTTTAACGCTTGGTTTCCTCATCTGTAAGATGGGGGAAATAAAGATTTGTATCTTATATTGTTGTTATAAGCATTGAGCAAGATAATTTAGAAAATGCATTTAAGAGAGTTCCCAGTACATAATAACAGCTCAAAAACATTGACTATTATTGCAACATAACAATAATGATCTTTATTTTGTGACAATCTCAGTTTATAAGGTGTTCTCACATATGGGTGTTTAAGCTTGAATCAATTCTGTAAGATCATTTTCCCCTTCTCTCCCTTACCATTTCCCAGATAGACACATAGAGTCCTGGGGAGGATAATGAATGTTCACAAGATCTCTGAGTTATTAATAGACATAGCTGAGATTGACTTCTCAGTTCTTCACTGCTGAGTCAATTTTGAAAATATAATAAGTTTCTAAATTCCAGAGGTAAAGAAAAAAATGTTCTTAAAATGATACACAAAGCCACACACGTTTAGTAATGTCTCTCAGAAAACAACTGGCTGCTGCTTGTTGAACAGAGTTGTATACTGATACCTGTTTTCAGACGTGTAAAAGCTATAGTTTTATTATTTTTAAATGAATAGTCCATAGAAAAAGGCTTGTATAATGTTTTCTATGGCTGCTGTATCTTTGGGTTCAGTCCATAACTATTTACAAAGATGAGCTCTGGTGGCAAGGCAAAAAAGGGTTGTAAATTGGGAGGTTTCAGGATCAGAAGCCACCCAGTGATTGCTGAAGATGAGACCAAATTGTGGAGATATTTGCTATTATATATAAAATTCCCACATGATAATGAGTAATAAGTTATTTTTTCTATCACTTTCATGGTATAAATGATATCAAAGCACTTCTTTACTGCCTCTTCAAACTTTCTCCAGGAGCTGAGAAGACATGTTGGAGAAAATTTGTGTGAACAGCCTGGAGAAGAAGACCATACAATTGGAGGACTATGACTTATATGTCATTTATAATAATAGTAGCAATAGCAAATGCTCGTTGGGTTCATGGAAAGTGCCAGGCACAGCACTAATCACACACTAATCACACACACGCATGCACACACACACACACACACACACACACACACACCAGAAATGTTATATATATATGAAACATTTGTTCCTTATAAAAACCCTGGAAAGTAGATTCTATTATTTGAATGCGTAGATGAGGAAACTGAGACAGAAAGGCTAAGTAACCTCCTCAAGGTCACAGAATTAGTAAATGGCAGAGATGGGAATTGAGCTCAGGGAGCCAGGCTGCAGAGCCTATATTCTACCTACTAATAAGCTACCCTGGAAGGAATAGTACACATCTCTGAGAGAGCAGAACACAGGACAGGTGGGTTTTGAGAGCAGGAGGGGGAATGCTGGGTAGAGAGTGCAGATGCAGGTAAGGAACCACAGCAGTATCTTGACCTCTACAGTAAGAAAGGGGCACTCAGTGTGTGTCTGCACAATGACAGAGGGGCCTGGGATATAGGGAGCCAATAATGAATAGTCTTTATCTAGTCCACAGTTTAGCCAAGGGCCAGCCCTAGCTAAATGAATTAAAGAATCAGAGAAAATAAGATCTTTTGTAAAAGTGTGCTTGTTTGATTTACTGACTCATTTGGGAATTATTAACCCAAGTGCCAGGGTGGAGTGAGCATAATTGTTTTTACTTAGAAGAGCACCTGAGCCTAAATTGCTGGTGCAAATAAATCTATTCCTGGGAGGCAGCTGGGGAGCCCCCGCAGGCTTGTTCCTGGCCTCCTCCTCTGGGGGCTAGAGGAGCCAGCTAAGCACACGGCATTCTTTAGGCTGAAGTGAGAATTTACTCCTGAATGCTAAAGGGGCTTGCTCCATGTATAATCAAGGCTCACTGAAGGAAAAAAAAAAAAAAAACACACACACACCCAAACAACTGGGAAGGAAGAGAAATTTATTTTTGATGCCTCCATATTGTTCTCTGACTTATGTGCCTCATCGCCTCAAAAGTCCACAATTGCAACTGTGTGTGTGTGTGTGTGTGTGTGTGTGTGTGTGTGTCTTTCAGAATCTCCCTTTTCCCTCTGGGGATGTCAACTTCCTAAATTGCCAGTGCCCTCACAATTTTTCACAATCCCTGTCTTCCTCAGCCTTCTCCTGTGGTACCACCTCCACACAGCAGCTTCAATTACATGGTTTCCACGGGTAGAAACAAGCAAAGGCAGACACTGGCCATAAAACTGACTGATGCAACTTCAAGTTAGCCTGGGGCAGATATTTTTAAAGAACATTGTATTAGGCCATAACACTTTACCTTGAAGGAGTGAAACTGGGCCGGTAGAATTTCAGGCAGAGAAGCGGACAGGTGTGTGGACTATTCTAGACCAGCAAATGAGATGGTGGGTCCTTCTCCAGAAATCCTTGCATCATGTTTTTACAGTAAGCTTCTTGTTTGCTTATGCATAACATTACTCTGGCCCCTGTGAATGTGGAGAAACTGGCCTCCATGTCTCTTGGGTCAGTCTCTGTTGAGCTGTGGGTCTTTGTCATGGATGTCATGTACATATACCTTAGAGAAAAGATAAAAGAGTTGGAGGGGTGGGCTTGAGAGAGGCTGTATAATTTTATTGAGCAATATTTCTTCTTTAAATGGGCTCATGGATAATTCAATTAGCTGGCTTTTGATTGCTCTTGTTAGTGGTTAGGCTGTATATAATGAAAATGTGGATTTGTTCAAGTCTCACCATCACAAACCAGTTTGTCAGGATGGATGATTCAACAGATCCACAGTGGGTGTGACATAGGTTCAAGTGTGTACTGACCATATTCCTCTTTAGCGTGTGTGTACTCTCTTTCTTGCTGGCTCTCTCTGGATCTCTTTCTCAGCTTTGTTTGGAGATGGAGCTAACAGTTGTAGAAAATAAATATCTGCCTAAACTGAGTGGACAGCAGCCAATGAGAATACTGTGAAACCGTGGAAAGCTCCATGACATGGCATATGCGAGTCTGTCTCTCTCATTGATGCTATATGCAGATGGTATATATCAGCTAGAAGACTTTGAAAAGGAGATTTATTAAGTGTCAGGTTGAGAGTTGTGTTTTCATCTTGATTATGAAAATGATATATAATTTTAAAAACAATTATGGTGCTTGATAAATTTCTCTGTTTATATAAACTTCCCATTTCAGGAATTCTACATGTAATTCAGTCTGTGTGTCCTGAGAGAGGTCCTGAGAAAGGAGACCGAGTGCATTCAGCATGCTAGAATGATTTCTCCATGAGAACAGGTTAAAAGGCATAGTGGGAATCAGTGCAGGGATACAAGGTCTGAGTAGGAATGGCATATACATCCTCAGAATTAAAGAGGGTACAGGCAGGATGAAAATACACTTGTTTATCACATCACTGAAAGCTGGGAAGGGGGATTTGCTTGAAGCTTGAAAGCAGTGATTTAAGACCAGAATCACAGGTGCATTTTGCATAGGTCATAAGCACTATTGATCATGTGCAGTGTCTTGAAAGGGAAGTAGATTCCAAAAAAGAGCAGATATGTACATGAAGAATAAAACTGTAGTTGACGATTAAAGGTACATTATGAACATTCAAGAAATATCTCTATTTTTGAGGATGAGGTCATCTTTCTCCACAAAACACCCTTCAGGAAAGGAGGGGGAGGTTGAACCACTGGTGCAGCATGGTTTCTCTCTTTTTGTGTGCCCTGAATATATCACATTTATCCCTCATCAAAGAGAAATTTTTCTTTTTATTGGGAAATGTAGAAGTGATACCTCATACGATAGGGTTTTTGTTTCCAAAGACACGGTAGGGGGTTCAATGCTTCCAAAAAACATATACTAGACATAAGTACGTGGTATTTTATTTTAAATGCTATCAGTTGATCTTTTGCTACTACATTTCTAACAGCCAAAACCTCTTAGTGACTATCACTTATTTTTTTCTTTAATAATCTTATTTTTGTGTAGACTAAGTGGTCTCAAACCAAGCTATTTCTGGGATTGGGAGGAGGTAGGTAATATAGACTATCAAGGTGAATCAAGGGCACCGCAACAGGGGATGGTGAGGACTGCAGGAAACTGGAGCTCCTATGCTTTTGTTAAGGGAGACTTCTGCTACTCACTTTCAACCAGTAGTTGCCATATGGGGCTTCAGGCCCAATATTGTGATCCTAGGCGAATCTTTCAAAGAGATGCCACAAACATGGTCAAATAAGCAAAGTTATTTTGTCATTTAAAATAATGCACAGGCCCTGAAAGACTAGTTCATGACTTCTGGAGAATAATTTATTCTTGGGAAAGTGAACACCAAACAAATAAACAGCAAGAACAAAGCATGAATGAAACAAAACGCAGGTTCTTGACCAAACCAATGAAAATAAAATCAACAAGGAATTGTGACTTCCTGTACATATGCATGACCCTAGGGTTTTTCCAATGGAAAAATCTAAACCGTAAGCTGAAATTCCTATTCTCTGCTAGCTGCACATCAAGAGTGGAGACAAATATTTCAGTTTGAAGTAGTAGGGGAGGATTCATAGAAGAGGTAATATTTGAATTATGAGTTGAAATTTGGATGTGGCTTGGTTAAGAGATAACCATAACGAAGAAGCAGTCCTCATGGGTTGAATGAAGGGAAGAAATGCTCCACGGTGGGGAAAGTTACCAATTCCTTTTCTGGGGAAATAGTGACACCAAAAGCTCTCAAAAGCAATTAGCTAAAAGCACTAGTTTTTGACAGTCTTCAGTGGCAGTCTTAAGTCTGAACTTTATCGTCTAACAGGTGGTTGCCAACTCAAATGCCCACAGGGGCCAGACAGGTAACCTAAAAAGAAAAATGATTTTGGAGAATGGGACACTGTATCCAGATTAAAAAAACAGGCTCAGCTCCAGTGGATCCTTGCCACGTAGAAATGCAGCACCAGCATTGCCTATGAGAAGTTCAAAATCTGGGTTTTTATTTGCAAGTTAGAATTTTAAAATGTTGGCAGCAAATTCACATTAAAAAGGAAAAGTGTGAATCAAAGCTTATTTGAAATCCCATATGTAAAATAAACTCAGGGCTGCGGGTGATGAGGGCTGGGATTACCCAGGCCCCAGTCACTGAGCTACATACTTTCCCTTCTTGAGCTAACAGTGGGTCTCATCTTAGAGAACATTTTAAATACTACTGCTACTGGTAATAAGAAACCACTAAAGATGCAATAAATTTGGCATGCACCATAATTATACATATGTTTTAGAAAAAAGTTTGCACATGGACAGGAAGTATAAAATGAAAATAGTTTTTGAAAGTAAAAATATTTTTAAAAGGTTACATTTCATAATTATAATGTAAAATTTAAGTTAGGGAAACATTGATTAAAAATACCTTTCTAGAGTCTTGTGACTTTGCCACCAATAGAAATCTCAGGTATTTTTATACTGTTGAAATGCAGATGGCTTGAAAAATCACTTAGGGTTCTTACTACAGGTATTTTGAGATTACAGTCATTATTCAGACCTGCAGACCTACAGTCAGATTATGTTCTTTAATGCATTAATAAAGAAGCATACATCTTATTATATCACACATTTTAAAAATGTTATTTCATTATAATTAGTTTTCTTTTTAATCCTTTACTTTATTTTAAAAGGGATGCATAGGCTTCACTGGACCACTAAAGGAGTCCATGGCACAAGAAAAGTTAGGAAGGCTGTTCGGAACCAGTGTAGCAGTAAATAAAAAGATTACCCACTCTGGCGATGCCAGAATTGCTTTTCTTTCCGAAGATTTCCTACCCCCAGGTAGGACTTTTTACCTTTCCAATGTGAGTTTCCTGTGGCTTACAGGAATTCAGCTGGAATCCTACATTACTCTGCAACAGAATAAAAAACAAAACTTAATACGTTGACAACTTAAAGAAAAATAAATTCAAATATATAAAAGCAAAATAGGGGAGAACCGGCAGAATGCTGCTGTGTAGCAAACCCGAGTGGAGGGGTAAAAACGTGATGAGGTGGGAAAGGAAGACGGCCAACCTGGATCACGTGAAAAACCAGCTGGGAGGACATTTTCTCCGAAAAAAGAAATGGGGATAGTTGATGAGGAGTCAGGAGGACTCTCTGGGCTCTTTTAGGAAAAATATCTTCTGAAGCATATTTTTTTTATTACCTGAACAGTGATGAAAGGACAAAGTTTCAATTTCCTAGGGAAATGCACTGGCTGTGACCAAATTAGTCCAGAATTTGCTATTATTTAAATGCAGTTTCTTGTATTTATTAAAATGAAGTGACTGTCATATTAAAATTGAAAACGAGCAGTTGCACATGCAAATTATTTCTAAAGTTCAACTGCTGCTAAATGAGACGCGGTGCTCCTAAACTTAGAAATGCTTAACATAAATTATGACCTAATTAACATTTGCACGGTAATCCGGACTTCCTACAGCTTATTCTGCTAATTAACACATGACAAATGAGCATACATTAATATTTTATTGTAACATAACTTGTCCAAGAAAGCTTCTTAACTCCTCAGAAAATATTTTGTGTTTTGTGTAATTTTTTTTGCCATTTTCTGCTTGAGAAGTATCCTATTGTGGTTTATGCCATTGTATAATATTAATGATAAAGTTGTCTTGTGTTGTAAATTTAATAAGATCAGCAAAGATGCAAGCTCTAGGAATCTTTTATCTTCATTTAAACTCTATTCTTTCTGGGGAATATCAGCATTTTTGAGAAAAAAATAAACTAATTGCCTTGATATGTACATCTTAGCTAATTATCACTTTCCATGGTTGGTTGCCTCCCAGAGCTATGGGTTCATGAGTAAAGGTAGACCCATCAAGAAGAGCAAAATCATGTATAAGGCTACAGATTTTAAGCTTTGTAAGTGGTTTCATTTTGACTGTATATTCAGTTTGTGTCATCTGTTATCTAAATTGTAACAGCCCTCAAATTAGGGAGATCAGAACACTTCTACCTCTACAACAGACAGAGAGCGACTAACTATGAATGTCTATTGTAACTTTAATTTTTATTGGGGCACAGCTTCTCAGTTTTGATTTGCTCTCCTGGTATATTGCAGGGGTTTTTGTTTGTTTTAATTTGTTTTACTTGGGATTTTCCAAGGATGACTGCAGAATACATTTTTATCTGATCACATAAATCAGAGTCTGTGATCTTTGAGGTCTGGGAGATTTTCTCAACTAGAATGAGAGCATCTTGCTGTGATGGGCAATGTATTGGGTGTTTTGCAAGCACATTACAAGGGCACGTAATGAACGACTGAGAGGGTCCCAGTGTCTTCCCCTTTATGTTTAAAGAAACCCTTGAGGTTATTGAGCACTTTCGTGATGAATGCTTGAATCCTATTCACAGCCTTCCAAACCTATTTCTATCAATGCCTTTTGACTTAGAACTCACAAGGGAGCCAGTGAAAGTGCTGGAGAGTACAAATTGTGAGTGGAGACATAGATGAATTTGTATATGTGTGTATATATACATAGGTAGATATAGAGATGATATATACATATGTGTATATACATAGATGTTTGTGTGTATGTGTATATATATATATATACACACACACATTACATATGCCTCTGTCGATTGATCAATCTATCTATCTCTTTATTTTTATTAGCTAAAAATTGAAAACAACCCAAATGTTCATTGACAGGTAGATAGAGAAATAAATTGTGGTATATCCATACAATAGGATGCTCAGCAATAAAAACTAGTGAACTATTGAAATGTGCAACAACATGGATAAATGTCAAAATCATTATGCCAGACAAAAATGTGTACATACTGTATGGTTTCACTTACATAAATGTGTAGAAAATACAAACAATAGTGATAGGAAGCAGATCAGTAGTTACTTGGGAGGGGGTTGGATAGAGATTATAAAGCAGCAGTCAGAAATTCTCTTGATTGTAGTGATGGTTTCACAGGTGAATGCATATATCAAAATTTATCAAATCATACATGAAATATTTACATTTTATTATATATCAATAAAGCCGTATGTGTCATATATGTATGTACACATTTCTGTGTTGGCGAGTGTATTGTTTGTGTACTCTTTTTTTTGCCAACAAAGAATTAGTTCCATGAGAGCAGATAAGTTTATCTTTGGTCCAGTGCTATATTCCAGCTTCTAGAATGTGCTTGGCACATAGTAGGAGCTTGATAAATATTTAGGAAATAAATAAATGCAAAGAAGGGATATACACCTCTCTGTAGATATATGTAAGCACTATGCTTCTGCTTTTAAATGTGTGTCTGTCTAAAGAACATCACCATCTTTTTCTCTATCTGAATGGTGCAGGAATGGTATATATCTCAGACAGTTCTAGAAAATATAAAATAATTTCAGGTTGCAAAGAACTGAGCAGTACCCAGGTTATACAGAATAACCAGGTAGAAGGAGAATTCAACTGTAGGTTGAGATACAGTAGATTAGCCAAATATTTCATGAGAGGAGCGACCATGAAGACATAATTTCTGATTTTCACAAGAGAAAACCTTCAGGTGATTCTGGGAATTATGGTGAGATTATAAAAGGCATCAAGAGGCAACAAAAAGCTGAGGCAGGATAACCTGGGACTAAGATCTGCTGAATTCAGGACAGAGAGGAAGATATACAAAATAGCTGGGGAGAACGTGAGGAGGGAACTCTGGGGTTTTTATAAGCTGATGCCTCTATTTCTCTGTCAGGGTGGGAGAGTGACAGATTTCCATAAGGCACAGGGGTTTTTAGGGGCAATTAAATAAAAATAGTCAATGCTGTAAAGTCTTTGACATGGTATCAAGCAAGATGGCCAACTCCATGTAGAATAACTCATAAACTTTCTCATTGGATTTGATTTTGGGCGACTGGCGTAGAGCCAGGCAGTAGGCTCTAACTGTCTCCATAATATTGGCCAGGATTCAAGTTGGAGTTCAACAACGAGATTAGTTTTCCTCAAATTTACCCCAAATCTACTTCCTTGTGACATCTACATTTTGGTCCTTGTTTTGCATTCCATGGCTATCCTAAGTATGCCTAACGTAAGGATTTGCCTCTTTAATTGTCCCAGAGCATTTTTATGATCTTCTTAATCTTCTCCAGGTTAAACACTCCCATTCCTTCATCATTTTTTCATTAAATATATTCATAGTTTCTCACCAGCTTTTCTGTTATTCACTCCATCATTTATTACTTCCCCAATGACCACAATAAACTGACTTTCTATTAAAAGTTTAATGTCCTTTTTCCTCCAGGAGTGGAGGCTCCATGAGACTGAGGAATGTGGTTATTGTGTTTATTTAGTACATGGCTTGAGAGGTAATACAAGCACTTAGTTTTAGGAACTAGCATGCTCCTGCACGTGGTAGGCATTTACTATTTATTTGTAGAGGGAGTGGTTTTACAGGATTATTTTTACTGTGTTGTTATTGCAAGTTTTGAATTTGCATCCATTTTAACTGTAAATTGCTAAGCATTATGACCATCCGGTAGCCAACTTTTCTTCCTTCCTTCCTTCCATTCTTCCTTTTTCCTTTCCTTTCCTTCCATCCTTCCTTCCTTTCTTCCCTCTTTCCTTCAATTCAACAAACATTTACTGATTGCCTATTCTTTGCTCAATCTAATGACACGATGTTGAATGAGACTCTGTCCCTACTGTCCAGGAGTAGTAGAAAGATAGATTCGTAAACAATTATAATAAGAACAATACTTATTCTAATGAAGGAACTAGGAAATGCTTTACAAAAAAACAAAAAACAAAAAACAAAAACAAGACAAAAAAAAAGTTACTGTCGGCCTCCATAACACTCCTTGTTGCTTCCTTTGACATCTGCCATCCTTGCAGTTCTTCACATGGCAGTAATGTCTTCAGCAACTCAAGAAAATAAGTCATAGCAGATCACCTGGCTTTGGGCATTGTTGACTAGAGATTAGGAATTAATACATGCTAAGCAAACACTTTTAACTTAAAAAAAGTTTCAAACTGACCATTAGATGAAAGATAAGTTAAATAACTGGTTTCAATAAGTGATACATATAAAATAAGACATACAGAAAGAGCAAGATTTCGAAGCTATGGGACATTATATTCAAGTTGTCATTTTGTCTATCAAGGACTTTAATGCATTCCTCATGGGGTTAACTTTACTGTAGATCTTCTTTTCCAGAATAAGATACTTATTTCTAGCTCAGACGGATTTCTCTTGTTTATATTAGCTGGCTATTTCTGCTTTTCTGAGGCTTGAGACTTCATAGTATAACAGTGCTGATGGCTTTAAGCTTTTAAATCTTTAATCACCCTAATTCCTGTACTTGGGGTCATATTACTTAAGTAGGCGCCACTATTCTCAGGAATAGAGCTGCTAAAATAAAAATATATCTGTATTTTATCTTCCCCTGTGGTTTACCTAAGACAAACCTGAGAGAACATGGAACTGGAAAGCACAAACTTCTTATTTCCTTCAAAATTATTCTTTGCCTGATCACGAAAGACCTCATGTGTTATGGTTCTAGTAGTGTGGTTTGTCATCTCTCTTCTAATTTTTTTCTTAGTAAATAGAAAATTCATTAGATCTTGTTTAGTCTTGTTCCTTTGTATCAGACAGTAATAAGGATGGCCATAAAAACAACAGGGGCTAACATTTTGGAGCACTTATTATGTGAGAATTTGCGGACTAAGTACCATACATGCATTATCTGATTTAATCCCCATATTATTGTATGTGCATAGACTCTAATACAAAGGTTGTCAGTAACACAGGTTCCTGTGCTCTGCCCTTTGAGAGTTTACAAGAGATCTAGGGGAGGTGCAGAGCTATGCATTTTTGGATGGTTTTAAGAAAAGGAGTAGCTGCAGTTTTTAATACATATGCTGGAACATTGTAATGAAGGTGTTGCTAAGACTGGACTTTGGAAAATAATGGTTTGTATGCACCATAATGGGTAAATCTCTGAGATGGTGTATTAGTCCATTTTCACACTGCTGATAAAGACATACCCGAGACTGGGTAATTTATACAGCAGAAAGGGTTTAAGGGACTTAGAGTTCCATGTGGCTGGGGAGGCCTTACAATCATGGCAGAAGCCAAGGAGGAACAAGTCACATTTTATGTGGATGGTGGCAGGCAAAGAGAGAGCTTGAGCAGGGAAACTCCCCCTTATAGAACAACCAGATTTCGTGAGACTTATTTACTATCATGAGAACAGCACGGGAAAGACCTGCTCCCATGATTCAACCACCTCCCACTGGGTCCCTCCCACAACACATGGGACTTGTGGGAGATACAGTTCAAGAGGACATTTGGGTGGGGACACAGCCAAACCGTATCATTCCACCCCTCACCCCTCCCAAACTTCATCCTCACATTTCAAAACCAGCCATGCCTTCCCTCACAGTCTTAACTCATTTCGGCATTAACTCAAAAGTTCACAGTCCAAAGTCTCATCTGAGACAAGGCAAGTCCCTTCTGCCTATGAGCCTGTAAAATCAAAAGCAAGTTAGTTACTTCCTAGATACAATGAGGTTGTAGGCATTGGGTAAATACAGCCATTCCAAATGGTAGTAATTGGCCAAAACATAGGGGCTACAGGCCCCATGTAAGTCCAAAATACAGCAGGGCAGTCAAATCTTAAAGCTCCAAAATGATCTCCTTTGAATCCATGTCTCACATCGAGGTCACACTGATGCAAGAGGTGGGTTCCCACGGTCTTGGGCAGCTCCACCTCTGTGCCTTTGCAGGGTATGGTCTCCCTCCTGGCTTCTTTCATCGGCTGGCATTGAATGTCTATGGCTTTTCCAGGTGCATGGTGCAAGGTGTCAGTGGCTCTACCATTCTGGGGACTGGGGGATGATTGCCATCTTCTCACAGATTCACTAAGCAGTGCCCCAGCAGAGACTCTGTGTGGGGGCTCTAACCCTACATTTCCCTTCCACACTGCATTAGCAGAGGTTTTCCATGAGGGTCCCACCCTTACAGCAAACTTCTGCCTGAACATCCAGGCATTTCTATACATCTTCTGAAATCTAGATGAGGTTCCCAAACCTCAGTTCTTGATGTCTGTGCAACTGCAGGCTCAACATCACATGGAAGCTGCTAAGACTTGGGACTTGCACCCTCTGAAGCCACAGCCCGAGCTATACCTTGGCCCATTTTAGCTGCAGTTGGAACAGCTGGGATGCAGGGCACCAAATCCCTAGGCTGCACACAGCAGGGGGCCCCTTGGCCAAGCCTAGGAAACCATCTTTTCCACCTAGGCCAGTGATGGGAGGGGCTGTGATGGGAGGGACTGCCATGAAGACCTCTGACATGCCCTGGAGACATTTTCCCCATTGTCTTGGGGATTAACATTTGGCTCCTAGTTACTTATGTAAATTTCTGCAGCCAGCTTGAATTTCTCCTCAGAGAATGAGATTTTCTTTTCTATAGCATTGTCAGGCTACACATTTTCTGAACTTTTATGCTCTCTTTCCCTTATAAAACTGAATGCCTTTAACAGCACCCAAGTCACCTCTTGAATGTTTTGCTGCTTAGAAATTTCTTCCTCCAGATACCCTAAATCATCTCTCTCAAGTTCAAAGTTCCACAAATCTCTAGGGCATGGGCAAAATGCCACCAGTCTCTTTGTTAAAATGTACCAAGTATCACCTTCTCCAGTTCCCCACAAGTTCTTCATTTCCATCTGATAACACCTTGGTCAGGATTTCATTGTCCATATCATTATCAGCATTTTGTTCAAAGCCATTCAACAAGTCTCTAGGGAGTTCCAAACTTCCCCACATTTTCTTGTCTTTTTCTGACCCCTCCAAACTGTTCCAACCTCTGTTTGTTACCTAGTTCCAAATTCACTTCCACATTTTCAGGTATCTTTTCAGCAGTCCCCCATTCTCCTGGTCCCAATTTATTAGTCCATTTTTACACTGCTGAGACATGCCCGAGACTGAGTAATTTATACAGGAAAAAGGGTTTAATGAACTTACAGTTCCATGTGGCTGAGGAGGCCTCTCAATCATGGCAGAAGCCAAGGAGGAGGAAGTCACACCTTATGTGGATGGCAGCAGGCAAAGAGAGAGCTTGTGCAGGGCAACACCCCCTTACAGATGAGATCTCGTGAGACTTTTTTACTATCATGAGAACAGCCTGGGAAAGACCTGCCCCCGTGATTCAACAACCTCCCACCAGGTCCCTCCCAAACATGAGAATTGTGGGAGAGACAATTCAAGATGAGATTTGGGTGGGGACACAGCCAAACTATATCAGATGGAAATCACATCATCAGTGGGGAGAAGGGGGTGATGGAGGGAAATCAGGGAAGGCTCACTGGAAGAGGTGTGGTGTAGGAGTTTGAAACAGAACTCTGGAGCCAGGGAGCTCCAGCTCTCGTGCCAGCTCTGCCACTTGCTAGTTGTGCCACTTAGCATTTCTGTGCCTCAGTTTCCTCTCTGTATTAGGCTGTTGTTGCATTGCTACCAAGAAACACCAGAGGCTGGATAATTTACAAAGAAAAAAGATTTAATTGGCTCATGGTTCTGCAGACTTTACAGGAATCATGGTGATGGCAACTGCTCGGCTTCTGGGGAGGACTCAGGAAGGTTTTATTAATGGCAGAAGGCAAAGCGAGGAAGAGGCACATCACATGGTGAAATGACCAGATCTTAGGAGAACTCACTCGCTATCACAAAGATAGCACCAAGCCATGAGGGATCCGCCCCCATGTCCCAAACACCCCCCACCAGACCCCACCTCCAGTATTGGGAATTACAATTAGACATAAAATTTGGGTAAGGACAAATATCTAAACTATATCACCATCTATAAAATGAGAATAGCAATAGTATTTTATGCATATAGTCACTGCAAGAATTAAATAGACCAATGCCTGTAATTTGCTTAGAACACTTCCAGGAACATTGTTAAGCGTGGTTTAATATTTTCTCTCTTTATATTTTTGTGGTTGGAGGATGTAATCCTTGAACTGAGGCTTACAGGGTGAGGAAGAGGCAGCCTAGTGAAGGACCAGATGTGGCAATAGCAGGTGGCCTCTGCGGCAGAGCAGATATCATGAGCAACAGCACAGATATGAGAAGCAGCCTCGTGTGGCTTGAGTGTGAAGTACAGGAAGTGAGGTTAGAGAAGTAGGTAGAGGTCAGGTTGTGAAGGTCCTCGAGTTTTATATTGTGAATTTTAAAGTGATGGAGAACCATTACCAGGAGTTACAGAGGGTGGTGTTTTAGTTGTTTCCAGGGTAGAAATGTGGAAAATGGATTTGGGAAAAATAAGACCAGAGACAGGGTGACAAGTTAAGCAGACCTGCAGGAGTCCAGGTGACAGATGGGGAAGAGATAGAACGAGGAAAGAAAGGATAGCCAAGAAACATTTAGGAGATAAAATAGGCACGTCCTGATTTTAAAGGGAGAGGTTAGGAAGAAGAGAGGGATGAAGAGCCAGGTTTGTGTTTTGGAATTAGGTGAATGGTGACACCACAGAGATAAAGCAGAATGGAGTTTTTACAGATTTAGTGAGTTCAGTTTTGGGCTGTGGAGTTTGTGACACCTGTGGGGTGTCCCCAGAGGGATGCCTACAGGCAGTTGGACATTATGGATCTGAAGTTTAGTGACTGGTTTTGTCTGAAGCTTGAAACACATGATCTAGTAGAAACAAAAGCTCTGGGTAAACTGAAAAGAACACTACAAACATAAAGCATTAAGATCAGTGTTATTCGGTTCTTGTAGTCTTCAGCATTAATTAGTTTGTTAGAATACAAAGAACTCCAATGAAATTTACCTAAAAAGGAACAATGTACTCTTCCCCTGGCTCATTAGAAGGATTTCTGAAGAGAAAATTCTGTGTGCAATGACATGCATTTAAATTCCAGGCTTCCAAAGAAAATTTCAAGACAGGCTATCCTTATTCTTGGTTAATTAGAACATAAGTAGATAAACCAGCAGAAGAGACCTCCTTTGGGTAGGCTTTTCTGTTTTTTTGGGTTTCTTGGAGGATTACTTATACCTAGGGCTTTGTTATACGAAGATATTTTTATAGATTTACTGAACATTAGAGTTAGAGGCAACCTGGTCTTACATGTTAGAAAGAAGAAATCCCTCGAGGTTGAGTGATTTACTCCAGGTTTCATCTTCAACACATGGCAGAGCCAGGCCCTAGCAAAGGTCCACGGGACTAGAGCAATGGGCTTCTTCAGTGTTCTATGCTGATTCTTATTCTGCAGCATTAACAAATATATCCCCCACCTCCTAACTCTTTCTTTTTCCTCTTTATCTTGCTAAAGGGAACATAAACATAAGAATAAATATAGCACTATGAGGGTGGCCACGTTGTCTGGGAAAACTTTCCTCACCAGGACATAGCCTATTACTCTCAAACTGTCTAATAAGGTTTAGTTGGAAAATTCTGTTGGGATTAAACTGTTTCCATATTTAAAAGATAAGTATTGCATCTCTATACACAATATTTTTTTTTCTCCAATGTATATTAGTTATACTGGTGGTGAGAGTAGCACAGCAGTTGTAGTAGCAGCAGCCACAGCAGTGGTAGGAGTAGCTACAGTAGAAAGGCAGGGGTGGAGGCAGTAATGATGATGGTGATGGTGATGATGATATGTATTTAGTAAGTGCTTAGAGCAGTGGTCTCCAACCTTTTTAGCACCAGGAACAGGTTTTGTGGAAGACAATTTTTCCAAGACCTGGGGTAGGTGGGGGGTATGGTTTTGGGATGATTCAAGTACATTACATTTATTGTGCACTTTATGTCTATTATTATTACATTATAATGTATAATGAATAATCATTAACTCACCATAATGTAGAATCAGTGGGAGGCCTGAGCTTGCTTTCCTGCAACTAGACAGTCCCATCTGCGGGTGATGGGAGACAGTGACAGATCATCAGGCATTAGATTCTCATAAGGACTGCATAATCTAGATCTGACACCTATGCAGTTCACAATAGAGTTCTTGCTCCTATGAGAATTTAATACCGCCACTGATCTGACAGGAGGTGGAGCTCAGGGCTTAATGCGAGTGACAGGGAGCTGCTGTAAATACAGATGAAAATTCACTTGCTCACCTGCTGCTTACCTCCTACTGTGTGGTCCAGTTCCTGACAGGCTGTGGACTGGTACTGGTCCGTGGTCTGGGGATTGGGAACCCCTGCCTTAGAGGCTGTATAGAAGCTTAACGGAAAACTCTGATGCTCAAGTTCAAATTCCTGAGGTTGTATCCCACAGTGTAACTATTTCCTGCTCTATGACCTTGGGCAAATATTAAACTTCTTGAAGTCTCAATTTCCTCATCAATAAAAAGAAGGAAAACAAAAGTGCCTACAGCAAAGGGATATGATGACACTAAAATGAAAAAGAAAAAAGTATATAAGGCTTCTGACAAAACTGGTAACCCTGACTGTGAGAGAGATTTGATTATTTACCTCCATTTTACATATTAGGAAACAGAGACTCGGGGAGATGAAATAATCTACAAGTCTATTTTATGGCAGAGCTGAAATTCATATCAGGTCTATCTGACTCTTGAGCTTGTCTCATAACCACCATATACATTTTCTTTGGATAAATTGCTTCAATTTTGAATCCTGAAAACTACTTCTTGAGTCTTGAAAAACAAGCTATTTAGGTCATTTTTGTGTTTGCCATTCCAGGATAGTTGTCAACATACAGAATGTTGCATTTCTGAATTCTCTGAAATTGTTGCAACAAGATATTTCCGTTGTAAAGAGTAGTCCTTTGGATCATGGATGGTTAACCTTCCCCATGAACCTGGCAGGTGACAAAAGTGTACCTTTGGTTTGCAAGACTGAGGACCAGACAAAGTAGAATCACAGAAGACAGAGCCAGGGCCAATAGACACTGTTAGTGGAAAAGTGTCTGAAACTATAACTTTTGCCTATTTCTTTTGTATACAATATTGCGTTGAGACTGGCCAGAGGTGGTGCCTACTTTGTACAGGTGGCATAGTGATTGCCTGACCTTCTGTATAGATATACTATTGGCACCAGGGGTAAAATAAGCTGCCTTTTGCCTTTCCATTGAAGTCTGTGACCTCTGAGATTCTGACTCTTACTCCTAGGCTAATAGACTATTTGTCACCTTCAATGAGTTTCCTTCCCCTTTGTTCCTTTTCTATAAGCTGATTCAGAAACCAACTTGTAGTTTGTGATAAGAATATTGAAAACCTAACTATGATATTACATTCAACCTCACAAAGAAATTTTACTTCAGTGGAATTATAATGAATTGCTTTCATTTTACACCATTTTAAATCCCAATGACTTTAACAAGAGGGCTGTTGAAAGTAAATGCCACTTTATTACATATTGTGAAGAAGCAGCAATTAAGATGTTGTCTAAGTTAGTCAACTTTCTAACTTAGAATGTCCCAAGTGTCTCAAGTGGGTAGAAAAATGAAGCCAATGTCAACACTACTGGTGATGGACCAAGAACGACTATCTTTTTTTCTTTCCTTTTTTTTTTTTTTTTTTGGACAAGGTTTTGCTCTGTCACCCAGGCTAGAGTACAGTGGTACAATCTTGGCTCACTGTAGCTTTGACCTTCCAGGCTCAGGACATCCTCCTTCCTCAGCCTCCCTACTGGCTGGGACTACAGTCACATGCCACCATGCCTAGCTAAGTTTTGCATTTTTCGTAGAGATGGGGTTTCACCATGTTTCCCAGGCTGGTCTTGAACTCCTGGGCTCAAGCAATCCTGCTGCCTCAGTCTCTCAAAGTGCTGGGATTACAGGCATTAGCCTCTGTGCCTGGCTGATCCACTATCTTTCATAGGAAAAAGAAATCCATCCCAATCATCTAGGAAAAATCTCCATCAGCAGAATCAAGTGAGCATCACAGAAATGTGATTTTTGTTGGGTTGTTCCACTATTATTTTAGCATTCTTGGTGAAAGCTGAATGGAAAAGCAAGGACCTGAACCCAGTGTTTTTACTTGTGGTGTAGTGGTCTTTGAAGATGAGAGTCTGATAAAAGAGAATTCTAAAGTAGCCCACACAGAAGTCAACAAGCCATAAGGGGTTTTTCCATTGTTCCTACTTCTTTTTTTTTTTGAATGTTTGTTTGTTTTAAATTATACTTTAAGTTTTAGGGTACATGTGCACATTGTGCAGGTTAGTTACATATGTATACATGTGCCATGCTGGTGTGCTGCACCCACTAACTCATCATCTAGCATTAGGTATATCTCCCAATGCTATCCCTCCCTGCTCCCCCCACCCCACAACAGTCCCCAGAGTGTGATATTCCCCTTCCTGTGTCCATGTGATCTCATTGTTCAATTCCCACCTATGAGTGAGAATATGCGGTGTTTGGTTTTTTGTTCTTGCGATAGTTTACTGAGAATGATGATTTCCAATTTCATCCATGTCCCTACAAAGGACATGAACTCATCATTTTTTATGGCTGTATAGTATTCCATGGTGTATATGTTCCACATTTTCTTAATCCAGTCTATCATTGTTGGACATTTGGGTTGGTTCCAAGTCTTTGCTATTGTGAATAATGCCGCAATAAACATACATGTGCATGTCTTTATAGCAGCATGATTTAGAGTCCTTTGGGTACAGTCCTTATACCCAGTAATGGGGTGGCTGGGTCAAATGGTATTTCCAGTTCTAGATCCCTGAGGAATCGCCACACTGACTTCCACAATGGTTGAACTAGTTTACAGTCCCACCAACAGTGTCAAAGTGTTCCTATTTCTCCACATCCTCTCCAGCACCTGTTGTTTCCTGACTTTTGAATGATTGCCATTCTAACTGGTGTGAGATGGTATCTCATTGTGGTTTTGATTTGCATTTCTCTGATGGCCAGTGATGGTGAGCATTTTTTCATGTGTTTTTTGGCTGCATAAATGTCTTCTTTTGAGAAGTGTCTGTTCATGTCCTTCGCCCACTTTTTGATGGGGTTGTTTGTTTTTCTCTTGTAAATTTGTTTGAGTTCATTGTAGATTCTGGATATTAGCCCTTTGTCAGATGAGTAGGTTGCAAAAATTTTCTCCCATTTTGTAGGTTGCCTGTTCACTCTGATGGTAGTTTCTTTTGCTGTGCAGAAGCTCTTTAGATTAATTAGATCCCATTTGTCAATTTTGTCTTTTGTTGCCATGGCTTTTGGTGTTTTAGACATGAAGTCCTTGCCCATGCCTATGTCCTGAATGGTAATGCCTAGGTTTTCTTCTCGGGTTTTTATGGTCTTAGGTCTAACGTTTAAGTTTTTAATCCATCTTGAATTGATTTTTGTATAAGGTGTAAGGAAGGGATCCAGTTTCAGCTTTCTACATATGGCTAGCCAGTTTTCCCAGCACCATTTATTAAATACGGAATCCTTTCCCCATTGCTTGTTTTTCTCAGGTTTGTCAAAGATCAGATAGTTGTAGATATGCAGCGTTATTTCTGAGGGCTCTGTTCTGTTCCATTGATCTATATCTCTGTTTTGGTACCAGTACCATGCTGTTTTGGTTACTGTAGCCTTGTAGTATAGTTTGAAGTCAGGTAGCGTGATGCCTCCAGCTTTGTTCTTTTGGCTTAGGATTGACTTGGCGATGCGGGCTCTTTTTTGGTTCCATATGAACTTTAAAGTAGTTTTTTCCAATTCTGTGAAGAAAGGCATTGGTAACTTGATGGGGATGGCATTGAATCTATAAATTACCTTGGGCAGTATGGCCATTTTCACGATATTGATTCTTCCTACCCATGAGCATGGAATTTTCTTCCATTTGTTTGTATCCTCTTTTATTTCCTTGAGCAGTGGTTTGTAGTTCTCCTTGAAGAGGTCCTTCACATCCCTTGTAAGTTGGATTCCTAGGTATTTTATTCTCTTTGAAACAATTGTGAATGGGAGTTCACTCATGATTTGGCTCTCTGTTTGTCTGTTGTTGGTGTATAAGAATGCTTGTGATTTTTGTACATTGATTTTGTATCCTGAGACTTTGCTGAAGTTGCTTATCAGCTTAAGGAGATTTTGGGCTGAGACGATGGGGTTTTCTAGATATACAATCATGTCATGTGCAAACAGGGACAATTTGGCTTCCTCTTTTCCTAATTGAATACCCTTTATTTCCTTCTCCTGCCTGATTTCGCTGGCCAGAACTTCCAACATTATGTTGAATAGGAGTGGTGAGAGAGGTCATCCCTGTCTTGTGCCAGTTTTCAAAGGGAATGCTTCCAGTTTTTGCCCATTCAGTATGATATTGGCTGTGGGTTTGTCATAGATAGCTCTTATTATTTTGAAATACGTCCCATCAATACCTAATTTATTGAGAGTTTTTAGCATGAAGCGTTGTTGAATTTTGTGAAAGGCTTTTTCTGCATCTATTGAGATAATCATGTGGTTTTTGTCTTTGGCTCTGTTTATATGCTGGATTACATTTATTGATTTGCGTATATTGAACCAGCCTTGCATCCCAGGGATGAAGCCCACTTGGTCATGGTGGATAAGCTTTTTGATGTGCTGCTGGATTCGTTTTGCCAGTATTTTATTGAGGATTTTTGCATCAATGTTCATCAAGGATATTGGTCTAAAATTCTCTTTTTTTGTTGTGTCTCTGCCTGGCTTTGGTATCAGAATGATGCTGTCCTCATAAAATGAGTTAGGGAGGATTCCCTCTTTTTCTATTGATTGGAATAGTTTCAGAAGGAATGGTACCCGTTCCTCCTTATACCTCTGGTAGAATTCGGCTGTGAATCCATCTGGTCCTGGACTCTTTTTGGTTGGTAAGCTATTGATTATTGCCACAATTTCAGCTCCTGTTATTGGTCTATTCACAGATTCAACTTCTTCCTGGTTTAGTCTTGGGAGAGTGTATGTGTTCAGGAATTTATCCATTTCTTCTAGATTTTCTAGTTTATTTGCGTAGAGGTGTTTGTAGTATTCTCTGATGGTAGTTTGTATTTCTGTGGGATCGGTGGTGATATCGCCTTTATCATTTTTTATTGCGTCTATTTGATTCTTCTCTCTTTTTTTCTTTATTAGTCTTGCTAGCGGTCTATCAATTTTGTTGATCCTTTCAAAAAACCAGCTCCTGGATTCATTAATTTTTTGAAGGGTTTTTTGTGTCTCTATTTCCTTCAGTTCTGCTCTGATTTTAGTTATTTCTTGCCTTCTGCTAGCTTTTGAATGTGTTTGCTCTCGCTTTTCTAGTTCTTTTAATTGTGATGTTAGGGTGTCAATTTTGGATCTTTCCTGCTTTCTCTTGTGGGCATTTAGTGCTATAAATTTCCCTCTACACACTGCTTTGAATGCGTCCCAGAGATTCTGGTATGTTGTGTCTTTGTTCTCGTTGGTTTCAAAGAACATCTTTATTTCTGCCTTCATTTCGTTATGTACCCAGTAGTCATTCAGGAGCAGGTTGTTCAGTTTCCATGTAGTTGAGCAGTTTTGAGTGAGATTCTTAATCATGAGTTCTAGTTTGATTGCACTGTGGTCTGAGAGATAGTTTGTTATAACTTCTGTTCTTTTACATTTGCTGAGGAGAGCTTTACTTCCAAGTATGTGGTCAATTTTGGAATAGGTGTGGTGTGGTGCTGAAAAGAATGTATATTCTGTTGATTTGGGGTGGAGAGTTCTGTAGATGTCTATTAGGTCCGCTTGGTGCAGAGCTGAGTTCAATTCCTGGGTATCCTTGTTGACTTTCTGTCTCGTTGATCTGTCTAATGTTGACAGTGGGGTGTTAAAGTCTCCCATTATTAATGTGTGGGAGTCTAAGTCTTTTTGTAGGTCACTCAGGACTTGCTTTATGAATCTGGGTGCTCCTGTATTGGGTGCATATATATTTAGGATAGTTAGCTCTTCTTGTTGAATTGATCCCTTTACCATTATGTAATGGCCTTCTTTGTCTCTTTTGATCTTTGTTGGTTTAAAGTCTGTTTTATCAGAGACTAGGATTGCAACCCCTGCCTTTTTTTGTTTTCCATTTGCTTGGTAGATCTTCCTCCATCCTTTTATTTTGAGCCTGTGTGTCTCTGCACGTGAGATGGGTTTCCTGAATACAGCACACTGATGAGTCTTGACTCTTTATCCAATTTGCCAGTCTGTGTCTTTTAATTGGAGCATTTAGTCCATTTACATTTAAAGTTAATATTGTTATGTGTGAATTTGATCCTGTCATTATGATGTTAGCTGGTTATTTTGCTCATTAGTTGATGCAGTTTCTTCCTAGTCTCGATGGTCTTTACATTTTGGCATGATTTTGCAGCGGCTGGTACCGGTTGTTCCTTTCCATGTTTAGCGCTTCCTTCAGGAGCTCTTTTAGGGCAGGTCTGGTGGTGACAAAATCTCTCAGCATTTGCTTGTCTGTAAAGTATTTTACTTCTCCTTCGCTTATGAAGCTTAGTTTGGCTGGATATGAAATTCTGGGTTGAAAATTCTTTACTTTAAGAATGTTGAATATTGGCCCCCACTCTCTTCTGGCTTGTAGGGTTTCTGCCGAGAGATCCGCTGTTAGTCTGATGGCTTCCCTTTGAGGGTAACCCGACCTTTCTCTCTGGCTGCCCTAAACATTTTTTCCTTCATTTCAACTTTGGTGAATCTGACAATTATGTGTCTTGGAGTTGCTCTTCTCGAGGAGTACCTTTGTGGCGTTTTCTGTATTTCCTGAATCTGAACATTGGCCTGCCTTGCTAGATTGGGGAAGTTCTCCTGGATAATATCCTGCAGAGTGTTTTCCAACTTGGTTCCATTCTCCCCATCACTTTCAGGTACACCAATGAAACGTAGATTTGGTCTTTTCACATAGTCCCATATTTCCTGGAGGCTTTGCTCATTTCTTTTTATTCTTTTTTCTCTAAACTTCCCTTCTTGCTTCATTTCATTCATTTCATCTTCCATCGCTGATACCCTTTCTTCCAGTTGATCGCATCGGCTCCTGAGGCTTCTGCATTCTTCACGTAGTTCTCGAGCCTTGGTTTTCAGCTCCATCAGCTCCTTTAAGCACTTCTCTGTATTGGTTATTCTAGTTATACATTCTTCTAAATTTTTTTCAAAGTTTTCAACTTCTTTGCCTTTGGTTTGAATGTCCTCCCGTAGCTCAGAGTAATTTGATCGTCTGAAGCCTTCTTCTCTCAGCTCGTCAAAGTCATTCTCCATCCAGCTTTGTTCCGTTGCTGGTGAGGAACTGCGTTCCTTTGGAGGAAGAGAGGCACTCTGCTTTTTAGAGTTTCCAGTTTTTCTGTTCTGTTTTTTCCCCATCTTTGTGGTTTTATCTAGTTTTGGTCTTTGATGATGGTGATGTACAGATAGGTTTTTGGTGTGGATGTCCTTTCTGTTTGTTAGTTTTCCTTCTAACAGAAAGGACCCTCAGCTGCAGGTCTGTTGGAATACCCTGCTGTGTGAGCTGTCAGTGTGCCCCTGTTGGGGGGTGCCTCCCAGTTAGGCTGCTCGGGGGTCAGGGGTCAGGGACCCACTTGAGGAGGCAGTCTGCCCATTCTCAGATCTCCAGCTGCGTGCTGGGAGAACCACTGCTCTCGTCAAGGCTGTCAGACAGGGACATTTAAGTCTGCAGAGGTTACTGCTGTCTTTTTGTTTGTCTGTGCCCTGCCCCCAGAGGTGGAGCCTACAGAGGCAGGCAGGCCTCCTTGAGCTGTGGTGGGCTCCACCCAATTTGAGCTTCAGGGCTGCTTTGTTTACCTAAGCAAGCCTGGGCAATGGCGTGCGCCCCTCCCCCAGCCTCGCTGCCGCCTTGCAGTTTGATCTCAGACTGCTGTGCTAGCAATCAGCGAGACTCTGTGGGCGTAGGACCCTCCGAGCCAGGTGCGGGATATAATCTCGTGGTGCGCTGTTTTTTAAGCCCTTTGGAAAAGCGCAGTATTCGGGTGGGAGTGACCCAATTTTCCAGTTGCTGTCCGTCACCCCTTTCTTTGACTCGGAAAGGGAACTCCCTGACCCCTTGCACTTCCCAAGTGAGGCAATGTCTCGCCCTGCTTCGGCTCATGCACGGTGCGTGCACCCACTGACCTGCGCCCACTGTCTGGCACTCCCTAGTGAGATGAACCCGGTACCTCAGATGGAAATGCAGAAATCACCGTCTTCTGCGTCGCTCACACTGGGAGCTGTAGACAGGAGCTGTTCCTATTCGGCCATCTTGGCTCCTGCCCCCTGTTCCTACTTCCTAATTAATTTATTCCTCATTTTTTTCCTGAAGCAATTTATAGAAACCTTAAATATAAGAGGCACATCAACATAGGGTTATAAGTCTGAATTTTGCTGTCTGATAGACATGAGGTCAGGTCCTAAAATATAACATTTTCTAGCTTTGTGACATCAAACAAATTATTAATCTCTCAAAGTCTTGTTTCCACAACTGTAAAATGGACAAATGCATAGCACTTAAATTATTTTGGTTGTTTGAGCACTGAAAGAGTTTAAGTTAGTACCAAAGCAATTGCTATGCTGTTGCTGTTGATCATGATGATAACGATGATGATGATGAGTTTAGTTTTATATTGTGTTATAACACTTTGTTTATGTCTGTCTGTCACACTATACAGTGAGGGCCTTGAAGGGAGGAATGAATTGTATTTATGTTGTGTCTTTCAGAGACTGACACAGTTTCAGCTACTTTGGAGGCATCTAAAAATGTAAGACTAAATGGAAGTAAGTGGAGCTTCGGAGCTATCGAGTCCTGGTTGTCATTACTAATTATGCTATTTGACATTGAGAAAGTCATTGCCTTCTTGGTTTATCCACTTCTCCATATACAAGGAGGAAGTATTCTACCTACCCTTTAGGGATGCTATGAGAATGCATTTAACATTTAATTGCAAATTGTACCTTAATTTGTGAAGGATTAATATTTAATATTAATGAAGTTCACAGCCTTCCATTTCACTCCTTTCTTTGTAGTTGCAAAGTACTCACCAGCATAATGGAGCCCAAATGGAAAAATGTGAAGGCTAGGTCTTATGTCATGCACATATCAAATGAGAGAGAGCTTCTAAAATCAGAGAAGGGCTCTATCCAGAAACAAAATACATTCTGGGCAGTAAGGAAATTCATTGAGGCTATCAGCTGCACCAAACCTTCAGCCCCAATCTATTAACTTCTAAGTAGTTAAATATTTTAGGTGATAATCATTTTTGCCTTTGTTTGAATTATCTGAATTTTAATTGCCTGTTTTCTATAGATTTTATGTGAAAAACATTTCAAGTAAAATAATACATTAAAAGGATGAGGGAAGAACACCACGAAGTGATCATTATGTGTGAACACTGAGATTATAGATGATTTCTTTGTTCTTCCTTATTCCAAACTTGGTTTAATTTAGCCCATTTAGTGGCATGGAACAGAGTCATTCAGACCAGCACAAGTGCATGGATGTTTATGGTCACTAGGCCGATGGGCTCTCTTGACGACCTGTGAACAGGCATTCTGACACCATTGTGGCTCATGGGAAATGAAGTTAAATGGGAAGCATCACTGCAGATCTGAGCAGTAGAAGATCCTGTATGCTCTGGCAATTCCCAGCTTCAGCTACTTTCTTGGTCTTGACTTCTTCTGGCATCTTTTCTTGCTTCTGGTCCATTACCAACTAGCTGACATTCAGCCTTGATATTTTTTTTTTCTCTCCCTCAGCTTTGATTTTTCATGATCACTGCTTCTTCGTAAGTGCAGTACATTCTCCACATATCTTGTTAGTGTCCCTCCCGACCTGTATATTACCACAGGAACCTCTTTTTTCTTTGCATGCATTCAAATTCAGACATCACTGCAAAGACTCTTCTTTCCATATTTCCCTATTTAAATGTCAGAGAGTGAAAATCTTAATGGCTCAGCTCATTCCTCTGTAAGCAATGCTATTCATGCCAGTATACCACATGGGCTCCTGGCCAGCTAATTGGCTGGGTACCCTCAGTTCTGGAGGTGACCAAACACGTGATGTGATGGGTATACTACATGGCGGTCTAGGGCCATCCCTAAGTAAGGACTATGAGCTGGGAAATTTCCCTGATCGAGGAATATAGGTGTGGCAGGCACCTCTTTAGTGGAGTTGTTATGTTATTTTTATATGTGTAAAATATATATTTCGCACTGGAAATAGGTTATTAGAAGAATTTTGTTCACATCCAGCTTAGAAAAGATAATAATTTCTCTTTATGTATGTCTTTGTTATATCAGTAGCTCTTTTTGCCACATTTTTATGCTGCTGTGCCTTTCTTATATTATACCTTGTGCTTGGAAGATCAGTCCAAAAAATTTCTCTGCCAGGATGCTTCCAAAATTCAGGTTTCACCTCTAACTCTTAGTCTTGTTTCCTTTAAAAAATTAGTCCCCGGCTGGACATGGTGGCTCACGCCTGTAATCGCAGCAGTTTAGGAGGCTGAGGCGGGTGGATCACCTGAGGTCAGGAGTTTGAGACCAGCCTGGCTAACATGGTGAAACCCCACCTCTACTAAAACATACAAAATTAGCTGGGCGCGGTGGCAGGCGGCTGTAATCCCAGCTACTTGGGAGGCTCAGGCAGGAGAATCGCTTGAAGCCAGGAGGTGGAGGTTGCAGCGAGCCGAGATAGCGCCATTGCACTCCAGCCTGGGAGACAGAGCAAGACTCCGTCTAAAAAAAAAACAAACAAAAAAAAGTAGCCCCCATACTTCAGTGGGAAGCGGCTGCCTTCTCTCCTATACTCTTTACTCTTTAGTTCTTTGTACTTCTGTTGCAGCACTTTGAAATATCTGTCCTTATGTTAGAGTCACTGCTGTATGTACTTTCCTCCCCATTGTAATGTGAACTCCAGGTCATAAAAATTTTATCTCGTTATCCATGCATCAGTAGCACACTATAAACATGTGTGTTCAAATGAAACACTTTGGGGTTACAATATAGAAATGATAAAATGGACTCACAATAGGATTTCTCACCTACTGTGAGTCAGGGACTTTCTCACTTAACCCTTTTTATAATTCCTGAGAGTAAGGCATTGCTATCTTTATTTTATAGATAGTGGATAATAAGTCTAAAGTCAGTAACCATAAAGGGATTCTGTGGTTAAAGAAATCTGGAGACATTCAATTAAAGAAAGCTAACAGTTTTCTCTCCAACAGGACTTATCAAGGCCTTAATTGTGAAACACTCATTAGAAACCCCTAAGCATACAGAGTATGCAACATTTCCTAACTTATTTGATTATGATTACATATTTTGAGGAATAACTTGCAGGGTTAGTGCACAAAGGAGCACATTTTGAGCATGCCAAGGAGAATAATAATGCCTGAATTAGAGTGGACATTTCAGTGATTCTCCTGGAGGTTAAATGTCACTGTAATATCAAACATGACAGAGTTTCTTGGTACATTGTCAAATATGGCTCTTGATGGTTATCATCACTCCTGATCTTCATAAAAGACTGAAGATCAACCTGCTGCCTTCCGTAGAGCTTTGAAGTGGCTTTTATTTGTTTTTGATTTTTATCCACTCCAAAGAGTGTGTCTGCGTATTCCAATAATCCAAGTTCCTGTCACATATTTAGAAATCACTGGAACTACCAACCACTCAGAGAGTAGGGAAAGGATATTCTTTAGCTGAGTGGGTTTTCAATCAACTTCCTCAAAGTATACTCCCTTAGTATTCTTCTGAAGCATTTCCCCAAATCTCTTTCCACAGTTCATGTAGTGAATCTGCAACACAATATCCAGCCATGCCTGAACAGGTGTGCCCAACATGGAAGGTTCTAGCCACAGGTCTGGATCTTTATTGCAGAAGCTGAACACTCAGTAATTTTGGTGTTTTAGAAAATCAACATCTGAAGCTTGATAAGCCCACGATTCTCCCCTCTGCCCTGGGGGAATTGTCTCTGTTTACATGAGGTACAGCCCATTTGTAAATATTAATACTAAAATGGGCAGTTATTAACCAAGCATCTGGAAGTGGAGAATTACCTGATGTTCTGATGTGAGTAGTGGTCTATGAGGTAAACCACCTAAGGTCACTTCCTTTCCTTTCTCAAAGTAGACTAGGGTCACAGACACTTCCAGCATATTTTCCAGGTTATTGAGGGCATTTTGTCATTGAGCTTATCCAGGAAAGTGTCTAACTAGGGTCAGGTGTCAGTAACTGTGTAGAGTACAGGGTATCTTTAGGGCTTCTTGGAGATGCAAGTGAATTTCTGGGCAGTCCTTTACAATTTGCAGAAGTTCTCTTCTTTCTCTTTGTCCTCTGATTTCAGCAGCATGTGTATTTTGTATGTCTCAATTGTCTGAGTTTTGGAAGCATCTCTGATTGTTGCATGTTAAAACAGCATTCTTACTTTGCATTTTCACTTATTCTTATAAACTTCTTATAGAACTGTATAAAAAACATTTTGACTATAATTTTTCCTTCTAATTTTAAAATCTATGTCTGAATTACTGGGATATTTTAAAAGTATCTTTATTCTATAATGAGAATGAGGGGAAAGGAAGATGAAATACCAAAACTTATCTTTAATGTAGTCTAAATGGTGATAGCAGCTTTTGCCAATAATAATGATTTTGAAATTGTCAGACTTGTGGCCACACATCCTATTGTGATATAAACCTATTTTCCCAGACAGTGGACTAGTAGAGAGGCATTCTTTATGCTAACGGATAACAAAAGACTTTAGGTAGTGTTCTCTTAAATCATTTACAAAAAGAATCTTTCCCCTTGATCAGGACCATTGAGGTTAACATAGGATGTTAGAGCATTATTCTCCCTGCAACATCGTTTTATCAAAATGAAAAGGGTCTTCAACAAGACACCCCGCAAATCCCAAGACAATAATTACATTCTTGGGACTGGAAATCTTGCATGTTTGCAGACATTTTAGAGTTTGGCATTTGTGGCTTTTTGCACACTATGAAATATTTATGCATTGTTCAAATAACCCTGCTTAGTTACCATTGGGTACCTACTGTTGTATAGGAATTGCATTTAGAAAGGAATAGAATCTGATTTATAAAATCTATAAAGCTCTCATACGCAGCTACTTCAGTAGAAATCCTTTTGAGACAATAGTTGAAAATGCTGGGAAATAGATGTTAATTTGGTTTGGGAAGTTTTTTGTTGGTGGTGGTAATGAAAGAAAATAATTACTATCAATATTTTCACTCTCAGTTAGAGGACATGAGGTTGCCAATGAAATTTGACTATCTGTACCAGACATTTAAAAAATAATAATTAATGTTAATACAAGTAATCAATTTTATTAACACAAAAATATATAAAAATAGATTATTTATAACTACCACCTACAGAAAACATTTTAGAAAATGTCCTCAGGATTTTTGTCTTTCTTCCCTCCCTTCCTTCCTCCCTCCCTCCCTCCTTCCGTCTTTCCTTCCTTCCTTCCATTCTTCCTTCTTCTTTCCCTCTCTCCCTCCCACCCTTCTTTCCTTTCTTCCCTTTGTCCATATATCCATCCATCCTTGTATTTAAAACATAGCATTATATTAAACATTAACTTTTCATAACCAACTTTTTAAATGAAGCAACATACTTTGAATGTTTTCCATGCCAATAAATATACCTCTACTTCATGAGAATTTTATTTCATTTTGTGAATGTCCCCTGAATTATATATACAATCTCTTACTATTGGAATTTATATATTTAAAAAATTTTTTTCTATTATAGGCATTTCTGTATAAACATTATTTACTTATTTATTTATTCATTCAATAAACGTTTATTGAGCTGATACTATGTGCCAGGTTCTGGGACTACAACCATGTTAGACACAGCTCATGTTTTTGTCTTTCTGTACTACTATGATAAATAAATAAAACAAGATCATTTACATTTAGTTTGAAGTAACAACATTTATTTTTGCTGAGACAGTCTTTATCATCAGTGAGAAGGTTAACACAGCTGGCTATTACTTCCCAAGGCTATTAAAATATTTTACATAAATAATACCATAATGTGGACTTGGAAATAATAATATGTACTCACAAAGCATCCATAGCCTATATTAATTTAGCTGAAAAATAATGTCGCAATCATACTGTCAGACTGCCTCCACAGCCACAGTAAATTGGTGCTATCAGGCTCAGAATTTATTTTTTCATAGATTTTGGTTTTTTTTTGATCATTTGTGGTTTGGACACATATAGAGGTTTCCGCTCAGAGCAACCAGGAAGGTGGAAACAGTGTGACATCACGTATAAAGCACTGGCTGAGAGCCAGGGATTTTCAATATGAAACCAAGTTCAACTAATTATTAGCTACTTGACCTTTGGAGGTCATCAAATATTCCAAAGCTTCAGTTTCCTGCTCTGAAAATGAGAGCACAGTGCTGGATAATTTCTTAGTTTCTGTCAGTCTAGCAATTTTGAACCTGTGTGTTTTTCATTGTTTTTACTGGAAGTTAACAGTGAAATGGTCAAAGACCCTGTTATGAATATTGATTCCATCTGTCAAAGCCAAGCTGAGAGGTAGGGATGGCAAAACAACAAATACAATGAAAGCTCTGAGCCAAGGAGTGATTTGATATATAAAATTCTAAAAGATTATCTTCACTATATGTGTTTGAATACACTGTAGAAAGTCAAATGCAGAAGTGGAAAGACCAGCTGGAAGGCTATTACAGTTGACAAGGTGAGAGATTGCAGCAGTCTCACTGGAGATGGTGAGAAATGGCCACATTCTTGCTCTATGTAATGGTAGAGCTGATCAGACATGCTGGTAACTAGGATGTAGTGGGAGAGGGAAGGAGATGTTCAATATAACTCTACAGTTTTTGGCCCAATCAACTGGTTATATGGTGGCTGCCATTCACTGAGTGGAGTGTCCTGAGGTTTTCATGAGGATGAGTGGGGGAGGAGAGTCAACATTTTGGTTTTGCACGTGCTATGCCTGAGGCACCTATTAGACATACAACTGGCAATGTTTGAATATGAAGCTGGATATGTGAGCCTGAAACTCAAGAGAAAGTTCAGGGCTAGCAATTTAAATTTGGGAGTTCTCAGTATTGGCTAAGTGATCGTAAGGCAATTAATCTTGATATGCCTGAATTTACTTATTTGTAAAATTGAGGTAATACTTTTTGTGAAGTTTAAATGATATAATATGAATTTTATAAAATTTTCAGCACACTGGCTGTTATGTAGCAAGTAGATAATAAACATTAGCTGCTCCTCTTCATTACAATGATGGAAGTATAGGTGGACAGATTGGTGATTAATTAGTTAATAAACATGAACACTCTTTAAATCTAATTCAGAGGTTTGGACCATCTTGGAAAAGACAGAAAAGAAGTTTATCTGGTTTCAGTGTAGGGTATAAGAGAGAAGGCAAATACTAGACATTTATTTATATTAGTAGTTGGAGGCATGCGGGTTATTAATTACACCTTCCAGGGAAACCCAAGCCATGAATTCCAGGGGAATGTTATCATGGTTGACTCTGCCAACTCCAATCTTTGTGGTTGAAATGTGGTCCTGAGCCCTCTTGCCTAGATGGAAATGTTAACTAGAAAAGCCTGTGTAGTTCCTGAGGCACTCAGAGAGAATCCTTTTTAATAATTCAGCCATCTGTATTTAGCTGGTCCCTCAATGTCTGAGCTAGGTCTTGTTAGAAATAAAGGATAAAATATTAAAGGGACAAATGTAAACAACACTGGCTTGAATTACAATTTCTAGTTTAAAAACATGTTCATGACTCACAGAGCTATTATACGTGTGATCTCTGAGAATGAAATTGGCTGGCTGACCTCCTAAGATTCCCTCTTAAACACGAAGTGAATATTTCACTATAATGACCAAGACTTTGCAGTTGAGGTTAGCAGCTTGAGCCCTTCTACTCACTAAGAATTCCTTCATTTGTTCAATCACCAAAGATGTGAAGAGCAATTAATGTGAGCCAGGCATCCAAATAGCTGAGAATTTCAGTGTTTTTGGAGTTGTGACAGCTGAGTTGTCATTGGTTAATAACCCAAGAGTCTTCTCTCCAACACATAAAACAAACAAATCCCTGCAAGATATGTTTCTGTCTTTTAGAATCAAACATTTATTTTGAGATGCTTACAGATTCACATGCACTTGTACAAAATAATATAGTGAGATCACGTGTACCCTTTACTCAGTTTCCTCTAATGGTACCATCCTGTAAAACTGTAGTATAATATCATGACCAGGATACTAACAATTCATTTTTACATTAAGATTTGGTATCATTAGAATTATAAATGTCAGATTGGAAACCACAACTCAAAACCACAAGACATACAAAGACATCTTAGCCAGTGCTGTTTTTCCTACTTCATACCCCATGTTGTTCCCCTCCACCTGTGACTCTGTGGGTCTGGATAGGCATTCTGCATGTCTAGTGGTGTTTTGTGCCTCTCATTGGTGACACTCAGCTCATCAGTGATTCCTTGTTCAATATTGGCTGTCCTTTGTGACTATAACCTCAGAGGGCAAAAATTATACCTGCTATTTACTACTGTTTTTATGGAATCTGGCAAAGTGTCTGGCACTCAAAGAGGCTGGATGACTTTTACTTGGGTGAGAGAATCAATTAATCTGCCCAGCTGAGAGAAGTGCATTTCTGAAAGACGGGTCAGAGACAACCAGGAAGTTAGTGGTAATGCTGCTGAAAATCAATGTTAGTAAGACTTTTGCTTCTTTGAATCCAAATCTGTTATCTTCAGAAAGATTCCCAGATAACAAAACAACCAAAATATTTATGTGTTCAGACACATGGGAAAAATATTATTTTTTAAAACAATCCAATCTGAGCTAAGTATTAGGAAAGCACTGAAATGTCTTGAAATCAAGTCTGAAGAAATAATCTGCTTCAGAATAGCTTTCTTGATGAGGAACACTTTTTCGTTGTCTAATATTGTTCTAATCAGCTGGACAATCTTAGCTGAATGATTTACCCTATAAAATGACAATATAAGTTAGTATTTCCCTAAACCTTTCTTTTCATCACCAAGGACACCTACAGACTTCTCTCTGGGGATAATGGAACATTGAAAATTGGGCATTTTAAATAGGTTGGCAGTTATCTGAAACAAGTAGTCTAATAAAGAAGTATGCCCTTATGGCTAGCCCTGAGAACAAATGGTATATCTTAAAGTTGGTATGTTTATTGTTTTTTCCATTGAAAAGTTTGGCTTTTTGAGCACAAAATAGCTGGCTGACTTTCTATCCATTCTCACTTCTCCAGTGCTTTAAATCATAATATTTAACTTAATTATCAGTATCTGACTTGAGACCTTCCAAGATTCCTCAGTCTGCCAGGTGCTTTGTTTCTTGACACTGAAAAGTCACTTGGTATAAAATAATGAGCAAAGCAAACATGGTGTCTGACTTTATAGAGCTTATTTTCTAATATAAGGAACAAATCAAAATCAAGCAAGCAGATCAATGAATTATATACTCATTAATTTTGATAAACCACTACAAATGAATGAATGAATGAATGAGCAAACTGAGGATGAAAAAAGCAGCCCTGAGAGGCAGGAGCCAGCCTCACACATGCAGTGGGGCCGTGTTCACCTGGCTAACCCAAACGATTTCACAGAACATCAATATCACACAAGGCCACTCTGAGATGCTGGGATCGAGACAAGAACTCTAATCATTTAAGAACACAGACAAAAGCATAAACATTTTCCAGACCACAAAAAATGACCAAGTATCTCCTATAACAGTTTGAATGACTGCTGGTTTCCTTAACAGTTTTCACCTTGTCCTGTGTTTTCATCTCCTAAGTAAGAATTATTAAGATACCCAGTCACAGAATTATCCCAGCTTCTAGACAACATCCAGTTCAAAGCAATGTCCCATTTCCTGGAATTATCTCCCAAATCACAAAACATAAGCCCAAATTCTGTAATAAGCCCTCTCTAATACCCAACTCACCTCAGTCCCAATGGCATCAGCTCTCCCTCATTGCAGCAAGTGAATAAACCCAACATTGTTCAAATTAAGGTGCATTTTTATTGGTCTTTGGCTTGAGAGCATTAATGAATGAAACACACACCTTTTTTTTTTCTGATGCCTAAAGACTTTATCCCTGATTGAACTGCTGATTCTAGATTTGGGATAAAACCTGACAAAATGTAAATATACCTGAAGAGGAAAATAGCTCAGTCAACAGTGACTTGTTATAGAGAAAAAGTCAGAAAGATCTAGAAGCCTAAGTGGTATTTAGAGAAAAAGGTTCTGAGAAGGTGGAGGTCAGCACATATTCTTACATGCTTTGGGTGAAGGACGACTTCTTGGGAAGAAGCTATGAAGAACAGATACCAGTGTGGGGAGAGATTTCAACTTTTCAAGAAGAGTTTTAGACCAGTGTTAAATGGACAAGAAAATAGGAAGGAAAGTGAGTCATGTTCTGCCAGTAAATTCCTCCTTCCATCTCAGGTAAATCTTTCATGGTGCTTATTAAGCAGTTTTCATTAAAGAGTTTATAGGTACATTAGCAGGCAAAAGAACACTTCTTTCCAACAAACAGCTCTCAGAAGTCATAAACAGAAACTCCTAATATCTGGACACCCACCAGAATAGCAATCGCACTCCCCAAATGTACCAAAATAAAATCAGCAGCCTCCATGTGCATACAGAAGAAGGCAGGATAAATCATAATGGCTGAGTTAGTATCCCTTTAACCCAGAGACCAAGATTTACACACTACAACTCCGTTAGCTTTATTGTCTCTGCTGAACAAGGCTGGCTGGGAAAAACTTAATTTTAAATATTTTATTACCTGCTAGTTTTAAACAATCTATTTCAGGTTAGCTCAGTTTCTTTTGGATACATAATCAGTCAGATTAATAAATGAAATTCACTTTATGTATGTTTATTTCCTCTCAAAAGTCTTCCCTGTCCTTCCTCAAAATCCTGGGTGGCATTAAACAAAGAAAAAAGCTTTCATGTACTCTCAGTGATGGAGGAAAGAATGCTGGAGTGAGCGGTAGCTGGACTGTTACCTGGGCTCTTCCTGGCCTTCATTGAGTTTAATTCTTGTCCGGCCTGGTCACTGAGCCTCTTTCTGTATATGTCTCTCAAATTCACAGCTGATGAATGTGTTCTTCCCACCTAGGCTTTCCTTCCTACTTCCTCTTTCCTGTCCCATAACTTGGTCTAATTTCACTACCTTTGGGTCTGAGCCATGATGATGTTAAACTGGTTTCCATCCCCCTTATTTCAGCTCTGAGGAAGACCTTAAAAACTTCCCTAGCACACCCATGGCAGGCCCTTCTTGGTTCTTAAATTTCAACTACTATTTATTGTGCCTAAGAGATCCCAGAAACTTTTAGATCTTTCTTATATTATCCCAATCATCCCAATCTTTGCAGCACTGTGGTGGGATCTGGGGAGGTAGGTCAGTCTAATGGGTCACTTTCTGTCTGACTATGTGATGTGGCCATTTGTATTCTTCTGCAGCTGCTCCAGGTCAGAAGGTTGCATATTGCTAGTTGCATTCCCCCAGAGCTATAGGTGGAAAGCTGCTTATGGCATCCCATATCAATATATCTCGTGTTTTTATTACTCCCCCTGAGGATTGGCTACCAAAGTTGGATAAAGGTTGATGAAAAATAAGAATCCAAGTTTCTTATCACCTAGAAGCATTCTCTGTTTCCCCCTTAAATGAGAACTTACAGTATATTCTATCCTGAGTTTCCTCTACCCATGGCATATAGAAAAACCTCATAGATCTAGTCACCAGGCCTGTCTCTTGATATGGAAAGGAAGTTTTTGCAATTTACATATATTTTTCTCTTTTTGACAATGCCTGACTGTCAAAACTATTTTCATATTATGGACTCAAAATAAATCTAATTTGTCAGTCAACATGTATAAGGATTTTGTTATTGTAGATGATGCCTGTTCTTTCTCTCAGGTGCTGAAACCCATTAGAGTGGGGGGTGGATGCCTAGGATACTGTGATTTGAGAAGAATGAAAAATATAAAAAATATACCAGTTTAACATTTTCAAAAATATGATACCTGAAAAAACTCTAATTCCATCCATCATGATTTCCAACTTTGGTGGGTTTGTGGGTGTTGTTATTCTTCATCTTCTCTGAGCCAAAGAATCCTTCTCTGGCATCCTAAGTAATTTGTTTATTTATTGACTTTGTTACTTACTGTCTCACTTCCTCAAATAGAAGATGAGGTCCACAGGCAGGGCTCTTAGTCTATTATATTCCCAGAGGTATCTGCAGTTCCTGGAACACAGTAGGGACTTGTAACTATCTGTTAAATGAAGGAATAAAAGAAACAGACTTTCCTATGTGCATTTTATGACAAATATTAAGAAAGTCAGATTTTGTTTGTATCTGAGAAAGTGGATTGTTAATAATATTTGCTGAAGAATGCTTAGAAAGTATCAATTAGGTGCTGAGGTTACAGTAGGGAACAGACATACTGAGCCAGTTCTCATGGAAGGATAGAAGGAGAGATCAATTTTTCTAATCCTAGCTCTGGCAAGTTGTTTAACCTCCATGAGCCTCAGTATTCTCAAGTGTAAAATAGAGATATGGCCACCTACCCTATAGTGTTGTACTTATATCACAAGTACTGAGTGGATGTTAGTGTTCTTGCTGCTTCACTATCACAGGTGTTAACCTATAGGGTGATATGAAAAGTCAGAGAAGAGAAGGGAGAAAAAAGAAATTGAACACAAACTTGGTCCTCTATCATAACTGGAAGTTGCTTTAGCTCCTGTTAGTCATTTTTCTCTGATTAACAAGGAGTCATCTTGTAGAATAACTGTTGGTAGTTCCAGAGAATTACTCCTATGACAGACTATACAAGGTCACCCATCATGGAAATGGCCTGTGACCCTCTCAGAGGCCCTTAAGTGGCTTGGTTTCAGGCAGGCAGCATTCTGGTTCTTTGTCTTCAAGCCAGAGAGATCTGATTGGCTGTTTTCCAAAGTGGGTTTACAGCTCCCTGGACACTCCTGTTCTTCCCACGTTTGATATAGCTGTTAGGTTCTAACCTCTGCCACTTACAAGTTCTCTCATTTCTGACATCCCATGAGATGCAATCCTTTGATCTTGATATCAGTTGAAATGGAAATATCTCTGAGTTTCATTTAAGTGGTGTCATTTAAAAAAACAGTTTTTATCAATTCAAAGAATGCTATTCGGAAATATTTTTGCAAAGAGATACCCTTGCTTCGTGCTATTCAAGCCTGTAGGCACTCAGACATAAAAAGCTTTCTATGCTGGTCCTGGAATATTGGGTTTTAACGTAATAGGTTTAATGTCTTATTGTTAAAATCAGGACCCACTTTCCACGGTGTTATGTCTTTATGCTGCAGAGATTTCACCCAAAAATTCTCATGATAGCCCTCACAGATTTTAAGGAATATTTAGCTTCCCAAAATATGGGCTGAGGAAATATTTGTAAGACATGGCCCTCACCCTTAATCAAATTATCTGGTGATGATAATGATGATGGTGGTGATGATAGTGATGATAATAAAAGTAACAACACTACTAATTGGTAACATTTATTGAGCACTTACTTACTGTGTCATCTCAGACACTGTGTTAAGCACTTTCCATGCATTAATTAGTTAATTTTAAGGAAGTACGTTTAACTTTACTTGTTTATTTTTATTGATGCATAATATTTGTGTATATTTATTGGGTACACATAGTATTTTGTTACATGCATAGAATGTGTCATGATCAAGTCATGGTAGATAGGCTATCCATCACCAGAAGCATTTATCATTTCTATGTGTCGGGAACATTTCAAAACCTCTATTCTAGCTATTTTGAGATATGCAATACATTGTTTTTAACTGTTCTATCTAACTGTGTTTGTACCCATTAACCAACTTCTTTTCATTCTCCCCCTCCCACTCACACACACTTTCCATTCTACTGTCATTCTACTCTCTATCATTCTACTCTCTACCTCCTTGAGATTAAATTTTTTAGCTCTCACATATGAGTGAGAACATGCAATATTTGTCTTTCTGTACCTGGCTTGTTTTACTTAACATAATGACCTCCAGTTCCATTCTTATTGCTTCACATGACAAGATTTCATTCTTTTTTATGGTCAAATAGTATTCCATTGTATATATGTACCACATTTTCTTTATTCATTCATCCATTGGTGGACACTTAGGTTGATTCCATATCTTTGCCATCCACATATTAATTAATTTAATCCTGGCAAAATTGCCCATGAATGAATGTTCTCATTTTACAGATCAGGAAACTGGTGTCAGAGAGGCTAAATGACTTGCTAAGATAGTAGAGCTGACTTCAGAGAATTTCCTTTATTAAGAATGCTTTGGATACATCATCTTATTTTGTTCTTTCAACAATCCTGTAAGGTAGGAGCATTAGCTACATTTTTCCAGCTGGGGAAACTAAGGCTCGGAGAAGTTAGGTAACTTCTCCAAAGTCAGACAGCTTGTATTCACAGCCAAGCTGGGATATAGGACAACAAAGCCTGTACTCTTAAATTACAGGCTAAGTTAACACCTATTATAGAGGCATGATGTCTAACAAGAAAGACATTGTCATTAACATGGAGTATGTCTAGATAATACACAAATACACATGCACACACACCCTGCGCCTTAAGAGAATTAGAATCGCAAAGCACTTTTATATAGCTTAGAAGCAAGAGTTTGGGAAAGTTATTCTCAGAGGTAATGGTGGAAAGCAATCAGATAGATTGGAGAGTTTTTGAAAACACCTAATTACCATCCAGCATGTGTATACCCCTAGGCACCTTCAGCAGGTAAAATGGTATCTGGGGCCTGATTGAATATTTCTTTCACTAGGTGTTCCTTTCTGTCTACATTGTGCTTCTGTGAGCTGAGAGATTTAATAACAGATGCTCTGGGATGATTCCTAAGCAAAAGAATTGTCTTTTGTCACTGTAGATGCATTTTCCGACCTTGTGTTCACCATGAATATATCATAAGAGAAATGATCGCCTGACACACAAGCAATGGGAAGTGTAACCTGGGGTTGGGTTTCACGTGATTGTAATTACAGAATCTCAGCTTCATTAACATAGGTTTTTATACATGAAACTTTTTTTCTCATAGTAGCCCTTATTTGAAATGAACACCTTTCAGCTTCAAGGCCACAACAATTATGTTCAGGTTGAAGAGCAGTTTGTTTCTACTTATGTGAGAGTAAACAAAACAAGTTATTGTCTCTCTTTTCCTTCCCCATTTGTGTTTGGTTCTGTGTTTGCTGCATGGCACACCAATACTAAACACTTCTCATTTGTCCTAAAGTGAGCATTGGATGAAATGGCTCTATGTATAATATGGGTTTGTATTCTGTTGTCTCAAAGCAGTTATTTAGTGTTTTGAATTCATGTCGATTTAATGATCTTATTCATTCAATAAGATATGAGAGGAAGGAAGGCAAACATGTCCCCTGCCTGTATGTGGCTTATAGTCTGGCAGAGGGGTAAGGCAGGATATTTTGTCTATCTTGTTCACTGCTATGCCCAGTGTGTGCCTGGGACTAAGTGCTCAATAAATACTTGTTGAATGAGTGTATGCACAATAAAATAGATTAAGAGCTATGAAAGAAGGATTACTAGAGGACCATGGAAATGTACAGTGCTGGACTGATTTCCCGCAGGGAAGGGAATAAAGAGTTGAGGCAGACTCTCAGAAAGAGAATTCCCACAGCATGGCACAATAAAATATGGCCTCCATTGTCACGTAAATAAGAGTATAGATCCTACTTCCACATTTTCCAGGCCTGAAAGTGTTGACAGGTTATTCCTCCCAAGCCTCAGGTTTCTCAAATGTGAAATAGAAAATTGTGCATATGATGCTCTTGTTAGTGACCAGCACATGATGGACAGTCAATACCTGTAGCTACTGTTGACTGCAAAGAACCTGTTGTAGTCTCACTGTGCAGAATTATGTTATTCCTTTCAAATGAAACTTGCAGTAGATTCAGTGTTTTAACAGAATCGTGATGGAAGTCAATAATTGAATGCATCAAATGGGGGAAAAAGGACAACCTCTCAACTCAAGATATTTTAAGGTGTGACTTTTTTTTTTAAATGTTTCTGTTACATGCATCTAAATGACTGGTGTCTTAAGAAGAGCAGAATTTTCTATTATGCTGTGCCACTTCTGTCTTTTGACTTGGGGGAAGTTGCTAGATCTCCCAGTGGTTCAGTTTCCAAAACCATAAAATGGAAAGAATAAAAATAAATATATAAAGGCATTAACTTCTATATCTTAGTGAGTTTTTACTAGGCCTGTATCTGCCTAGGATCTTCTTTTTTGATTCATCTATTCACCAAATATTTAATGGCCTCTGGTGATATGCAATGCATTGTGCCAGTCAAATGATGAGATATCTGCTTGGAGGAGCAAAAGATAGGGTGGTGGGCGGAGACGGACTTATGCAAATTATTCCAATGGAGGGTAGTAAGTGCTATGGTAGAGGGAGATACAAATGCTATGAGCATATTACTAATAGCCAAAGCAATCCTAAGCAAAAAGAACAAGGAGGTATCACATTACCCAACTTCAAACTATACTACAATGTTGCAGTAACTGGTACAACATGGTACGGGTACAAAAACAGATGTATAGACCCATGGAACAGAATACAGAACACAGAAATAAAGCTGCACACCTACAGCCATCTGATCTTCACCAAAGCAGACAAAAATAAGCCCTGGAGAAAATGACTGCCTATTCAATAGATGGTGCTGGGGTAGTTGGCAAATCTCATGCAGAGGGATAAAACTGAACTCCTACTTCTCACCATATACAAAAATTAACCCAAGATGAATTGAAGACTTAAATTTAGGACCTCAAACTGTAAAAATCCTATAAGAAAACTTAGGAAGTAGCATTCTGGATATCAACCTTGGGAAAGAATTTACGACTAAGTTCTCAAAAGCAATTGTAGCAAAAACAAAAATTGACAAGTGGGACTCAATTAAACTAAAGAGCTTCTGCACAGCAAAAGAAAATATCAATAGAGTAAACAGATAACCTACAGAATGGGATAAAGTATTCACAAACTATGAATCTGAGGAAGATCTAATATCCAGAATCTATCAGGAACTTAATTCAATAAGCAAAACCAAAATGACCCCGTTTAAAAGTGGGAAAAGGACATGAACAGACACTTCTCAAAAGAAGACATACAAATTGTCAACAAATATATGAAAAAAATGCTCAATATCACTAATCGTCAGAGAAATGTGAATCAAAATCACAATAAGCTACCATCTCACACCAGTCAGAATGGCTATTATTAAAAAGTCAAAAACAACAGGTGCTGGTGAGTCTGTGGAGAACACTTATACACTCTTGGTGGGAAAATAAATTTGTTCAGCCACAGTGGAATGCTGTTTGGCAATTTCTCAAAGAACTAAAAACAGAACTACCATTCAACCCAACAATCCCATTACTAGGTATAGACCCAAAGGAAGATAAATTGTTCTATGAAAAAGACACATGCACTTGTATGTTCATTGCAGCACTATTCACAATAGCAAAGACATATAATCAACATAGGTACCCATCAAGAATGGATTGGACAAAGAAAATTTGGTACATACACACCATGGAATACTACACAGCCATAAAAAAGAATGAAACCATGCCCTTTGCAGCAACATACATGCAGCTGGAGGCCACTGTCCTGAGCAAAATTAACACAGAAACAGAAAAGCAAATATCACATATTTTCACTTATAAGTGGGAGCTAAACATTAGGTACACATGGACATAAAGGTGGAAATAATAGACACTGGGGACAACTAGAAAGGGGAGGGAGGGAGAGGGACAAGGGCTGAAAATCTACCTATTGAGTAATATGCTTACTACCTAGATGATGGGATCAATCATACCCAAACCTCAGCATCACTCAATATACCCAGGAAACAAACCTCCACGTACAATCCCTGAATATAAAATAAAAATTGAATTAAAAAAGCAAAAAAACCCAAAAGCTATAAACATGTAGAAAGGTCAGGCACAGTGGTTCATGCCTGTAATCCCAGCACTTAGGGAGGCTGAGGCATGCAGATCATTTGAGGTTAGGAGTTCAAGACCAGCCTGGCCAACATGGTGAAACCCCGTCTCTACTAAAAAATACAAAAATTAGCCGGGCATGGTGGCAGGGCCTGTAATGCTGGCTACTTGGGAGGCTGAGGCAGGACAATTGCTTGAACTTGAGAGGTGGAGGTTGCAATGGGCCAAGAGCACTCCAGCCTGGGCAACAGAGGGTGTTGGTTTAGCATGGGACTGTCATGGCCACCGGATTGGTCTTTTGCTTTCTGAATCTCAATTCCAAATTTAGTGTCTGATACTGCTTGTCAATACGTCTTTCATGCATGTTTAGACTCCAGTCAGCTCAATTCCATTCTAAGCATTCTTTTGTCATTTATCATTCAATGATTCCAGCTATCTATTGACCCAATATAAATCTATTAATCAATAAAGGCATATTTCCTGATATCTCTTTCAATAATTCAGTAAAGGGATATTTTTTGAACATACCTTGTATTTCAGATACTCTGCTCTGAAATCAGGAATGAATGAGATTTCATCCCTCTTCTTAAGAATCCTCCAGCCTAGGAAATGATGTAGGAAAGATACCCATTACGATAGCGCAAGACAAAACATGATATAGCCATCAGCAGGAACAAAAGGCGGGAAAACAATATATGTTGGCACACCTAGCCAGCATCACATGTTTAGTTACCTGTTCATTCACTTTAGCCACTAGAGGTTTAGACACCTGTTTTGTTTTGTTTTGGTGGGAGGTTGATTTTATTTAATTTTTATTTTAAGTTCAAGAGTACATGTGCAGGTTTGTTACATAGGTAAACTTGTGTCATAGGGGTTTGTAGTAGAGAATATTTCATCACCCAGGTATTGAGCCTACTACCCATTAGTTATTTTTCCTGATCATCTCCTTCTTCCCACCCTCCATCCTCTGATACGGACCCCTATTTCAGATATGGGAAATAGAGGTCAGGCCCTCAAGGTAGGTGTGATTTCAAAGGCTTGAAGGTGTGATTTCTTTTTTTATTTTTATTTTTATTTTATATTATATTTTTAAAATTTTATTATTATTAAACTTTAAGTTTTAGGGTACATGTGCACAACGTGCAGGCTTGTTACATATGTATACATGTGCCATGTTGGTGTGCTGCACTCATTAACTCATCATTTAGCATTAGGAACTAACCCAAATGTCCAACAATGATAGACTGGATTAAGAAAATGTGGCACACATATACCATGGAATACTATGCAGCCATAAAAAATGATGAGTTCATGTCCTTTGTAGGGACATGGATGAAGGTGTGATTTCAAAGGCTTTGAATGACAAGTCAAAAGGTTATTCAGTAGGAATAGCCTTCCATGTTTTGAAGAGGAAAAAGGAGCGCACAAGCAGTACTAAAAAGCAATACTTCCCATGTCTTGTGAGAAGACTGAGGCTGAGAAATGCAATGGAGAACTGAGACCATTGCTAGGTTCTATTGGAGACGGTTTCTCTTGGGAAGACTTCAGGTATTTTAGAGTGGAGTCATGTCATGGAGTGCTCTCCAAAAACTGGCAAATTCCTCCTATATCTAAGCAGAAATTTTCTTTACTTTTGGACAACTCCTGATGCTTATGTGACCAGTTACTCCTTAAGCATATTTTTTGAGACCCAGATTAACACAGATCTCAAAGTGGATGGTTCCAGATAGAGAAAATTGCATGAAGAATGCTAAGTAGGTCTAGATTCTTCAAGGTGCGGTAGGGTCAGACCAATTTTTTAATCAAGTGTCTTGTCAAAAATAAAAATGCATTACAGATTTTGTTTCATTTTTTACAAGAATAAAGGTGAAGGTGTTAGAGTAGCTGATACCTTTTTGACATTTTGACTCTGGAAGTTATTATGCCTTTAGATTCAGTGGGAATGCTTCCTTTATTTCCTCTTATGCTAATTCATTTTAGGTAGAAACGTCAATGTTGGCCTAATATGTGAGGCTGATGGCATCTCTTAACGTTTAAAAGTCTGTTAACTCTCCTACTATGAAAGTTCTAAAACCCCTGTCCAAGTCTTTAAATACTCTGATTAAGATTTAAAAGGCTACTTTTTACTACCATTTAATTATCTACTTCCCAGGTAACTGTAATATTACAATTTTGCAACATCCTGTAGCTCTCTGTCCAACCATTCAATTATGTATATAGCAAGATTTTTACCCTACCATAATTAATAGGGGAACCAAGTAGAAACATTAATGTGAGTTAACCGTTAAAATGCATAGAAGGCTGGCTCTCATTTTTTTTCCCATACTGAATTCCTGGAGTTTTACCCAGGGGTGAGGCTCGGATCAGCACTCCTATAAAAAATTGTCAAACTTGCTGTTATATACTATGATTATTATAAGTTTATTGGTACATTTCTAAGTAGATAGGAAAAAAATGCCTGAACTTGCAGGTTATCTCTGCTTTTAACTTGTTTTTACCATTGGCCAGGAGGCAAGTTATATAACCTCTTGGATTCTTAGATTTCTCTTCAATTAGTTACAGTCTGTACCACCTTTAGATCAGGCCAACTAGCCCTGGCACAAAGTCTTGGGCTTAAGGGTCCAGCTCTGGCTTTCTTATGGTTGTGCTCCTATGAACTAAGAATGCTTGGGCCAAGGGCTGTGTCCATCCAGAACCAGTGTCCTCCTACCCAAATCATGTTCTGGGTACTGGAGACCCTAGGATTCTCAGCATAAGTGGCCCTGAATCTGTTTCCAGTTTCTTTCTTCCCTGAGTTTATTCTCTTAAGGTCAGAGAAGAATGCTGGGTGTGTGCATGCATGCATGGAGTGACCAAGGACTACGCATTACCCAGGTTTGGAGATAAAGGGCTCTGGTGTCCAAAGTCATGTGTTCTGTTCCCTGCAGTGCAGGCTGGAGCCAGAAGTGAGGATGAGGGGAAGTGGGTTCAGAAGTTTCAATTTGTACTCTTGCTTCAGGCCCTGCGAGTGTTGAGGCAGATTTGGTTAGAACTGTTAATTCCCACCCTTTAGGAGAAAGTGCAGGGGAATTAGCTGCAGGCTGCCGGAAGGGCTGACCCAACATATTTGAGGAGGAAGTGTTGTATGGTAAGTGTGGTTAAAGGTTTCCTTGTTTTTAAACATGCTTATTAATTATATGTCACAGTAATTCCAGCCTTAGCTGTTCATTCCTAAGTTCAGACATTAAATTTTTGTTAAAATATGAATAATTATTAAAGGGGAAAATACATCTTTATTATTCAGCAGAACCAATTAACATATTTGCATGCATTTGTTTTATTAGCCAGTCACCTAGAAAAGCTCAGAGGAAAAGCCACAAGATTAGTATAATTCACTGATGTTGAATTAATAAGTGTCTGGAAGAGTATCAGAATTCCCTGAATCTGCTAAGCTTTTAAGCTTCAGCACGCTAATTGTCATCACCACCACTACTACCATCACCACCACCACCATCATCATCATCAAAATAATTAAATACCAGTAGCTAATACTCACTGAGCATTTGTTATGTGCCAGGCTCTGTCCTAAACACCTTACATGAATCATAACCTTCAGTTCTCATTGAACCTATGAAGTGGGTACTTTTATTACCTCATCACACAGATGATAAAACATGATGCACAGAGAATACAAATGATTTTCTCGAATCTCAGAGTTCCTACCTATGAAGGTAGCATCAGGATTTGAACCCAGGTCTTCAGACAGCTTCTTCCCATTGACTTAAGTTTCCCACTTTATTTGCATGTGTCTTTCATCAGCCTGATTTACTGACTCATCCTTTATGTGTCTCCAGTGCATCACAGGAATTTAAAGTGTAATGTTAGATCATCTTGTGTATAATAATTAGTCTTTACTGCTCTTATTATAATAACTCTCACATTCTGTACTCATGGCTACTTTATACCAGTCTGATTCTGGTCATTAAGAGGCAGAGGGGATTAAAAAAACTCGGATTAACATGGGTCTATTGTGTTTATTTAGCTAACTACTAGGGTGATGAACTTAGATAAAATAATTACAAGGACAATTGTCTAAGAATTCTTACATCATTCAATTAAGTCTTTATTATCTTTTCAAGTGTATGATAAAATATATAAATTTTAAATGTGGAAAATATATGTAAAAATTGTAAAATATATTAACAGAAAAATTTATTACTTTTTATTTATATAAAAACAATATTTGATTACTTTTATTGTGGTTAAAAATATCACATTCCTAGAATATATATAGTCTGCTTTAAATGGAATATATTGTCATTAAATTTTATTTATTTTTAAACAAATTACATTCAAATGAATTTTCTCTTTTTTGAGGGAGTGGAACTAAAGATCTGTAACTCTAAACCAGGAATTGGCAAACTATAGCCTAGAAGCCAACTCTGGCCCAGAGCCTTTTATAAAGTTTTATTTATAAATAAATAAATAAAGTTTTATTTGAAGATGAGCAAGCTCATTTGTTTACACATTGTTTATGGCTGCTTTTGTACTATAATAGCAGAGTTGAATAGTTGTGATAGAGACCTTAGGGCATGCAAAGACTGAAATATTTACTATCTATCCTTTGTGGGAAAAAGTAGTTTGTTGACCCCTCCTCTAAACTATGTGTCTGTAGCAGTCTGCTTTTGCGTTGCAATAAAAGAATACCTGAGACTGGGTAATTTATAAAGAGGTTTATTTTGAGTCACGGTTCTGCAGGCTGTACAGGAAGCATGGTGCTGGCATCTGCATCTGGTTAAGGCCTCAGGAAGATTCCAGTCATGGTGGAAGCAAAGGGAGACCTGATGTATCATATGGTGAGAGCAGGAGCAAGAGAGAGCAAGGAGGTGCCACACTCTTTTAAACAACCAGATCTCATGTGAATCTTCATAGGATGAGAACTCATTACTGTGAGAACAACACCAAGCCATTTATGAGGCATCTGCCCCAGGATCCAAATACCTCCCACCAGACTCCACCTCCAACATTGGGGATCACATTTCAACATGAGATTTGGAGGGGACATTCAAAATATATCAGTGTCAAAACTAAAATATTGGTTGGCACACATTCCAGTAGTACCATAGAGTCTGCTAACATTTGAGACTTTGCAAATGGACAGAAACACAGTCGTGTCAAAATAATTTTTAGACTCTAAAATGTTCAGCCAGTTAAACAAACATGTTTTATTTTATTGTTACCAGAATTTGAAAAATATCACAAAATCAAGGTGAGGTTATCTTAATCCTATGACTGCTCTTTAAGCAAACAATATGTTTTTCAAAATTGACCAAATAAAGCAAAAGAGACGAAAAACAACAACAACCATAGAAGGTATTGTGACAAAACACAGAATCAAGTATTTACTTTGTTTAATCTAAAGCAGGATTAAAATGGGAGAAGATAAATACCAAATTTCACATGAGAAATACCTACTTTCTGCTAAGTAAACTTATTAAAAAAATACAGTCACACTTTTTTGCCACTAACAGAGGATCATTTGCAGAGGCTTGTCTCTATGTCTCTATTAAGGGGATACAGTGATGTTTTCCTACCTTGATTAGATTATTCAATAATTTCTTTGCAAGAGATTTCAGCTGCCTCCCTATGTAAACCAGGCCTAATCTATCCGGTATTCACAGGTTAATCCCTTAAAGACTTGTGGACAGGATATGTCAGAAACTGGTGCTGGCTTGAGAGACAGCCTACTGTAGGTAATGGAAGTGTTGCTTGGTAAATTTGATGAGCCTAATTCAACCACAATTTTCAATATCTAATATTTTATTCCCAGGTATGCTTGTTTAAAAGAAATTTTAAAATGCCAAAAGAAAGCCCTTCTATCTAACTTTCACACACAAAAATCACATGGTGATAAACACAAAAGTAGATTTCAAAAATGTTACTGGGACAATTTGGAATTCATATGCAAAAAAAAAAAGAACGAACGAAACCACAAACAAATACTCTAGCCATACTTCACATCATATACAAAGATTAACTTGAAATATATAAAATACTAAATATAAAATTAGAACTATGAAACTTTTAGGAAAGTGCTATCCAAGTGGAACACTGAACAGTCATGGAAGTGATCAGTGGCTGTTCTGTCCAATGCAGTAGCCACCAGCCAAAGAGGCTATTGAGCCCTTGAAATGTGGTTAGTATAATTGAGGAACTAAAGTTTTAATTTAATTTGATTTGATTTAATTTAAATTTAAGGCACCATATGTGACTGGTGATTGTTTTGTTGGACATCAGAGTTTTAGAAGAAATTATAGCTAATACATATTTGTAACTTGAGTAAGGCAACGATTTCTTAGGGTGAAAAAGAACAAACAATGAAAGATGAAAGATAAATTAAGCTTTATGAATACAAAAATCTTACACTTTATAAAATACACTGTTAAGAAAGTGAAAAGGCAAGTCAATGGACTGGGAGAAAATGCTTACAATGAAATATCTGCTAAAGGACTTGTATTCGGAATTTACAAAACATTATCAGAAAACCAAATGGGCAAATGATTTGAACATATACCTCAATAAAAAAATACAGAAAAAGGCAACTACATCCAAGAAAAAGTGTTCAACATCATTAGTCATTAGGGAAACTCAAATTAAAACTGCAAGATATAACATTATACCTCTAAAAGAATGGCTAAAATAAAGGGGAAAACCCCTAAACAACGTCAAATGCTGGCTAGTATGTGGAGCAGCTGAAACTCTCATACATTGTTGGTAGGAATGCAAAGTGTCAAAACACCTTTGAAAAACACTTTGGCAGTTTCTTATAAAGTAAAATACAGATTTACCATATTACTAGCATTGTGCTGCAGCCAAACATTACCAGTTCATAGGAGCCAATCATGCACATCTATTTCTAACTCCACATTCAGTGATGCCATGTTGGGAGACTGAAATGGGTTAGAGTAGGAATATTCACACTGCAGGAATTGGCAAATGCTACAAATCAGAGACTGTTTTGGGGAAAGGGGAAGAGTCAACTATTAAATGTTTACCAGTAAAGCAATCCATATGGTCCAGCAATTCTAGTCCTAGTGAAATGAAAACATATTCATCCACATACATGTACGTTAATGTTAATAGCAGTTTTATTCATGCTTGCCCCAAACTGGAAACAATGGAAATGTTTATTAACTGGTGAATGGATAAACAAATTGTATTACATTTATAAATGAAATATTACTCAGCAACAAAATATAATGAACTACTGATATATGCAAAAGCACACACTCTCTTTCCTTTAAAAATAAAAGCACAAACATGAATGAAGCTAAATCTTTTCTTTGGGATCTGGTTCTACAGTATTTTCTTCTAATGTTTTCAATTGTCACAATTGTTTGGACCTGAAAGGTACTTCTGAACTGCCAAGTGAGCTATAGTTGCTATTAGTCCATCAAATGAATTTTAGAGATATGTCATATCTTTTATGAGACTAAAGAGCTTAGAATTCTCCCTCTCAATTAAGTTTCCAGGAGTGGCTGCATTTAATATGATTTCTGATACTCTGACATAGCACCAATTAACAGAGTCTAGTTTTAAATCCAAATTCAAAGAGCAAATGTCTTTTAGCACATAATTTAATGTCTATTCCAATTTACCACTTGTGTTTTTATTGATTTTACAGAGGCCCTTGGATGGTTCTGCCCTAGTCATTAGGGTACTAATTCTGTTAAATACTTGTTAAGAACTAAATTACCTACTCATGCCAAACCCTGGTGATTCAATGCTATAATGTATGGGTGAGGAAGTGCAGAAAATGACAGGCTGATTGGATTTTGTTTTTCTAATCACATTATGTTCTAATATTTCTGACCAGGTTGTTTAAGGATTTTATAAAAATCACCTTTTACAGAAGTCACCTTTCACCTTTCATTATTGTATAACTTTATGAGAGAGATGTGTCAAATGGTATATAATAGCTTATTATTTTTGTCCTCTAAAGTGTTTATTTCATGTCAAAAAAGTAGAAACTTGTTAGATAAGAGCTGTGAGAGCTCCTTTTGAATGCAACAAACTAGTTGAACTGAATTGTATTAAATATTATTTTTCTAATGCATCAATGGTCCCAAGACAAAAAAAAGACAAAAATGTTTGTTTACATGAAGTAACTTTTCTCTATGAAATATTCAATATAATAAAGCCAAGATAGTAGGAAAGATGTTTTATTTGAAGGTGTGTGTGTGTTTGTGTGTGTGTGTGTGTATAAAGTGGTGAATTAAGCATTATGACACACTCTAGCCACTGGCTACTGTGCCTACGGTATTAGGCTTGGGATTCCACAACATTTGTTGGTGAATGCCCTGGGATTAAGGTTCCTGGAAATCATTGCCAACCTAGACATGAACAAATTAATCTAGACAGCATAAAGCTTGACAAGCACATTAGTAATTTTTAACATCTGGAGAATACTGTCATTGCTGATTAGATGAAGGTATAAAAATATATCTAAATGAAATGTTCAAAACAAAATAGAATATGATTTTTAAAATTTCTGAGTAGCTTAATTTGTCTTTTATTATTATAAAAACATAATATGTAAATGAAATGCTAAAAACAGAGATCTAGAAGTAGAAAATAATAATATTTAACCAATCCCATTTCACTCTGTAGAGGTGACTTATACATATATATGCATATACAGAGAGATTTTAAAAATAAAAATTCTATCATATTGTCATATTCTACACATTTTTTCCATTGCTAATTTATCATTAACTTCTTCCATGAAAATACCTACAGATCTTCCTCAAGGCTGCATATAATGAAGCTCTAAATGTACTTAGCCAAAGCCCTGTTAATGAATATTTAAAGTTTTTCTCTATTATGGTGTGCATTGTTGACTCGATTATTTGCTTGCTTCTGTGACAGTCCCTTTGGATAGGTTAGAAGCAGATTTTTGAGTTGAAAAGAAAAAAAAGGTGTTTTCTTGAGAAGGAAATCGGGTTATATTAAATTGGAGATTTGGAGTGAAGGATAGAAAAGAAGAAAATTAGATTGCCATAGGAAGACTGATGATTTATGTGTAAGATCCAGTGCTGTGTGTTCTCCGTTTCAGCAACGTGGCATCATTGTGCGACATACTTTCATGTGTTATCTGTTCATATTGGCTTGATTTTTTAATCAATTATACCATTTTCAGGCACACTTCTTTAAATTGGAAAAAAAATATTTTCAGGTTATCTTTGACTGAAGTTTAATTGCATGGAATAAAAAGAATATCAAAGTGGCAAATGCTATGTAAAAAATTAAATAGAGTAATGCACAAGAGCATTGGTAAAGGAGGAAGACTTTAGCTGAAATGATGAGTGAAGGCCTCTTAGAAGAGGTAATATTCCAGGAGAAACTGCATGACCAAGATGAGGCTGCTCCTCTTGATTTATGAAGAAAGAGATTTACTAAGAAAATTGTTGTTGTTGTTGTTGTTGTTGTTGTTTTTCAGATAAAGGAAACTATGAGTACAAATAAACTAAGGAAGGAACTAATTTGGTTTATTCATAGAACAAAAGTTGTTTCAGTATGTCTAGAGAGAATGGTAGAGGCCAAACCATGGAATGCCTTGAGTACCAGAATAAGAAATCTGATGTTAGAAAAACAAAGTACTTCAAGTTCAATTGGAAGCTGTTAAGAGACTTTTAAACTGCAGAGCCTCATAATATGATTCATGTGATTATGTGGCCAATTTTAGTCTTATTATTTTTTCTTTTTTTTCTTCAACTTTTAAGTTCTGGGATACATGTGCAGCATGGGCAGGTTTGCTACATAGGTAAACGTGTGCCATGGGGGTTTGCTGCACAGATCCACCCATCACCTTGTATTAAGCCTAGCATCCATTAGCTATTCTTTGTGATGATCTCCCCCAACTCCTCCCTCCAACAGGCTCCAGTGGGTGTTGTTTCCCCTACCATGTGTCCATGTGTTCTCATGGTTCAGCTCCCACTTCAGTGACAACATGTGGTGTTTGTTTTTCTGTTCCTGTTTTAGTTTGATCAGGATAATGGCTTCCAGCTCCTTCCATGTCTCTGCAAAGAACATGAGCTCATTCCTTTTTATGGCTGCATAGTATTCCATGATGTATATGTACCACATTTTCTTTATCCAGTCTATCATTGATGGGCATTTGGGCTGATTTCATGTTTCTTCTATTGTGAATAGTGCTGCAATGAACATACACATCCATGTATCTTTATAATAGAATGATTTATATTCATTCCTTTGGGTATATACCCAGTATAGGATTGCTGGGTCAAATAGTATTTCTGCCTCTAGATATTCGAGGAATCGTATGTGGTTAATTTTAAACATTTGTTTAGTGAATGGATTAAGAAAGGCAAGGGTGGAAACCAGGAGGCAAGGTAGGACAATATTTAGGTCACACAATGCAGACTGAGAGCCATCATGCATTAAGAATGTATTCTGGAGGTAGGACCAGGAGGACTTGGTGATGAATTGCATGTACAATGTGAAAGAAAGAGATAAACTGTGGCTATCTTCCTATCTAAAAGAGGCGGTTCTTTGGCATAAAAGTAATTTTGATAGCTCATAGTGCTTGGAAAATGAAAAAAAACTTGGAGTCCAGAGCCTACCATTGGCGGGTTCTATTATAAACCCTTTCTGCTTTGGTCTGGGATCCTGAAAGGTGGGTGGTTCCCTGGGAACAAGGATGAACCAAAGGTAAAGCAGACATCACAAAGACTTCATCACAGTAAGAGTTGTTTGAATGCCCCCCTCCTCCCAAATCTCAATCTCTAACGCTAGAATTAATGTGATCCTGAGCTGCTAGGGCATAGCTGCCAAGCTGAAACAAAATGATAATCTTTCCTATAGAAATATAGGCTACCACTACAGATCAAATTGTTTTTTACAAGCAACATTTAAAATAAAATTTCCAAAACATAATCAAAGATAACCAGGTATAATATCCTGCTATTTCCTAGACCACATTTTGGGTAGGTGCGATCTACTAGTAGCTGACTTTTCAACCGAAATAATGGAAGCCAGAAGAACAATGAGCTGATATTTTCAATGTTCCAAAAGAAAGAAAGCTGCCAACCATGAATTCTATGCCCAATAATAATAACCTTCAAAAAGGAGGGCAAAATAAATATATATATAGATGAAGAGTGAGTGATTTTTGACAATAATACCCAAAGTAAAAACTAAAGAAAGATCTTACAAACAGAAAAAGAATGTTCCCAGAGAGAAACTTAAAGAATTAAGAAGGGATTCAGAGTAAAATGGTAAATAAATTATGAATATAAATGACATAGGCAGAATTAAAATATATAATACAGCATAAACATCAGATTAATTGTGCAAAAGTGTTCTAAGTTTCTTGAAATTCTGAGGAAGAGGGTAAAAATAAAAACACTAATCAGCATTAGATTATGCTAAGCTAAGAAAATATGTTTTAATCTTTAGGATAACAAATAAAATAATTTCAAAAAGTGTATTATAATTCTTTTTTTTTTCTTTCTTTCTTTTTTTTTTTTTAATTATACTTTAAGTTTTAGGGTACATGTGCACATTGTGCAGGTTAGTTACATATGTATACATGTGCCATGCTGGTGTGCTGCACCCACTAACTCGTCATCTAGCATTAGGTATATCTCCCAATGCTATCCCTCCCACCTCCCCCCTCCCCACCACAGTCCCCAGAGTATGATATTCCCCTTCCTGTGTCCATGTGATCTCATTGTTCAATTCCCACCTATGAGTGAGAATATGCGGTGTTTGGTTTTTTGTTCTTGCGATAGTTTACTGAGAATGATGGTTTCCAATTTCATCCATGTCCCTACAAAGGATATGAACTCATCATTTTTTATGGCTGCATAGTATTCCATGGTGTATATGTGCCACATTTTCTTAATCCAGTCTATCATTGTTGGACATTTGGGTTGGTTCCAAGTCTTTGCTATTGTGAATAATGCCGCAATAAACATACGTGTGCATGTGTCTTTATAGCAGCATGATTTATAGTCATTTGGGTATATACCCAGTAATGGGATGGCTGGGTCAAATGGTATTTCTAGTTCTAGATCCCTGAGGAATCGCCACACTGACTTCCACAATGGTTGAACTAGTTTACAGTCCCAGCAACAGTGTAAAAGTGTTCCTATTTCTCCACATCCTCTCCAGCACCTGTTGTTTCCTGACTTTTGAATGATTGCCATTCTAACTGGTGTGAGATGATATCTCATAGTGGTTTTGATTTGCATTTCTCTGATGGCCAGTGATGATGAGCATTTTTTCATGTGTTTTTTGGCTGCATAAATGTCTTCTTTTGAGAAGTGCCTGTTCATGTCCTTCGCCCACTTTTTGATGGGGTTGTTTGTTTTTTTCTTGTAAATTTGTTTGAGTTCACTGTAGATTCTGGATATTAGCCCTTTGTCAGATGAGTAGGTTGCGAAAATTTTCTCCCATGTTGTAGGTTGCCTATTCACTCTGATGGTAGTTTCTTTTGCTGTGCAGAAGCTCTTTAGTTTAATTAGATCCCATTTGTCAATTTTGGCTTTTGTTGCCATTGCTTTTGGTGTTTTGGACATGAAGTCCTTGCCCACGCCTTTGTCCTGAATGGTAATGCCTAGGTTTTCTTCTAGGGTTTTTATGGTTTTAGGTCTAACGTTTAAATCTTTAATCCATCTTGAATTGATTTTTGTATAAGGTGTAAGGAAGGGATCCAGTTTCAGCTTTCTACATATGGCTAGCCAGTTTTCCCAGCACCATTTATTAAATAGGGAATCCTTTCCCCATTGCTTGTTTTTCTCAGGTTTGTCAAAGATCAGATAGTTGTAGGTAAGTGGCGTTATTTCTGAGGGCTCTGTTCTGTTCCATTGATCTATATTTCTGTTTTGGTACCAGTACCATGCTGTTTTGGTTACTGTAGCCTTGTAGTATAGTTTGAAGTCAGGTAGTGTGATGCCTCCAGCTTTGTTCTTTTGGCTTAGGATTGACTTGGCGATGCGGGCTCTCTTTTGGTTCCATATGAACTTTAAAGTAATTTTTTCCAATTCTGTGAAGAAAGTCATTGGTAGCTTGATGGGGATGGCATTGAATCTGTAAATTACCTTGGGCAGTATGGCCATTTTCATGATATTGATTCTTCCTACCCATGAGCAAGGAATTTTCTTCCATTTGTTTGTATCCTCTTTTATTCCTTGAGCAGTGGTTTGTAGTTCTCCTTGAAGAGGTGCTTCACATCCCTTGTAAATTGGATTCCTAGGTATTTTATTCTCTTTGAAGCAATTGTGAATGGGAGTTCACTCATGATTTGGCTCTCTGTTTGTCTGTTGTTGGTGTATAAGAATGCTTGTGATTTTTGTACATTGATTTTGTATCCTGAGACTTTGCTGAAGTTGCTTATCAGCTTAAGGAGATTTTGGGCTGAGATGATGGGGTTTTCTAGATAAACAATCATGTCGTCTGCAAACAGGGACAATTTGACTTCCTCTTTTCCTAATTGAATACCCTTTTTTCCTTCTCCTGCCTGATTGCCCTGGCCAGAACTTCCAGCACTATGTTGAATAGGAGCGGTGAGAGAGGGCATCCCTGTCTTGTGCCAGTTTTCAAAGGGAATGCTTCCAGTTTTTGCCCATTCAGTATGATATTGGCCGTGGGTTTGTCATAGATAGCTCTTATTATTTTGAAATATGTCCCATCAATACCTAATTTATTGAGAGTTTTTAGCATGAAGGGTTGTTGAATTTTGTCAAAGGCTTTTTCTGCATCTATTGAGATAATCATGTGGTTTTTGTCTTTGGCTCTGTTTATATGCTGGATTACATTTATTGATTTGCATATATTGAACCAGCCTTGCATCCCAGGGATGAAGCCCACTTGATCATGGTGGATAAGCTTTTTGATGTGCTGCTGGATTCGGTTTGCCAGTATTTTATTGAGGATTTTTGCATCAATGTTCATCAAGGATATTGGTCTAAAATTCTCTTTTTTGGTTGTGTCTCTGCCAGGCTTTGGTATCAGAATGATGCTGGCCTCATAAAATGAGTTAGGGAGGATTCCCTCTTTTTCTATTGATTGGTTAGTTTCAGAAGGAATGGTACCAGTTCCTCCTCGTACCTCTGGTAGAATTCGGCTATTAATCCATCTGGTCCTGGACTCTTTTTGGTTGGTAAACTATTGATTATTGCCACAATTTCAGCTCCTGTTATTGGTCTATTCAGAGATTCAACTTCTTCCTGGTTTAGTCTTGGGAGAGTGTATGTGTCGAGGAATGTATCCATTTCTTCTAGATTTTCTAGTTTATTTGCGTAGAGGTGTTTGTAGTATTCTCTGATGGTAGTTTGTATTTCTGTGGGATTGGTGGTGATATCCCCTTTATCATTTTTTATTGCGTCTATTTGATTCTTCTCTCTTTTTTTCTTTATTAGTCTTGCTAGCGGTCTATCAATTTTGTTGATCCTTTCAAAAAACCAGCTCCTGGATTCATTAATTTTTTGAAGGGTTTTTTGTGTCTCTATTTCCTTCAGTTCTGCTCTGATTTTAGTTATTTCTTGCCTTCTGCTAGCTTTTGAATGTGTTTGCTCTTGCTTTTCTAGTTCTTTTAATTGTGATGTTAGGGTGTCAATTTTGGAACTTTCCTGCTTTCTCTTGTGGGCATTTAGTGCTATAAATTTCCCTCTGCACACTGCTTTGAATGCGTCCCAGAGATTCTGGTATGTTGTGTCTTTGTTCTCGTTGGTTTCAAAGAACATCTTTATTTCTGCCTTCATTTCGTTATGTACCCAGTAGTCATTCAGGAGCAGGTTGTTCAGTTTCCATGTAGTTGAGCGGCTTTGAGTGAGATTCTTAATCATGAGTTCTAGTTTGATTGCACTGTGGTCTGAGAGATAGTTTGTTATAATTTCTGTTCTTTTACATTTGCTGAGGAGAGCTTTACTTCCAAGTATGTGGTCAATTTTGGAATAGGTGTGGTGTGGTGCTGAAAAAAATGTATATTCTGTTGATTTGGGGTGGAGAGTTCTGTAGATGTCTATTAGGTCCGCTTGGTGCAGAGCTGAGTTCAATTCCTGGGTATCCTTGTTGACTTTCTGTCTCGTTGATCTGTCTAATGTTGACAGTGGGGTGTTAAAGTCTCCCATTATTAATGTGTGGGAGTCTAAGTCTCTTTGTAGGTCACTCAGGACTTGCTTTATGAATCTGGGTGCTCCTGTATTGGGTGCATAAATATTTAGGATAGTTAGCTCCTCTTGTTGAATTGATCCCTTTACCATTATGTAATGGCCTTCTTTGTCTCTTTTGATCTTTGTTGGTTTAAAGTCTGTTTTATCAGAGACTAGGATTGCAACCCCTGCCTTTTTTTGTTTTCCATTTGCTTGGTAGATCTTCCTCCATCCTTTTATTTTGAGCCTATATGTGTCTCTGCACGTGAGATGGGTTTCCTGAACACAGCACACTGATGGGTCTTGACTCTTTATCCAACTTGCCAGTCTGTGTCTTTTAATTGGAGAATTTAGTCCATTTACATTTAAAGTTAATATTGTTATGTGTGAATTTGATCCTGTCATTATGATGTTAGCTGGTGATTTTGCTCGTTATTTGATGCAGTTTCTTCCTAGTCTTGATGGTCTTTACATTTTGGCATGATTTTGCAGCAGCTGGTACCGGTTGTTCCTTTCCATGTTTAGCGCTTCCTTCAGGAGCTCTTTTAGGGCAGGCCTGGTGGTGACAAAATCGGTCAGCATTTGCTTGTCTGTAAAGTATTTTATTTCTCCTTCACTTATGAAGCTTAGTTTGGCTTGATATGAATTCTGGGTTGAAAATTCTTTTCTTTAAGAATGTTGAATATTGGCCCCCACTCTCTTCTGGCTTGTAGGGTTTCTGCCGAGAGATCCGCTGTTAGTCTGATGGGCTTCCCTTTGAGGGTAACCCGACCTTTCTGTCTGGCTGTCCTTAACATTTTTTCCTTCATTTCAACTTTGGTGAATCTGACAATTATGTGTCTTGGAGTTGCTCTTCTCGAGGAGTATCTTTGTGGCGTTCTCTGTATTTCCTGAATCTGAACGTTGGCCTGCCTTGCTAGATTGGGGAAGTTCTCCTGGATAATATCCTGCAGAGTGTTTTCCAACTTGGTTTCATTCTCCGCATCACTTTCAGGTACACCAATCAGACGTAGATTTGGTCTTTTCACATAGTCCCATATTTCTTGGAGGCTTTGCTCATTTCTTTTTATTCTTTTTTCTCTAGACTTCCCTTCTCGCTTCGTTTCATTCATTTCATCTTCCATTGCTGATACCCTTTCTTCCAGTTGATCGCATCGGCTCCTGAGGCTTCTGCATTCTTCACGTAGTTCTCGAGCCTTGGTTTTCAGCTCCATCAGCTCCTTTAAGCACTTCTCTGTGTTGGTTATTCTAGTTATACATTCTTCTAAATTTTTTTCAAAGTTTTCAACTTCTTTGCCTTTGGTTTGAATGTCCTCCCGTAGCTCAGAGTAATTTGATCGTCTGAAGCCTTCTTCTCTCAGCTTGTCAAAATCATTCTCCATCCAGCTTTGTTCCATTGCTGGTGAGGAACTGCGTTCCTTTGGAGGAGGAGAGGCGCTCTGCATTTTAGAGTTTCCTGTTTTTCTGTTCTGTTTTTTCCCCATCTTTGTGGTTTTATCTACTTTTGGTCTTTGATGATGGTGATGTACAGATGGGTTTTCGGTGTGGATGTCCTTTCTGTTTGTTAGTTTTCCTTCTAACAGACAGGACCCTCAGCTGCAGGTCTGTTGGAATACCCTGCTGTGTGAGGTGTCAGTGTGCCCCTGCTTGGGGGTGCCTCCCAGTTAGGCTGCTCGGGGGTCAGGGGTCAGGGACCCACTTGAGGAGGCAGTCTGCCCATTCTCAGATCTCCAGCTGCATGCTGGGAGAACCACTGCTCTCTTCAAAGCTCAGATGGAAATGCAGAAATCACCGTCTTCTGCGTCGCTCACGCTGGGAGCTGTAGACCGGAGCTGTTCCTATTCGGCCATCTTGGCTCCTCCATAATTCTTAAAAAGAATAGTAGGAATAAATAATCCATGACACACACATGAGAGAGAGAGAGAGAGAAGAAATGTAGGGCAGGACAAATTCTTGGTAGATTGTTAGGACATTAGTAGTATTCTTAGTAGATTTTTTACAAATACATTAATAATTGCATTAAATGCCCCAATTAAAAGCCAGTTATTTTTCAGATAGTTATTTCACTAAAAGAATAGGAAAAGATACTCCATAAAAAAACTAACTGTTGGGTAATCAACGTCTGTTGCCTACTATCAGGAGTAGAAGTTCAAGCACTTCTGTCCATTGCATCTTGGTATCAGAGTCACCAATGAAAATAACACAGTGAAGCACTGGATGAAAAAAAAAATGCTTTACTCATATAGAGAAGAGACAGAGCAAGGCAAGCTTTAACAGTGTGCATCTGTTCCCTGTGGTCAGTGGGCCCCTCCCAACAAAACTCAAAAAAGGAATTACAGGACAGGACAATTATAGGACTGTCTAACTCATGAGTGTAGATGTAGAAATTCTAAACAAATAATTAGTGAATCGAATTCAGCTATGCCTCCTGCTGAATGAGCTCATTCAGAAATTCAAAGTTGTTTAATGTTTCTTAGTTTTTAAGGGTAATGTGCCACATTAGTGGAATAAAAGAAGAAAATCATTTCAATTAATACAGAAAAAGTGTTTGATAAAATTATTTCAGAGTTTAAAAGTTCTTACTAATCAACAAGAGAATTTCTTTAATCTAATACATTATATTGGCCAAAACCATAAATAGATATTATATTTAATGGTTAAATATTGACCCCCTCCCCATTCCCTTAGAGTCTGGGACTAACAAAAGATGCCTGCTATAAACATTATTTTTTAATGTTGTATCCTTGGCCCTAGATAGTTCAGTAATGCAAGAAAAAAATAAGGATTGGCAATGAAGAAATAATACATTCATGATTGACAGATGTTAAAATAATTAATAGGTGATATTAGCAAGGTTGCTGAATAGGTAAATATAAAAATCAATTAAATTCCTATATGCCAAAAATAAACAGAAAAAAATGAATTAAAAATACCATTTATAATATTATCAAAATAATCAAATACTAAGAATACAATTATAAAAGATATGGAATGTTCCTATCAATAAAATGACAAAACATTATTTAAATAAATGAAAAAGACCTAAACATAAATATATATTATATTCATAGACTGGAAGAAATTTAATCTTAAAGCTATCAATTATCCTCAAATTAATTTTTTAGATTACTTTTTACACTCAATGTTGGGTGTCAGTAACTTGACAGGTAGAATTTTAGAAATTGGTGAGCTGATTCTAAAATGTATATGGAAATACAAAGCCCTATTAATCAAGACACTCTTGAAAATCAACAATAAGCTGAGAGCAATTTTTCGCACCAGATCCCAAGATTTATTTGAACACTACAGTAACTAAGGCAGTGTTATGTTATTGTGAGGATAGGCAAAGATTGCTATAGAACAGAATGGATTTCTGCAATAAACATGTACACATAAGGACACTTGATTCAAGAGAAAGGTGGTGCTGCAGAGAAGTAGGAAAGTGATGATCTTTTCCATAAACGGTGCTGGGAAAATTGGAAATCCATATGGAAAAAGCAAACTTCACACCTGACTCACACCATATACAAAAATCAAATCCAGGTGAATCAAATACTTACATGTGAAAGGTAATACAGTAAATGATTGAAAATAAAATATGGGAGAATATAAGCTTGGATAGAGGAAGATTTTAATAAATAGGACTCAATATTATTCATTAATATTAATATCAACACATTTAGATACATTAAAACCTCTCTTCCGTAAACGATTTCATAACGAAAATAGAAAGGTTCTCACGGCATGGAAGAAGAAATATGAAATGCAAATAATCATCAAAAGGTTTGTTTAAAGACCCTATGCAAGGTTCCTACAAAGTATCAAGAAAAAAAGCAACTCAATAGAAAAGCGGTTTGTAGATTAGTTGCAGTAGTGGCCCTGGCCATTCATTTCCTCCTTTATCCATACTTTTTGTGACTTTGCAGTAACTCTCATCAAAAGGTAGAGTCTTGTGTAATTTGCTTTGGCCAGTAAAATGCAGCAGAAGTGACAGTGTGACAGTTTTGGGTGTAGCTTTTTGTTTTTGTTTTTGTTTTTTTTTAATTTTTTTTATGAGACAGAGTCTCACTCTGCCAACCAGGCTGGAGTGCAGTGGCACAATCTCGGCTCACTGCAACCTCTGCCTCCTGGATTCAAACAATTATCATGTCTCAGCCTCCTGAGTAGCTGGAATTACAGGCACCCGCCACCATGCCCAGCTAATTTTTGTATTTTTAGTAGAGACAGGGTTTCACCATGTTGGCCAGGCTGGTCTGGTACAGATCTCTCCGTGCCCTTAGATCTCTTGGATCCCAGATAGCCTACAGGAGGATGTAGGAGACGTGGCCTTGTCTTCCCCACAGCCCCATCCTAAGCTGGCCAATTGCCAGACATGTGAGTGAGGCCATCCTAGACCATCCAGCCCCCATTCAGCCTATATATGCCCCACAGACCAGTCACAATTAGCTAAACCTAGCCTAGAGCAGAAGAACTATGAGCTAAATAATGCTTATTGTTTTAAATTACTAAGTTGTAGAATAGTTTGTCACTCAGCAACAGCTAAATGATAAAAATAGGCAAGGGTCTTAAAATAAGTTACTTCACAAAAGAACATATACAGGAGCCAATAAACTTATGAGATGATGCTCAATCTCATTGATCCTTAGGGAAACAAAACTTCAATGAGATCGCTACCAGAATAGCTAAAATTAAAGCCTAACAATACCAAGTGCTAAAAACGATATGAGCAACTTCGATTTTTACATGATGCTAGTAAGAGTGTAAATTGGTATAAAACACTTTGACAAATATTGGCATTAGCTAATACAATTGAAAATACAAACATTTTACAGACTAGCAATTTCATATCTAGCTATGTGCATTTGTATACTAAGAAATATATATGAGTGTTCATATCAGTATTATTTATAATAGCCCTAAACTTAACACAACTTAAATGTCCATCAATTGTACAATGGATAGTGATATACTCATATAATGGAATCCTATACAACAGTGAAAAGGAAAAATTACAGTTAATTTTTCACTCACATGGTGAATATTGGGCAACAGAAGTCAGATTTAAAGAATGCCTGCTATATTATTCCAATTATATAATGCTTAAAAATAAACAAGGCAAGTAAGGCAAAAATAAACAATAACATAATTTATAGTTCATAGAAGACAAATGTATGAAGAAAAACAAGGAAGTGGTAAGTAAAAATGTCAGAACCCCTGGTTACATTTAGAAGGGAAAGAGGAGATTATAATTGGGAAGGGACAGCCAGGAGCCTTCTGGAACACTGGCAAAGTTTTATTTCTTGACTTGAGTGGCAGTTACATGACAGTTTGCTATACGGTAATTAATTAGTTAGTGCACTTATGTTTTACGCACTTACTGTTAGCATGGTATATTCCATAATGAAACTGTTAAAGAGAGAGAGGCATCATGGGAGTTCAAGAGTGGCATTTGTGAATCTGTTGCTTACAACCCAATCAGCCCATTATTGCTTCCCAGATGATACCGCTACTATGTCATCTGTGAAGCAATAAAATGGGTTGGCCAGATAAGCGTTAAATCCTTCTTTATCATTTTGGGGTGTTAAGTGTAAAAGTAGAATGCTAGTACAATAGTTCTGGCATGGGCGCGGTGGCTCACGCCTGTAATCCCAGCACTTTGGGAGGCCGAGGTGGGCGGATCACGAGGTCAGGAGAGCGAGACCATCCTGGCTAACAGGATGAAACCCCGTCTCTACTAAAAATACAAAAATTAGCCTGGCATGGTGGTGGGCGCCTGTAGTCCCAGCTACTCGGGGGGCTGAGGCAGGAGAATGGCATGAACCCAGGAGACGGAGCTTGCAGTGAGCCGAGATCGCGCCACTGCGCTCCAGCCTGGGCGACAAAGCAAGATGCCGTCGCAAAAACAAACAAACAACAAAAAAAATGTAAATCTGAGAAATCCTTAAAGATTAACATGATATTTATATTATACACATAGGGAAATTTTATTTGGCTTTCTTATATAAATAAAGTGTAAGTATCTCAATCAGCCATGCTACTTATAATGCACATATATGTTGGCCTTTGTATATTGAAGAAGCTAATTTATTTGTAGATCATTCATTCAACTTCGCTATTTCTCTGTTATTCTTTCAATGAAATTAACATTAACAATCTAATTATTCCCAACCATAGTTATAGAAACAAAGGTTGTTTGACCAGAGGTCTCACCTGGAGAACTTTTTAAAAAGTAATGCTCCCCAAGCTCTACCCTAGTTTCAGGTCATCAAAATTTGTCAATATCGCATGATACTGTTTTGTTTACCTATTTATCTTTGTCTGCTTGCCCCCTCATCTCTGCTAAAATATAAGCTTCATGAAAACAAGGACCTCTGGACCTAGTTCACCTTTGTCTTCCAAGGCACAGAACAAAGGTTGGCAACTATGACCTTTGGGCCAAATCCAGCCCACCTGCCTGGGTTTGTAAACAAAGTTGTATTGGAACACAGCATTGCCCATTGATTTACTTACTGTCTATGGCTGCTTTCATGCCACCATGCAAGTTGAGTAGTTGGTGACAGAGACCATCTGGCCTGCAAAACCTAAAATATTTACTGTCTGCCCCTTTACAGAAACCACGTGCTGATCTCTGATTTAGAAAAATGGCTAGCTTAGAGTGGGCTCTCTACATGTGTTGAATGTTGAATGAATGAAATAATCATTTATTAGTGCCTCTCAGCAGCTCTCTTTTGCGCAGATAAGTTTCTTTTTCCATGTTATCCTTAATTAATTGTTTTATTACACTGTGGTCTCTTCTTGGAAACTTACTCCCCTCATTGCATTATTAAGTGCCCTTCATTTTCCCTTGGAGCCAGTCTGGGGTTTTGGTTATGCTAAAGTACAATGAGATATGGGAAGATATGAATCAATTTACGCAAAACTTCTCAGGAGCACATTAATTACATACTATGAGATTTTTTCCCAAGCTCGCTTTCATTCTCAGAGGAGTGGCAACAGTGTATCAGATTACAAGTTAAATGGAAAGCCAAGTTAATAAGGATAGGATGTGGTATATTAGAGTAGCGGGTATGATTTGCTATAATCCCCAACTGAATTTAATGATAGGTTATCAGCATTCAGGGATGAAGTACACTATCTTTCAATAGATAGCAAAAGCACAGTGAACTATTTCTAGGTTTTTAATCCCCTTAACTCTCTATATAACCTTGGGCAGTGGGCTACTTCTGCAAATGAGAGTTTCACAGTCTCTTCTTTAGTAACCAGAACAATCTGGGTTAGGTGATGTTTATAGTTTATCGTAATTATATTGCTTTATAAATAGGGAACACAATAACAAATAGCCCAAAAGTATAGTGGAATCACAGCTTAATGTAAGTGTTATGTCTTAAAAATTTTCATTAATTTATAATGAAAGTTTTCATATAGTTAAAATTACCTTTGATCTTTATTTATGTGGCCAATACATTTTTAAAAATTGTGGTAAAATATGCACAGCATAAAATTTACTACCATAACCATTTTTAAATGTACAGTTCACTAGTGTTAATTATATTCCCACTGTTGTGTGACCAATCTCCTGAGCTTTTCATCTTGCAAAACTGAAACTCTATACCAGTGGTCCCGAACCTTCCTGGCACCAGGAACTGGTTTTTTTGAAAACAATTTTTTTCATGGACCGAGGGTGGGATGGTTTCAGGATGATTCAAGCGCATTACATTTATTGTGCACTTTATATTTCTATTATTATTATAATGTAATATATAATGAAATAATTATACAACTCACCATAATGTAGAATCAGTGGGAGCCCTGAGCTTGTTTTCCTGCAACTAGAGAGTCCCATCTGAAGGTGATGAAAGACAGTGACAGATCATCAGGCATTAGATTCTCAAGGAGCACACAACCTAGATCCCTCACATGCGCAGTTCATAATAGGGTTCTCACTACCATAAGAATCTAATACTGCCACTGATCTGACAGGAGGTGGAGCTCAGGCTGTAATGCGAACCTTGGGGAGCAGCTATAAATACAGATGAAGCTTCCCTTGCTCACCTGCCGCTCACCTCCTGCTGTATGGCCCGGTTCCTAACAGGTAACGGACTGGTACTGGTCCGTGGCCCAGGGGTTAGGGACGCCTGCTCTATACCTTTCAACAACTCTCTATTTCCTCCTCTTTCCCAGCCCCTGGCAACCACCATGCTACCTTCTGTTTCTATACATTCGACTACTGTAGACACTTCAAATAACTAGAATCATGCAGTATTTGTCTTTTTTGTGACTGACTTATTTCACGTAGCATAATGTACTCAAGATTCATCCACGTTGTTACATATAGCAAGATTTCCTTCCTTTTTTAGGCTGAATGATACACCATTGTGTGTATATAATGCATTTTACTTATCCATTCATCTGTTGATAGACATTTGGGTCACTTCCATCTGTGCACTATTGTGAATAATGCAGCTATGAACACAGATGTATAAATATTTTTTGAGATGCTGCTTTAATTCTTTTTGGTATATACACAGAAATGGAATTGCCAAATCATATGGTAATTCTATTTTTAATTTTTTGAGGAATCACCATATTGTTTTTCACAGGGGCAACGTCATTTTTCATCCCCACCAACAGTGTACAAATGACACAATTTTTCCACATCCTTGCCAAAACTTATTTTCTGTTTTTCGGGTTTTTTTTTTTTGATAGTAGCCATACATATAAGGTAGTATCTCATTATGATTTTGATTTGCATTTCCATAATGATTACTAACATTGAGCATCTTTTCATGTGCTTATTGGCCATTTGTATATCTTCTTTGGAGAAACATCTGTTCAAGTCTTTGCCTAATCTTTAATCAAGCTGTTTGGTTTTGTTGTTGCTGTTGTTGAACAGTAGGAGTATTTTATATATTCTGTCTATTAACTCTTTATCAGATACATGATTTACAAATATTTTCTCCCATTCCATACATTGCCTTTCCACTCTTGATTTTTTTCCTTTGATGCATTTAAGTTTTTAATTTTGATGTAGTCTAATTTATCTACTTTTGCTTTTGTTGCTTGTGCTCTTGGTGTCATATCCAAGAAATCATTGCTAAAATCCAATGTCAAGAAGATTTCCCCTATTCTTTCTTCTAAGCTTTTAAGTTTAGGTCTTTGATCCACTTTTAATTAATTTTTATATATGGTATGTGGTAAGTGTCCAACTTCGTTTTTTTTTTTTTTTTCTTTTTGCGTGTGGACATCCAGTTTTCTCAACACTATTTGTGGAATAGTTTGTTCTTTTCACATTGAATGATCTTGCACCCTTGTCAAAAATCATTTGAGCAGATATGTGAGGGCTTATTTCAGAGTGCTCTAATTTGTTCTATTGGTCTATATATCCATCTTTATGCCAGTACCACACTGTTTTTACCACTGTAGTTGTAATTAGTTTGAAACTAGGAAGTGTGGGACCGTCAACCTTTTTCTTCTTTTTCAAGATTGTTTTGGCTATTTGGGTTACCCATACATATCCTAGTGTCTTGCAACTCTATAAAGTAAATTTTAGGTATACTCCATACTCAAGTGTGAGAACTATTAACCTAGGTTAAAGTAAGGGGAAAAAAGGAGCATCCATATGCAAATGTCTGCTAGGTGTTTTCAGTCCATTCTTCCTTTAAGAGAACTATGAAATCCTTAAAAGTCAGAGCAGGGTAGGATGTGGGAGAGCAGTAAAAAATACTCAAGTTGTCCTGCTTACCTGCAAGATTTTGTCATTCGGTTTTCATAGTAAGCCTCCATATTTCATTTTCTTTCTTTCTTTCTTTTTTTTTTTTTTTTTTTTTGAGGTACAGAGTCTCATTCTGTTGCCCAGGCTGGAGTGCACTGGTGCAATCTCAGTTCACTACAACCTCTGCCTCCTGGGTTCAAGTGATTCTCATGCCTCAGCCTCCCAAGTAGTTGGGATTACAGGTGTACAGCACTGCACCTGGCTAACTTTTACATTTTTAGTAGAGACGGAGTTTTGCCATGTTGGCCAGGCTGGTCTCGAACTCCTGATCTCAAGTGATCCACCCACCTCAGTTTCCCAAATTGCTGGGATTTCATGTGTGAGCCACTGCACGTGGCCAACCTCTAAATTTCTATGTAAATCTCTTGCTGTAGTGAGAGGGTTGCAGAGATGATACAGCCTCATCTTACCTGTGGTGAGGTTCGCAAACTTAAAGAAAAGGGCCACATGAAGAGAAAGCACTACCTAACTTCATGTTTCTGTGCAACGGATATTTATTGTGTGCCTGCTGTTTTATGAAAGTTTATGGAAGAAGCATGTTTTCTCATGAGTCTTTGGGGATCGTTATTAGAAACCTATGGTAGGGGATCTCCTCAGGGGATTTCATTCTCCTAAAAAAATAAAGAGAACTGTCTGAAATACTAAAGGCATTAATATATTTTTCCCAGGTACCTATCACCTTTAGGAATGTGATGATTATTTCCAGTTTTTATGGACACATACCTGAGGAGGCTAATTAAAGACCATTTAAGAACTTCATACATGACTTAGATGGAGGCCTAAATCACAAATTCAATTCCTGTTTGGAATCAATAGTCTCTTCTTGCTTACAGTCGCTTTTTGTCTCAGCTCATGTCCATTACTGAGTCATCAGTATTGGGATGAAAAGCCAAAATATAGATTTCTCCAAGGAAAAGTATATTTTATTTCTCTTTGCTCATAATGTTTCAATGCAGGCTGAAAAATGCTTTTTTATAATGCATCTTATTCTAATTATTCACAGAACACATTTTAATTTAGACTTCTCAAATGTTGTACATTAATGTGTGTGTGTGTGTGTGTGTGTGTGTGTGTGTGTGTATACTATGTATATACTCCTAACCAGAGCTCCTATGAGTTAACTCAAGTCATTCTGGCTCAATAATTTTTAAATGATAGAGAGAAAATAAGACGATTTCCCTGTGTTTTTGAAAACCCTGGCAGAACTCATTATTCTGTGTCACTGGATCTTTCACATATGCAAGCTTATTTTTGGTGTTCCAAGAAATCTGAAGTTCACTAACAAGGTTTTTGAAGAACACTCTTGAACTGAATGTACAGGCTGTAGTTGAATAAGAACAGAGTGTGTTTGGAGTGCAAATGAACCAGCTGGGATACTAAATTCTCATCGTGTCCCTAATTCAATAACATGAGTTTTTCTAATTCTTTTTAAATTATGTAGTGTTCATGGCTGAATATAAAAATACTAGTATATAAATGTACATAATTTACTATTTTGTTCAACATCATACCTTTGTCATCTAGATCTATCAAAACGTAGCATACACTGCCATTTATACCAATTGACAATGAATTCAAAGGGGGGTGTCCATCCCTTCCAAAGTTTAAGTGTGGTTCTTACTTCAAGTATCTGTAATTTTGCAGGCATCCTGGAATGAGTTCTGTAATTTTGCTGGGAGGAGGGAAGATTAATTGCAGGATGTTTATAACTATATTGAGGTATTTTGCATTCATTAATAATGCCAACTAATGTTTATAGAACACTCAATACACTCTCAAAACCAAGCACTCTGCTAGGCCCTTCGTTGTATTGTTCTTTTACGTTCACAGCTATCTCATGAGGTGGGTACTCTTTTTAACTCCATTTTACCAAGAAACAAATGGAGGTCTGAATCTGGGATTCAAACCTCATTCTGTCTAACTCAAGAGTCAAATTTTCATGATACTCTTCTCTGTCTAGGTCTCTGATATGACTGTTCTTTATATATTTTTTTTAATTCTGAGGCTTTCTATGTAATTTAACTTTCCTAATGATTTTGAGGATTTCCCATTCCAGCATATGGCCAGCATTTCATGTTCCCATTGGCAATGACACCAACACTAGGAGAAGTGACCCCTGCAATGTACAAATTTCAAAATGTTTATAAACACACTTGACCAGAAGAATGTTTTATCTTCTGTGTAATGCCAGTTATCAAAAATTAAATAATCACATGTGTTCTAGAGGAAGTGAAGATTGAAAAAGAATCGCAAATGAAGACAATAGAATGAAAAGATTATATGGATCTAGATGTAAATGTGCAACTTAAGCAATCCACATGACAGGAACACTTAATCCTGTATCAGGAGAGAAAATGAGTTAAATATGAATTTAGGACCATATCCTAATGAAATTCAATGTGAACATAAACCTAATAGTCTGTCATTGGCATACTTTACATTTGTTTTGTAAAAGGCAAAGCCTGAAAAAAAGCAAGTTGCTTATAATCCCATAAATAGAACTTGAAATAAATAAGAAATTTATTTTTATATGAAGATTTCAGTTGCTTTTACCATAACTTGCTTCATGTCATTTCTGTATATGTGTGTGTATATATATATATATATGTATGTGTGTGTATGTGTGTGTGTATGTGTGTATTATACACCAGATTTTTACATTTTCATATGTGCATCTGTATTTTACATCTATATATATCAAATATGTATATGTTTTACACACACACATACACCAAGTTTTCATGACTCATTAGGGAGAGGTGGCTAACCTACTAGAAAGAGCAGTAAAGAAAAAAAAACCCTTTTTTTCCCAAAAATCTGTCTGTAAATTTCTTCCTTCCTCCCTTCCTCCCTTCCTTGTTTTCCTCCCTACCCCAGACATTTCTTGCACAAACGTTTCCTCTTGCCTTAGGAAAATGCATGATTTCTCTCTTGATGACACTCCATCAAGCTCCTTCTTAGGTTCGCATCCTTAGATGCTAAGATGCATTCTGAGTGCAGAAGAGTGGAGGAAAGTAGAGGCGCTCACCAGGGAGAAGGGGCGACAGGAGCACAGAGACTGGGCTGTTGCCTTCGGAATAGCATTTAAGGGCTTGGCAAAGGGTCCACTTGGTTTACATATTTCCCAAAGTACCTGGGGAGGAGGGATGTTGTCCAATAAAAACACACGGATGAAGGACACTGAAGAGGAACATGGAGAGAATGGAAAACAGTCATTTCCTCTTGGCCAACTTTGCCCCAGTGTAGAGGAGTCCTGCCTGAGATAACATAGAACTTTCCCTACTATATTGCCCAAGGAGACATCGTGGGTTGACATGTTTGCAGTGATCTCCAGTCTGGTAAGACTTTTTCACTTTTCTGAAAAGAGATGGTCTGCCCTTGATAGTTTTCATTAAATGGTTGAATCTATTTCATTCAGCATGATTTCATCTCTTCCCAGTTAACACAGTGGCTTGGTCTAAAGTTGCCTTTAGTAACCAACTGGTTTAACATTGTGTCCATGGGAAGTATTTCTAAATCCACGTGATTGTTCACCTGAAATTTGGTTTCAGATTGAATAATAAACTGGTTATTTGTCCCACTGCAATAAGCCACTTTTGCTTTCTGTAACCAGATGCTCTAGGAGGATATCTACCCTGATTTTATACTCTGACAAAGAACAACACTTTTTTTTCCAAAAAAAAAAAAAAGAAGCTTTCTTTTGATTCACTAGAAACTTTAGCTATCACTGTCCTTCAGTAATCTTGGGTTTTTAAAAAAGCTTCCTTAGGTCAGACCATTGGACTATGTTAGGTGTGAGGGTCTGGAGTCCTTTTAATGTTGAAATTTTTGAAGCGTTTGCTGATTTGATTATCTGTGTTAGCCTTCATGTATAGAGAGTTTGAGGGTTTCTTTTTTTTTATTTGAAGTAAGTTAATGTTGCCTTCAGCTTAATTAATGAAAGTTTTAAATGTGCTGGCTGTAAGCCTTGTCACTCGATGGTAACAGGGATTTTATAATTATTGGGGGATAAAACATGACAGAAGCTTCTTCTATTTTCTTTCTGTCTGGTCTCACTGTTCTTAGCAGTTGATGCAGCTTTTTGTCACTCTGTACTTTCTGAGAAAACTTCCCGGCTAATATGGGAGTTATCAGATAACTTTACGTGGTCTGCCTAGAGATGTCTGTATGTGGCCCATAAGGATGCTCAGTAGGTTATAATGTCTCTGAGACTGTATATAAAATTGTGTGATATGTGCATTTGTGAGGGAAGCCTACTCATAGCATTTTGTTCATTCTTAAATGGAATCATGAACATCTAAGTTAATAGTTTGGGCTTTTCCCATGCAAGTGTATGGTAGTGGGGAGAAATAATGATAATAGCCAGTGCTCTACTATTTTATTTCCACAGTGTCTTAAACACTGTACTATGGAATTTACAAATATTATCTAATTAATTAGGCACTCTTTAGTGCCCATGTTGCAGAGAAGGAAACCAGTGCCTGGAGAATTCATGTGAGTCGGGATTTGAACCAAGTCAGTCTAGGTCCAGAGCCTGTGCTCCTAGCCCCTTGAGTGAACAGAGGTTCTGAAATCTGCTCATTCACTACCCACCTGTGACATGTCACTGTCCAAAAGGCAGAACTTCTGCTGTCTTAGAGCTTCTGTAAGTATGGGTAAGGGGGTAAAAATAAGGGGAGGCAGGTTAGAGTTGGGGTTTCCTTGGATAAGCTCTGCATTTTCTTTCACTTTTGGAATAGAAGCAAACCAAATCGTCATCCACTTGGCGTTGACTGAGACTCTTGTAATACCTGAATGTGCTCGAAATAGACATGAAAAGGATGCATATACTTGGAAGGTGGAAGAAATGCTCAGGTTTTCCTTTAGGCCTAGAGAAGTAGAATGTAGTGAGCACAGAATCTGGATTCTGAGTTCATAGGTTTGAATCTTTATCCTGCATCCCACTGTCTGTTTCACCCTGGGTGAATTTCAGCACAGCACTTCTCTGTGCCTTAGTTGCCTTGTCTGTAAAGTTGGACTGATAATAATGGTACTTACATTACTGAATTATTGTGAGGATGAAAAGGGCTGATATTCATAAAGCACTTAGAAGAGAGCCTGGTATGTAGCAAGAGCTACCTGTGCTGCTATTGTGAATTTTGCTATTGTTATTATTACAAGTGCTACTGCTGCTCATTGTTTTGAAAACTAACATTTAAAACTCTTCAAAAAGTGAAAGTGAATCTCACCACCAAATCTGTTTATTTGGTTTGTGGCTATGAGCTAAATGATGTTCTAAATACACTGGAGAGAGACATGGCCCCTGCCTGGGGCCATTGTAATATCTGAGATGTGGAAGCCCTTTGTCTTATTAAGCTCACGTATGAAATCCTAGCATGGGGCCAGTCACTGAAAGCCCTGGAAGCAGGCTTAAATTCTTGTTAAAAGAATTTAACAAGACACTGTCTCTGGTGTCCCACATCACATCCCCTCAGCTCACCCCTCATTTTAGCCACTGCTGTGGTGGGCAGTGCTGTGGCAGCTCAGACTCACCTTATACATGTAGTGCCTGCCTCGGGGTTACTTCAATTATCTTTCTGCTTCAAGGCCTTTTTCAACACTGACTGAGTGTGCTTAGCCTGTGTGTAAGGGCAGCCCCAATGCAACCTTCACCAATGGAGATAAAGACTGGTAGGTAAATTATGCAGCCCCTCATCCTCCAGGTAGATGATTCTAGAAAGTGTTCCGCATGCTTCTCAGTGGCTCTGTGGATTCTCAGGAACCCCTGACGCCTGCAACAGAGGCCTTCAAAACACATCCATTAATTGATTTTGAACCTTAATTGTATCACTCTCTCTGCTCCTTCACTCCTGTCTCCTAGAATCACCTTTCAGGTCCTTGTCTCAGGCTCTGATTTCTGGGGACCCAAAGTAAGACATAAACTGCTCCAAAACCCTACTGATCAAACCGATGTCTTTGTGCAAATCTACTGTAAACTCCATTTGTCCTGTTCCATGCTGCCTCCCCAGTGCCTACCACAGCATCTGGCCACCCATAAGCATTGGCAAATGCTAGCTGAATGATGGAGTCCATGAGTGAATTAATAAACATGCTTCCTGGAACTTGATAATGAGAAGATCAGTAGGGTACTGCTCAATTGTACTTACTAAATGTGGCACCAGCAATGTGGTAAAGGATGTCAAAATATTCCTTGGAGGGCTCTTATATCTTGCCAGATTACATCCATCTTTGGTCCTGGCAAGTATTCCATTTTCCCCCAAAATCTTGAAGAGAAAAAGTTGGCAAATTTGTTGATTCTCTATCTTTTCAAAAATGTATATATTCCAAACATATAAATGTTTTATAAGTCAGCTACACTCATTGATCCTGTTATGGGCCCACCCCAGGTTTGGACAATAGATGAGGGTGAACTATTTGGTACACACCTTTCAAGAGGGAGCTTATGGAAAGATGCACAGTTAACATTACATCATGGGGCAATATTTGGGCACAATAAGGGAAGCTGGTATCAGAGGCACATCATGTTATGTGGACATTCAATTGGCCACACATTTTACTTGCAAACGTAACAACACAACAGGCCTCCTAGGCTGACTTGAGAATGTGGGATGCTCTTTCAATGTGTGGACACATACCCGCTTTCAATACACAAAGGTGATCTGCACGAACTCTTCAAGGCAATGGGTTCGTAATTTCATCTTTTCTAGAGGAAAAGACTTAAGGTTTAGAGCATTTAATCTGCAGAATCTGATGAACTCAAGGTTTCCAGATACTGATTGAGAAGAATTGATGTTACTATGTAGCCTGAAAAGATAAAATGCATACACTAGAGCTTCACTGCCAGAACAATTAGTGGAAACTGCAAACTCATGAATAATCTTAGCTGACTTTTGACTCAATCAGAACACAAGCAAAATTCACCAATCCAAATTATGGAGTTCCTGAGCAAGTCTGCCTCCTCTTGGTCACTGAAAAGGAGGGGGAGGTCTGTATAGATAAACTTTAAAAAGAGAATGAGTCTTGTTTAATGACTAATAATAAAACGTTAAGGTCATTGGCAATGCGTGAGAGAGAGAAAATGGACAAAGGGCATAATATTTTAATTAAACTATCTAAAAGAGACTAAAGTGAACAGCACTAATGACTCAACCTTGCTGCCAGTAAAGCTTTTGTCTAATATCTTGCTAGCTTTCAAGCTGTTTTTGGTTATAATGTTGTAATGTTGTTTGTTTATAATGTTGTATAATACATTGAGTAGGTCTTGAAGATTTTGGCTAATGGGTTTGGGTGAAACATGGCACGGCTGCTGCTGTTGTGGACAAAGGTGACAGTGATCATGATGGTAGTGGTGGTAGTGATGGTAGTAGTGGATGATGGTGGAGGTGTTAGTATTGATGGTAGTGGTGGTAGTGATCTTGGTGGTGGTTATGATGGTAGTCGTGCTGGTGATCTTAGTGGTGGTGGTTATGATGGTAGTGGTATAATGATGGTAGTGGTGGTGGTGATGGTGGTGATGGTAATGATGGCAGTGATGATGGTAGTGCTGGTGATGATAGTGGTGGTGGTGATGATGGTAGTGATGTGGTAATGGTAGTGGTGGTGATGATGGTAGTGGTGGTGATGCTGATGATAGTGGTGGTGGTGGTGTGATGATGGTGGTGGTGGTGATGCTGACGGCAGTGGTGGTGGTGGTGTGATGATGGTGGTGGTGGTGGTGTGATGATGGTGGTGGTGATGCTGACGGCAGTGGTGGTGGTGGTGGTGGTGATGCTGATGGCAGTGGTGGTGGTGGTGATGATGGTGGTGGTGATGCTGATGGCAGTGGTGGTGGTGGTGATGCTGATGGCAGTGGTGGTGGTGGTGATGATGGTGGTGGTGATGCTGATAGCAGTGGTGGTGGTGGTGGTGGTGATGCTGATGGTGGTGGTGGTGGTGGTGATGATGGTGGTGGTGATGCTGATAGCAGTGGTGGTGGTGGTTGTGGTGATGATGATGGTGGTGGTGATGCTGATGGCAGTGGTGGTGGTGGTGGTGGTGATGCTTATGGCGCTGGTAGTGGTGGTGGTGATGCTAATGGCAGTGGTGATGGTGGTGGTGATGATGATGGTATTGGTAATAATAATGATAACTAGTGTTTATTATGGTTCGGAAGCTCTACCTCTCCTTGAGTCCTCATAAAGAGTCACTGATGTAGGGTAGGTATCATTATTATCATAATTGCTATTCAGGTTTTAAAACTGAAAGAACAAGCTTATAGGGGTCACACCATTAATGATCAGTGGAGCCAAGACTCAGACTCAGGCAGGCTTTCTCCAGAGGCTACACACTTAACTCCATGTAGTCTTTATACTAATCTAACATCTTACATCCCATTTTAAACTCATCATGATTAGAGGCCATCCAAATTCAGTTCTAAGCAAGACCATACATCCCACTGCTAAGGGACTTTAGAGTGTGATAAATAGGAAATTGTTCACAGATCCTGAGGTTAATGGCTATGAGGCAGGACTCCAACCACAACTTTATTAGCCAGGCAACAATTTCATTAAGTAGACAAGTAACTCACAAGGGGACTATGAACAAGCTGATGTTGTGTTTTAAAGGTCAAAAACTGATTTCCTGTAGATTTAACTAAGGCAAGAATAAGGTGTGATTTTAAATCAGAAGCTTGATTTGTAGTTAGAGCAGACTTCCCCACCAAAACATGCATAACTGTTGTACCTGATTGTCTGCCAAATTCTTATGATTGGTCCTCTCTGCTCTTCTCTCCACCTGATGCAATGTGGATATGCTCTGTGGAGAGGAAATATTTGGTACTTAAAGCAGGACTCTGGGAGTCATTTAGCCATCAGCAACTAAGTCCTTATGTCTCACTGGGATTCCAATTTTTCTCTTATTACTGAGGCTCAGCGAGTTAACTCCAAACTGAGTGCTTCCAGGAAACAAAGAAGAAAGAGAGAAAAGGAAGGCTTTACTCAAAACTGATTTCTAGAACAAGGTAGTGCTCCTAGATGAAATGAAAATTTCAGCTTTTATCCTCTGTCATTTAAACTGGACTAGACATAAAATTACCTCAGTAGGTCATTTCTCTAAAAAAAAATCCCAACTTCTACAAATGATATTATACAAAGTGACAAGCTAGTCTAAACATTTCATAGGGGCTCCCCACTTGTCAGGAGTTGGGCTAAATACTTGACTGGTGTTGTCCCATTTAATACTCATGACAAATCTAAGGGCGAGTGGGGCAGGAGGGGGATTGTTGTCTTCTGTCTGGTACAGATAAGTTAGCCAGAAATCAGAGAGGTTAAGCAGTTTGCCTAACATCAGACAGCTGGTAAGTGGTAAAGCCAGGATGTAAACCTTGTGACTGTCTTTTCTGTTCTCCGCTGCTACTTGCGGTTCGAATTAGAATAGAAGCCACACTAGTTGAAGGAATGCTACACCCAATCCCAGCATTTAAAAAGAGCTGTATTGTATAAAGGTGAGAAGTACACTTTTTGGTTACACATCTGTTGGATGAACTACTGCAAGATACTCAATCTCTTCAAGCTCCAGTTTTCTCATCTGTTAAATGGGGATCATCATTACTACCTCACAGGTTTCTTGTGTAGGTTAAGGGAGAAAACATTTCCAAGGTGTCTTTCATAAGCATCCCTTTCCACTTTATTCTGAGACCAATGCCTTATGTCTTGGACCTAGGCAAGATGCTGGTTCCATAACATGATAATTGTTCTTCAAAGCATGGATAATTATAAGTTACATATTATAACATATTATATATATATTTTTTCCTTGATGGAAAATTTTCAATTTTAAAATTCAAAAGACCTTGTGAAAGATCTCCTGGTGTGTCTCAATAATAGTCTTTCTCATCTCTGTAATACAGTGTTTGACATACTGGGTTCCATGGGAATCGTAACCACATGGCCTGAAAGAAAAAAGTTCCTTCTTGAAGTAAGTTTGAGAAATATAGCAGACTTGTTTTCCTTGTTCCTTTCCTTGTTATTTTCTTATTCATTGAAGACTCTCATACATGTTAGCTCATTAAAGGCTCTGATAAGTCCTGCAATATAGAAGCCTATATGTGTCTTTGACTATAAAACACTAATTTTCACACTTCTTTGAGCAAAATTTTATACACAGGTTTCAGTTTGGAAACTGGCACAAAGCCTTAAAGGTTTTTTATTTTATTTAATATTAATTAATTAACTTCTCATGACAACCCTGCCAGGAAAACAGGGCAGGCATTGCCCTGGAATGAAGAGCCCAAAGGGTATCCGTGAAGGTAAAGAATTAGTGGACAGCATTGCAGCCATTCATTTAAGAAGCTAGGGCTGGAAGAAAACTACCTAAAATTATTTTTTGAATTACTTTTTAACATAACACATTAACTTTTTAATTATTTAATTCCAAGAATTTTAGGCACTAGAGCAGTTTGCTGTGGACATTTGGGGCAGTGGAGCCTTTGGGTAAAAGGCAAATGTGGTTCTTTCTCCAAGATACAGCTCTGACCCTTTCATTTATTTCCATTTTTGCTGCTACCACACTCAACCAAACCTCCCAGGCTTCCACAGCAGTCTCTCAATTAGTTTCCTGTTTCTCATCTAATTCCATTGAATACCATTTCTCCACCCAGTAATCAAATTACTCTCCACAGCACAGCACCGTGCTCCCTTTCTTACAACCTTCTAAAAGCTTCTCTTTTCTTAGAATAAAATGCCAAGTTTGTGCCACTGCCTACAAAGCCCTTTCTGTCTGGTTCTTTTCCACTTCTCCAACTTTTTTCTCATCTTACGTTCCCCTCCTACTACATTCCAGTTACATTTCCCTTCCTCGAGAACATCAGACTATTTTCTGCCTCAGGACCTTTGCACCTCTGGATCTATCTGCCTGAAAGCCTCCCTTCTCACCAGCAGTTTGTAGGAATGGCTCCTTCCCATCCTGGACACCTTTGCTCAAATATTACCTTTCCATTAGCTACCTCCCTGTCCTCCCTGGCTAGAGTCTTCTTATCCTTTTCTAGCTCATTGCACTGTCTCTTTCCTTGTTATTTTCTTGTTCATTCATTGGTGGGTGTGTCTGTGGTCTGCCTCCCCAGTGTCAAAGACAAGCTCCACGAAAACAGGGAGCTTTTTCGACTCCACCATTTCATCCTTAGTAACTGGATAATGCATGGCATATAGTGGGCTCTTATTAAATATTTTAGGAAATAAGCACATAAGGAATGAGTGAATTGGTGAGTTACGTTGTCCCAGAGAGATTGCCTGCACCATATATAACTAGTCATGCATGTGACCTTTGAAACCATAGCTAGTAATGGCTATTTTTTGCACTTATCAGTGACTCTATTATAATTCCTCTCAGATCCCATATTTTCCCACGATCTGGGTAATGTGTAATACCCTCTTGCCATAATCATCTCTGAACACACAGACACACACACACACACGCGCACACACACATAAGAGGAGAGCTGGGCTCTAAGGTGCTGTCAGAGCTGTTTAAGCTGGCCAATTAGTTGGCTTTTTTTTCTCCCCAGAAGGAGGAAGAGCACCGTTTAATTACCTTCAAGTATTACCCTTCCTGCATCCTTATTTTTATTTTTAGACTCCCCACTGCCATGCTTCAGCTCTTCTTCAAACTGCTACTGTCCTTATTAGTGCTGCTCCCAAGTAGATTAAGCAAACTTTTTAGCTATTGCTGTGAGCTCTTACATCCACAAAGAATAAGCCCAGACCTTAGCTACTGAGCAGGCAGAGTCGGATGCTCTGTGAGCCCTGCTGCAGAGGGGCTGGGCTGCATACAGCCATCAGCGTTCAAGGCTCATGCCTTACAATCACTGTAGTATCCTGGCTGGAGTTCAGCTTTTAGAGCCCAAGAGCCTCGCTGGGAATCCTGGCTCTGCCATTTAGCAGACGTAGAATGGGGTATATTGCTTAGTTTCTGTGTCTCAGCTTTTTTACCTGTGAAATAGGAATGATCATAGAAACTCCCTATTTTTTTAACCTTTTTTTTATTACTATGCTTTAAGTTCTGGGATACATGTACAGAACGTGCAGGTTTGTTACATAGGTATACACGTGCCATGGTGGTTTGCTGCACTCATTAACCCGTCATCTACTTTAGGTATTTCTCTTAATGCTATCCCTCCTCTAGCCCCTCATCCCCCGGACAGGCCCAAGTGTGTGATGTTCCTCTCCCTGTGTCCATGTGTTCTCATTGTTCAACTTCCACTTATGAGTAAGAACAAGTGGTGTTTGGTTTTCTGTTCCTGTGTTAGTTTGCCGAGAATGATGGTTTCCAGCTTCATCCATGTCCCTGCAAAGGACATGAACTAATCCTTTTTATGGCTGCATAGTATTGCGTGGTGTATATGTACCACATTTTCTTTATCCAGTATATCATTGATGGACATTTGGGTTGGTTCCAAGTCTTTGCTGTTGTGAACAGTGCTGCAATAAACATATGTGTGCATGTGTCTTTATAGTAGAATGATTTATAATCCTTTGAGTATACCCAGTAATGGGATTGCTGGGTCAAATGGTATTTTTGGTTCTAGATCCTTGAGGAATCACCACACTGTCTTCCACAACGGTTGAACTAATTTACACTCCCACCAACAGTGTAAAGTGTTCCTATTGCTCCACATCCTCTCCAGCATCTGTTGTTTCCTATTTCTTAATGATCACCATTCTAACTGGTGTGAGATGGTATCTCACTGTGGTTTTGATTTGCATTTCTCTAATGACCAGTGATGATGAGCTTTTTTTCATATATTTGTTGGTGGCATAAAATGTCTTCTTTTGAGAAGTGTCTGTTCATATTCTTTGCCCACTTTTTGATGGGGTCATTTGTTTTTTTCTTGTAAATTTGTTTAAGTTCTTTGTAGATTCTGGATATTAGCCCTTTTCCTGATGGATAGATTAGAAAACTTTTCTCCCATTCTGTAGGTCACCTGTTCACGCTGATGATAATTTATTTTGCTGTGCAGAAGCTCTTTAGTTTAATTAGATCCCGTTTGTCAATTTTGGCTTTTGTTGCCATTGCTTTTGGTGTTTTAGTCTTCGCTCATGCCTATGTCCTGAATGGTATTGCCTAGGTTTTCTGCTAGGGTTTTTATAGTTTTAGGTCTCATGTGTAAGCCTTTAATCCATCTTGAGTTAATTTTTGTACAAGGTGTAAGGAAGGGGTCCAGTTTCAGTTTTCTGCATATGGCTAGCCACTTTTCCCAACACCATTTATGAAACAGGGAATCCTTCCCCCTTGCTTGTTTTTGTCAGGTTTGTCAAAGATCAGATGATTGCAGATGTATGTTGTTAGTTCTGAGGCCTCTGTTCGGTTCCATTGGTCTATATATCTCTTTTGGTACCGGTACCATGCTGTTTTGGTTACTGTAACCTTGTAGTATAGTTTGAAGTCAGGTAGCATGATGCCTCCAGCTTTGTTCTTTTTGCTTACAATTATCTTGGCTATATGGGCTCTTTTTTGGTTCTGTATGAAATTTAAAGTAGTTTTCCTAGTTCTGTGAAGAAAGTCAATGGTAGCTTGATGGGGATAGCATTGAATCTATACATTACTTTGGGCAGTATGGCCATTTTCACAATATTTATTCTTCTGATCCATGAACATGGAATGTTTTTCCATTTGTTTGTGTCCTGTCTTATTTCCTCGAGCAGTGGTTTGTAGTTCTACTTGAAGAGGTCCTTCACATCCCTTGTAAGTTGGATTCCTAGGTATTTTATTCTCTTTTTAGCAATTGTGAATGGGAGTTCACTCATGATTTGGCTCTCTGTTTGCCTATTATTGGTGTATAGGAATGCTTTTGGTTTTTGCACATTGATTTTTTATACAAACCCCAAAGGCAAACAACCAAGCTGCCCTCACTAACAAAAGCTTACTAGATATTAGGGAGCACGGCAGTCCATGGATGCCAAAGTGGCAGAGGACACAGTCTTTGCCCTCAAAAACCTTAGAAACTTGCTGAGGGGACATAATATCCATATGAGAAAAGGGTAGTTCTAAGTAAAGATACAATTAATTGGACAGAGAGTTAAAGAAAGAGGGACTCACAAAAGATGAAGATATTTCTGAGGTCATAATGGTCAGGACTGGACCCTTGAAAAGTGTGGGAGTTGGACTGGACCTCAGAGTAGAGATAGGATTCAGCTGAAATGACAAGTGTGATGACAGCTGGGAAAAAAAAAAACAATGAGAAAAAAAAAAACAATGATTGATTGATTGGAGTCCTTGGCTAGAGAGGAAAGCCTTCTAGAATGGCCTGTGCAAAAGGGAAGAGTGAATATGCAAAGTAGGCACAAGAGTGGAAGGGAGATTGGAGATTTGATAGTGAATGGATTCAATGTTCTGAAGGTGAACAAGGACACAGTGAGTTCTGAAAGGAAAGGAGGTTAAAACAGGAGACCAACGCTCAAGTTACATTCAAATTCTTAATAGGATAAGTTTCTAAAAGTGCTGCGTGCGTGTGTGTGTGTATAGATATTATATATATACACGTACATATGGTTGTTTCTTTGCCAACTGTAATTTTTAAAGATCCATATAGCTCCTTTGTTAGCCACTGACATTTAGACAGACAAATTTAATTTTGGGTTCTTGTTTTCTTCAGGTTGAGGAACAGTTGGTTCTTACTGTCAGTCAGTGTCAGTGGCCTGCTGGAATCTGTCCAGGATACATTTTCTTATAGTTAGAATATTTAAGTTGGGTTTAGCTTTAAAAAAAGCTGACATCCAGAAAGTTAGACTTTGCTCAGTGCTTCTTCTAAAATGGCCACTGTGTCAAGTAAACAAATACCTATCGACTCCATGCTATTTGTCTGGAAAAATTCTAGATGCTGGGAAGATATTAAAAGGAAATATAAGAGATAGGGTCTCTAGCCTCCAGGAGGTTACTGTCATTGGGAAGGTAAGGACATGAATCAGTTCCCTTTTCTTTCTTATTCAAACAATATGTAAGTTTCTGTTGAAACTAGTTTTGGCTTCATTTAACAGAAACCCCAAATAATAGTGGCTTAAATAAGATAGAAGTTAATTTTTCTTTTACATAACATGATGCTTGAACTTCAAGCACTGTCTTTAGGCATGCAAAATTTCTTAGTATGTGATTTCTATCTTCTGGCTTGCTTTGTGATTGTGACTTATTGCTCATTTTTCAGCCATTGGTGGCTAGGGAGGTGGTGTTCCAGACTGGAAGAACAAGGCAGGGGGAGAAGCAAAAAGGTCTCATTTCAGCCAAGTAAGACTCTTTTAAAAAGCTTTGCTGAATTACTTACATTCCACTGGCCACACATATCTGTAAGAGAGCCTGGAAAATGCAGTTTTTTAACTGGGCACGTTGCCACCTGTTAGTAAAGAGGAAGGGAAAATCGATTTCGTGTAGTCATCAAACAACATCTACTGTAATACATCTCCAGGGTAGCTAGCTCTGGCCAAACAAAGCATATAATGTCTTCTTTGACATTGTCCCAGGACTCAGTGGTAGGGCAGGCACATGCTTTGCATATCTGAGATCCTGCATTTGGATTTGGGAATTTCCTGATTTCCAGGCAGCATGGAAAAAGAAGCACACACTCTAGAGTCTACAAGACCCAGGTTCAAACCCCCAGGTTGGCTCTAGCACAATAGAATTAACTTGGCAAGTTGCATAGCAGCTCCAAGCCTCTATTTTCTTGCTTGTAAACCACCATCTCATAGAGTTGCTTTGAGGATTAACGAAAATACCTAGCCTTGTACTTGTAATATAATAGATGCTTAAGAAATATCAGTGGTATTTTTTGTATGCTCAAAGTTGGAAGTTGATCCTTTAAGGATTAAACCATTTTGGCTTCCTGAATAGCAGTTTATTTAAACAGCTGTTACTGAATGACAATAGCCATTTTTTCATTTCTTTTAATTTATCAAAATTTCCCTTTTTCTTTTACATTTAAACAACGGTAGATATGATGCCAGATGTATGTTTCACACATATTTGGGGGGAGATGAATCTTATGTGCATATAAATGTATTTCTTTTCATTAAAACCGGGGAAATTTTGCTGAAGTCTAATGAACAAGCCTAAATTTACTTACATATTCTTAAATAGTTCTCAGCCAGCAGAGAAAAGCAGATTGAATTTCAGAAAGATTGACTTGCACATATTCTTCTGATTTTGACTCATAGCTCATTTCAAGAATGAGGGCAAATGGAATAGTTTTCTTTTTATCAGTCAATTACCAGTCAAAATTCTTCTGATTTTGACTGATAGCCTAGTTTCAAGAATGAGGACAAACTAAGGCAACACATGATAGACCTATATTTCCTTCACACTGGCAGAGGTCAGGAGTCAGAATTCTATAAGTTTAAACCAATATAAGCAACCCGAAAACAGAAATGCTATATAGGAGGAGAAAAGGCTTTCAACAAAACATTGTCATTAGGGTTCGGTTAAATATGGCACCCTGTGCATGCATTTGAAATATACATTGACTTAAATGCAAATAGTCAGGCTGAAGCTCTGCTGTAAAGTAAAGGTACACCCACAAAAGGACAGAGCCTTTTCTGGAGACCAGCAGAAATGTGGTTGTATTTATATTAGTGGGGACAGAAATTATGATCGCTCTGGGGCCGCTGCAGCCTTTCTGCTGACAAGTTGCATGCCACTGTTCCGTAGTGACTGTTCTTTACCTGGAACGGCTTCTCCATGGCAACCCCTTCACAGGGCGCACTCGTTGCTTCTCTCTTTTTAAAATGAACACATTGGGAAGGAAGTGGAATATGTGTGTTTGAGTTCCTAAATGGAAAAAGGGAGGGAGTAACAGACACCAGGGAAAGCGCAGAGGATTTTTTTTTTCCTTTTGCTTAATTTGCCTCCTACTTCCATGGATATGGGTCAAAAAGAAATGATTAAAATTCACTTTGTGCATTGGATTCTCTCTTCCATCAGTGTACATCTTGGAGAGACATGGTTTGGATCAATTAATCTGTATTGCAGTTGATACCAAGTTTTAGCCCAGTGGTTTGCTGCAATTTCAAAGGATACTTCAGTGTTCTTTTTACCTATTCATTAAGGACTGTCATCAGCCACTCAGACCCAAAGGATTTGGCTGAGGGAAAAATCTCAGAATAATTTTTCAAGAATATAAGTTTTTAAAAGAGAAGACTGAAAGCACCAGAATGATTTTTCTATTATGTCTGAGGAATATTGTTTTCTAAACTCTTTGCTCAAGATCCAGAAATAGGAGTACTTTATGGGAAAAATCTCACTCTTGTTCTCATGGAATAAGTTAAGAGACTCCTCTAAACAGAAAAACAAAGCAAAACAAAAAAACCCAAGCATTCAGTCACTTCAAACTATTTCATATAGATGTCCTGCTTTTTTTTTTCTTTTCGTTCCCAAAGGTTCTATTTTTTGTTGTTCTTTCAATTTTATAATTAAATGAAAAAGCAAGCCTTGACAAGTGTTGACCTCCCTTCAATGTTTTGGCTTTCTTAAATAATTTATCCCATCGGATTATATTCAGAAAATGAGAGTTTGACTTTAAGCTGAGAAAGTATGTTCTAAATTGCAGCATACCTGTGAGTAACAGCAGCAGTAAGAAGTGGGACCGTGCAATACTGCATGATAGAAAGTTCTAGAAACTTGATAGGTTCCTGGAGTACAGAAAACACAAATGAAACTAAGACTAGTAAATGTATAGATGCAGAGGTTTTCCCACTCTGAAATCTTACCTCTAGGTTTGAGTGAAGTAGAAACAGATAAAAGGAAAGATGCCTATCACATAAGTCATTGCCTTCATGTGGACGTCCTTTGAACCTGTGGTTGTGTTGGTCAGCTGTGGCCAGAAAGTGAACCATAAACAGTAAATCACAAGAGGCCTGTAAGGAAAGGCCCAAATAGGTCATCTTCACATCTGGCTGGCACTTAAACTTGATCTTTTCCCATAAAAACTGTTGAGAGAAAAATAGCAATGTTATGCTAGTAGCCCTAAAGCACTAAAGATGTCCAAATCCATGCCTTGTTACTCCACAGTTACCTTTATGAAAAGTATTTTCTTATAGCCAAATATCCCAATTCTTTGTTACCACACATGACTAATCTTTGCTACTATTAAAAAAAAAAAAGGTGGATTCAATGAGTAGATATTTACTTCCCGAAAATTAGGGCAAAGAATTTGAAAATCCCTAATGGAATATATTTGTATATACCTAAGGTGAGAAAGCAGTGAATATCCATGTTTTCCCCCATATTCTTCAGCCTCTCTGGAGTTGAGCAGAGCCACGTACGTGACAAGAAGTGGCCAAGAGTAGAACTGATGTGCTATTTGTAGGCTGAAGCATTTAAGAGCTAGTGCAAGATCCCTTCAGATTTTAGGTGCCTCACCACGAGAAACATGTTGACATGGTGGAGCAACAAGCTAAAAGTCACCAGGAGCACTGCAATGAATACAGAGCTCTAGGAAAGTAACATATTGTACATCGGGTTTTGTGGCTTATGTTTAGTCAAAGATTCTGGGATTGTCTGTTACCACAGCACAGCGTCTTCTATCCTGACTAATAAACATGAAATGTTTGTTATCAAGGCTGATTTTCTTTAGCCATTTTGTTTAGTTTATGTAAAAGGTGGTGGAGTAATTTTTAAAACTGTGAGCTTTGGAATTAAGCAGAGATGGATTAGAATCCTAACTCCACCACTTACGAGCTGATGGAACATGAGACAAGTTATTTACTATCTTGGCCTCTGTTTCCTCATGTATAAGATGGAAACTCCGTCTACATGAGCAGTTTATATAAAATAACTAGTATAAAGCACTTAGCACAGAACTGAGCACATGGTGTGTATTCACTAATACTGGAAGTTGCCCTTGCTGTTTGCTACTACTGATAGTTGGTTTTCATAACAGTGAGGTTGCCTTTAGTAAGGGACTAAATCATTACAAGTCTTTTCAGGGTAGAGTTAGGGTATGTTTGACATTACTGGAAGTTGCCAGGAGTAGTGAAACTGAGGCTCTATGGGCCTCTGTCAAAGGGAGAAACTAAGAATGAACCAGCATATTGACAGTTCCTCTGCTTCGTTAATTACTGCCCTTGAGTGTGACCAGGTAGAAACAGGCAGATTGTTTTTGTCCTATATTTTAGATGTGCATTGATGTGCCTTTGGAATTCTGGAAACACCAACATACTCTAATTAAGAACATTCCATTAGGAAATGAGTTTCTACTGCATTGTTATATCCATCATTATATACATAATATTTATTTATGTTATCTCTTGCAAACATTGACATACCAAATATCAGATCAATTAACTTTAGAAAGTAATTGTGTATTTAAATAGCAGTAAGAGGAGAAATACACACCACTGGAAGTTAGAGTTGGGAATAGGTTCCGTAGAGTGAACACTGTTTCAATAATATGTAGGAATGAATAATTCCCCACCTAACACCAATGTAATAAGGTACTGTAAGCATTGCTTTTCTCTGTATAATTTGCCAAGAATTCAATGGAAAACAAGTAACATTATGGGGAAATATTGATTCACTTTGGGCACAGTGGGTCTTGTTATAATAAAGACAGAGTCTGTGGCCATTTCTTTCCTTATTCTCTTGTTAAAAAAAAGAAGTAAATATATGGAATTGCTAATTATAATTGGGACACTTAGATTGCTTCCTTTTATAGAATGAACTAGGAGATTTCTTGGGCCTCAGCAATTTTTTCATGACTTGAATACCCTAAGGGCATGAAAAAGTTAAGATCATGTAATTATGCCAGCTTTAGTTTTTGCATTTTGATTAAGCCTTGAGTTTGTTACAGGAATCCCAAGCAATCAATAACAAGCCTCATCTTACTTATCTGAACTCATCTCCTGCTCTATTTCAACCCATGTCAATGTGGGAAACTGAGAATACAGTGGTTAAGAGTACAAGTTGTTTATTATTGGCTGGCTCTATGGCTTACTAGCTGTATGTGATATTGGGTAATGTCAAAGAACCTGTTTTGTTATCGACAAAATGGAGATAATAATAGTACCTCATGGAGTGGTTGTTAAGACTAAATGAAATACTGGAGTGAGACTCTAAATATGTCAATAAATAGTAGATGTCACCCAAGTTGGCTTTCCTGTGGTTCGTTGTGCTCAGTTTCACTCTTGCCTCTCAAACTGCAGTGAAGAATACATAGTGGGTTAACTGAGGTGGCCTCAGTTAATATGAGGTTTTAGCCTGTCATATCATCTATTCACAGCCTACGTGGGAGGCTAATTTGGTGACAACAGCACTTGACATTGGTTATCAAAGTTGATTCAGAAAATACAGCAGGCTTTGGGGCCGATGCCTTTCTTCACTTACTGCATATAAAGGTGATCTGCTCCCAAAACTCCGAAGGAAGGAGCTTGGGCATTTTTCAGAGGTGGCTGAGTATGATGCTCTCTTACTAGAATCTGAAAACAAACCTCCTCTTCTGCAAAGATTAAGCTACTGCATTTTCCAATGAGGAATCATATGTTTTCCTCCTCAGTCATCTTGGATGATATCCTCTACATTTGGACTATACGTTTCTAAAAGAGGAAGTGCATGTATTACCAACTCTTCTCCCACTGCAAACATTTTTTGAGTGCCTACCCTGCATGAGTCCTGGACTGAACACTTTCCTGCCACTTACTTGACTTCCAACTTTGGTCAAGTTCCTAAACTTCTTGTGCCACCATCTGTAAAATGAAGGCAATGATGGCTACCTCATGGAGTTGGGAATGAGAATTCAGTGCATTAAAGCACATAAAGCACTAAGACTAGGACACATTGAAGGTACTCAGTGGCAATAGTCAGTATTAAACTTATCTCTAATTTATAGAAGAGCAAATCGTCTCATGGGAGTTGAATAATTTGCCCAGGGCTTTAGAGCCCACTATACCTACCTTCAAAATCTTGGCATTTAGCCCCTTTACTGCCCTGCTGCTTCCTATCATTCACTCTATACAACTAGGAATCCCAGGTGCTCTGCTGTCTTTAAAACCATGTATAATTTGTTAAAGTGACTTCAATGAGCTTAAAAAGAAACATACCAAACCTGAGTTAGAGAATGACATGGCAGAAATTTTCTAGAATGAATACAAATTTCTGCTTGCCTATGAGGTTGTCAGACTGAATTTATACTTAAATTACTGTACCTAAGCTAGTCTCCCCTTCTGGCATTAATAACCTCAGCTCTTTGGAGTCTAAGAATAACCAAATGGGTGCCACGGGTCAATGGTGGGCAGCAGCTTGTGAGAATCTACTTTTCTCATGTAGCCAAACTGCTGCACAAGAAATAAGCAACATTTATGTGGCCCCTATGTCTAAGGTGGACACTTCTTTAATGAGATGTATATACCTCACAAGAATCTCCTTTCAGCCCAGCTATACATAATATACTCACAGTTCCAGGCCTTGTTCACCTCAATTCCATAATCATCCTCATTATATGACAGGAGAGAAAGAAGTAGACAAACCCTTTATTAAGAGAGAGAACTCAGGTCGTCAGCAAGTGCAGTGGATGCTTCTGTTTTTGTCTAACTGACTTCTGTCTCTCCTTTTATTGATAACTCCTCTGCCCTTACAATCTACCCAGTTCTGGTGGGATGCCCACTGCCCAACTAGACACATGACCTAGGCCTGATCAAATCAGACTAAATCCTAATACCTATACCAGAGTTATTGAGAAAGATAAGTTTTGGTCTGCTGGTCTTGACAGTGAAAGGATGTAGGCTTGGAGCTCCTCAGGGCCACTGCTTCAGGGAACCTTGCTGACAGTGAAGCCAACACAGAAGAAAGCAAGGCCAAACATTGAAAGAGATAGAGTCCTGATTCTTCCTTTTGAACAATTGGATACCACCTGGCTTGAAGCTTTCCACTGCGCTTCTCATCTCTGATGAGGGTTGACAGGTGTCTTCCTATTTATTCCTTAAGGCAGCTTTGGTTGACTTCAGTCATCTGCCACTGAAAAGAACCAGTTCAGCAAATTTTATCCCCATTCTAAGATGTTCTCCCTCCCAGGTCACTTTTAGCTTCTTGTGAGCACTTGGCATGTTGTGAATCTCCATCAGTAATCTCTGAAGAATCTGAAGTTACCAAACTCCTTGACTTTTGGCTTCTGCCCTTTTACCTCTAGCTTAGCGGAGTTACCTAGATCCCACATGGCATATTGGGGAAAGATAAAAAAGAATAGAGATTATCTCCAGGGTAGTTTTGTTCCATACATGAGGAAATGCTAATAACTAATGAAAAAAATTGCTTTGTTTCTCATTCAAGCTTCTCTATATATCCAAAGGAAAATGTTAATATAAATCTCTATTGCATATGGGAAAAGTGAAACTTGGAGAAGTTAAAGTGCCCAAGATCACACAGTTAGTAGCTGGTATAACTAGGATTCAAAACCATGCGTCTTATTTGCATGTGATGGAAAGGCAAGCTGGGAACCTGCAACCTTCTGCATTTAAGGACGCCTTTCATCCAACCCCCCTGTGCTTTAGTGTGGCGCCCAGAGCTCCTCCTTCAATTCTGTTTCCATGGTGCACTGTGCATGTGCAGTCCTTGAACGTTCTTGCATTTGCTGGGGGTGGGAAGCCTTTCTCCAGATCTCAGCTTCAGATGCTGCCCACCCAGCCATCTGTGGCAACAGATTTGTGTGTTATCAATTAAAGTCTAAAGGAAGTTGGCAAAACCTCCTACTCTAACAGGGTGGGCTAAAGAAGTTCCTGTTAAAACAGAAATGGATTGTGTCTATGATAGTGGTAGTTGGTAGCTTTCCAAGAGCACTTTAAATACACCCCATGCCTTGAATTGCTCAGCTCTGAATCTCTTTAAGATATTCCTCTCAGAGGCAGCTCATTTCCATGGAGCGGACCAGTGCATAATTAAACAGGGTTGCCCTTCTGGAAAGCAAAGCAACATTCACAATTTGGAGAATCTGCTCCTGTGATTTTCACTTTGCGGCTCACGTGGGAAATCGTTATTTTTTTTTTTTTTAGTGTACAAAATCTTCATATATATAACATGTCGTGCCCCACTTACAGTCACAAAAACTCCTTGGTTTCAATTGCTCTGGAAGACTCTTTAAGATGCCTCACCTAGGGAACTCCAAAATATCAAGTACACAAAATGGCCTTTAAGTTCAAGACAGAAAATCTCAAGTACATATTCCTTATTTAGTGAAAATCCATCTTGCTATTTTTACATAACTAGATGACTTAAAGTTTTAGATAGAGAAATATAAAACATTTTAAATACCTACTATGTGCTATTCCCTGTGGTAGGTCCTGGAAGAATAGAGATTAACCATATATAGTTTCTACCCTCATGGCACTTACTGTCTAATAGCTAAATAGGGATTTATGACAGTCTGGCCACACATACAAAAAATGGGTACTACATTGGCTTATGAAGAATTATGATTCTGAATCATAAGAAATTTAGTCCCATTACAGGATAGGCCCTTGTATTCTTAAACATCACATTATCCATCCTTCTACTAACACTCTGACAGCAATATACAAAGCACAATGGTCTTCCTTTCTCTCTTTTGTAAAATTTATCGACTTCAGCATATTTCCTTTGGGGCCAGATAATTCCTTGTCGTGGGGACTGTTGTGTCCATTGTAGGGTTCTTAGCATCATACTTGGCCTCAACCTACCAGATGCCAGTTATGACATCCCCAGTTATGACAACCAGAAGAGTCTTCGGACATGGCCAAGTGTTCCTTGGGTGGGGAAGAGAGTGGGAAAAATCACCCCTGGTTGAGAGCCACTGAGCCAAACCAAGAGTAACAGTAGTTGTTTTACAGATTCCCTAAAATAGAATGAATCTTGTTTTAAATTAATAGAGAAAGATGGGTCATTCCTGGAGACAAAGGAATGCACTAAATGACCTCCTAAGATCCCTGCCAATCCTAGAATTCCAGGGTACTTTTACCCGTAACCTAGTTTGGTTCCTCTGTGTCCCTGTCCCTGTGGACCCTCATGACTGTGCCTGACAGGCAGCTGCATATCCAACATGCCCTTTATGTCAGCAGGAACCCTGGAGGAGTCTTTTTTTTTTCTTTTTTTAAGTTCTTTTTGTTTTTGAGAAAACTTGGCAGAAACATTCTTTTTGAAAGAGGAAAAAAAGAAAACCCAAAAAACAAATTTAAGGGCTGTGGGAAAATAACTTTCTGTGCTCCTAGGTACCAGAACCGACCATTTGTTAGTATCGAGCGTCTGCTAAAGTGTGAAAAATTCTTGGAAGGCATTTTCTAAATTTTGTTATTGTTGTTTTATCCATTTATTTCTATGAGCCCTTTCCTTTGCTGTATGTTGCCTGTCCATGTTGGGCTGGCCAACTGAGGTATGCACTGTCTTTTATTTTGAAGAACATACTATTTATCTCATGGTTGGGAAGGTGGCCGTACTGAAGTATAAGGAGCCCAGCATTTGAATGTTTTAAGACCTGACTTTTAATCTTATGACCATCACTTCCTGACTTTGAGATCTCAGGACTTCTGTGCTTTAATTCGTACTTAAAAATGTGGATGGTAAAACTCTCCACTGAACAGCTGTGGGCACAAAACAAGATGGTAGCTATTTGTAGATTTCAAAATTGCTATGAAAATTATTTGTTAATATGATTGGACATTGTAATCATGTGGCAAATGTTTGTTTCCCCATTGGCTACTTATGTAGGGTTTATTTAAAATTAGGCAAAACTAAGAATATGTTTCCTGGCCACACCTTTTATATCAATCTCTCTTCAAATGCGATCCCCGGACTCTTCTTTAATTTCCAACTTCAATAGTCCATCTTACAATTTTTTAAACCTAGTTTTTCTGTAGTAAAAGTGCAGTTTTCAGAGTTCAACTTAGGGTCAAATCCCAGCTTCTGCTTCTTTTAACTCCATGCTCTTTGACTTTTAACCTGAGCACAATGTCTTTTACATTTACATTCCATTTCCTCATCAAAAAATTGGGGATAATAATAGGTCATATCTTAGACAGTTGTTGTGATGATAATATAAAATAATGACTATAAAGTGGCATCAAGATGCCTAGGCCCGGAGACCAGCCGTGAAGATGCCAGTGGCGGTGATGGCAGAAAGCGCCTTTAGTTTCAAAAAGTTGCTGGATCAGTGCGAGAACCAGGAGCTCGAGGCCCCTGGAGGAATTGCTACACCCCCAGTGTATGGTCAGCGTCTAGCTTTATGTTTGCTCCATAATGACATGAATAATGCAAGATATCTTTGGAAAAGAATACCACCTGCTACAAAATCTGCAAATTCTGAACTTGGGGGAATTTGGTCAGTAGGACGAAGAATCTGGCAGAGAGATTTCCCTGGGATCTATACAACCATCAACGCTCACCAGTGGTCTGAGACAGTCCAGCCAATTATGGAAGCACTTAGAGATGCAACAAGGAGATGCGCCTTTGCCCTGGTCTCTCAAGCATATACTTCAATCATCACTGATGATTTTGCAGCCTTTGTTGGACTTCCTATAGAAGAGGCTGTGAAAGGCTTATTAGAACAAGGATGGCAAGTTGATTCCACCACAAGAATGGTTCTGCCCAGGAAGCCAGTTGCAGGGGCCCTGGATGTTTCCTTTAACAAGTTTATTCCCTTATCAGAGCCTGCTCCACTTCCCCCAATACCCAATGAACAGCAGTTAGCCAGACTGACGGATTATGTGGCTTTCCTTGAAAACTGATTTATCACTCTGAGTTCAAGATTCATCTTCAGGATCCTGTATACTGACAAATATAGAAATGTAAAGTTTGTATTTTCAATTTATTGGATGGCTTAAGCACCTCAGCATTCCTTACTATGTGATAAAATACATATAGAATAAAAAGAAAAAAGATGCCTAGGCCCTATGAAGTACACAAAAAGTATTAACTTGTACTGATAAACTTGAATTCATTAAAGCTCCTGGACAAAATTGACGTAAAAAGCCTTCATCTTTCAAAGGGTATAGCCTCCATTTTGAAACAATTTCTTTGGTTTACACAACCCGGGGGACATGGTCCACCTCATGTTCTCTATCACTGCCCTCCCTGTCCCTCAAGCTTGTGCAACCACAACCCTGGATTTTATCAGTTTTTTCCATAGAATGTTAAAGATTTTCTACAGAAGGAACCTCTGTTGATACATTGGTAGAAGTTTCCTCAAAGTCAGAATGATGGAACTTTGGAAGAGCTTGAGAAAAACTGGGGTATTAGAGCACTGCTTCTTAAACTTTAACATGCGTATGACTGCCTTGGAATCCTGTCAAAATGCAGATTCTGGTTGAGTGGGTCTAAGATGGGGGACCCTGAGATTCTGCCATTCCTAACAAGCTCCCAGGGGTTCTGCTGAGGCTGGCGTAGGGACCACACTTTGTGTAGCAAGGTGTAGATGAGGAAGTTTGTCTTTATCTCATCTATCTTTAGATGCCGTCTTTCTCCTTAAGAGGTGCCTTTGACTCATGATAAAGCTTAGATCCCACCAAAACATTCCTCCTCCTCTCCCAGCGTTCAGAGGCTAGTGTGGAACAAGAATCTCAGGAGATGTTCAACACCCAAAGGACTGTGGAATAAAAATAAGTTTGCCAAACACCATAAACCATAGTTCCCCATCTTGGGGACCCACATAATGCATAGATGTATTAAAGGCTCTGAAAAGTCCTGCTATTTTTTAAAAAACATGTTTCTTATGGTTTACTCTAGAATTCCCCTTAAGTAATCTACAAATATCTTAAGACTAGATTAGAATCTCATGGGTGGAACGCAGATTTCAGTAGTTCTTTAACTCTTCCTGGGTGATCCCAATTTATAACTGAGGTTGAGAGGTCTGCCAGGGTAAGCATAGGAAATTCTAACAGAACACACTTGGGGAAAATCCTACAGCTAAAATAGCTCATCTAATAACATTGTTTATTAGATGCTAAAAGTGATAGTTTCTGAAGTGGTAAGCCTACATTTATACAATAGATTTCTTATTTGAAAAGACTTAAATGGCTTAAATCAGGCTGGAAATTTGGAGATGCTGGAGCTGATGGATTTAGTGGAAAGAGAGAACAAGGACTTTAAAATACCTGTTGTGTATGTATATATATATGTGTGTGTGTGTGTGTATATATATATATATTCTATATATAATGATGTGTTGACATCTTAAAAAGAAACAAAAACTTTCTAGTTGGGGAGAGACTGCCTGTCCTAGAGCTAATTGGTTCTTAGTGGACTCAGCCAGGAGCATACCCTTGTTATGGAAACTAAGTAATCCTGAGCCATACCTCCTTAACCTGGCCCATATACCCAGAAGGCAACATTCCTCTGCTTTAACCACTCCAGGGCCAGGTATCAGGCAACTAGGGACCACTCTTATAGTTTAGAGCCAGCCAAATTATCCAAAATAGTTGATCTTCAATAGTTTACCCGCCCCTGCCTTTCCCAAGAAAACTCCAAAAAAGGCTGCAAAATATCCCCACCTCCCAACTTTCTGCTCCTGCCTCTGCCTCTTGTCCAGCCTAGTGTCTCTCCCATGTGGCCTCATGCAATGTGCCATGCCTTCAATCTCTAGGGCCTCTTAATATATTAAGCTTGCTTTCCTGAGCCTCTCCTGTCTCCTCTAGTGGCCCCACCTGATTGACCATCACATAAAAGAATATGAAACACTCCTCAAAACCACCCATGGCATTGAATGCATGTCTCTATCTGTGTCTACCACAGGCTCCAACCAGAGACAATTTTCTTGAAACACTTGAAAGATTTGAAGGCAAAACATTTTTTTTTGTAGCTCTATTGAACGTGAATTCCATCCCTGGCTCTTTCTTCTGCTTAATGATAGGCTTTGAGCAAAGACATTGAACTTCTGTAGATGTCCTGATCCTTGTGTATAAAACCGGGCTCACACCTGCCCTGCCTACCTTTCAGACTTATTGTAAGCATTAAATGTGGCGGAGAAAACACACTTGGTAAAATGATGTGCCAAACACATATAAAATATAACATTATCTTTATTGTTGTGCGAGAAAAATGTTGCCTCAATTTCTGAGAAATAAATCAATTGTTTGGTGCCTTTGATTATATGCTACAGAAATTTGAGAAAAAGCAGGACTCTGCTTCTGCCAATGTTCTTGTCTTTGACCTCTGCTCAGAGTCTCAGTGCTAATTGGTTCTGTGTAGAAGAGGCAGGAGAAACTTTGTTACCTAGTTTGTCTAATTAATAGCCACAGATCAATTTGCTTGTCATTTTTTCTCTCATAGATTACTTGTTGTTTTTTGACTAATGGGTCCTATCTGAAGATGGCTACATATTGTGCCACAAATTTATCCTACCACTGGTAAACATATGACCTTTTGAACTATTTGACGTAGCATAGCAGTCTGTATTTTGCAAGAAGCCTTATGTATTTAACCTCCTTCTCTCATATAATTTTGCATGAATGTATTCTGCCTGCAGAGGCCCTTATAAATGGGCAATAAGCTTTGACATGTGTTCAGATCAGTTTGGCTCAGAAAGTTTATTTTAAATTTACTATACATTTTCATTGTCTTGTCTTCCAAAATTTCAGTGATGGTAATTGTAACAGTTAACACCAGGCCCTTGATCTCATCTGTGCAATGACAGGTGTTTGAGAAAGTTCGTTCTGGGGAATGTCAGAGAGATTTCAGAAAAGCGTTTGGCCTGTGTCTCTGTAGCTTCTCAGGGCTGTCTCTGTCACATTCCATGCTGTGTTCAGCCTTCCTCCCAACTCCGGCAGCTTTCCAAAGCAGCCTCCTGATTCATCCTCATCAAGCAGCAGAGAAGCCCAGGTGCAGCTCTGCTCAGCCTTCTTTGGGGAGTCAGAGCTAAGGGTTATCCCTCCAAGGCACAGGACATCCCTTTATACAGGGATTTTTTATCAAGATTAAATTTATTCAAGTACAAGATGCTTTGTAAAAATCCAGTCCCCAATAATATCTACATCACTCTGAAATGGAATATAGAATACCAAAATGAATTTCTTTTTCAAAGAAGTGATAAGCCTGCCGTGGAATGTATACATAAAAGAAATTTTTAAATGATTAGCAATATTATTTTATTCTGCCTATTTGAGATACAACTGCTGCTATTATTATGTCTACTACTGACTGTAATACTGAGTGTGCCTGGAAGTAAGTTAAGCTGTTTGCACGCATTATCTCATTCCATCCTCCTGATGATCATATGTAGTAAGCAACGTTTTTTACCCCCAACTTATGGTCAAGAAAACTGAAGCTTGGAGATATTAATAGTTAAATTTTCCCTAAGTGCTTACTTGGGGTGAGCCATTACACTAGTCACTTTACGTGTATGAGGTCAATTAATCTTAATTAACTAAAGTAAATGTAGAAACTCTGTTAGTCACTAAGGCTATCCCATTTCACAGATAAATAAATTGAAATGAAGGCATAGGGTCTGTCTTAGTCTAGTTTGTGTTGCTATAAAGGAATACCTGAGACTGGGTAATTTATAAAGAAAAAAAGCTTATTTGGCTCACAGTTCTGCAGAATGTACAAGAAGCATGGCACCAACATCTGCTTCTGATGAGGGTCTCAAGGAGCTTCCACTCATGGCTGAAGACAAAGGGGATCCAGTGTGTGGAGACAGAGATCCCATGGCAAGAGAGGAAGTAAGAGAGAGGGGTGTCAGGCTGTAGTTTACAGCCAGCTGTTGTGGGAATGAATAGAGCAAGAACTCATTCATTACAACAAGGATGGTACCAAGCCCGCCAGGAGGGATTTGTCCCCATGACCCAAACACCTCGGATTGGACTCCACCTCCAGCTTTGGGATAAAATTTCAACATGATATTTGGGAGGACAAACTTCAAAACTTTAGCAGAGTCTTAAGAAACTTACCTCAGGATTCTAGATTTAGGAAGCAATGTCAAAAGAAGACCTAGCACGTGTGTTTCTAAAGGTTGTGTGCAAACTCTTTCTTCTATTGACAAGGAATAGAAGTTAGAGGCATAGGAGATGGAGCTGGGGGCTGGGTTGTCGGCAATACTTTCTTCTTTTATCTTAAGGTCCACCTCCACCTGAAAAGCTGTATTTATTTCATTTGAGATACTGCATAGGTAATGAAGCAAGGTCTCTTGTGCTGAGAGGCAAATACTGTAATCATCTGCATGACTTGATTCTTTATTTCAGTAATATGAAAATTGTCAAATTATGGATGAATTATGGATGCTACAGATACCTGTAATTTGCTGCTGCAGTTTTGTAAACACATGCAGCTGCCTTTAATTTTGTTTTACCAGTCATATAATTCATTAACACACACCTGCAGTTTCCTAAGATACAAAGACGAATGAAGCTGGTTTTCAGTTCCCACTCTTTGTGTTTCCTACACTTCTCTGTTTAATCACCACACTCAGAGGTTGAGTAATTGGTTAAAAATAAATGCATCTCAAGGAGGAGCCTGGTGATTATCCTTGAAGAACATGCTCAAATTCCCACCTCAGCCATTGACTTAAATCATTGTTTTATCAGCAAAAGCCCAGGGCAGTTTGGAAATTAAGAAATTTGTAGAATTGATTTTCATTTTTTGCAACTGTTATGGCAACAAAGGCAAATCATTAAAAAATGGATTTTGGAGATAGCTGTTGGAGACTCCTTAACATGAGAGCCATGGCTGGTGCTAGTGGGTTCTTGCTGCTTCACCAAGAGGAATGTTAACCAAGGCCTCATCTGAGAAATGAGGTGTTACAAGATGGTACTGGCAGGAAGTACTTGTTTTAACCCTTCATTTACTTCTTTCTTTCTTTCCCACCTATTGAAATTGATGAGTTAGGTTATTTCTGATTGCTTCCTCTCCTCACTGTCATGTCTGTAAAAAATTTTAAAATGTTTCTTTTCAGAAAAAAAAATTCTCACTTTTGCCAACTTTTAAAAAACAAGATCTTCAGTAAAACCATAATAAGAAATAATAGTAATAGCTACTTTTGTTGAGCATTAGCCCTATGGCTATCACTTTATTAAGAGTGTTGCACAGTCATTTTGTTGAGTCCTCAACACAACGTAATAACATTGGCTTTATTTTCCTCAATTTATACACTAGAAACTAGAATCTAAAAAACTAAGTGACTTGCTGACATGGGGCCTCTATGACTTAAACTCAGGACGGCCATCCTTCAAAAGTTGTATTTCACATAACAATGCCACATAGACTTATACCTCATACAGCTATCCTCTTGATTCCCTCTACACCTTTCGCCATTAACATTCTCCTTTGTATAGCCATAACTGTTACACAAGCTGCAACATATTTTGTAATACTATGCCAGTTCCATTGCCTTACTCACTTATGTATTTAAGCTATTGTTATTTAATGTACAAAAATGTTCAGTGTGAAGGCTAAAATTATATTGACAATGTCCTAAGTGGCTTTAGGCAAGATTATAAAGTAAGGTAGGCAGCTTTTCTTGGTATTTTCCTGTCCTTTGTATACCAGAACATTTATTAGGCTAAATATCTTAGTTTGCTTTGTGTTGCTATAATAGAATACACCAGACTTAGTAATTCATAAAGAAAAGAAATTTATTGCTCACAGTTCTGGAGGCTGGGAAGTCCAATATCAAGGTTCCAGGTAAGGGAGGGCCTTTGTGCTGAGTCATACCATGGTGGAAGGTGGAAGGGCAAAAAAGCTTGAGAACTGAGAAAAGGGAACCAAACTCACGATTTTCATCAGCAACTGACTCCAGCAATAACTAACCCACACCTAAGATAATTAACCCCCTTCTGTGATAATGACATTGATTCATTTATAAGGACAGATCCCTTATGATGTAATCACCATAGTCAACACCATTGCATTAGGGATTAAGTTTCCATCACATGAACTTTGGGGAACACATTCAAACTATGGAACTGAGGAATATAGCCTGCTTCCCCTGTTCTACACCAAAACTTATACATTCTATGTCTCATTGCTACAAAATCTTATATGCTACTGGATTCTAATTAGCAATGATTAGTTTATCTGAGAAGCTCATTCATGTAAATGAATTACCAATAGACATCATTTAATGGAGTTTTACTACATGATAGGCACTGTGGTAAATTCTTTATAAACATTATCTTACAAAGCCCTCTATGATGGCATTATCTTCATTTATAAGTTAGGGAGTTGAGGGACACAAAGATTAAGAAATTTGCCCAAAGAATAATTTTGCAGGCCTTAGAAGCAGGATTTGAAATTCATTTCTATATGACTCAGAGCCCTGAGTTCTGATCTTTTTGCCACAGCACTGTTTCTGAAAGTGTGTCTACCTGCATCAGAATCACCTAGGCTGTTTGTTGAGAATGCTGGTTTGTGGAACGTTCAAAAGACCTGCTAAGTCAGATTCTTTGGGTGCAGAGCTCAGGAATCTGCATTTTTTTATTTGCAGTTTTCCCAAACCTCCCAGACATCTATATAATTTTTAGTCATGTAAAAAGCTTATGACTTTTTGACAAGTTCCATAAGAAGTAAACACAGTGATAGTGCTGTAAAACCCTGGTGCAAGTCAGTGAGCAAGACAATTTTGACAGTCCAAAGTCAAAGATGACTGAATATACCACAGAAATCTGACCCTAATGCTGTCAGTTAAATTCAGTCCCATGATATGAAGACTTGATGCTTTTAGAGAAACTCAAATCAAAGTAGCTGAAGCTCAAAAGGCCATTAATTGCTCTTTTAAAATACAGCTAGATCTAGGTGCTCAACCATAATCATCACCGATACTTTTCTCTTCATGTTTTGGTTCACCTCTACTCTGTGTTGGCTTTATTCTTAAGTAGCACTTCCAAAGTGGTGATGAGGTGGCCCCCACCAACTCCAGGCTTATATTCTGCCAGGTTGAAATTCCCAATGGAAAGAGTTCATCTTTCAGTGTAATTCCTTGAGAAGTCCTAGGGACTTGGGCCTGGGTAACTCCTCTCCGAACCAAGCAGAAATCAGCAGGGTGGCATGCCCTGGGCAAACTTGAATCTTTTCCAAAGTCCTGAAACTAGAGAGAGGAGGGAATGGAGAGTGGGACCAGCTGTTTATAAGCCACATGAACTGAGAGTAAGGGAAGCTTGGTCCCCAAAGGGAAGTTGAGTCTTAATAGTACAAGGAGAGGGAATGGATGTTGGGCAGACAAATCAATGAATGTCCTTCTCACTCATGAATGGACAAAATGAGTTACTCTTTTTGCTCATAGTCAGGCTATCATTTTCCCCTAGGTGACTATTGGTAGCATAATTTTCTCAGCAAATATTTTTAAATAATATAAAATCTAACACGATCCAGTGCTCAACCAGGTGTGTCTATATATAGATCAATAGCAAACTATTCACATCAGACCCAATTAGTGGAGTTAATAAAATTTATTTCCCAGATGCTTCAAATCACTGAAATGAATAAAGTTGTTTATGACAGGTCACAGGACACTTTCAAGGACCAGTTAAAAAGTGCTGCAGTTTGGAGAGAGCTCTGAGGTCATGATTAGAAGCTGAGAAGGTGGTAGATGAGAGAGTGGAAAGAATAGGAATTTTGCTGGGAAAGCTGAAAGATGTGGATAGAAATGAGGATGTTTCTGAGCTGTCATTTGCAAAGCTCTCCTATGGCTTTGAAGGTCTTTGGAATTGAGCTCTCACAGACTCATTTTATTTTATTTGTTCATGTTTTACTTATTGTAAACTGCCAGGAATTAGCATCACTTGTATTTGCAGAGAGAACTTCATGGGTTGGTTAAGATTCTTGTTTCCGTCTGATGAATCCATGGTGTTCTCATGGCTAAGAGACAGCCACTCCAACCTTGACATTTTCCTTGAGCGAGAGAACCCTGTCATATGACTCCCCTGAATTAGTCATCAGAACAATCCATGGTAAGAAATACTTGCCTTTTTTCATTGCTATTGCCTACATGTTGCTTAGATTGCTGCGTGAAAAGTTCAGCTTTTATAATAAGAAAGCTATGCACAAACTTAAGTGTGAGTTTCCTTATATTCTGTTCCCCTTCAATCACTTTAATTCTGTTTTCTAACTCCCATCCTTTAGGGTTGATGAAAAATCCTATGTCAGGCCTTTTATTAGTAAGAGTAATTAATGGTAGCCAGCTTAATGAACAGCATCCAATTCTTAGTGGTTTAATAGCAAATTAATTTCTTAGTGTTGCCATTGTCTGGTGACTTTTCATTTGGTGTTCAGGGATCCTGGATCTGTCCATCTCTTTTTGCCAGTATTTTCTAAAGCATCCTAAGATAACCCTCCTTCATCCTCTGCATCCAGTCAGCTAATAAGCAAAAAGAAAGAGCATGGCACATCACCTGAAGGGTTTTAGAGACCTAGAAATCGTCTACCTCACTTTTTCCCATAATCCATTGGCCAGATCTACCTGCAAGATCCACCTGCAAGATCCCACCTTTACTGCAGGGAAAACTGATAAATGTAATTTCCCAGTGTACCTAAGCAGGAAAGTGGGTTTGGTGAGCATTCAGCCACCTCCTGCTACAATTATTACTGGGGCTTCCTTTTGCTTCTAGATTATAGTAAAATCTAGGGAACTTAGTTGCAAAGTGGAGCCTCTTTAGCTTATAATATTGCAGCTGGCAATCCTCTTGTTCCAAACCCCTGTTTCCTTGAGGCTCATGTGTCTCTTCTTTCATCCCCACATGGGAGTCCAGAGACCAGGTCCGCCTTTCTTAGAGAAGCCATATAGCCATCTGCTCAGTGTTCTTGCTAATACTCTAGGCTTTGCCAGGGAACACATGTGACTTTCCCTGTTCTGGGGTCCCTGCCTTGGGGGTAGTTCTCCTCTCCCTCAACTTGAACTTTTGTTATTTTCTTAAGTACACACACACCCCACACTTCTATTCTCCCCAGTGCCCTTGGGACATTGTTTAACTTCTATTTTCTGCCCCCCACCAAACATAATGGAGGAAGAGAGCATAGAAAGGCTTGGCTACCATTCTGCAATGAAGATAGGGAAAAAGACCAAGAGAAAAATACAAATCATAATTTTAAAATTTTGCCATAAATAAAAGTTGAGATGCATTGATTATATTGATTACTTATATCGGGGTTTTGCCTTATCAACAACCCAGTTAATCAACAAACCAGTTACATCAGGCCCATGCCTTATCAACAAACCAGTCCTATGAGTTAAGTAACATTTCTCCCATTTTAAGATGTGGAAACTGAGACTTGAATAAGTTGTATTACTCATCTCTGGGCATACTCCTCATTAGGTGGCATTCATGACAAGGACCCACGTACAGCAGACTCCAAATCCTGGGTCAGTAGCCACTATATCACTCTGCAGTGCCTGGTCAGTGGGGAAGCTATAACTATGACATTCTCAGTAGAAGGCTTGCCAACCCCCAGAACTGTGCAGCCTTAGCAGACAGGGATAGCACATTCGCATTTACCAAGCCTTTACCTTATGCCAGGTATTATGTTAGTCAGTTTGTAGATTCTGTCTTGCTTACTTTTTCCAGCATTAATATCATCCCTAACTTACAGATGAGGGTATGGAAGTTGAGTGAGGATATCGCCTGCCCCGTTATTTCAGATGGAGCCATGTCTCAAACCCTAATCCCTGTGACTCCTTTGTTCACACTCTATTCCACTCTCTTATGCCTTGTAGAAGTCCTGTCACTGTGTGGCCCAAGGGGAAGTGATTGTCCCTTGTGATCTATGAGTGTCATAGCCACCCCTTTTAAAAGTCTTGGGCCACAAATTGGAAATTAACAAATCATTCCATCCATAAAGGGAAAATGGAAAGTGCTTCACATGATACGTGAAGACTGAGTATGATCCAAACCTGAAGAAAATACTGATGGAACTCTTATTCATAATAATTTCTCTTCATTTCTTGTAAACCTCCATTATATCCCAGTTTCATGAAGTAATTGCAGGGTGTCAAACTTGAACAGCTTAAAGTTATATAATTAATTTCATTCAGCTTCAGTTACAATTACTAATTGATCCAAGCCTGCCAGCACAGCACCTGGCAGCAGTCAGGAACACAACAGCGGTTGCAGGCAGGTGGTTGCAATAATTAGGTTACTACTTTTTTTCCCCCTTCAAGTACCAGGTGGTCCAAACCCCAGGGTCAAGCAGACTGTATTTGGCCCAAGGGTACCGTTTCTGACATCTGAGTTCTTTTGAAGAAACTAAGTGCAGTGGCAGAATATACTAGCCCGGAACATGGTAAAAAAGCACAAGCACCAAACTGGGCTTACTGCAGCAGAATCAGGGAGGAGGATCCAGCATCCTGAATAAGGTCTGGAGAAAGGGACAGACTCTTAAACCAGCAGTCAGGATATTTCTGAGATTTTGGCTTTCAGGCTAGCCCTTCTAACCAGGTATCTGGGAAATAAGAAGGAATGAGGATCCAAAAGCAGGCATGCAATCTGAATTTGTAAGCGACGCTGCCTGGTAGTCATAAGCATCAGATTGGAAATCAGGTAGATGTTCTTGTTTGTCTGCTTGGTTGTTTTATTTTCTCCTGGGTCTGCTTCTTATTAAGTGAGATTTTAGGCAAACTACATGACTTTGCTAGGCCTCAGTTTCCTCATCTGCAAAATAGGAACAGATACTGTGGCTGCTGTGCTCACTAAATGAGTAAATGCATAAACATTGCTCAGCACATATCTGTTGGGCAATAAAATGATCCATTAATGTTAACCTGTTTTATCTGTATTGTATCTAGAAGGGAAAACAGTTCAGTGACCTACATTTTGAATTGGGTATTTAACAATGAATATAACTTTGAAATGATGAACAGAATCATTTTCATCTTTGTAATATTAATAATAACTATAATTTACTGAGTATGTGTTCTGTGCCAGGGAAAATAATAAATCTTGTACTAGCTTTAATTATTGCCATCCTTATCTTTAATGTTGATATTAATATCCCTATTTTATAGATGAAAAACTGAGGCACAAAGAGGTTATGTTACTTCTCTGAGAGGAAATGAGGAAGATGAGTTAGAACTCAGATATCCTAATTCTGTCGCCAATAACCACTATGCTTTACTGCCTTTATAAGCCCTGGGGAAAATGTTCTCAGGTTCTTTCTGACAATATTAACAAACTTTTATATTTTAATGCCAGATTATCCTAGCCCAGCTCTTGTATTTTAGTTCAGATTGACTTAAACAATAATCGTGATATAGAAAACATGTTTGGAGCATATTCAGAAAGCTGGGAAAGCTATTATTATTATTTGTTACATTTATTTTTTATTTCATTGCTTTTCTCTATTTTTGTTTGCTGTCTTTGTGCTTACAACATGCTCTTGAGCATCCTGTAGAAATTCATGCTGAGGTCAATGTTAAGTGGCAGGTAGGAAACTTTTATAGGTCCATGATCTTAAATCAGAAAGCAGAATATTGCCAAGAGATATTAAAAATAATTGCAATAAAGATGATCACAGCTCTATCAAGAACATCTGATAAGTAAGCTTGTTATTTACTGGAAACTCATTTCTCCCAACTGCTGTAAAGAGGAGGAGAAAAAGCCTTGCCTTTCTTGGAAGGCACAGGAGCAAACAGGAAAAAAAAATACAGTTTTATTTTTAAACAGTTTTGAGTCTTTTCTGGAGATGTTTTCTAATCAATAGAAAAGACTAAGAAATCTTATGGTCTCATCTCCCAGGTTTTATGTTTCCCATTTATTTAACCAAGATAATAAAAACTCATATGTGGTCTCTTTAGTCATTTCCAAATAGGGCTGGCTTCTTCAGTTTATCTCCAAATAGCTCTGGCTACAAATTTCATTTCAGAACTATTGTTAGCATTATCAACTGCTAGGTGGATAGACAGATATCACCTTTGGTTTTATTATTAACAAAAATAAGTCTACTTGGTTTGAAGGATTTGAGTTATAATAATGAAAAACTGTGTCTTGTTTTTTGGCTTATGAGGAAAAGCTGTGAGGTCTGGCCAACTTTCACATTTGAGTCCCTTTACTCTCAATCTATTCCCTCAGTCTTGGATTTAACAAGTTCCAGAGATCAATAGCTTTCTCTTAGAATGAGTGGAAATTAAAATCTGTGATGAGGCTTCACCCAACCCCCTTACAAAATCTGCCCCTGGAAAGCAACCCAAATATTGAGGCCCAGTCCAATGGCTCCGCTCGCCTTTTATTTGCCTGACAGTCCCAGATTGAGAGGAAATGGCCTTCAGATTTTGGCAAATCTTTTACACTGGCATTCATATTGCTGAAATTTCTCAGGCACATTTCCGATTCAGAAGTGCCTCCCCACTCTGTGATGTGGGTCCAGGCAGCTAGCTTCCCAGCAAGCTTTGGGAATCCCTACTTTGTTATTCATAACTCTGCAAGCAATGAATGTGTGCAGCATACGGTATAGTGAAAGGGCATTGCAGGTAGGGGCTGGTTTCAAATTCAACTTGTAAGGTGTAAGTTGTATGACTTGCTCATGAAGCTGATATACATTTCTCTTTATTGAATCTTGATGACATAGATACTAGATACATTGTGGCCATTTTTCATGTCAGCTTGGAGATGGCTATGAGGTCTCATCAATCAAAAAGTCCTACCCAGTCAAGTTTTCAGGGTTAGGAAACATTAGTCTTTATTCAGCTGAATATAAGGTACAGTCATTGGCTAGAATAGAGGGCCGTGCCATATGCAGAATACATAATTAAATGCTAGAGTTGTACGCTGAGATGAGAAGGCCTCACTTTGTGATGACCTTAACATTTTTTGGATCCTTTGCCATTTGCATATTTCTTCTTTCTTTTACAAATATATGACCTTGATTTCATGTAATTTAATTGAAATAAATGCAAGCTACAGCATCATATATGTATTTTGTGACAGAGGGCATTTTGCATATACTGAAGTAAAGAGAAATTTTTGTAGTTTGAGTAGGGAAAATCTGCACCTCATATCAAAGTTAGACAAAGAAGATGGTGACTGAAGGAAGAAATGAAATCCCAAATGCTGGGGAAGGGCATGGCTTTTGTTCAATCTCCTATTCATTCAATATGCAATTACTGAATGCCAACCACATTACAAGCATTGTTCAATTTGCTGGGGGCTGAGATGAGAAGGGTATGAATTTTAGTTTCGAAGAGCTCACAGTCTTGTCTTGAGAAAGAAAGGTTTGACAGACAGAAGGAAAGCCATGTGAGTTGAAAGAACATGGGGAGGACTGGATAGAAGATGACAGCACACCACCTGCAGGGGTGAGGAGCCCCATTCTGAGATCAGGAGAGCTGATTCAAATCCCCTCATCACCTGATTGGCAGTGAAATCCTATGCAAAATGCCTGAGTTTTTTCTTTATGTGAAAATGAGGCAGCTGGACCATGAGCCTATTAAAATTCCGCAAATTGTGCTCCTTGAAAAAAATAGTTCTTCATGGTATTAACGGGAGACTTTGAGAGGCAAAACATGCCAGAACGTCTGTGGTCAAACAATATAAGAAATTATTAGCAACACTTTCTGTAATTGAGTATCCCCATTTTTCTAAGAAAAGAGAATGAATTACTATTTTTTAAATTATTTTTTCTTCTTTTATCTTCTCCACTTCCCCCTGTTCCCCCCTTCCTACTTAGTTTTTTAGAGATGCAAAGCATAGCCTTTTACTTCCTCTTCACTGGACACTTCCTACAGGGCAAATTCCAGAACAGAACTCTCAACCACCAGGAGGTTGCCTCGAGAGATAACAGTTGACTTACAACCTAAAGTATGCCCACTACAAACTTTCTCCCACCTGGAAAGTTTTTGGCCACCATTAAAACCTATTTATGCCCATGAAGACACCAGCTCAGCTGCTCGGTAGATAAGGCACCAAACTAGCACATGGACCACCCCCACCTGCTCATTTCTGTCACTATATAGTCACACCTTTTAAAAACATCCTCTTTCTGCTGCAAAATCGAAGCAGTCTTCTTAAGGGAAGAAGGCTGTACTTCTTCCCCTTAGCTAGCTTTGGAATAAAAAGTCACTTTTCTTTATACCAGACCTGGCTCTCGTTAATTGGACTCTGCAAGCATCAAGTGACCAAACCTGTGTTTAGATTACATTTCCTCTAATAGGCAGAGTGAATAAGTGTATAGTAGAAATGGAAAGCTCTTGGGCTTCTGCAAGGTCAGTGGTATGATCTTCACTTTATAGTGGGGGAAACTGTGACTGGAATAAATGAAGGAACTTGCCAGATAGCTAAGACAGCTAATTGTAGGGCCTCATAGAGCAGGAGTAAGTGTCCATTTTTTATAAAGGGACCAATAGTAAATATTTAAGGTTTTGTTTGCCATATATTCTTTGTTCTGTTGCAGCCACTCAACTCTGCAATGTAATATGAAAGAAGCCGTAGATTATATTGTAAATGATGGACGTGGCTGTGTTTCAATAAAACTTTATTTGCAAAATCCGGCAGTGACTGGCTTTAGCAAGAGGGCCTTAGTGTGCCAACTCTTATAGTAGAGCATAATGGGCTTTGGAGTCAAACCGCCCATAAGATAATATCCCCAGATATGTCTTTTTCTGGCTAAGTGACTCTACAGAAGATATTTAATCTCCCTATTCATCAGTTTCACATCTATAATGTGGGCATAATAATAGTATCCACCTCAGAGTTGTGAGAATTAAGTGTAACATCTCCAAAACAATTATAATAGCACCTAGCACTTAATCAATTCTTGTTTCATTAGCCATTTTTGGTAATACTCAGCAATTAATCAATTTCCCTACCATCACATAGTTATTAAAAAGTGGGGACAGGATTTCCATTCAGAGGGTCAGGGTCTGGAGCCTGTGCTTGTATATGAACTCTACCTCCAATGCCCTCTCAGAGCTGGAGGAGAAAGGGTTTAGGTCAGGTCTGGCTAACCGCAGAGCCCATGCTGCCTTGCCACAACTGGCCTTTCTGACCATACACTCAATGGATAATGGTCCACACACTCAATGATCACAGCATGTAGATTTCAAGTGGGTCAAAATGCAAATACCCAGGGCGTTAAGTGTGTGGGTCACTATCCATTTAGATCCACATCTTAAAAGAAATCAGGACCATGCCTTTAATTGCTTTTGTTTGAAACTCTTCATAACTATATTTACTATACATATATGTAATGTTATGATAATACTTTGATGTCAACACAATCTAAGTTAGAAAGCTACAAAAACAATGTTTACCTCTATCCCAAGGACATAAATTTTCCCATAGAAGGTATAACGCCATGATATGCTGAACCAAAAAAATTAGGCTTATGATTAGGGATACTCACTATATGTAAATCTGTACTTAGTCCTAAATTTTCTAGTTTGGAATTTCATCTGTGTACTTAATCTCCACTTCTACCACTGGATTTATGTTCTATTTTAAGAGGGTACAGTGGGGGTTCTCAAAGAGTAGTCTCCAAACTGGCAGTATCAGTATGTCTTGAAAATGATAAGAGATGTTAGACTTTGGGCCCCACCTCAGACCTGCTCGATTAGAAACTCTAGGGCCCAGAATTTGGTGATGGAACCCAGCAATGTAGGAGTTGTGTAAATCATTTTATAATATTTCTATCACTTGTATAGCACCTTACATTTTTCCAAAATACTTAAAAATATAATTCATTTTCAGCTTCAAAATAATCTTTAAGGTAGGCAGGATAGTAGGATGGAAATAAATGTTTGCTTATATCATTTTGCTAGTGAGAAAACTAGACAAGCATAGATCTTGATAGCAAAGCTAAGATTTCAGACTCAAACCCCGTTTTGTTATTATTTTGAGTTCATATTTTTCCTCAAGCTGGGCTTTGTTTACTTATATTTAGTCTTATTGGCATGGAGACTTGATCATTTCTCCTTGATTAGTGTTCCCTGGTACCTTTTGGGTTTTACCTTCAGATTCATAATTATTAATTCTCTAGACTATGGGTCAGCAAAACTGGCCCACCACCAGTTTTCGCAAACTTTTTTTTGAAACACAGCCATGCTCATTTCTTTTTTATCAGCTGTGAGTGACTGCTTTTACACTACAGCAGCAGAGCTGAAGAGTTGCAACAGAGGTTGTAGAGCCTACAGGTCACAAATTCTCTACTCTTTGGCTCTTTATAGAAAACATTTGCCAATTGCTGATCTAGAAGCAATATATTTCTCACATAAAGCCTGATAATAAATAGCAGAAGAGGGCCATTCAGTTTCCTAACTTTGACTTCAGGATCAAAGGCTCCTCAACTCTTCTTTGCATGTGTTTCTCAGTGGTCTAGACCAGTGGTCCTCAACTTTTTGGCACCAGGGACTGGTTTTGTAGAAGAAAATTTTTCCACAGATGGGGTTGGGGGATGGTTTCAGGATGAAACTGTTCCACTTCAGATCATCAGGCATTAGTTAGATTCTCATAAAGAGTGTGCAGCCTTGATTGCTCACATGCACAGTTCACAGTAGGGTTCAGGCTCCTATAAGAATGTAATGCGCGGCTGATCTGACATGAGGCAGAGCTCAGGCAGTCATGCTTACTTGCCTGCCGCTCACCTCCATGGACCAGTGCCTGTCTATGGCCCAGGGGTTGGGGACCCCTGGTCTGGACCACCCTGCTCATTAAGACTATAATTTTTTTCTACCATAACTGGTAAAACTAAGTTTACTCTCTCTCTCCTTCCCCTATGGCTCAATAGTGTGGACTTTATTATGACTATTAAATTATCTCAATTAAGTATTTTCTGGGAGTCCATTAACTGTGTGTTTGCCAATCTGACATAATAAAATTCTGAAAACACTCCAAGTGAAATATTTTAAGCCCAGACAAGAGGCAGAAAAGCAAATATAATATACTCTTGCCTCTCTGATTATGTTATCTGAAAAACCTAAAGTGCTTTCTAGTGCACTCTATGTCCAGACTCACAATGAGGAATGACAAAATTTTTAGATAAATTGGTTTGTGAAATATTTATGTGCATTTTAGTGGCATAGACAGGAGGTAATCTGTTTTGTATTGAATCAGCTTGGGACAGAAAAAAAAAGCACAATGTTAATGAGATTTTTTAAAACCACTTTTAAATTCATGTTGGCAAAAGACAAATAGTCAAGACTTTTAATTTCTATAAACTTAACAACTAGAGAACAAATAAAGCTTTATTAACTTAAATAAAAGTAAGTAGCTTTTCTTCCAAGGGCATAACAATTTATTTTTCTTTCTATGTAATCTTCTGAAGGACTACTCTTTTCTACGTATTAATCATCCTTTTCCAGTGTGTTAGTTTGATTTTAACTAAGTACTGATGATGGTGAAAAATCACAAGGTGACTCCAGCTTAGTACACTGGGTTAAGCCTGTGGTCTGGGAGTTAGCCAACATTATTTCCCTATAAGATATGCAATCTCCTTGCTGTATTACCTTTGGCCAATACTTGCTGTCTCCATTTCATCCACTGGTTCCACCCATATGTAGACATTAAACTGATTTTAGTGTCTGATGAAGTTGATGCTGCACTTTGAATGTGTTAGTTATTCTAGAAAAGTAGAGTAAAGGCTGAGTCCACCCTTAAGTCAAGACTTCAACCTTTGATTTCATTGATCTTCCCAAATGACGGTCAGATATGTTTGTGCTCCCATAGTGTTATGATGCTCCCATAGTCTTTTATACTTATTTATCTCTATCATGGCATAATTCACCCTGGATGGAAATTACTAGCTGTTTTGTTTGTATTCCCTTTTAAACTATGACATTTTTAAGGGTAGAAGCTGGATTTTGTTCATTACAGTATCCTAAGTACCTGGTTTGCCATCAGTACTAAATAACTTTCTGATGGATGAACTAATTAAAGAGACTTAATTTTTAACTAATAAACTGGAAGATCTACTAGAAGGATGGGAAGGAGCATGTAAGTAGACTGTGTAACCAGTCAAACTCTGCCAGGGAACTTGCTAAAGAACACACTTCCAGGACAAAAAGAAACTAAATCCCATCTAGACTTTTGCAGTTTAAACTCTTAGGTCTATAAATTGTGTAATCTCTTCAAAATTTTCTGAGCTGATCCTATATCCCAGTCTTCCCATTTGTGCAAAAACCCTCTTTCTGCTGACCACTGGCAAAATGCTTTAGCTTGGATTGCTGAATGTGTTTTTTTAACAGATATGCTAATCTCAGGAATGATGCATTTCAGCTCTAGCATCATTAAAATAATATCCCATTGCCATTCTGCAGTTCACTGCTGAGTCAGCACGTTTATTACAATCTCTCTCTTCCCAGTTTCCTAATTTGGCCATAAAAATTCACTCAGAGTAGAAACTTCACATAGGTCTTGCCTCTGAATGGTATTTTTTCAAACAGAATCTCAAAGTAAGCTGTTTAATGTACATGAACTATTGTGGAATTCACACACACTCAAGTAGAATTCTGAAAAGGGCCTTTAAGGTGTTGTAACTTATGCTATCACCTGAAATACTGACACTTCATAGTGGTGTCATCAGGCAAGTTTTGAATAAATCCTTTTTGTCCCCCTTGGGTAATTGCCCTGGGTATGTTCTGTAGAATATTCCCAGTTTTTGTAAAGTCGACAAATTTTCATTTTTGCAGAATCTTTTCTTTTTCATTGCATTCTCCCTCCCATTTTTTATGCACCTTTGCTTTTACCCAGCTTTTGCCTCATGATCTCATCTACCACATTTGTTCCTTTTGCAACCTGTGTGTGTGTGTGTGTGTGTGTGTGTGTGTGTGTGTAGGAGGTAGTTACACGGGGAAATTAAAATCTAGTTCTTAGGGTTAGCTCTCAAGTTTTCACATATGATTACCCACTTTGTGGATTATCTATGTTGTATTTTTCTTGCAATTCTACTTTCCCAATCCACTTGGAATGTAACCGAATTTATTCCTTTCTCTCATTCCAATACACATTTAGTGGCTGTATAAACACCTCT